>NC_137424.1:52198028-52895528 GCF_964374335.1 Astatotilapia calliptera
GTACCACATGCTTGCTCTTCTCTGTCCTCTGTGACTCATTAGTTTAGCTAAACATCCCAATCAGCTTGATGAACGTCAATTAAGAAAACCTGGTGACAGAATGAGCAACACTAAAATAGCGATCCCAATCTGAGTCACACCGGCAGCCATGTGAAGTTCTACCACTGGGACTTTTCATGGCTACGCTCATGCAAAGCAGCCCATTCAACCTGGTGGCCAAATGAGCAATTAACTAAAGCAGGAGGTTATTTTCTGCTATCGCAGCTCTATGATGAAGCACAATGAGCAGAAATTAGGTAACTGCGGTTAGTTAGATTTAGAGAACACATGTAAAACCTTGTTATACACATCTGGATATACATTATTCATATAATGACCTATGATAATGAGCCTTAGTGTTTACTAATCATCAGTTACTAATGAATAAAATATATTCACACATTTAAGTACAATATACAATACAATATTTACTAAGTTAAGCTATTTAATCCAATATTTACTTGTGATTTAATCCACATTTGTTTTTTATCTTTTAGCCCAAGTTGCCATCTTTGCCGTTTCAAAAACCTGGCTGGTTATAAGCGCCACAAATCACCTAGAGCAGCCTGCGTGGGACACTCACATTCATGCATCACTGTGACAACTCAAAGTACAACCCCGAATAGAATGAAATGAAAAATTGGATTCTGCTGATTATCGAGGCCACGTTTGCCTCATAACTTTTAATTTCATCGACATTCTATTAACTCGAAAGTACATTTTCCTCCTGAGTGCCCATTAACTTTCATCCGTGCAGGAAGTCTGGGACATTTCTCAGTGAAATATGGAGGAAAGGGTGTAAACATATTTCTTGAAGACATTGATGAGGATGTAATGAAATTCTCGTTAAGAGGATTGTCAAGACTCCTCTTTAAAGCAGATGTCGACTGGTAATGTGGATCTCATTCGTGTGCAAGGAGTAGTGTTGAGCAGGCATCTAAATACATGCTCTGACTGCTGCAACCTGTCATGTTTTTACATAGCTCAGTGCTGCCCCCTGCAGGAAATTTAGCCTTAAAACACAGACAGCAGTGAGGAAACTATTACCTATCTATCCTGCATTTGACCAGACACCATCCATTATTGAATCCTGATTTACTAAAGAGAATTCAGCTGCTTATTATATTGTAATTGTTAATATAGTGGAGCTTTCTTACAAACCTGATTTTAAAGGATGGAAGAACTGAAGAAAGGACGAAAAGGAAAAAACAAAGAAGGAAGAAGTCAATGAAGGAAATGAAGAGAGTAAAGATGAAATGCTGGGAGTAAAGAAGGAAGGAAGGAAGGAGGAAAGGAGGAAAGGAGCACACAAGGAAGGAAGACTGAGAGAAGGAAGAGATAAAGGAAGGTAAAGAAGGAAGGAAAGAAAAGAGTTACAGTAATGAAAAACTGAGAAAGGAAAAGTAAAATAAAGGAAGGAAGAAAAGAAAAGAATCAAAGAAATAAATTACAGGAAGTAAAGCACGAAGCAGAAAATTGTCAGTCAGCTTTTTGAGAGCAGAGCTCAGATCACAGATTTGTTCCTTGAGTAGTAAACACCGGGTTCAGGACTCGGAGCCACAGACAGGACAGGAAAAACATTGTGCTGCTGTTCCAACGGGATCTGACAAAACAGAAAAGATGTTGTGGAGGCCGAATCATACTCCAGATTTAAACAGCAAGTTAAAAAAAACTCCAAAACAAAGCAAAACAATCTATGAACATAATTTAAATTTCACAGCTGTGTCACCACGAAGGAAACACCACTCGACACTTGTAAATACTTGAAATTCTTTTTCCTGTGAAAGGACTTCCTGCCATTTTGCAGACTTCTTACCCCGATAAGCATTTGAGAGGCAGTTTATTAAAAGACCGCTGTGTCTCGGCTAATTTAGGCAATCAAAGACAAATGCAATCACACAAATACAGTTAGTAAATCAATACACACACACACGCTTAGTACAAGAGTGTGTGTTCTTGTGTGCTCTACAGTGAGACCTGGCTGTCTGCAGTAATTACACCCTGAAAGTAATTTACAGTGATATGAGCCACAATTCATCCTCGCCCTCCCTCCTCTCACTCATCGCTCTTCCTCCTTCTCTCTTTCCACGTCTCGCCTGGTTTCATCCTTTATTCCCTCGTTTAACTTGCTTCTTTAAACTCGCCCCTACTCTTCTCTCCGGCTCGTCCCTCCCTCCAAGCTTTCCGCCCTCTCCGTCGTCTATCATATCTCCTTCATTACACACACAAAAAAAAATGGGGGATAAGTGAGAGGGTGGAGTAATGGAATTGAGTGGAAAAGGAGAGGTGTATGTGTGTATGCCTAATGCACTTGGGTCTGCCATGATGGCAAAACCTAACAATCGAGTAGCCTAAAGGTCATATTCTCTCATTCTGACAAAGCGATGGAGCCACATCCCGATTCCATCCACATGTATGTGCGTGCACCTCAGCCGGAGTTTAATTGAAGAGCCGGATGCGTTCATCCGCGTTTGCTAACAAGAACAAAGATCCAATTTTATGCTAATTACTGACGCATAGATTTGAGTCACTTTGATTGCGATGGTTAGCGAGACAGGGAGGTAGCTATCATGAGTCACAAGAGACAAAACACACACACGTTGGTTGGCTTCGGCTCCCAAACCCGCCACACGGAGACCCCCGTCTGTATTTTTAAAATTAATAGCCATTATTTTCTATGCAGGCTCTTATTATTCAGCCAATTCAGCCTGGCTGGAAACTGTGGAGACACATGATTTACACACACAAGCAGGTGGACACACACACACACACACGTAATGACAGCCTCTCAGTCACTGTGCTGCACACCTGTGTGTGATGCTGTATGTTAATATGTAGGACTTAGAATTCTATGGATCTCTAGGTTCATGCTAATAAGGAAGAAGTGTGCCTCCTTTTTGTTTGTACGTTGATTGAATGCCTCTGATCCCCACTGAACGACGCAGGGAAGACCTGTCCTGTCTGCAGTGTAGATGGAACTAAAGAGGGCTGTAGAGAGCTGTAGCACATGTTTGGAACCCACTAGAACTTCCTGTGATTTGTTAATGTTGTTAATGTGTAAATACTGTAATCCATCCATCCTTGCATCCACTTTCTACTACTTATCTGGGTCAAAGTTGCAGCGGCATCCCTAGCGAGTTGAAGGATATGATCTCTCCAACCAGTCCAGGATCTTTCCAGGTGATCACATGGAAAGATCAGGAAGCCAGCTCCTTTTTATGCAGAGGAGTGACTCTACTTTCAGCTTTTTAAGGGAGGTCCCAGTAACCCTGCCTCTTGTATGCACCATCATTGCCTAGAAACATTGCCATTCTGCCCCCACTCTCAGAAAACCTATGGTTCTTCAGATGTCTTCATGGTTCTTTAAAGAACCATCATACATCAAATAACCTTTTTATTTTGTAGATGGTTCTTCATCTATTGCAAATGGTTCTTTAAAGAACAAAAGGTTCTTCATCAGCTATCTAAGTTTGATGGTGTAAAATGGCATAAATATTTATTCACTATAATTAGAGTGTGAATTATACTGCGTGTTTTCTTTGTGTGCATGTGTGTGCGAAGGGGGAGGGCGGGTTACCTGGCAATTACCCTTTAAGAGCAGATGGTAGGAAACTGAATATTCAAATAAAAATTAGAAATACTTGCTTAAAAATATACTGGTGGCATGGGTGGGGGCCAAAGTTATAATCTTTAAATCTTTAAAATGTTTTTTTAAAGAACCACTTAAAGGAAGTTTTTAAAAAGGTTCTTTGAAAAACCATTAAAGGTGCCCCAAAGAACCATTTCTTGATGGTTCTTTGGGGCACCTTTAATGGTTCTTCAATGAACCACTGAAATTGTTTGAAAGGTTCTTTGTGGCCCAAATAAGGTTCTTCTATGGCATCAGTCTAAAGAACCACTTTTGGTTCCAGTTGGCACCTTTATTTTTCTGAGTGCAGCTTTATAGGCCTGCGTTGTCCTACAAGTGTCTTGATTGTTTAGGCGATTAGTCACTTTGTCAAACAGAAATGGACGTGAAAGTGAGAAGTCACTGCTTTAAATCTCCTTTGTGAAACTTTCAATAATACTCTGATGCAGACACAGACAACAAGCAAGCCGATGGCCTAGTAGTCATTTCCGCTGTACTCCTTTGAACTCCATTTGAGATCTGCCACCTGGAGCGCGTCTGTCGTTGATGCATCATCAATTTTCTTCCACTTATCCCATTCACAGTCACGAGGGGGCAAGAGCTTATCCCAGCTACTATAGGACGAGATGCAGAGTCCACCTTGGACGGGTCGCCACTCTGTCACAGGGCTAAGAGGGAGAGACAGACAACTATTCACACCTATGGACAATTAACAATCACCAGCTAAGCCTGTCTTTAGGCTGTAGGAGGAAGACAGAGTACCTGAAAAGGACCCATGCAGACAAGGAGAGAACATGCCAACTCCACACAAAAAGGCCCCATGCTGTTGGTGGACTAACCACCATGCCACTGTGCTGCTATAGTTGGTACATTGTAATGTAAATTCTCCTCAGACAAGTCTGTGCAGTCACAAAATACGGGCAAGCACATGGCCGTATGTACAGACCTCACACTCATCATCTGAGATCTGAGTGGAGCCTAGTGGACACATAAAAAATTCAACCACACAAACTTCTCCATAGAAAGTCAGTCAACCTTATCCAGCAGATGGCGCAGTAACATGACACAGCTTCTGTTGTCAGTCAATCGCAGGGCTGGCAAATAAAGTTGACGTAACAATCAATCACACCGACAGCCAATGTAAAGTCACCAGTTAACGAATAGGCGTACCTTTGGAAATTCTCAGTGCTGTGAACTTCAAAAGCAGCTGATTAAATTTGTAATTCTTGAACATTTTTACATCCACTCCATTAAGACACATGAAACTCACACATGTTGCATTATACGGTAAAAGCAACAAACAGAAATGTGTCCCAGTGCTGTAGATGGCACAAAAATGTAAGATCTTCAGTGTGTATGCACTCTTTTTAAAACGTCATTGCTTCTGTGGTATGCCAAAATGCTTTGCGCCGTTTGACTCGTGAGGCTTTGAGCTTTTCTTAAAGTATAATTTCATTCACGACATGCTATTCAAAACACAGTGACAGATTAGAGTGCAAGAGGGCTAAATGGAAACTGAATTGTTATGGAAATGAAGTGAAACAGTCAACAGATTTAAAACTGAGAGAAATTTAAATTCATTTGTGCCTTCTGACATTGCCTGTGGATGATGATGGTCCCTGATAACGGGTAACATTTAACATTTTCTAAACCTAAACAGTTAAAACGAATCTTCCAGTCATCACCTGCCAGTAAAGGACCGTTTGTAGATGTTTAGGATTAGAAATGAACTCACGATGTGTCACACACAGCCTGTTACCAAGGGACACTGAATCTGGACTTTGTGGCTGCTGGTCTTGATCAATTACTGTTCCTTTCTTTAGAATAAAGACCAAACTCAGTGTGCTAAGGACACATGTAGCTGCATGAGTAAGTAGATGTGCATGTGGCAAGTTTTTGTGTTCACAATCCCAATAATCCAGCAATGGTTACTGATGATGATCTCACCTAGCATCCTCCTCTGTCACACAGGTGAGGCAACAACATATAGCACACAATTCTAGTGACATTCACAACAATGCAAGTGATAAATGGGTGATAGTCTACACAACGTAAAGCTCTCATAAAAACCACTAATATAAATGTGAATATCGTATAACCAGTGTTTGCCAAAGACATCAGTGCTATTTTGTGAATTCTGTGGATATAAACAAAAACAAAACAGCGAGGTCTTATTTAATAAACACAGCTGCTCCCGGCAGATGAAAAACGTAACTTCTATAAATACAAAGCAGTCTGCTGTGTATGCCACACATGCATAATGTCTCTGCATATATTAAAAAGAATGTCAAACAAATGCAGATTTGTTTCACATTCGCTGGTATGGCAGTAATATGGTGTGGACTATTTAATACCCACAGTGATCTAACATTGGCGGTGCTGCCAACGAGTGAGTCACATTCATTAGAGCTCCTGCTGAGCTGTAATCAGCCGTGAGTGCCACCTTAAAAAGGAAAGGAGATGATTTCTGACAGTCAAATGTTTGAGTTAAAAGGCTGATTTCCCAAAGCAAGATTCCTAATCTTTCATGTCATTCATCTTCTGCAGCCACACCACGGGCTGTGTACCAGCAACTCACTTGAGCGTATTTGAGCGTCCCGACCCAAATATGAGCTTTATCTCATTTCTGCTCCTCTCTCAACTACAAAATCCCTTCAGATCCCCTTAAAACTCTCCTTCGGCGCTAATCTTGCATAGTTAAGTGAAAATAAGGTCAGGAGCTGCCCGACTAACACACACTTTGCAGGCATGTAAAGTGTTTGAAGGTGCGAGCGGAGGATTTGAAAACAACAAATTAGCAACACGTCATGCTGAGGCACAACGATGATTTCCATAAAGAAATTAGATTAGACCAAATATGACCAACAGCCAATTTGAACTGCCTTCAGTTTACAGAGGAACTTTCTGGATCACCTCACAGCGCAAAAGCAGGGCAGGTGTCTGCTCTGTAAAGGAGAGACTAGAGCCTGACTGGCTTATTGGCAGATCGATATTATCAGTTAGTATTGGCTATTTGCACATCTGTGTCTAGTGTCTAAAAGAAAAAAAACATTCATTCATCAGATTTTTAAATAATTAAATATTGGTATTGGTCTATAAAACTCTATATTAGTTGAGATCTAGAAGGTACTACTTCTCAAGAGTAACTTTGTGTGCCTGAAAGTTCAAAATAATTCTCATTTATCTCATACTGGGCATTTATGTTGTTCATACAGAGACAAAAGTAGAAACACTAGGAAGTGTATGCTTTGCTAATAAAAGCTAGGTAACTTTAACAAGCACTAGACACAAAGAAGGTAAGAAGTCTTTTAAACTGCAAGCAAGCTGTGATTTTTAAAACACTTTTTATTAATCAGAGACTGATTGACGTTTAGAGGTACTCGTGAGGGCAAGCAGGCATCCAGTATCTTTGCCTGGGAACAGCTGGACAGCTGTGGATTGGAAAAGCTGAGGATCAAACCTCTGACCCTCCAACTAGTAGACAGATGGAAATGCTTTGTTATGAGGGGGAAGGTTTTTCTTGGCACACTTTTGCCTCTATCCCTACGATAAACCCGGGGTGTAACCCTCCTCTTGCTCCATGACAGCTGGGGTAGGCTCCAGCCATCCTACGACCCTGATTAGATAAGCGGAAGGAAAATGGACTGTTGGCATGTCACAACCATGGCAACCATCATCTTTGAATACCGTTGCCTCATTTGATGGCCACCTCTGCTCCCTTAATGACAAGTTTTCTCAGGAAATATCAAATAAGGCAAAGTTTGACCACCTTTAGAATAGTTTCCGAGTTTTTCCAAGCGTAGCTGCATAGGCAGAGACCACCTTCACTAACTTCTGATGCAAATCCACTTAGGTTGTTGTGGAAGCAGGCCAAAACACACGAAAGAACAACTCAGTTTGGAAAACAGCTCAGTGTTTACTCCAGTAAGCTTACAAGGGGTAAAGATTTAAAGGAATGTGGCCATCACGACCAAGGAACTGACCCTCAAAGTATCTCAATCTAGGAAGTGGAACTTGAAAAGGAAAACAAAACACAAACATCTTGCATTATGATTAATATGAAGGCTTTCTAAACTCAAATCCAAAGTGATCCATCAGATGGTGCCTTTCAGACAATTGGCAAAATGTAGACAGTCATAATTTAACTTAGATATATATATAGGTGTCCCTTTCTCTAAGCAACTATGGGCCTCTAAAAATTGAGAAAGAAAAACATCAGCCCTTAAAACAGTCCACGCCCTGATCCACTCTCTGCTTACTCATATCCATATTGTTATAATGGACTGGGTGTCACCTTTACACTCATGGCTATAAATTCAGAATCAACAGAGTCACAAATCATCTATCAGGTTGATTGATAACACACGCACACACACACACACACACACACACACACACACACACACACACACACACACACACACACACACAGCAGATATCATTGCGCAGGACAAACACGGGCTGACTCAGCGTTGTCTGGCAGAGGTCAGGAAGTATGTGCATGTTTATGTGTGAACACGAGAGACAGACGGAGAGTCCGTATATCTGTCGATGTGTCCCTCCTCTCGCCCCTGAGGACAGGACTGCGGCGAAATGACAGGAAGTGATGTCACAGGTCTTCCAAGGTCAGTGGCTTCACCCATTCCTGTCCAATAAGCTTTCATGCTACACTTTTGCTCTCGCCAGTTCACAAGCATGCACACAGACACGCACACACAGACACACACACACTTTCCTCTGCCAAGGTCCCTCCCTGCGACCTTTTAACCCTATCACCTGAGGTGAATGCACACTCGTCCTGCTGTAAACCATCAATCTTCCTTTATCACTTTACCTCACACACACACACACACACACACACACACACACACACACACACACACACACACACACACACACACACACACACACACACACACACCCTGTAGCAGATACACATGTCCTACTGCCGTATACACTAGGACACAGATGGTCCGAGGTATACTGTGCACACACACCAACACCCAAAACAGCTGTTAATTCATATCCAAGGGGGAAAAAAAGAAAAAAAAAAATCTCCCAGAGCAACACAAAATTTCAAAATAAAAGTTTAATAAGCCAGAAAGTGATAGTGTTGGCAACACGCAGCAGTTGGTCTGCAGCAGCCAGAAGGAAATCCTGTTTCACTGCCGAGACTGTTTCCTCTAAATGTAAGAAGACGCTACAAGGAAACACTTACTTTCTATTACTGCATCACAGCCACAGTACACGATGTCGCTTTAACATTTTATACCGAGTAACACTCGCTCGTGAATTTAATATTTCATGTTGCAAAGCGTCAGAGCTGCTGCTTTAAAACGACGGTATATCCCAGCGCTTTTATTTTGGCCTCCTGTCACAGAGAAAGCCGTCATCCTCCAGCTGATACCGCGCTGCTTGACTTGAGCAGTACAAACATGAGGCAGTTGGAGGTGTGATCAGAGCTACACCGTCTTTTCTTTATATAACAATGGTGGAATTACTTAGTGTTTAGTCTGGATTCGGATAAACTTCCCACCAGGTCTACGATGCAGTGGCTGCTTTTCTTGTACTCTAGTGGGAGCAAACAGCCGGATGACAGATGTGGACATTTACTGCGTAAAAGAGAGTGGGCAACAGATGAAGCTTTGGAGATTTCCAGTCTTAATTTTAAATGAAATCAAAGGAGCAAGGTTGATGTTTTCTGCATGCTTGTCAAAGAAGCTTGCAGCTTTTAGCTACCTCTAATCCACCACAGCCCACACTGCAAGCATAATACCATTTCAAATCCAGCTTTCAGTGCAATACATCTACTGTGAATCAAATTAAGTTAAGGTAGACATAGTGTTGTTGTCATATGCACATGTAGATAAACACAGGAAGTTTATGCTGTACAATTAAATTCTTATTTTGACGGACTTCTGCCACGCAGCAGTCATAGAGACATTCTAATATAGTAAATAACGTATGATAAAAATTCAAATGAGATAAAAATAAACAGATTAAGTATCAAAAACAATGAATCAAACAATAAAATACAGTTAGGCTGGTAGAAACCGTGAAGCATTTGTAGCTAAAGAGCGCTTTGCATTGGAGATGGTGGAGACCAAAACAGAGCAAAAAGCAACTCTGGGGTAAAATTCCCAAGAAGACGGATTTTTAAAAATTCAAAACATATATTTCAAGTCTGAAACTGTTTCTTTATTGTTACCCCCAAATTTAATGTTTTGGTTTGTGCTTGTATTCCTTGCACTGTTCCTTTGTGTATCATCTCAGGGCAGGTGAATTAAAGTAGTGAGCACAGAATTATTTCCGGCCACGCAATCAAGCTCAGCCGCCATTTATCAGCTGACAATAACTGGTCTCCAGTCAGCCCATATCCACTTGGCTGATACTGCCACACTGCCTACCTAATACTTTCCTGTCCCTTCAAGCTGCTTTGCAACCCAACTCCACCTCAGCTCCCTCTTTTCAAGCTGTGTCTGCCTTAATTGGTGCCATGTTTCTCATCCTATCTGCTTCCTCTGCTCTGTTTTGGGACTCAAGTCAAAATTACTGTAAATGGACTGGACTATATGTTTTATTAAATCACTGCAGTCGCCAGTTAAATTAATTGTCAGAATAAAACCATCCAAGGCTGTGCTGTGCTTCCTGTCTGGCACTTTGACAGTTGGTCTCATCTGTCAGAGCAGACTACAGTCCCCAGAGTCTCCTTATCGCCGGTTGCCAGGCCCTCACATTTGTTTTGGCACACATCCTCTACTTTCAGCCCACTCTAATAGAGTTAACCTTGTCTGACAGCAGACTACAAGCCCCATTAGGACCAGGTGACCGATAACCAGCTCCCACTGAGACTTACATCCACAGCTCTCCCCATAAAGAATGTGTTTACTTTTCCTTTTGCCCCTCTTTAAAGCTTATCTCCACGTTGTGTCAGCACGTATGGCGCTCTCATTGGGTTGACAGTGCACAGGACACCTTCGCCATACACCAGCCAACACATGCGCATATTAACCCTGGAGGGCTGTGGCTTGGTCAGATTACTTCCACCAGCTATTGTCTCAGATGCAAGCTTGACAGGAAACAGCACTCCATTTATTTCCTGTTCTCTTCCTGTTCCCCAGACAGCTCTAATAAACGTAAGCAACACAGATGAGACCCTGTGCTGCGCCATGATCCGATGAGCCTGAAGATGAACAATAAATAACCACAAATTTGACTTCATTGGACATTTTAAAAAATGGATTTGTTTCAATTCAAAGCAAAAGATAAATGTTAGGTCACTACAAAAGTTTATAGTTAGCTCAGCAGACAGCACTGAATCTTTGTTGCAAAATATCCCACACGACTTAAAAAGCAACAAAAGGTACAATATTCAGAGATTATATTTAAACAGAGGTAGGGCAGGAGCAAATAGCCCTTCATGCTGTATACTAACACAGTTAATGCATTAGCTTGGTGGGTAAAAGGATTCTGATTTGATTCCAGCTGGAGACAAGTCACCAAACAGAAACTTGGCCAAATCAAACATGTGGAGCCACCTGGCATGTTGACTCCTTGAGACGAAGGGATCAGCCTTTTAAGGGTAAAATGTGACAAGAAGACTTTTGCACACAGAATCTTTAGCTGATAGACGTGAACAGCTTGTATGGATCGGTGCAAATGGAAAGTATTACTGCGGCAAAACGGTTCATTATAGGAGCAGAATGTAGTTTGAGTTTGGTGTCTGCTAAAGGCTCGAAACTCAGCATGACTTCCCTTTACCGAGAGAAACTAGGGGATCGACAAGCAAACATCCCCAGGATCCTACAGGTGGATGCTAGGGGGTGGAGGGGTTACACTTAAAGATAGGACTGCTGCAGAGGGAGAGTAATGGGAAATAATGAAAGAAAACAAGCTGTCTACCTGAAACTGCTCGCAGGCTTCGCTCGAGTTAGCACAATGTCTATTTTGGACAGAAAATTGAACATGTAGAATGATTCCTGTTTTAGTGTAGTTTATGGTCCCTGCTTTTCTCCCTCATCATTTCACATAACTCCTCATTTTCCAGAATTCCTATATTAGAGGTGGAGAGTGGAAATTTAGCATGAACCACTGAGCCACAGCAAACTTATTTCTTACTGGGGAACAACAATACAGCAGCAGCAAGCTGGAATAAACCATAATTTTGAATCGTTAGTGAAGTCCCATCATGAAGCCATACTGGGGTTTTGAAATTAAATAATAATAAAAAAAGAGGACAGCGATCACTGGTTGGCTAAAACTTTATAGTCAAAATGTTGTAGCCAGTCAGCACCTGTTTTATCCAATGATGATGACCAGGTTCTATTAAATATGTCTTGAAAATAGTGACTGAGTGCGTAAAGTTGTAAAGAAACTGTTTGTCACAGAGAGCACCAAGAGTCTCTATCTTATAATATAAACCACCTTGAAGTGTTCGTTGTTGTGATTTAGCCCTTTATTTTCTCCAGTCTTTAACAATACACCAAACATTTCCTCACTAACTTACTCATCTCAGAAAGAAATGTAGAAAATGCTTTGCTAACAAAGGGAACTGGATAAACTCCTGTTGTTACGTTAAGCTAAACTAATCAGTTATACACACGTCACCTCAAAAAGGTTCTGTAGCCTGAAAGCTGACAGCTGTTGGTTAATTGATGTCAAAGTTGACTGAAAAACTGAAGGAAAAACTGCTGGACTGAGAAGTGAGAAGGAACACAGACACAAACACCAAGGCTGAAATGGAGCCAAAATACTTCAGGGAAAGTCACTTATGGGTCAAAGCCATCATTTACACAGCCATTTAATTCAGATTTGCACAAACACACACACACAAGCACGCAGTACAATCATCAGGCTCATGTGCTGCAGTGAGATCTGAACACAGAGACGATGCCACTGCTGTTAGCACTTTCCACCTGCATCAGAAAATTTATTGCAGCTGCCCGCTGTCCACTGATATCACTGCACAAATCACCTGCCCTGTGTTTCTGCTGCCTCTTCTGTAACCTTAATCTGAAGTTGAGTTTCAGTTCTTCTCTCCCTTTTCTTTTGCTTTGCTTCATCACTCATTACTTGGCCGCCTCAGGGGGGATGTGCAGCAAGAGACCAAACCTCCATCTCACTCGGTTTTGCAGTATGGGCCAAAAAGTACATCACCAAAGTATGACCTTGGAGTTCAGCCGGCCAGCCAAACCCTGACATTTTTCATTATGTTGTAAAAATGAGGCTAATGTGAATTTAATTTCACATTATTACCAACAATCAATCAATCAAATAGATTTTCAGTTAAAACATTAAATGTAATGTTTTCAATCTACTTAAATTTATTTTAAAGTTAAGTTATAAATGCACTGTGTTTTAAACAAACATAGAATCTGAAACAAAAAGAAACATAAAGTTTCCTTTCTTATGTTAATTAATTTTGTCACTGATTTAGGCCTCGGTCACAAAGCACTAGAGATCAGTTGGTAACTTCCTTGGTTCACTGTCACTGGTTGCTGGGTGAAAATAATTGCAATCATGGTGCTGCACTAAAAGACTCTGTTCAGGAATAAAATCAACTTTTGGCTTTACATTTACTGGTTAATGCTAGCATATTTTAGCCTTTGGCAAACTTATTATTTCCATCGACACGCTTCCAAAACTCCAACTTTAATTTAAATTAATAGAGTTTGAGTTTCTTTACTGCTCTTCTAACATCACTGCAAATGTTATTTCTGTAAATCGCACTGGAGCAAAGTATATTATCGGTATGTAGAGTATATTTCAATACATTTCAATTTCACACCAGCAGCTCCATCAATTTATGGTTGAATGAGAGAGATGATTGATCTGTGTGTTCAGACTGCGGTTAAGCAGCTAGAGGACAGCGAATCAGACCAACATTCAAAAGCAGCTTTGTGAATTGTAAAGCTGAAATTTTCAGTAAAACTCTTTTGCGAATTGATATCAATGCTTATATAATTGTTGAGAAATGAAACAAGATTAAGACTTAATTATATGTTTGTTTTGTTTTCCTAATCTATGTCACAGTGAAGTAGGTAGACCTAAAAAAACCCTCTGAAATTTAGACTGACCATCATATGGAGGATTTACAGTACTGTGTTTGGGTCCATTTCTGTAGGCCTGTTGAGAGAGTATGCAACAGCGCTTGCATGCAGTCCTGCAAAAACCAACAGTACGTAGCTCAGCGTAGGTGATGCTGATTTGAAACCTTGATCTACTAACAAACCAATAAAACTCCATCATTTGTGGAAAAGGAAAAGAAAGAAAGAAAAAGAAAATAATCTTTGATGTCTACCTAGATACTCACAGAACTGTAGTTACATCAATAACCATGTTCTAGCAGGTTTTTGCTCACACCTAGACAGATTTTAACTGCCCCATCAGCCATTAGCTGGTGTAATAATCTTATAATCCATCCATCCATCCATCCATCCATCCATCAATCTTCCCCATATCTGCTTTACTGTTATCAGAGATGTTCCTATTCAAGTTATCATGGGGTATTAGATGGGGTACACCCTGTACAGCTTGGCAGACTGTCGCAGGGCTAACACAGAGAAAAAGACAGCTATTCAAATTCACACCAATGGCTAATTTTGAATCACCAGGTAACCTAACCGTACATTGGACTGTGGGAGGAAGTTGGAGTGGAGCGCCAGGCAGGCGCAAGGAAACTGTGTAAACATCAGTCATGCCTGCTTAAGTAAATGACCAAAACAAATGAGCAGTGCAGGAGAAACTCCATTACTTACTCCAGTGTAATGTGATGGTCTCACCTCAAGAAACCTTAAAAAAATTGCCAAGCTCCCCCACTGACTTTAACACCTGGAAACTGTTCATTTTACTAAGTAAAAAATGTTTTTTCTGTGTCTTAGCAGCTGTTACGCTGTCTCATTATAATTCTGATATTATTTGGATGTGATTCAGACTTTTTATGTATCTGCAGCAGACCATTACTTCACACAAAGCTGCCACTGCTGCCTCCAGCAGCACCCGTAATCTGTCACACTGAAGAAATCCATCAGTCGCTCGCTTGCCGCCAAAAATATAAAACTCTACTGAGTTTAAATTAACACTGCACAAACATGCCCCCGCTCCTCTGCCTTCCTCCTCCCTTCATGGCCGTCACTCAGTCCATCGAAGCCACGGCCCATCCCACAATCGGGGCGCCACATTTAGCAACTCATCTGCATAAAAATTCAATGATTTCTTTCTCCTTTCATTTTCATATTAAATTGGGCAGAAGAGGGAAAAGATCGAGAGTGTAAGAGAGAGAATGAAGAGGGAGAAAAGAGAGAGATAATGAGTGTGGTGTGTATGCGCGTGACTATGCCTTCGTTCATTTTTCCACACTGGAGTGTAAAATGGTGCAAAAGAGAACCACAACTGTGTGTGTGTGTGTGTGTGTGTGTGTGTGTGTTGGATATTGTAATGGCTATTGGAAACTACAGTAGCTTAGTACCAAACCACAAGCCAAAGTAAAAATGCACTTTCAGCAACACACTCAAGCCAATATATTTGTGTGTGTGTGTGTGTGTGTGTGTGTGTGTGTGTGTATGAGCCAGACACACACACACAGACACACACACACACACATCCTCAGATGACCTCGGCTGACCTTGTGGGTCTGCAACAGCCATGTGCGGAGGTTTTCTGAGGGTGAAAAAGACACGCAAAGTGCAAAGTGTGAACTCCTCGACACACAAAGAGCCTTTCAGTGGTGATGAGACGCTTGCAAACCAGTCTGCCTCCTCAAGTCACACCAACAGTTCTTACAGCAAAACCAAAGTCTGCTTAAATTCGACTAATGTCATGTGCATTGCACTCTAGCAGTTATTTTTTCTTGCTGTTTTTGAGTTAAGTGATTATTAATTTTGTGTGAAATATGAGAAAAAGGTGAAAAACTTCATGTCATACAGACCAAGTTGATATATTAAAATTAGGGTTGAAGGAAACGGTACTAACTGCCTGACCTGGGAAGCCATCAGCTAGCCTGCTAATTTGGCTTCTGCTGGCGGAAACTTCCAACTTCCAGTGGATATCCAGAACAGTTTATGATGGATATCCTGGCCAAGACTTCCTGCTCTGTTCTCCAGTTATTGCCGTTAATATGTTTTTAAGGGTAATGAAAGCCTAATGGGGGAATAATGGCTCAGCAGTGGTAGCTACGGACTGCCCGTCTACCTGCAGAAAGCGTCTGCTGTCAGGTGTTGGCAGTGTCATGTGGTACAAATGGTCTGATTGTGATGTTGCTGGTCCCTCTGCCAGCTGTGGAGAAGAATAAAGTTCTGACATACAAACAGCTGAAGTGACACCAGAGTGTTACAAAGAGTCAAGTGTCCACTTGAGCCGTCTGTGCTCTTACTGCTGGATGTTTTGATTGTTACGTTTTCGTTTTTCACACTTTTCACACTTCTTCGTTGTCACTACCAGCCGTTTGTCAACTAATCAGCATTCAACTGACACACAGCGTCATCCACAGCAAACACCATGCAGTTGGGATTTTAGAGGGAGCATATTTGTGATGGTTGGAAACGCCTCTCCAGAGTGAATACCTCTTCAAACAGACACAATCACGGCGCTGTAAATTAAGTAACAGTTGCTATTAGTTTGGAGATTGCTCTTTTGCTTGTCACACAGTCTGTTTACATGCAATGCAACCAAAGTTGGTTTGAATTTGATTGGCCATTAGAACTCAAACAACAAATGGAAACCAGTTTCTGGGACCTAAAATCTTGTACCTTGCCTACAACAATGAATAAATAAATTTTCCAGCTTCTCCCTTGCCAAAAGGGGTCACTACAGGTAGCCCTGCATGCTTTTTCTAAAACTATAACTAAATCTGAGTCCCAGTGCAAAGTTAAAGTCAATTAAAGCTAGCATGTCATAAGTCTACCATATCATTATCACACAGTCAAAGTTGAGAGTGGGTGCTTTGTGCGTGAGAAACTTCAAATAGTTCCTGATGAACACCGAGTAGTGCATTTGCTTGAAATGTCCACTCCAAATAAAAAAACACTTGCTTCAAAATTACAAAAATATTTATTTACGATAATATATGAAACTCATAGCTGATAAAAAGGACCCTCAAAGATCTGTTCCCCACAGAAACAGACTCAGTGCAGCAGCAGCCAAAATCAAACCTGAATAAAATTCAATGTGAAATAACTGCCTGTGACTTAAAGTGGGCGGGTCCTGAGTTAAACGTATTTCCGCTCTGAGATGAGCGACTGAAGCGACTACTGATGGGCGGGAAGCACACCTTTAATTGCTGGTGGTAAATACATTGGTGGGTTTTCTGCACGACTGGATGGTCTAGTGTTTATTTTAGGGACGACACGAGAGCTACAAAGTGACGATACATGGTGAGCACCGTCTCTTTGTAGCTTATGATCAAAATTGATGACACTTTACATATAAATGTGTGTGTAGATCCAATACTTTGTACACTATCAGAGCAGATAAGAAAACTAAGAACTTAAATTTTTAAGTGAAGCACATAAAAAACCCATTTAATTTCTTTCCAAAGCAAACAATGTGTTTTTGTCTAAAATGGAAAGTTTTTTATTGTTTATGACTCATTTTTATTTTTCTTGTGTATTTTATCAAATAATTACTCTTTTCAAATGTGAACAATTAGTATTTTCTATTTGTTATCTTAACTTTTCGTTCGCTTTAACCTGTTTTGTTTTTGGCCCTAATTGCTGGCTTCCTGTTTGAATTTAGCAATTTGACTTTGAAAGCAGTTTACAAAGCAGTTTGTTAGACAAGCAAAGAGGCTTCAAAAACAAAGTTATCATCAGTATTAATGTGGTTAAATGCTAACATTCCCAGCTCTGATGCTTCTGACCAAAAACTGGGGGGAAATGTGAGTAAAATTATGCAAAACACATGGAGAATATTTCCATTTGATAAGTGGATGCAGATCCTGGAACAAGCTCAGAACACGATTTCAACACTTGAAAAATAATCAAGGTGAAAAATGAAGAAATTAAATTATTTATTGATCTTTAAAGTGATTTAATTCAGCTTTCATCCCAAAGCCTGAATGGAAAACAGTACCTCAGTTTGCTCTGTGCTGCTTTTCATTGTTTTCTCTTTTCTAACATCCTGTGAAATTCAAAGTGGCAATGACAAACACCAGACACCACGGTGCCGCTGCCCCTCACAGTGTTCACTTCCATGCAGGATAAAAAATTTTGCCTCCTAATGCCAGAAAAGCATCCCAGCTACAAAGAAACGCACCCAAAGCTAAGTTAAACACCCCGAAATGAGGCACACATGCTACACGGCAATCACGCCATCCTCACCAACGTCAAGTGTGACATTCCTGAGAATTTATAATCATCACAAGTAGCTGTGCTCCTCGTTTCAGTACCACTCCGCTCCCTGCTCCAACTTTTTCTGCACTTTTCATCCCTCCACAAAAAAAAGAAACCATTTTAAACGTCTCTTACCCAGTCTGGCCCAGAAAACTTCCATGTCCGAGCTTCTAAAGTCTATCCGGCACACCAACTTTCACACCCATGTAGCCTCAGAGGAGGAAAAAGAGGTGAGGGAGAGAGGGCAAAAAGGCGAAGAAGAAGAAGAAGAAGAGAAGGAGGAGGAGGAAGAGAGGCCAGCTGCCTGTTGAGGTAAACCCAGTGACTCATTCAGGCTGTGGCTCCGAGCGTGTCAGCAGGCAAATATGAGCGAGAGAGGGGGGAATAAGATCCAGCAGGACCGGAGGGGAGAAGACGGAATAGTGTGCAGGGGGAAAAGGACGCTTTCTGTCAGAGGGTGAGAGAGGAGAAAGGGAGGAAACTGATGGTGCCCGGTGTTGTGCCTTCCCACTCCTTTTTTTTCCCCACCCTCACTCTTCCTCCCCCACTTCCAGCCACTTCCCCTCCTCCTTTCTCCCTCGCTGCTCTCAGCATAAAGGAATCTTAAGTGTTTAAGAGGTGATCAGCAGCCCTAAGAAGTGGAAGAAAATAAAAACACTAACACGTTTCCTGCAGCCCTGCATGCATTCCTGGGGACTACATTCATATGGTCTTTACAACTGATGACTAGCACTATTATTAATGAGCTAAGCATGCATGTGAAGAATAAAATCAATAAATATCAGCATGCCAGGGTATTTTCAGATATTTCATGCTTTAAACTGCACAAACTACAAGAAGTGCAGGGTGGGAAACATTTACTGTTGCAGGAAGGAAACCTCCCCATTATCTAAGAGTCCTCGCAGTTTATCTCTCTCTCTCTCTCTGCCTGTAGACCAAATTTGTGTTGTCTGTGTCACCTACTGAAGCCTGACCTTTCAAACAAGAGCCGAGACGGACGTATGTGATCAGCGTCTCTTGTTTATCAGCCAGACTAAGGAGGACAGGGTGAAGGAGACAGTGAGATGGAAGCAAATGATCCAAAAGGGATCAGTCGAAAGAAAACCACGTTAAAAGGTTGTGTTCAGATATAGATCTGATGTGGTTATGTGTCATTAAGCCCTTTTGCATCTGGATGGTAAAAGTCTTAAAAGTACGCTAAGGTAGTATGATGGTGTAGTGCTGCTAGCTCATAGCAAGAAAGGTCTGGGTTTCAGAGTGCTACTCGTGTGTGGAGGTGGCAGTGATGTTGAGGAGGAAGAGCGCCCTTTCGCTTGTCGATCCATTTTAGGAACGTCTTTTTATAGTCGTCTTTTCAACATCTTGCCAATTAGTGTGTCCTTGTAGAGCCCGAGGTCTCTGATACCAGCAGCATATTTGTTTCCGGTCATAATAGCTGGTTATATTTAAAGCTGTGCACACGGCGAGCTAATGCACCACATTCCCATGGCTATAGAAACTGCACGGCAGGTTAATGCAGTCATTTAGAACAGGCTGCAGAACACTTGCAGTGCAGCTTTATCAGCCTGTTGAACATATTTAAGATCAGAACATTATTATTAAGCTCATTTTACTTCTGCTGCTACACATTTTCAGATGCCAAACAATCACAACATGCCAGAGCTGAAAGATGTTTTCCTGGCTGGATTGTCACTTTCACAACAACACACCTCATTCACACGTATGCATTCAGGCAATGACAAAGTGTGCGAGCGCTGCAGGTCACCTATGCCGCCACCTCCGGTGTTTTCAGGAAGTAAGAGAGGAAGGAAAGCACCCTGGCCAAACCAACAGAGGAAAAGGAAAAGGGGGGAAAGGTATAAACAATTAGATGTTTGTTCCATTTAAAAATGTAACCAACGTGATACTGATAAGAATAATATGGATTTGATAATTAAATATATAAGAAAAAGCTACAGAATTGCTGAATTGGTGGATTTAGATAATCTGCTGTGTTTTGTTAGTGGCTGAGGCAAAGCACCATTTTTGGTTTGTTCCTAAAAAAGGTTGAAGACAAGACAATCAAGTCTAGAGTTTGACTGACCAAAGTTGAGTCAGTCAACACTGTAGTTGGAGATTTTTTCATTCTCATCAAAGAATTTTGTTGACGTACTGTAAGGTAAGAAATCTTGAAAACATAAATAAATACTGATCACCTACAGCAGCTGCAGGATGGAAATTCTTGTCATGAATTACCAGCCTACAGTTTTGTGCTGATGTTAAACCCAATGGAGGTTTGGATCAGTGCAGTTATTGAGCAAGCAGAGTGTTGGTGACTCAACGACCTCGCTCTGTAGCTTTATGCCGTCTGACACTTTGTGGTTGAGTTACTGCGATTCTTAGATTTGTCAGTGTCACTGTCACCAAACCATACATTCTTCTCTCACCCTATCACACGCTTTCTGTAGATCGACAAAGACACAGTAAAGCTCCTTCTATACTTTTTCATCAACACAAAGCAAACATCACATCTGTTGTGCTCCGTCTGAACATGAAGCCATACTGCTGCTCACTGATCCTCATCTCTCTTCTTAACGTAGCTTCAACATGGCATAAAAAGAGAAACAAAATATGCTGATGCTGTGTTTCGTTGTGATTTATATGATTATTAAACTATTACTTTTGTAACAGGATGTGGACTTAAAGGACTAAGCTGGGTTAAATCTATCACAGCTAAAAAAAACAAGCTAACTGTGGAATAAAGCGGCGCTTACGTCTCTATCCACAGCAAAATGAGCTAAACTCACCATCAGCAGAACTGTAGATCTCAAAATAATCACTGCAGGAGGAAAATTATGGACAAAGCCCTCAGCAAGATACCACCACACAATGGAGAGAAAACATACAATGGATGCACAGCAAAGGAAGAATTAGTGCAACCAATTCAAGGACAGGTGTTGTTAGTACGGGACATTTGCTGGCCTGGGCGCTGGCCCGGATGCTGAGTATGCAGATCTGCCACCCAGGGAGCACATATGATTAATCCTCCCTCCACCTTTAAATACAACAGCACCGGTTCCTCTCAGCAAGGCACTAAACCCCCGACAGAGAAGCTGCTGCTCAGTAACCAGTGAGTAAGTCTGAGGCTTTGCTCAGCGGCTCAAAGGAAACTGGGAGTTCAGGAGGAGCTCTGCTGCAAATATCACTCAGATAACTGAAGGTTAAAGACTCCTCAGCAGGTTTGATATATTCTTGAGACACCAGAGCATCAGTGAAGCTCCGCAAAGTCCTTAATTACATGTTTTAAGTATGCAGGAACGTGATCTCACCCACACACATACAAGCAGGTGCTCAACCGCTGCGTGTGTAACCCTCAGAGCTTCGTATACGATGACTCAGCAGCAATGTTTCCTCTTCATCACAGGCACAAACTGCTCTCCAAACAAAGACGGGCTCCGTGTCAAGAAACAACAAGAAAACTGCAGGGGTGCGGAGCTGGCGTCTGTAACGCTCAGATTGAAGTCTTAGCGGTTTAGCACGCCGTCGTGAGTGTTTCAGTGGCTGCACAAACACAAAATAAATAACTTCTATGATAAAACACATTCAATCCGGGTTTAATGCAGCTGTCCTTATCTCAGCGTCTCAGTTTAGGACAAAACCTGCAAAAAGAGTAATGGTAAATGGCCTGCATTTGTATAGCGCTTTTCTAGTCCCTAAGGACCCCAAAGCGCTTCACACTACATTCAGTCATTCACACATTCACACACAGGCGATGGCAAGCTACATTGTAGCCACAGCTGCCCTGAGGCGCACTGACAGAGGCGAGGCTGCCGGACACTGGCGCCACCGGGCCCTCTGACCACCACCAGTAGGCAAACATGGGGTTAGTATCTTGCCCAAGGATATTTGGCATGCAGCCAGGAGGCAGCCTGGGATCAAACCACCGACCTTCTGATTAGGCAGAGCTGACCTGCTCTGCCACCTGAGCTACAGCCACCCCAAGAGCATCTAACTCCTGAGGGTTCTTCTCAAGCCCTCCATAAAGTAAAAAGATAATAATCAGTTTAAAAAAAATGTGTTTTTCTTGAACCTTTTGTTAGCACTTCACTGCGGTTTAAAAACTATTGGAAAGTGTTTTTTGTCTACTAATGGTGTGAAAAGCGACCTGCAGACCAAACCACAAAGCTCAAGCTGGTTCCGAGGGACGAAGGCGCAGAAGAAAATGAGACTTTCTTGCTGTTTTTTCTCTTTTAGTGCTAGTTTAATCCGCAGATTTGGCTGCTTTGTTGATAAGGTCAGTTGGAGTTGTAACAGAGGATGTGACTCACAGCTAATAGGAGCACTAAAGGTGCTCTAAAACTCTCGACTCCTGATTGCTGCAATTTGCATCAAAACTCGTACGCCTTCTCTCAGCTGTAACTCGGTCAAATGCAAATGTGCAGAAAGTATCTTTATACTAGTGCTGGACATTTAAAGATTAATATATCTTATTAATATATCCACTTTAAAATGTTTGTCAGAGAACGGCAAAGTTGAGGGTTTGGTAGCTGTCCAACCACTTAAATACACTTGAAGACATATTCACACGTGTTTCTAAGAAGGAAAGCTTTGATTTTTATTTTACATTTTGCAGGTATGAAGATTTTAAACCAAACTAAATTGAAATATTGTTGATATTCTCTCTCTTTTCTTGCATAAAACCTGATGAAAGCTGATGTGAAGGCTACATGCACCTGATTGTGTCTATTTCCAAATGGGTGAATAAATCAGACTTCACTTTTATTATCTGCTGCTGATTCTTTGACATGTGAAATCATGGTTAAAGTTGCCTGTAGTGTAATATTAACCCTGAAAACATGACTTTAAGGACTTTGTTTAGAGCCCTGCTTACAAAACTATCTGCCAAGCTTTTTGGTAAAATATATAAATACTCATATGGTAACCACAGTCACCATATCTCAGTCTAATACACAGATGCTGCACCTTTAGGGCGCAGCAACTGCATGATGCTGTCATGGAAACATGGACCAACAGCTCTGAGGAATGCTTCCAGCGCCTTGTTGGATCTGTGTCAGGAAGAACTGCAGCAGTTCTAAAGGCAAAAGAGAGCCCAGGACGGTACTCGCAAGGTTTAACTAATCCCTCATATATATGTATTTGACAATGAAGGCCATGCATAATAAAGCATATTTTCAGTGATCTTTATATCATAAGGTCCTTACTTTGCAGCAGCGAGGCTGTTATCTGTTCTTGCCTCCCTGAAGTCAGACATTCTTTCTGACTTCAGCTGAAGATTTCAGTCCCGTTTTGAAGCTCCTATTCATCCCCATCCTCGTGAGTAGCAGCAAAACATTAATTCTCATGAGCAAGGAGAGGGATAAAAGCCAATGCCATCCTGTAATACCACAGTGGATGCATTTTAGAGGCAACTTAGAGGCCCAATTTCAGTCAAGACCAGCACTTCCTGTTCAATAGTCTTTATTCTGTTGTTCAGAGTATAACAGTTGGGTTTATTGAAATGCGATGGAGGCTGAGCAGATATTGAACTATTAAACTCAGACGGGGGAAATGTTTATGAGTTTATGTGCGCTTGCCTAAATGATGCAGTACTGAGTACAACTGTCAGAAGAAGAAGAGTTACAAAGGATGAAGATGCGCTGTTCTAACCGATCAGCAGGCGACGCACACTCGGCTGCTAATGAATGGACAAACCAGCGAGTGCATCCAGAGGCACCCACGTGCTCACTGGCCACTGGCAGAGGGCCGACCGGCATTCGATTGACCTGCTTTAACACCTGTACAATTGCCATAGCAACACTATCCCCCCACCACTCCACCCTCCCCTCCAAACACAAGTTCCCAGGCTCTGTTTCCTGTCTTCTCACATTCATCTGCCTCGTCTTCATCTTCCTCATCTTCTCTTTTTTGCTTCCCTTGTCGATTTTCCAGAAACTCTTGTTCCCTCCTCTTCCTCCCCGTGTCTTTATCCTCCCTGCATCTCTTGCCTCTCTCTGTCTCTCTCTCTGACATCAAGTATCTAACCTCAGATCTCTCAATCGTTCTCTCAGAACCCTCCCTCCTCACCTCCATCTAATTATCTCCACACACCCCTCTTTCCCCATCCCTCACACTCTTCCTCTCCTTCTCCCTCTCCTGCTGCAGGTTGCCTGCCAGCGCTGGGAATGACATCACCGCTTTGAAAATGTATGAATTAGAGATGGACCGATCCGATATTACGTATCGGTATCGGTCCGATACTGACCTAAATTACTGGATCGGATATCGGAGAAAAATAAAAAATGTAATCCGATCCATTAAATATCACGAAAGCACCTCGCAAAACTTGCAACACGCCGTAACTCACCTCAGAACGTTAGCAAGTCGGAGCAGTATGCATCACGTGATAGAGCGGCTGTGGCATGCGGGACCTGTCGGTGGTCTGGATAGCATGTGGAGCTTCGCTAGCAACCCGGCATTTCATCTCCGACAAAGTTATCCCCGAGAGAAGTAAAGCAAGTGTGTAAGTCCATCTCTGAATGTTTGTAAAGCATTCCCACGTTAAGCTTAACAAGTGACTGCCTCTCGCTCTCCGGCTGCTACTTCAATCGTGAAACTGCTTAAATGATCAGCTGATCGGCTTTTCTGTCGTGAGTCTCTCTTGTTTGTTTTTGGCCCACTTTGCACCAGAAAGAGGAAACCAGCGGCTGAACAACAGCAGAACGTTTAAGCTTGATCAGCTGTTGTTAGAATTTATTTAATATTACTTTCTACACCAGGATCTTTTTCTACGTAGCTGACGCTGGTAACTGTGCAGGGGCGGATCTAGCAAAGTTTAGCCAGGGGGGCCGATAAGGCATGAACAGGGAAAAGGGGGCACAAAGACATACTTTTCTTTCTTATTCTCATTTAAAATGTCGAGCTTTTAATAAATAATTATCTGACACCCAAAGTTTTAATTTGATGTAAAATGAATAGAAGTCAATTACTGTATATAGTGACTATTAAGTCTAATATATACCCTAGTAAGCTATAGTACTTTTTACTTTGGGAAGGTACCATCTGTGCAGTCTGCAATTTTGTTGAAGAAAGATGTTGAATCTATTTAATATTTCTTGAAAAATAATTGATTTCTGTGCATTTTTTTTCACACTGCATCAAATTAAGGTTGATTACGTCGATTAAGCATCATGAGGTGGCGCGTGAGGGGTGGTTCCTTATTTTTTATTTATTTATGTTTGTTGTTGCTGGGAGTTGGAACCCTATTAGTTAGGTTGCTTAATATTTACGCTAAGTACTCTTTAAAATACCAGAATAGGGAGGATGGTGTAGGTCTAAGTTTATTAGATTGATCAGTATTGCTGAACTATGAAATATTTTTTTTGTATACAGGTATAACAGAATAGCTTTAGTGTAGTTGTTGTTTTAAACTTGAGTATGAACTTGCAGACTTGCAAAATGCAGCAAGATATTTAAAAAACAGTTTTGTTGATTAAAAAACACTATATCGGATTCATATCGGTATCGGCAGATATCCAAATTTATGATATCGGTATCGGTATCGGACATAAAAAAGTGGTATCGTGCCATCTCTAGTATGAATGAACACGTCCGCCATGCGTCTGCATGGTCGGTCACATCTCTCGACGCGAAGAAGCAAGTGAGAAGAGCAAACAAAGGCAGTGCAAGAGGTGGGAAAAATGAATGTTTTGGATGTTTTGGAGCACGGAGACAGGAACAAAGGAAACGTGTCATCATGTGATCGGTTGCATAGCAGCTGAGGTGCGATGGGCCAGAGTGATCACAGAGAAAATCTACAACCACTCTGTTCATTCATGCGTTTGCAACAGCGAGATGTGTGTGCGAGTGAAGAGCCAGGGGGTAAAAAAGTTGGAGAATCAGGAGACAGCTGATGGGTGAAAGAGGGAGAGGTAAAAGCAGGGACAGGGAAAAGGCGATGAGATGGGAACGAGGAAGAAATCCCGGCTCAGACTAGATGATCTCTCTGTCAAAACCACCATCATCCCTTACGCCGGTGCCACGATTTGGCCAAGAGATTCCCATCTATGCAGTTAAAGTCTGAATAATCACAGCTTGTGGATTTTTACAGCCTTCATTACGTGTAAGTGTGATACAGCAAAACAAACAAAGACAAACTCTGGTGATTAGGAATGTCATAAGCCCTGAAGTCAGAGCCATTTCATTTCAGCGATTACAAATAACAAAGAGACCTGCATTCACTGCATCGATCCCATACCAATGCCAGCGCAGGTAACGATATATGAATATATGAATTGATCCACATCCCTCTAATTGATACCACCAAAAGAAAAAGAAACAGAGAGCAAACATAAAGGGATAAAAGAAGGTTAAAAACTGGAAAAGGCTTCATTTACTCAAAGAAAGAATGAAAACTACACAGAGGTTGTCCACTGAGGGTTTCCCACGTGAAGAAAATCTGTGTTGGATATGATGCGATTCGAGTTTTAATTGGCTTGAAGTAAACAGGGGAAGGCATTTAAAAAACATCAGAAGGAGGAGAAATTGGAAGTTAATGTGAGAAATTAGCAGCTAAATAGTCTAACAACATTAAAACTCCCCTCATCGGAACATCCAAAGGCAGAAATTACTGATGTGCCTACACCGTCTGACTAACAGGTATTCACTGAGATTTGCGGTGCACCAAAATAAAAATGTCATAGGCCATGTATGCACAGACTTCACATGATAATGCTGCTGGGGTCAGCTTACCCGCTCGACAACAAAAATCCAAGCTGAGGTAAATGGATATATATAGTGCTTTTCTACTCACTTTGAGGACTCAAAGTGTTTTTACTACAAGCTTTAATCAAACAAATGCTTTTCCAATGGATCTATTTTATCCAAGGATCCTTTGTTGGAGGACCAGGGATTGAAACACCAACCATCCAATTAGCAAATGACACACTCTACCCGCTGAACTTGAATGAACTCCTAAGCAGCCATCTTGGTAAAACCTCCGGACAGATATTTAACCTGTCAGGTCCAAGTACCCCTAACCCTGTCCATTCATAGTTTACAATATTTGGCTTTTGAATAATGTCTCCAAAAATCTTTGGTGGTTTAATCCCAGCAGAGGTGGCGATAGAAATCAATCTCAAAGTCCTCTATCTAAATGAATACAGAGACAAAGATCCAGCCTTATATGTTTTCTGTTTCTGGAAAAGATTTCTTTGTCTAAATAGGTTTAAACATTTGTTCTGAGGATTGTTTGAGTGTCACTCCTCCTCCTTATACATGTTTCTCCTGTAACTGGCATCTCTTCATTATAAATAGTGTTGAATTCCAAAACCTCACATACAAAGTCATAAATAATCAGGCTCTGTCGTATGTTAAAGATCTTGTAGTATAGTACAATCCCAGTCCATCCCAGCTGTTACGGGGAAACATGTGGGGTACATCATGGGCAGGTCTGTGACTTCATAGCATCAGGTGTTTATGTACACCACTACATCATTCATTTTTGCCTTCCCTTGCCCATACTTGGTGTTTTGTCCCATTTTCCTGTGCTTTTCTTTGTCTCTTCTCTTTTCAACTCATAAGATGGTCACCCTGAACCTGGAAGTTTCTTCCTGTTGAAAGGGAGGTTTTCCTTTCCACAGTCGTGCTTGC
Organism: Astatotilapia calliptera; assembly: GCF_964374335.1. Taxonomy (NCBI): domain Eukaryota; kingdom Metazoa; phylum Chordata; class Actinopteri; order Cichliformes; family Cichlidae; genus Astatotilapia; species Astatotilapia calliptera. The sequence goes on from NC_137424.1 coordinate 52,225,650, forward strand.
TTGTAGGGGATTGTCTGATTGTTTGGGTTTTCTCTCTCACACTGCCTTCACAAAGCTTCAATAAACATTAAAAGAAAAGAAAAAATACTATATAGGTAAATAGAAAAAACATAAAGAAAAAGTAGTTTATCTATAATTGTAAGCATAATCCACTCAACTTGTTAGCAGCAACCATTCATCACTCTACCCACATTGTACTGATAACTATATAAATTGACTCCTCTATGTCCAGGTTAAAAACACTTCTAAAAAGATCAGTCAGTCAAACTGAGCTTTGACCCACTGCGTACCAGTTTTCCCTGAAATTAAAGTTATAATTAGCCACCCAAGTAAGTTCCTGGAGGCATTTCAAGACAGCAAGACTTGCTTCTAAGACCTTTAACGAAACATCCAATCTGACCTCATCAGTCTGAGGACTTCCTGCAATACAACAACATTTTAGGTTTCATTTTTCAAAGCCAAGAACTGCTAAAGAAATCCTCACGAGGAATTTCGCACATTCCTCCTCGCCAAACGACCAGCTGTCCTGACCAAAGCTTCTTTCATTTCACTGTGAAAAAAATACGGTTCCTCCTTTTTGCCCGTTAAGCAGCAATTACACCTCGTGTGTCTGACCGTGTCGTCATCACACCAGTAATCTCAGAAAATGAACCAGTAGTGTATGTGATGCAGCACCTGGTGACCGTCACTGTGGTGTGAAAGATGATGAATGTGCTCTGGATGCCGATTAAAGTCAAGGTCAAACATATCAGGAAACGTCTTGTGCTGATTATTGCACCACTGCAGGTGCACGGAGGCCAGTTGGCTGTCGGCTTCTGTTAAAACGTACATACATGCTGCACACGCACACGCACACACACACACACACACACACACACACACACACGCACACACGCACACACACACACACACACGCACACGCACACACACACATACACTGTTCTCCAGAAGGAGACTGAGCATATGGGTGTGTTTACTCTCTCAGCTCGGCTCTATGCAGCTCTGCAAAGCGGCATAAACACTTTGCATGTGTGTTTTGCAGCGCAACATCCTTCTCTTCCTCCCCTCCAAGCACTTCATCATCAATTTTTTTTTCACCTCCTCTAATTTTGCTCCCTTATCTTTCTCCTCTTCGTCGTTTCTGCCCCAGCCAATCTTCCTCTTGTTCTGCTTCATCATCTTCCTCCCACTGCCGCCTCTCTTGTATCCCTCTCTTTCTCCATCCTTTCCTATCCAATTCCTCTTCCCCTTCTCCCCCTTAATCATTCGATGAGGAAGCGAGTAAGAGCTTCAGATTTACAAGGGCTGTCATCTCCGCTTCTCCCCATCTCCCATTTCTCTCGCTCTCTCTCTTTCCTGCACACTATCTCTACCTCGTTCGCCCCCAGAGATAATTAAAGAGACCACTAGTAATCCCATCCAACCGTGCAGGACTGGGCAGTGCACCCGAGCAGTTGCACACACAGACACACACACTTGTGCATGCACAACACTGCAGCATGTGGCAAGTTGTACTCAAAATGTGTAAAACATGAAACATTAGAATTTGCACAAGAACACACTTTGGATTTAAAGTGTATAGGGTACACACACACACACACACACACACACACACACACACACACACACACACACACACACACACACACACAGAGAGTTTATCAGCAAAGAGTTATACAACAAATTGACCTAGTTCATTCAAACCTGAGAGCCAAGATGAAGGAAACTGGAAGGAGAGATGGATGTTTGGGTAAATGAACGTGAGCTAAATGATAAATGAATCGAAGCACAAATGATATAAATGGGGGTGTGAATGGGTTGGAGCCTTTGCTGATGGAGAGATGGGGAAAGTTAGAGATAAATGGATGGAACAATGGCCCAAATGGCACTACTATACAGGATAAATAGATAGAAAAACGAATGAAGGCTTTCCAGGATGGATGGAGAGATTGAAAAGAGGACTGAGGGCCAGTTTAAAAAGATGTGGATGGGAAGGAAATGATGAATGAGTTGCTGGAGGGATTAAAATGAAGGAAGAAGAGCATAATATCAATACTATTTAGATGCGAGAGATGTGGCTATGAAACGGTTTGGAGAGATGGACGGTAAAATTGGACGACAAATGGATTGAAGAAGCGATATTAGATGGACCAGTGCAGGACTATATGAATGGATGGAAGGATTTTTTGGGCGATGTGATTTGCCTGGACTATAACGAATTTGGTGGCAGAAATCGGAAGATGAAAGGACGGCAAAAAAAAAAAAAAAAAAATCAAAAGGTGGACAGACCGAGAAGAGATCAGGTGAATAAATGGAAGGAAGTCAGCAAAGGTTTGGACAGAGAAGGGGAAAGATGGATGGATGGCTAGTGCAAAATGCAAGGATTTATGATAAGACGCTCTGAATATGACAAATTTGGTGGCAGAAATCCAAAAAGCAAATGAATGGAAATCATACAACGTAGACGGACTGAAAGGTTGGATCCATAAAGGGGCAAATAGAGGGTTGCATGTGCATTAAATAATTAATTTAGGATGAATGGGTGCATAAATCAGCAGAAAAATAAACAGAATTACATGACAACAGCATATAGGCAGATGGGTAAATGCACGTAGGCTGGGGAAGCGTGGAGGATGAATGGACGAGAAAGATGCATGAATACACGAGTGAAAAGAGTCCAGTCAGGTGAGGTTCGACTGGGGGGGACAAATGAGTGCATGCATGGACTGATGGAGAAGGGAAACAGAGTGAGAGGCAGACGGGAATCATAAAAATGCACCAGAGAGATACAGGGATAAAGTACCTGTTGCCGATTTGGGTCTGTGTCTTCCTTTGGGCCGTCGCTGGGAATTGCCCATACTATTCTTCCTGTCCCAAAACATCACCGCTTCATGCCACCGACACACACACACACACACACACACACACACACACACTGACTGACTGACAGAGAGAGAGAGAGAGTGACGGTCGAGGTGTGAGCTCGTCTCCCGGATTAAAGCATGTGCAAGACGAGTGACAGTCGATAAGTGTGTGAGTGAGAGGGAGGACTGAGCGTCACAGCATCACCGAAGCCGCCTGCGTCCCGAAGTGTGTGACTGCATGTCTGTGGTGTGTGAGGGGAGCTCGGCGTGTGATTGCAGATGAGTGTGTGTGTCCTACTCTACGTATATATGTGTGAGTGTGAGAGAGAGCTTGGGTGAGTGCACAGCGCTACGTGAGCTGGTGACAAAGCAGCCTGGGTACCGGCGTGTTTGTGTGTGAGAGAAACAAAGTGTGCGTAAGCAGCTGTGCATATTTTAGTGTAAGGTTTCAGTGCAGCCAGTGAGCATGTGCGTTACGCATGTGTGTGTTTGTGTGTCTTGAGAGAGAGAGAGAGAGACAGAGAGAGCATCCATTGCTTTGATTAGCTCCCAGCCAGTTGAATCCAGCCGCTGCTGTTCAATTCAGAAAGAATGCAGGCAATCACAGACGAGAGATCGAGGAAGAGGAACACAAGTGAGAGAGAGAGGAGAGGGAGTGAAAGAGGCAGAGCGAGAAATCAGGGAGAAAAGAAAAGAAAAGAGAGAGGAGGGGTCGGTGCAGAGAAGGAGAAAGTGATAGATTGGTCCACTATCAGCTATGTGACCAGAAAACTGAGGAGACACTGGCTACACAGCCAAAAGTATTTGGACAACCTTGCTTCCTCCCTTTTTGCTGTTGTCCACATACTTTTGCATACTTGGCTGACAACAACCTTTACTCTCATTTTATTGCCGTTTAGGACAAAATAAAAGCTTTTTAGTGAGCTGAGGAACTCGAAAAGCTGTAGGAGAGATAGATACCCGGTAAGGCGACAGCATTGAGGCTTGAAAGGAGGATGTGAGCCAATTCAGTGTGAGGATTAGATGTCAGTCTGATAATGAGTCAGAAAGCTGGACTGGTATCAGTGACAAGAGATGAGATGTCGTGCAAGTGTGACCGACAGCTTTTATTTGTATGTTGGTAGAGAAGTTTTGGACTTGACTGCAAACTGTTATCACGCAAGCTGACATAGAGCGAAAAGGTCAGTCCTCTTTGTCATTGCACTTTCAGTATCATCATATAGTATTTCACTAATAAACAGTCTGTTAAATTTACTACACTTGTGCCGTCTGTCAATTTTCTTCAGTTTATTGCCTTAATTTGTCGATGCTTGCATAATGACGAGGAAGCGTTTTGAATCTTAACCTGGGTCACAGAGACAGCAACCTAAGCAATTCAGTTCAATTTTAGTTATATAGTGCCAAATCACAACAACAGTTGCCTTGGCAACTTGTTACATGAAGGTATGTAAATAGATTAGCTGGACCTTGCTTTTCTACTTAATCTGGACGCATTTTCGTACTACAAGCCTCATTCAAACACATTTATAGAAGTCGATTGTTTTATGTCTAACCACTTTGTGAGCCAGAGGTTGACCAAAACCTCTGATTAGTAGACAACCCGCTCTGTCTCCCGAGCTTCTGGGACCGGGGTGCGGAGGCTTCAAAACTTCCCCTTTTCCCTATCACAGTAATCCAGTGACTGCTGTCAGCACTTTCACTGCAACACAGCTAAAGTAAGTGTGCAAAGTTAATCCAGCAGACTTCATTTCCCAAATTGTAAACCAGCAAGTACATTGCTGCTGGGGTGAAACATGATAACTTTAACCTGTGACTAATCCCATTCTTCCTTTGGGCTCCACCTCCACCTCGAAAAGTCCCAGGCAGAATTCTGCTGAAAGTGAATTGAATTGGCTGAGTTGTGTCACATGAGATGAGTTACAGTGCCTGAGATTGGTCTCTGACTTCTTGTACACGAGCACTGACTATTGTAAATATAAGATAAGTTGCACATTTTAAAACAGAAATGGTTCACTGAATTCTAAAAACACGTCTGGACCAGATCCAGACAACATTCCAACTAATAGTCACATAAGCATTAGAGGGTTGCTTAGGCAACAGGAATGTCAGGTCCCTGTGTGGGCGTGGCTTTGAAGAAATCATTTTAATAAATCCATCCATCCATTCGCTTCCGCTTATCCTTTTCAGGGTCGCGGGGGACACTGGAGCCTATGCCAGCTGTCATAGGGCGAGAGGCGGGGTACACCCTGGACAGGTCGCCAGTCTGTCGCAGGGCTAACACACAGGGACAGACAACCATTCACACCTAGTGGCAATTTGGATTATCCAATTAACCTATCCCCACAAGCTGCATGTCTTTGGACAGTGGGAGGAAGCCAGAGTACCCGGAGAGAACCCACGCAAACACGGGGAGAACATGCAAACTCCACACAGAAAGACCCTGGCCTGATGGTGGAATTGAACTCAGAACCTTCTTGCTGTGCGGCAACAGTGCTAACCACCGTGCCACCGTGCTGCCCCAGTTTAATAAATCTATTTTAAAATGCTCAAGTATGTTACAGACATTCATGTCTCTTTGTGTGGCTTAACCTGTAAATAAAAAGAAGTAATGGAAATGAATCAGCTCTGAGTTTATTCTTGCAGAAAAAAAAAAAAAGGTTGGTATCATTGTGAAATGGAAAAGGTGTAAGCTGATACGTCTTCAGCCAGGAAAATCAAGACTTTTTAGTGGGTTTGCACATCTACTAAGAACACCTGAAGTTGTTTAAATAATTTTCAATCATAATCTTTCAATTTTTCTTGATGCACTGAATTATTGATGCACTAACAGCCTCATGTGTTGCAGCCTTTTGCACCGGAATAAAGATGTCATTGTTTCATGCTGTGAATAAAACATCTGATACGATCCACGAATCGTACAAAACATCTGAAGTAAGGTGGCCAAACCATAAAGTGGAAGGACAGAGAAAAATATGGGGGTAGACGTGTGGAGAAGGACTCCAGGAGAAGGAGAAGGACAGAAAGAGATGGAAAAAAAAGAAAGCAAGATGACTAAATAAGGATGGGGAAACTGGGTGGGCTCAGACCGAGGGAGAAAAATTGAAAGTGAAGTGAGCGGCAAAGGGAATGAGACTGAGCGGGTGAAGGAGTGAAAGAGGGAAGCGGGGAGAATACAAAATGAGGAGAGGATTTCTCTTCTCATTCCTCGCTCCCTTCATTTTCCTTCACATCTTCCCTTCCCTTTATCAAGTCTGCACACTCGATCTCGTAAAGCACAGGTCTCACACACACCCACACCCACACACAAATACACACACAGATGTAGAGGTTGGACAAGGTCACCCAGACACAGTTATGAAGGGACTAAGTGGAAATTCATTTTCTACTCAAGATTGAAAAAGGCGTATCACGGCTACCTCGCAGCACAACATCACGTAACCCTTTAAATAACTAAAAATTAGAGCTAAACTTACATTTGTTCCACGTTTGACTTACTTTTTTCAAAACCTTTAATTTATGTGTTTACTAAGCATGACATTGATGATTACTTTGAGCCAAAAACTGAAAGCAGCTACAATCAGTATTTTAATTATAAGAATGTATCAGAGTGTTAAAGGAGGAAGTTAGAGAGGATGAGCTGGATGTGCAGCTCCGCTTGGCTTTACTGAGCTCTCAGCACATTGCTGAGCTGTCCAGTTCATAACTATTGCACCGGTTCCTCCTCACTGCTCTCAGGGGTCACAGTGGGCAGTGCTGTCAGGTGAATAAGCTCACCAACAAAATAAAAGGGAAAGAAAACACACCAAGCAAATATCTGCTGAACACAGTGTCACATTTAACAGTTATCGCACATGCAGCTACTTATATAGTCATGTGCTCTTGGTACTCCTTTGGTGTCATCTGGCAGTATGCAAGTTGGTCCAGTAGAGTCACTTTGCATGCCAACGGTGACTTCACCACAGCTCCGCACCATTTTACAGCGCTAACATGCTGCAGTATGCTCCTGTACGACAGGGATCGCCACTCTGACAAAAATCCCCACATCAGCTCTGCTATAAGAGAAGAAAACTCCAAATTGGAAGTTTTTTTATTGTTTGGTTTGTTTGTTTGTTTTTCAAAAAAGTCTCATCTTTCAAACCTTGGTATAAATTATGAATTTCTGAGTTCCTGTAATGATGCTATTGAGCATAATGAACCTAAAAGGTGTGGGTGGGATAAAGTGGATGGCAGCAAATAGCTTATTAAAAATAATAAAAATGATACAAATTACCTAAAAAAAAATGCCATCAGTCCATCTTTTATATACAGTCTGTGGTCCCAAATAGGAAAAGTCCCGCCCGAGCGTCACTCGGTGAAGAGTTGAACTGAGAACGTGATGGATTCAGTCAGCAGTACATGGACACCAAAGCAAACAAAAAAACTAAAGGAAACTTTGGACTTAATAAGAAAGACAGAAACACTACTCCAAATGAAAAATAACGTTGCCCCACAGCTGCTGGATGTGTCGATAAGTAACAAAATCAAAGAATGATGGACCCTTCATCCATCATATTTGCTCACTGTTGCATCATTGTTGGGTTAGATCTAAAACTAATAATAACTCATAAAACCGCAGTGGAACGATGGCACTCTACCTCTGGAGGTAAAGCAGACAGATGGTGCAGTGTTACATCTCTGTTGACTACGGAATAAAAGGGAAAAGCAAACTGACCACCACACACACACACACACACACACACACACACACACACACACACGGAGCCTGCAGGTCGTTTCCATTTGTCAGGAGCGGAGAGTAAAGAGCACTGGAGGCCATTCTTGTTCTTTTATATTCCAAAACTAAGTACTCCTATCTCTCCATTATATTTCATGACCACGTGGCCATACCACTGATTTTTTTTTTCTTTCTGTCTTTTGTTTTTTTACATCTTTTAACCTTATTTGCCCGTCCAGCTCAATTAAATTCAATATATTATACTTAATTTATATCAGAAGAACAGCTGCGTGCTCGTCAAACAGAGCAGAAGTCTGACTGGAGACTGCAGTCTGTCTCTCTTGGTCCGTCAGAACGAGCGTACAGCCTGATAAACCCACCCGATCCTTCCTCGTCTTCTTCTTGTCCTGCTCTCCTCTGTCATCTCTCTTCCTCTTCCTCTCTGCTGCATTGCACATCCTGATAAAATCCTGATAGAGAAAGGCGATGAAGAGCTCTTCTCCAAATTATCAAGACTTGAGAAAAACTATCTTTAGTGCTGCTGTGAGATTCTACACTGTAGTAATAAAGGGGGATGTTTGATTGTTGAGGTTTTCTCTCAATTGGTGTCTTTTTCTTACAATATAAAAGTTCTTTGAGGGGGATTTTATTGCAATTTGGTGCTATATAAATAAAATTGAATTGAAATAAATTTCCATACAAAGCACAACAGAGCCATGTTTTGATGGTGCTTACTGCAAATTCTGACCATACCATGTGAATGTAGCAGCAGAAATTGAGACTCACACCAGATAATGTTTTTCCAGTCTTCTATTGTCAAGGTTTAGTGAGTCTGAGTCTCAGTTTCCCATTCTTTAGCACATGACACAAGAATATTTAAATAAACTCTCGACTGACTGCATTTATGTGAGCATGTCACTCGGATCCAGGTCACATTTATTTCTCTGCAAGCTGATACACAGCTAAGAGCAGCAATGAGGAAATGAAGATGAGATTCCAGCACAATAACTTCCGTCTGTTTACTTCTAGAGAAACGGGAGCGGACTCTCTGTGGCTTCATGGGAATGTTTACTTGTACGCTTCTTCTGCCAGAAGCCATCACAGCATTAACAGCCCGAGCAGTAAAACTGAGAAAAATGACTTCACAGCTCATCTCCTTTCCCTAAAGGCACATTTTAGTAGATTATTTTCCACTTTATTAGCATCATTATTGCTGTTTCTTTAATGAAGAGCATTGTGTTTCAAGGGTGTGCTGGAGAATAGACGATGCTGGCTCGCACTCGCAAACAAAGTCGAGGACTGACAATGAGATATTACCACATAAATTTATAGACACGAGGGAAAACATCCATCAAGCTTTTGTAAATCTAAAGTTTACTTATTTAATGAGAGAAAAATATCATATCATAGACTCTTTATAAAAATTGGACACAACCTCTGGTACTGAATAAAGAGAACATGTTTTTTAATGGCCGGCAGGGGGCGACTCATGTTGTTTATAGAGAAAACTCCCTCAGCTCACTCACTGGGTGAACCCTCTTTAATTTCATTGTCTAGCTTTAAACCAGAATAAAACATGATGCTAATTTTGTAAGCTAGTAGCGCCCAGGAAGACCAAAAAGCATGCTATGCTTAACAACGTGAATGACAACTACAATTCAATTTAGCTTTATTTGTATGGCACCAACTCACAACAGTTGCCTCATAGCGCTTTATATTGTATGGTGAATTGTTAGCCTTGCAGTGTGGAGTACGACCTGTTGTGTCAGTTAGATACGCCCTCACTCGTCCCATTTGGTGTCAAAACACCAAGATGGCAATGTCAACTCGAAGCTCCACAGCAGGATTTTGGTAACCACTGGGGGATGTCACAGTTACTAAATTAATCTTTTATATGCAGTCTATTGCAAAAGGCAAGGCATGCACTTTATGTCAGATCGCCCCCTGGTGGCCAGAGATAATAGCCAGCAGGAGGCGCCTCCAGTGGCTTCAAAAGGACCTTCAGTTGGATAATTTGTGGGAGAATGGCTCCCGTCCCTCTCACTTAATGACATCAACAAACACTTGCCTGATGAGGGTTCTGGTTTCTCCAGTGGGTTATGTGGCTACTGGCCATCTTTGCATATAGTCTATAATCTATACTTTTGTATAGTCTCATTTAACCCAGAGCTGGAGCTAGGGAAAGGGTTTTCCTTAGAATATTGCCTCTAATAGTCACTAAAATTCGAGATGCAGATCCAGTCAGATAGTTATGAAAAGTTAAGTTGTGAAAAGCATGCAGTTAAACTAAAAAATGTATTTTTTCCTCTGTTGAGGGTGTGAGCTGTTTGTAACATCTGCCTTTATTAGAAATTATCTTAAATATCACAATCCTTCATCCAAGCATGCAAAAACTGGTGAAGCATAAAAGATATGACACAGGTATTTGTAAATGCAGACACGACCACAGCACTGAAGCTGGATTCACAGCCTTCTCACAGACACTTAAAGCAGGTGGATGGATGCTGTCAGCAGAGCTGAACTCCTGTCTTTTTTCTCTCCCTCCCTTTTGCTGGCATTTAGTACTCTCTGGCATATTTGCTCAATGAAATCTGCTGGGATTCCCTATTACCAATATCCCTAAACCATCACTAATCCAGGTTCATCCCCGGACCTACCACAAAGATTGCTTTTAGCCTCCCCCCACCTCAAATCTTGATACCACCAGTTATGTAACAGCTGTGAGGCCCGGAGGGTGAAACAGAGAGTGGCGTTAGAGAGTGAACCATTCAATTTCTTGCTGATACTGCCTGGTTTTTTTTTTTGTTTGTTTGTTTGGGGGGTTTTTGGCCTCAATTTCACACAGGTGGCCACATCTTGTCAGCTACGGCTCTGAGTTACAGGCACACTCTCTTTATTCTCTCTGTTTCAGGCTCAGTCTTACTTCAGCCTCTCACTCTCCATCCCTCCCCTTTATCACTGTCTCTGTCCCAGAAAAGTCAGGCAAGGTGAGAAAATTCCACCTCCCTGCCCGCCGCTGATTTCTCTCTCGTCTCTCGCCTTCTTTCTCAAGTCGTATTCACACGAGGACGACCACAAGACCTGACTTCGCCTTCTACATCCCTGCAGCTCTCACATGAGCTGACCAAAGCGTGATAGAAAGTGTGGTTTCTTTTCTCCTTCGCTGTTCAAATCTCACCACAGCATCCATAATATTTACCCTTCTCTCAACTTGGCCCAGCCTTGAACTAGCTATCAGAGCATGCCAAGCCGAACCTTCTCATAATAAGAGAGAGGCCGCTTTCAGAGAAACGAAGGATCAAAACAAGGCAAACAGAAGTTCTTTTTCAGCAGTCAAGCATTTGTTTACCTCCTCCGTGCTCTGCTCAGCACATATTTCCCCCTTTGCCACGAGCCAGGAAGCGATTTTACCTGTTTGTCCTGTTCCAGCGAATGAGAGACAGGTGCAACTCCGATTTGTTTTCTGTTTCAACCTGCGAAACCTCTGTTGAGAAAGAAAATTAAATCTGATATTATGTCTGTGGGTTTTATTTGCTGCGGGCCACAGAGCTCGTTCCGATCAGAGCAGCTCCATTTTCCAGCTGAGTCGCCCCAAGTTAGGAAACCTCACCGAGGTGTTGAGGGGGATTTTTTCAAACGAGGCTGAAAAAGTGTCGAGAAACCTTTGATTTGTATTTCATGATGTTGATGTCAGAGCCCTAGAAGTTGTACAGAGACGCTGGCCGTCTTTAGCTGCCTGAGTTTTGGTGACTTCATCCTGCCAGTGGTGGTTTCCACCAAACGTGACAGCCATGAACTGCCGTCTTCCTCTTAGCTGCTCCTGATTCAGTCAAACGACTTTAATCAACATCTGGCTGGATCTGAACTTTGGCTTTAACAGAAATAAATCTTCGCTGTCACTCTTGATAAAAGGTTGGTTGTATTTTATCCACTGAGATTATTTCATCACAGAAAGCAGAGCAACAACTTTAAAGTTTAAGTGATCGTCCAACTCGCTGGTTGGTTTATGGCGGTGATTTTGGGTTTCTTTTTTTGCCGGGTTGAGAAATCATATCAGCAAAAATTTAACTGAAGCACAGTTAAAAGTCAGGTTACTGGGTTTTCAGTCATGCCATCATATGTTTCAGGTTGTGCACTGTTATTTAATAAGTGCCATTATTGGATTGCTTCATTTATTTAACCGTCTGTTACCCTCCATAATGGCAGTGTTGTGCCAGAAAAAGGATTTCCTGGTATTTAAACTGTTCTAAATGACTTGTTAGCCTAAAATCTGTCTAAAATATCTCTTATGTATGATATTAAGCCATATTTTAGCTTCAGTTTTTGGGTAAAAAGTCTCATTGACATTAAAAATGTACTTTTAAAGACACCGTTGTTAGTGTTTCTGAAGCTTCCTTGGAAGTGGAGCAACAGACTCCTGCACAAAAACTCTCACATGATGTAAGAATGTAACCAAACTGTTTATTAGACAGAAAGTGGGATTTTTAGGCTACTTGAGCCTAACATTAGCTGGCATATTATTGGCTTATAAAAGGCTGTTGATATTATGGCTAGCTACAGACAGCAGGATCACATGTCTAATCTGCAACAATATCAGGAATAAATGAGCCTGTTTATGCAGATTTTCTTATGTGTGAGCCCTCACTTCAGCTCAGGAGGTGTTTCGGGAGAGGAGGAAGAGGATTAGGTGGAGATGAGGAGGAAAAGGTGGATGAAGAAGAAGGAGAAGATGAAAGCATGAAAGATTTCTCCAAAGTGAAACCACAGACAAACAAAAGGGAGATCATATTGCTTTTTACAACAACCGACTGCAAACCACCCACTCACACATGCACACAAACTTCCACAATACTGACAATAGCTGCTAATTGGACTGAAGGAGGATGTTGATCACATTTTTTAAACATGGATTCCAAACCCAGGCCCTGGTGCCAGCTGCTAAAAACTACGGCTAACGAGGATGAGCTGACACACAGATTCTAGAAAGCTCAGTCAGCTCTCCTCACTCATTAACACACTTTTCTTCTCAAAGACGTCCCCACAAGCTTGATGGCAGGACCGTGATAGTGGATTGAAATTCACCTATTGTGTCTAAAACTCATTTTAAATTGTAATCTGGGTTTAAAATTGAATATAAAAGCCAAAAAATTAGAGAACAACTAATGAATGAAACCGTCAAACATGACTTTAAAACAAAAAAGGATCAAATTGTGCCACAGTTATTATATTTAGGGACTTCTTCACTTTGAGATGAAAATCAGTTACTGGCTTTCGTCAGATGATGTTTCCAAAGTCACAAAAGGGACAAATGAAGGTTTATTTAATTACACCGAAGTTGGATTTCTTAAAAAAAAAAAAAGCAAAGTAAAAATCATCTTTGAGTGTCACTCGGCTGTCAGCTTACAGTGAGAGTAATTTATCACTTCAAAGCCTCTTTGGAAACAGAGATAATTGGAAGATTTTTCCCCTGAGACCAAATAAGCTGATGCAGATTTAAATCAGTTAAAAAACAAAACACGTGTGACAGTAAAAGCCTCACAAATCCAGCAGTCACCACAGACTCAAAGTGTTTCACCTTTGCACGCTGTGCACACACTCACTGCTACAAACTAATTAAAGGCAATAAATGCATGAAGTCACGCACACACACATACACACTGGCTCCGATTGCTACAGTACCTTATAGTGGCTCAAACAGCAGGCTGTGGGACTAAAGTTTGTTTTGGGGTGGCTGCAACAAGTCAACAACACTCGAGTGCCTCTGGATCCGAGCGAGTGTGCACAGAAAAGAGAGGCAAGGAGGAGGCGGGAGGCGAGAGGAGGGGGGAGGATTTGTGGGCAGAGAAACCAGCAGAAAGAAAGAGAGAGACAGAAACACAGAGAGTACAAATCAAGTGTACAAACTCCCAACAGAGGATCAAAGACAGCAGGTATGAAAGAGGCTTTAAAGTGGGAGGAGCAACGCAAACGCAAAGGAGGAAACGACGGATTAGAAAAAAAACAACAAAGCACATGCACGATTGTTGGAGCTGAAAATATGAGGAAACGGGAGGCTCACAAATTCAGATCATTCCAACAGAGCAGACATCTGGCCTAGAGAGGATTATGGGTAATTAACTGCTCTTTAATGATCCCCGCTGAGCGAGGACTCTGACAGGACGAGTGCAGATTATACTCGGATACGTAAAAATGTGTGTTTGTAGCTCTGTGTGTGTCCGTGTGTGGTCATTCCCTCAGAGGGCAAGTCAGGGCAATAACTCAGACTACACTGTAATCCACCACAAGGACCACACACACACACACAAAGTGGCATAAATGTCAACAGAAATTTATTCATTTGCAACTGAACACACAGCAAACGCCCTGGTTAGCCTCCGGTGCTGCTTTTCAGAGATTTTCATCCTTCATCCTGCAGGTATTAAAGTTGTTATTTGACCTGTTGTTTCAGTTGCTCATGTGAAAATGTTTTTATTTCTCCTTTAAATCAACCCTGTATCAGGATGAAAGGCACACAAGTCCACATTCATTCATTCACAATCTCAAGGCCGTTTGTTCACGCAGCCAAACACTAACGATGGTATCGACCGCAACCAGCGAGTCAACAGGTGCTGGGATGATAACAGAGAGACGGACACACCTGAGGAAATCTGAGTGTGGGACAATGAGAGGCAGCAAATGAGGGAAAAGATGAAGGCGGGGCATGGATATGGTTACCTATCTGGCAATGCACAGGAAGAAGTGAGCAAAGAAAGAAAGAAAGAAAAGTGACGTTCATCTATTAAATGCAAAAGCTTAATTAAACACGGGGTGCACAGGGTCATAGTTTAATAAAAGCAGAATAATGCAGCTCATATCCTACTGCAAGCTTTGCTCACCTTCATGTCTTTCATTTAGTCATTATTAAAAAAATAAACGATCTGATAGAAAAGAAATCTCTTTATCTAGTTTTTAAAAAATGGCATGAAAAAGTCATGTAATACTAAACTGAATAAACAACCTTAACAAAGGTCACAATAGTTTTTCAGCTGCTTGATGCAACAAGTTCACTGATTGATTGATTACAGTCAGACTGAAATACTTCAACCAGCAAAAATGTGACTTTTGGCTTTCAAAGAAAACTCACCAGCTGCTCCAAATTAAAAAGGTTTGGCAGCTCTCAGCTCAGTACAGCTTTGAAATCATCAACAAATCCTTACAACAACTTCTAGTTGCATCTGTGTAGGTTCTCCAGTCATCCAGGTCATGGTAAATGGTGAACAGTCTGGTGCTTACATAACACTTTTCTACTTCAATTTAGCACTCAAAGTACTTTTTTACTACAATCAATGATGAGGATCAATGATTAGGACACACAGGAGGTTAAATACATGGGAATCTCCAGGTTGTAGAACTGAAGAAGCCTCCTGAGTGACAAAAAAGTCTTTGTGAATCAAAAAGAAGCTGCCTTCTTTACAAGCACTCGAGGATGACTTCTTATTTTATTATCTTTTGATGACAGTTGCACCTGTTGTCAAAAGAAATGATTAAAACGGATGTTAAATGAATCTTTTATGCTATTAGGCTTTTTTCTCTGTAAAGTATCAGTGAGATCAGTGAATGTGCAAGAAATTCCTGTGAACCGAAAGCTTAAGTTTCAGACTGCTGTTATGTATCTGCGGTGGTTATTCAATGCTTGGCTTTACCTCAGCAGTTGGGTCTTGTAGCTGAGAGTGCCATCACACTGAGTCAAGATCACAGACTTCTTTTTGCTCCCAGCAAGGTACAGAGATTCAATAGCAATACCAGGTATTGCTATTGAATCTCTGGGTATTGTGTTCACAGATAGCACATTATCAGTGGTCTTTCTATAGCTTATTCAGAAAGTCACAAAAGCACAACAGTGGTAACACAGATTACAGCTTCTACAGCTTTACTGCTGTTTATGCTTGATGTTACCACAGTAAATTGCAAAGTCAGAGTTGGTAGGACTTCTCCAACTTTCAGGTTTGAGGTCAAGAGAAGATTGGATCGTCAAGCACAAGCTGGGAAGCCCAAATGTTTCCCAAATCATTTGTTTGTGAGGGAAAGCCAATTAAGAAGAAAGTTGGCTTAAAGGGAAGGTGGCTTTAGATAGAGAGGAGCTACAACTCTTGTTTCAGACAGAGGATGAACTGGGGGGCAGTACCAAAGCCCGGAATAAGATAAACAAGGGCTTCTTTGAACTGTGAGTTATGCAAAGCTACAAAGCAGCTAAGGGCATAAACTACACCATGCCCAAGTGCAACTGACCACTGAAATACATAATAATATAATAAGCAGTGTGATCATTGCTTGCCAAGAACAAATAAGCAAACCGTGCCCTGACCTATTTAAAAGTATGGACCCTGTTGCAGTACGTATGTAATGCAGTCACTATCCACAGCCCAGCATAGATCTCCAACGACAACGGCCTCTGTAAAAATCACTTTGCTAAATATTTTAGAGGAAAGAGTTTTACCACTCCCCCAATTAAACCTGTACTCCACAACAAGAGAACATTTCAAAGGCACTTGTGGGTGTGAAAGAGATGGGTAGAGAGCATGTAACAGAGGAGCTGACACAAACTGGAGGCCACTTGGCCCCTGCCTGTTAAGCACAGCATAAGTGCAGACCAGCAGGAGGGGAGGTGGAGGAGGGGGGCACTTGTGCTTGAGAGCTGTGTAAGGCACCTGCGCTTTGTTTCAGTATGTGTTAAATATAAAAATATGTAGCTGCAAATTATCTTGGTTCTCTGCTTTTTTTAACAGGAAGGTAGCATAAAAATGTATAATACAGATATGTCATAATATGAAGATCGTGGCCCCAAATGAAGACTTCATAGGCAGACTTCTTAAATGCAACAAATCTTCATTGTAGTGAAAGAAATTATTACAAAAGACAGGAAAGAACATAAATCTAATGAGTGCACACACGACTGAGGGAAAGGAAGCACAGGGTGACTCACCAACAAGCTAATGCAAACTTTAGACAGACACATGAGGGAAATCGGGGAAATCGGAAACATCAGCTGAAACTGTTCAAGACAACAAAGGAAGTAAAATGGTAAATGGCCTGTATAGCGCTTTACTAGTCCCTAAGGACCCCAAAGCACTTTACACATTTAGTGATTCACCCATAGGTGATGGCAAGCTACATTGTAGCCACAGCCACCCTGGGGTGCACTGGCGCCACTGGGCCCTCTGACCACCACCAGTAGGCAACAGGTGAAGTGTCTTGCCCAAGGACAAAATGACCGAGACTGTCCAAACCGGCGCTTGAACCAGCAACCTTCCGATTACAAGGCGAACTCCCAACTCTTGAGCCACGATAGCCCACAAAACACAGGAAAACTATAAAAGAGCACATGAGACAGAGGATATTTAAAAAAAAAAAAAAAACAGAGGTGAAGTCTCAATAAGATGCAGGAACACACTTCTAAACACTCAAGACAGGTAACAAAAATTAAAAATGAAACATAGAGTGATTAAACAGAAAAAACTAGATACTAAGAATAAGAAGTACATCTGGTCTTGTGCCTGGAATCTACTGGAGCTGCTTCCAATGTCTGGGTTACAGTTCCTGATCCTCCTATTACCACTGAAACCACTCTTGACTTCATCTTAAACATTTACTCTAGTTGTTCCTTCAGTCCCCGGTACTTCTGTTTTCTCGTGGTCTTTCTTCCTGATGCTGCTATCTGCTGGGATTGCCAGATCTATCACAACTGTGGATACTCCATATTCATTCCAGCACTCTGTCCTCTTTGGTTTGGCATGGAGCCTATCCCAGCTGTTACAGGTTGAAAAGGCAAGGTGCAACCCAGACAGGGTCACCAATTTATCACAGTATTAACACATATGTGTATCTGACTTCCATTCGGATACAGATACAGCCAATTCACAATTAACCAACCAAACCAACTAACCAAATCCCAACAAGTCCTTGGAATGAGAGAGGAAGCCAGGCTCCCCGGAGAGAACCCATGCAGGCACAGGGGGAACATTCAAACGCCATATAAATAATTTGTCTTCACATTTGTAACATCCTCGTGTTTTTCCATTGTGACATCACAATGTGTCATCACAGAACAGCTCCAAGACAGCACATTGCCACAACGTGTTCCTCTTTATCTTCGTTCGTTGACAGGGACCTGGATTGACCACTGTCACCTGCAGCCTTAATTAATCCCACAGCAGATGTGCACTAATTTGTAAGCAGATATGTGTGTCATTGTGTGTGTATGTTGTGTGTGTATGAGTGCTATACGGGGCTGTTAATCTGCTAATCCACCACCCACAGAGCCAGATTACTGCTAGTTTAATAATGAAATGTGCCGGACATTAAAATATACCAGTGATCATGAGCTCACCACAGAAGGAACAACACAACACATCCTTTACCTCGTAAGACAACACACCTTCTCATCGTTGGAAGCTTTATTACCACTGAGTTACATGACATGAACTTTAACCCCACTCATAACATGTCAATTTGCTTAACAGACTATATAGTAGAACAGATGTCCACAAGTACCGGCTCAACTGATTTGTGGGAAAGAACCAAAAGGGAGGCGTGGCTTTCAGTTGCTATTAATGGATATTCAACCTCCACAAGAAAATCACCAGAAGGTCGAAATTAATGCACAAAAACACACACAAAAAGGAAATACTTTAGTTTTGACTTGTTTGAGCCTCAGAGTTGCAATGAAAGATTTTCAGATGTCCGAAAGGAGTGCAGCTGTCTTAAGCTTGGGAACAGCTGGACACCAGGTCATGTTTATAATTTGACTCATTATGCAACTCTTTAGCACCAGTTGTTAAATGTGCAGCATAGTGCCCTCGAATGACCAGATGAGGAGGTGTAAACCTGGTAAAAGTTCTTTGGAAACACTCACCCAAAAGACAGAAGTTCGAAAAAAATATCGAACTGCCTAAATTTGCACATGGCAAAACTGCAAATATCATACTGCAAATGTAGTTGTTGTCAAGAACTGAGGAAGACTCCATCAGACATGCCTCAAATCTGTAATGTAAATTATTCCCAGCTGGTCATGTTTACATTTGTCTCCATGGTTCAACATAAATGCGGCATCACTCAGGACTTGCTGCTCGGAGTTAATTGCCTCTATTGGTTGATTTGGTCTGACTAAAGAGCAACATAAATACTAAAAACTGTCAAAGAAAAATCATTTTAAGAGATTTAAAGACTTCGATTTCATTAAAACTGTAATAAAATCCTTCAATTACTACCAGAACTAAATATTTCCAGTGTTGCTACAGTGCAGTGTGAGAGAGTGGGGGGTTATGTAAGGACATTTCTGGCTCCGAACCCCAATCTGGTTACGTAACTTTGGTTTGGGAGAGATAAATGTGGTCGTGGTGATGGTGGAGGGTGGGGGGACCGTGGAGAAAAAATTTCCACAGGGTTGGGGGGGGTTCATGGGGCACGGGAACATTTCAGATATTCTAGATCTCTGACCCTTTCTTTCTTTTCTTTTTTTTTTTACATCTCCATCCAACCCTCTTGTATCCCCCCGAAATTCATCCCTCAAGCTCAGCAAACTGTTTCCTACTTCTTTCTTTCCATCTTCCTTTCTTTCCTTCTCACAGAAGTGTTTATTCATCCCACCCTACATCTGTCAAACTCGCATAACTATCCATATATAGACAGAAACCAGAAGAAAAGGGTATAAAATCAGAGAATGAAAGCATTGAGAATGAACAAAAAAGGAGAAAAGGACTGTGGCAGTTTGGGAACAAACAACCAAGAAGGTTTGATGATGTAGAATCCTAAAAGTTCAAAATTAAATCACCCAGTTCACAGTGTTCCCACGTCTGCCTAAAGCTGTAACAGTCCCAAAGGCAACCCTGATGCAACAACTGCACACAACATCTAAATACTGTGAAACACTTTGTTCGCCTGCACACTGTTACCCTCGATTCAGATAGACCACTCTCCTAAACTCAAACTACATCACAAAGTACATCTGATTATTGGCTTGTAGTACCAAGCTCCCAAATCTCCACATCCCACACTCCACCTAATGCATCAGACCCTCCTCAGCCCACTCTGTACAGCTATTACAAAACTGCACTTCCCCAACACGTGCCAGAATAACCCTAATGACATCACTGTGGCATCATCAGGGTGGGATAGATTTACTGTGACTTCCCAAAGCTCCTCCAGATCCCCACGAAGTGTTACATAACTGTTTTCATAGGCTCAGTACACACAAAAGGATCTTCTCTGTTTTGTTTTTTGGGGGGGTTTGAAATCTTAGAGCGTCAAGAGGTTAATCTCAAACGTCTATAAATTTGCGTTTTTGACAGGTCCCTACACACTCTAATGAAGATGACATATTTTAATCAAAACAGATTTAATAATACACATGCTAATCTTTGTTACTGTAGACAGCACACTTGGATTTGGCCAAAGTGTCTTAAACCTGCACAAGGTGACTCCTCTGGTTGGATGGAGGGCTAATTAACCCTACCTTCCTTTTCTCTGGTGGCTTCATGGGGTCACTAGTTTGAAGTCAAACTGAAGAACTGAAGCTTCCCTTCAGTTTTACAATTTTAATTTATACTGATCACTAGTTGCTACTGTGTTTTGCCAATAAAACCCTGGATTATGTCAAGAAAAAGCTTGTGGTTGGGATTAAATTATAATGGCTTTTGGTTTCTAACATTTCCTTGTATATAGCTCACATCTGCAGCAGATCTGTTTCTTCTGGAGCTGAGGTCTCACAGAGAAAACAGATCAATTGTATTATTATCTTTCAGTCTATAACACAGATTGTTATGCAATGGCAGATCCCACTTTGGTACTGCTGTCGTCCTGTTTTTGGTAAAGCCGGGCAGTCCAGATTGTTACTAATATGCTCAAAGACTGCGAGCCAGACGCTGGACTTGGGATTTCATTCTGCTTTTGTAGAAACAAAGCTGACTTCAGCTGGGAGTATCAAATCTCTCACATGTTTTATTTGGCTGAGAGCAGCTTTTGTAATTTATTATTCAGTTTATGGCCCTCAGGTTAAACTAACAGGCAGCAGAACATCTTCCTTCCTCAGTTTAAACTGTTAGACAAGATGGGCCTCACATTGCAGCTAGCCAGAAAACGCAATCTGCTTGAGCTGTTAGATGATGCATGTGTTTGCCTGACTCAGAAATGAACTGTGACCAACAATAACATGTACATAACTCGCTCAACCGCAAGTCCACTTCTGTTAAACATGAATAAATAGGCCTTTAGGAATTTGAGCAAACAGCTGATGGTGTTCTTTTCTCTCTGGGTGGGTCTCCTGTAAGCCAATAAGGGGGAAGAATGCACTAGGATTACTTCATAGCTGGTGCACCTAGCAGATTACAAAGAACCAAAAAAAAACATGTGTGTTTAGCTGGAGAGTTTTCCAAAAGATAAAAGATTTGTACTTAAGCCTGACACACGCACAGACACCAACAGCACCCTCTAGAGCTGAAGCCAATGTAAATAACTGGTAAGAAATAGACCTAAAAAGACATTTGGGGTCAACATTTGTGCTGCTGGTGCTATTTGGAGCATTTTTAATGGCGCTATCTAACCAGTATTACAGCTTCCTGTACAGTGCAGACCATCCAGGAAGCTACAGGTTAGCAAGCCGGCTAGTCTGAGCTGATATGTTGACGCTCCACCCTCTCACCCGATTATCATCGCCTCTGGTTTAAAAAAAACAAACCAAAAAACAAACAAACACACGGCAGTTGTTGAGTCTTCAAAACCCAGAGTCCAAAAGCAATCCAGTCTGACGCCATTAGCCGTGTCTGGACCCCAAACTCCAATTTCTAACAGAGTTAGAAGTTAGCAGGGAGTTAGCTCACTAGTTTCCTTCTAAACATAATATAGCATGTTCTGACTGAGAGATTTCTGAAACAAATTAAGATGTACAGCTCTGCTATCACTTCCAACATAAATGTAGACAGGAAATTAAACAGCAGTGATGTTTGTAGAGTTGCTGAAGTTAGGCTAGCTGGTATATACTGATGTGCTACATGATCACTAGCGTAACATAAACACAGTGAAGCTGGGGGATGAATGCTAACATTTTTCCACTGGATAGAAGTTAATGTGAGGGTTCCCAATGCTTAGGGACAAATACAGTCACATGGCAGGATGCTGTAAACGGAAACTTCAAACTTCAGGAGAACAACTGAGATAATCCATCCATAATACGAGGTTAGTCATTATTATACTGCTGCATGGGCTGGGCTGTAGTTACATCATATGTATCAAACTGAGCTTTGAAATGAATATTGGTAATAAAAACTGAGAGAGGCCGACAGTGAGTGATAATAAAGCCTGGGAATATAATCTGCTCTAAAAACACACAAAAACTCAAAACTGACCTGACGCAGGAATGCATTAACACAAGCAGCGAGAAAAGACGGACTGTTTTACAAAGTGGTTGTTTATATTCACATTGACCCCTGTTTAAAATAAAAATGGAGGGAATAAGAAATTAATTCACCACATTTATCACTTTAAGTACCCCCGGCAACACTTTGGATCACAGGGATGTGAGATAATAAAGGGTATTTAAACAAAGCTTTCAAAGTCAGCTCAACCCCTGTTGTTAAATAATAGTCCCATTAGGGAAAGGCCACCTGTGAAGCTAATTCTACCCCTGGACCAAGTCCTTAACCTTTAATCATCTCTTTGATAACGCAAAGAAGGGCAGAAGATATTCTGCTGTAAATTCCTGGCAGACGTTTTTTACCCTTACATACATATAAAGCAGCACAGCGACACAAGCTAAACTCGGCATTGTTTTGCTGATTAGGCCTACCCAGTGTGTTGGTGTTTAGTTCTGCTCTATTATGCTGTTTAATTTCATTTGCCTCCTGCTGTCTTACCCTGTAGTCCCTTAATCAAATAATAATCAGTGCTGTTAGCTGGTGGTTAGAACATTTAACTCCCCTCAAAGCCAAAGAACAATGCAAATACACGAAGAAGAGAAACCGCCATCAATTCGTTCCGAAGAACAGGGACGCCGAGTCTGCAGCGATGTCTGCACCGGGGTCACTTTTGTTTAGATTTAGTTACAGAAAAGAACAGCTAGCTCTCACAGAAAACGAGTTATGAATCTGGAACAATGTTGAAAGTACGAACTTCGGGAGGGAGTTCGGAACCAAGTCTTTCTCGTGGTTTACTCAAACAGTGGCATGAAGAGATAATTTAAGGCTTAAAGCCACTGGGGACACTGTAATACCAAAGCAAGGTTAGGAATGGAAGGCGCCATTTAAAGGTCATTTATCAACAGTAAATGTTGTTTACTGTATAAAAGTAAACAACATTTAATTCCTAAACCTAGAGAGGGGAATAGGAAGCATACAAATGAGTGTTTTGGATGATCGGGACATGGATTTGATGATGTTTGGGAAGCACATTAATTTTTCTGTTTCTGGCGGCTGAAAACTTCAACACTAACGTCACTGATCCCAGCCGAGCTTTCACCAGCTATGTCACAACATTGGAAAGTGCACGTAATCTCTCCCCGGGTGCTGGTCGCCTGTAAAGTGCACCCTGAAGACTTGCCCTCAGGGAGCCCCCGAAGCTACAACAACAACAACAACATGATGTCATTACTCTGAGATGCAGCGCTGCTGCTTCATGTCATCATAACAAGCGCAGATGAGAAGCGTGGGAAACCACATCGCACGGTGTAATTTGATAAAAGCTTTTAGCTGAGATGAGTAATCCTGTCCAGCTGCAGGAGACTGAGGCCAAATCTGCACCCATTACTGAGGGAAACAAGACATTCTGTGAACACTATTTTCTTTTTTTTAGTTTGGTAAATAAATACTGGAAAAAAGGCAGGAAAAGGTTATCTCACAACAACAACAGTCCTATGGGGACATTAGGCTATGTGAGGGGTCGCAAACCTGCAGGTCTGGAGCCACATGAGCGTCTTCTGCACATTTCCAGTGGGTCCATGTGGCTCTGATCTAGAAAAAACTCTGGAAATTAGTTAGGAGGGATCTATTTTTAAATGTATTTATTCAGTGCTTCATTTCTTTAATACTAAAAAACCTGAACTGTGAAGTAAAGAATTCAATTTTTTTAAACCAGAGTTTCTTACTGAAAAAACAAACAAGCAAGAATTTAAATATCAGTTTGCAAATGAGTTTTAATCTGTATCATCTTACTACAGCAATATTATTGCTGTATTCTAAACAAACAGAAATGCATAAGAAAAAAATCACACTGTTGGTGTAGACGTTTGAAATCCTGTAGCGTCGATGCTACAGGATTAAGTGATTCTTTATATTTTCTGGCTGTAAGAATGTGCAGCAATTAAAACAAATGTTTTAATATATGCATCATATGTTATTTCTGTAACCTGGTGCCTTATCCTCTTAGTGTTGCTGGACCTCAGGAGTGGTGGCGAGTACTTGTATACATATAAATAGCTAGTCTTGAGTCCCCTGGTACTCAAATTCCACATCCAAAAAAGGAAAAATCAGCAACAAATAGACATTTTTGCTGGATTAATAGCATGCTTGATCTGTGTTAAGCAGTCAGCAAAGAAAAATAAGTAATATGGAAATGCACTTCATATAAAGGCATATTGCATTTGCTGAAAAGTATCAGGGGAAAACAGTCAAGCCAGTTCCCATGGTGTTATCATGTGGGCAGAACTCATACCTGCATGACTTTACAGCAACTCTTCAAAGTAATTCTTTATCAAGTCAAAAACGACTCCTTTAATAGTAACGTCTGCCGACCCCTCGGCTACGAACAGCAGTGCACGCCAAAAGTGATATCACAGATGGTGGAACGAGGTGTGGTTTAGTGTCGTTCCTCCTGGCTGTGCAGCTGGACTGAAGACAGTGTATAAGCAGTTTGGCTATTTCAGATAAGTACGCTTTACTAAAGCCAGGATCAGCTAATTTCTTGCTCCAGTCTTCCGACCCTTATGTTGGAGCCGCCATAAAGAGTGAGGGTTGTTTTAATGCAATTCTTTTGTGAGACTAAACTTTCTAAAATACTTATAAAAATATTTTTTATGAAGCTCATAAATGTCCTTCATTCAGCTGAGAGATGTGGTGATCGACACCTATTTGAGTAACGTTATTTCAAAAGTTAACTGTATCAATCAGAGCTAATTAAGAGACAGGTCCAGATTCATCGCTCTTATATCTTTTATGTGTATCTGTAATCTGAACCTGCAGATAACAGAACAACCAATATTTATGCAGACTTGATCCAAACTCTTCTGCTCAACCACCAAAATCATAATCTCCAAATTACAGGAATACAAGAAGGTGACTAAACATAGATCATTGTTTCATACTCTGAAAAACACCATTATTCCTGCAGAGAGAGAGAATAAAGTGAACTCAGATGTTTACTTTGAGAGAGTAAACATCTGCATTCACTGTTTCCAGAGAGTGTAATGGGACCATTAGACCACTCCAGGATCCACTACAAGAACTATTAATCGTCAGGTTTTATTCAGATGCAGAAAACATGCTGATTGTTTAAAAATCACATAAAAATATGTTACTTCAGTGCTGCACTGTGCATCTGTTATCTCCTAATAAGACAGTCCTAAACTTCTGATGCCTCTGCAGGGTGGAGACATCACTGCTGAATATTTATGTCCATTAATGTAAACTTGATCACAGTTTCCTCAGGCGGGCCAAGCACAGCCTGTTCTGCTCTACCAGAGCAGCTCGACTCTCACGCATTCCTCCAGCCCAGGGAAAATCGACTAATCCAACGAGAGCTGATAACCTAATACTGCTGGACACGCTACGGTCCGACGCCGGGGACAAGACGTTCTGGGCTGAACTCTGGAACTAAAGAAGACTTCCACAGCAGTGCAGATTTGCTTCAGGAAACAGTGCCACAGCATATGTTAGCCCTCCATGTGCATGCTGGCTTTTAATATTATTGCTTATTATTACTGTAAATAATAATAATAATAATAGCAGTCATATGTATACTTTCTTACATTAAAATTTCGAGGTAGACTTCTCATTTTGCAAGCAGTTATGAACACTTTTAAAACTTTCTTAAATTAAGTCTGCTGCGGGAAAAGCTGAAGGATGATTAGTCATTGTCAAACTTATGAAGAAAAGAGTGTGTCTATGTGTACGGCTGTTAGGAGGTATCGCGGACAAATGCTAAGGAGTAATTTTCTGTCTCAATGGGGCTTTCCATTGGGGGGAAAAATGAGTTTAGTCAGGGATGAAGCCTAATCCTTGGCTGTGAAATTGTCCCTGATCTCTTTGGGAGGTGCTGAGACACGCTGATGGGACGCAAATCTACACTTAAATAACAAAATACCTTCAAGAACCCCCCCCCCCCCCCCCCCAAAAAAAAAAAAAAAAAAAATGAAAGAGCGGAGTTTCTTTGAGAAGCAGCAGGATAAAAGTGACATCATAATTATGAGCTCAGCTCAACATGTAACTTTTATCACAAGCTAGCCCACCGTAGAAAGAATAATTACAGGAGTGCCAGCGGGATCCCGAAATAACGCTTAATGTGACACAAAAACCAGAAAGCCTGAGGAATTATACACGGAGGAACGGTGCACAACTTTCTATAGAAGCAGTTATTAAGTCACATATTGTCCATGCATATCATGCATCGAGTGAACAAACTGCAAAGAGGCTATTTCCCTGTAAATGAACTTGTCACAATGCCCGTCTGTTCCCAGGGCTGTCAAACAGTACTCTGACTGATTGATTTGGGGTTTCTTTATTCCAGATTATTATGTGCTGTTTAGCTGTTGTTATAATATTAGTTAGAGTTTGTCTTTGCAGCAAGACTTTAGCAACATTTACATGCTGTGCACCTTGGCACTCACTGACCCCGCTCTATAACTCTCTGCCTCTTCATGGTTCTTCTTAAAAGCTTCATCTTTGCAATACTGCCACATACAGATGATCGTGGAAAATCAAAGAGGGAATAAATTCCACAATCTGAATTGTTTAACGGTGGCATCCTAATACAGTACAGCACGTTTGTAAAGGCAAACATAATGAGGTGGTTGGTGTTTGTTACTATATTAAAAATACTCAAGATTCAAAGTGTTTATTGTCATGTGTACAGAAGAAATAGCATTTCTCTGTGCAATGAAATTCTTCCTTTGCTGTCCATACACAAATGCCAAGTTAGGTTGAAAGGACACGATATATAAAGATAAAAATAATGAAAGATAAATAAATAAGTGCAAAAATAAGTAAGTGAAGACAAGTGAGGTGTGCAGATGTAGATGGATGTACAAAGGAGTTGAATGTGCAAAATGAACTTAGTGTGCAAAGTGTCCTGATGTGCAAATTGCAGTTGTTCAGGAGTCTGATAGCAGTGGGGAAGAAGGAGTTGCTAAGTCGGGACATTCTGGATTTCATCCTTCTAATATCTTCTTCAAATTAAATAATGTGTAATTAAAATACATAACTGTGACTACTTTTTAAACTGTAGTTTTCTAGCTTTCATATTTTTCAGATCAGAAAGTGTTTGCTTATACATATAACCCAACGTAGCAGACCTACACACACACACACACACACACACACAGTAGCATTTTAAAAGTGGCTACAGCATGAGCACACTGCGGAGCATCAAAAACATAATTAAGCCGTTAGACCTCTGCTTTCGACGCTGACATTCCCAGTGCTTGCTCTAAGTTCTCATTTAGCTCAACAGTTTTTCTGCTGATGTTGAAAGGGTGTTAGACAGAAAACTGATAACATATATTCATCAAAGTGAACTCTGGCTCAGACTGTATCTTTGCCTGTCTTAAACACTCTTGAGCTCTGCTTCATTTTAAACAACGCTAGCTCTGATCCTGATGCATCTAACAGGCTGTGTGAGAGTCAGTGTGTGCAACTGTAAGCGTTGCTCATCAATACATCTCTGCAGCTCTCTGTCTGAACTTATCCTGCTCGATGAATAAAGCGGTTCAGATTTGACTGCTCGCTCTAGCGTAAAGAGTTTCAGGCTAGTTGGGGAAACACGAGGCAGTCTTGTGAACTTTGAATCTTACCGAGACAGAGAGCTCTGACACAGTTCTCCTCTGGGATTCCCATTTTAGCTCCAAATAGAAGCCTGTTCGCATAAATGCATTGTTAAACACGCACGCACAAATTCAATACTACACATAGGCACTGTGGACTGTGGAGGCCTGCAGATGCACTGAGAACAATCAGAGACATTTTTTACCCTACGTATAAAATACAAATCTGTACGTTTGAAGGGTAAAGTGAAGATTTGCGTGTGTGTGTATGTAACTGTGCCTTGGAGTTAAGAAATGCAAAGTGACACATTTATGTCACCGCAGTGAACGGCAGAGATCTGCGGTGACATACACGGATATCTGCTGAAATGCCTGCATGCGTGTGAAAAGGAGACAGAAATGCTGAAATAAATGTACTTGATTAATTCTTTTTGTATCAAGAATCAGGATATTTCAGTGCCGTTGGCACCGACTACAATTATTATGTGACGTCCCTGCAGATAAACATGTGATCTAGCTCTCGGGTAACATCTACAACTTGACATTAAGTGAATAAGTGATACTGTTGACTACATATATAACAATATATAACATATAACAATGCTTCTGTCTGGAGATTGCCAAAAATTGTGTACATCTTATGTACACTTGACAAAGAGAGTGCAGGTTCAAGTCACCCGTGGGCTATAACTTCCTAGCCCGACTGAAGTACAATCCAGTCCTCCTTCAAGCTTCACTAGGCAGCTTCCTAAAAATCAACAAGATTATAACCACAGATGAGAATACTGCTTTGACAAGTCAGACCACTGTAAGGACACAGTAGAGAACACCCATGTCCTCGCTTTACTGAGACAGATTAGTGGAACATTAGTCACTGATATAAAGCCGAGTATCTTTTAAACATCCTTCCACTGACATTTTTAACTGTATTTGACCGTCTTCCAGCTCACAGGAGTCAGTAAAGTTTCGAAAAATGCAAAGATTCATGTTAATGTCTTCTCAGAGACAGATGGGTACGAACACAAGCAGAAGGAGGAAGGCTTTAAAAAAACATTCCTCCTCCACCTGCCTCCTCTCCTACTTTAACCTCCCACATACCTGAGTGCGGTTCAACTCGACTGTGCTGCAGACAAGCACAAACAAACAAAACAAAAGCAGCAGGATAGACCGAAAAGAAGGAGAGGAGCTGTAATTGCACCGTCTTTCCCTGCAGGTACCAAACAGAGGGAGAAGGACGGAGAGGGGTGCTGGGGTGGGAGGGGACGAGAGTGATGGATTGACTTTGTGTGTGTCCCTCTTCTTCTTCTTTTTCTTCTGCATGGCTAACTCAGGCCAGATTTTCATGCTCCCCTGGGGGAAAAGGAGGGCTCTCTCTGTCTGTCTCACTCCCTGTCCTCATTCCCCCCCATGTCACTCTGCAATCGCTTCACTCTCCCTCCCTTTGTCCCTCTATCCTAAACTCTGCTTTCTCTCCCACTTTCTGCCGCTATCCTCGCGTCACTCCTTCTGTGACATTATTAAATAACAGCTTCTGTCATTCCGGCCTCTTCCATCTTTCTTCATCTGCCTCGCTCGTTCCCCTTTCCCAGACGCACTCAGTCTTTTTCAAGTCAGAATAAATCAAGTGACATTTTACCAGCAAATGTTAAAGAGTCTTACAGAGTGTGCTATTCCAAACACTGCAGCATCAAAGCAGCCCAGTTTTTATGGTTTCACGTTTGAATTCGAGGCACTTTTAATCCAAATCGTATTTGTTACATCTTTTTTCTAAGTTCCAGTTTGGTACATATTTATCTATCAATGTATATTAGGCTGTTGCACCTGGACCCTTAACAGCACTTTAGCCATATTATCTCATTTCTGACTACATGTAACCATAAGAAGATAAGAAGCCTAAACAGTGATAATAGCAGTTAACAGTGATCTCAATCAACAAGACTTTAAGACAGAGGCAGCAGGAACGAGGTGGTGCATAAGGTTGTGGTGGATAAGGTAGTATCTCAGATAACTGAGAGGAAGTCCACAATATGTCAACAGGACAAACAAAATGTAGTCATTAAAGATGAGCTGTTGTACTCATTTTCAACTCTATATTTTTATTTTTGGAGTAGCTTTGCAGTTTCACAATTCAAAATGATCCTTATTTAGCATAAAATAAGGAACTGCAGCCCTTCAGATCACCCTCCAAACAAGCAGTTTCAGGTCGCCTCTGTCAGTGCGCCCCAGGGTGGCTGTGGCTACAATGTAGCTTGCCATCACCAGTGTGTGAATGTGTGTGTGAATGGGTGGATGACTGGATATGTAAAGCGCTTTGGGGTCCTTAGGGACTAGTAAAGCGCTATATAAATACAGGCCATTTACCATTTTTACCATTTGCCTCTCTTTAATGCTAACCTTTTTCCAATTGGCTGTAAACAAAACAAGTGGGAGGAGCTTATGTGCACACAGTTAGAGCTGTATCCCTGAGATGTCTCTTTGACATCATACAGATCCAGAGTAGGAAAAAAATGAAACAAAGTTGGTTGGTTTTGTTCTCCCATTGAACTGATTTTAGATTTACTCACAGTGGCAATACTAGAACTCAATAAAGGGATTAAAACCTTGTTAGAAACGAAAGCACAAACTAAAGAAAATGTTTATCCTTTAAACAAGCTGAATATCTTTATCGTCTCAGAGTCACAAACATCAGCACAGACGAAAGATTAATTCCATCAATCTTCTCTTTCCCTCAGCTCGTCTTCTGTCATTTCTCTTTCCACATTTCCCTCACAGTGTACAGCAAATGACTTTTCAGCCACAGTAGGTAAACTCAAACTGCCACACAGAAACACAGTGTATTCACTTTTTCCTCGTCTCTCTACCCAGTTTACACGTTTCCAATTTGTCTCTTTCTAAAGCTTAATGAGGTGAATATTTGCATTTCTCATTACTGGGATGTTTTGGAGGCCTTAAGTGTAATTTTTGAGCACTTAAACGATACACTTCATATGGCTGTTAAGTTGCTATAATTATCTCTTAAATATATTAAATCTCCCTGACCTTTTTATATCAATCTTGATATAATACACTGCCTGTTTAAGTCACATTGATTCATTTAAATTTTGTGGGTTTTCGTTCCACCTACAAGACCGCACACATTAAATACATATTTACTTACTTCACAACTAAATGCCTCAAACCCAGATGTGAATATTACCATAACTGCTCTCCACCTGAGTGAGCTTTAGTGTGTGCAGGTAAACGTCAAGCGAAGCACAACAAAAATATCTTACAACAATTTGTCAGTTTATTCATAAACACTGTCCTGTGGACAAAAGATGCTAAATAAGAAGCAGAAGCAGAGGTTTCATACTTTTCAGGACAAAGACACCATTTCCATTAGCTATACACGCCCGTACCATAACACTGCCTCCAAGATGTTCGACAGATGATGTGATACTCTTTATTTTGTTCATTTCAGCCTGATAACTTCCTTCACTTGCACTGACATCTCTTTGGGACTCGCACGTAGAAGCACAGTGCAAACCTGTAATTACAACGATAGTTTGGACACCTTGAATGAACTTCAGATTTTATGTCTGCTTCATTCATTGCTCAATAAGGGAATGGGCCTCACCTGCTCATGAAACTACTCATCAGTTCACTTTTGATGGGGGACTATGTATAAAAATCTCCCACCCCAACCGGTCGCAGCAGATGGCCCCGCCCCTTCCTGAGCCTGGTTCTGCCAGAGGTTTCTTCCTGTTAAAAGGGAGTTTTTCCTTCCCACTGTCGCCAAAGTGCTTGCTCATAGGGGGTCATATGATTGTTGGGTTTTTCTCTGTATGTATTATTGTAGGGTCTACCTTACAATATAAAGCGTCTTCAGGCGACTGCTGTTGTGATTTGGCGTTATATAAATATATAAATAAACTGAATAAAAATGGCAATAAACTGTTAAATCAGTACTTGAGTTGAACTCCTTGAAGTAAAGCTGGAAGTCTGCACTTTAGACATTTGTTGATTGACTGCTCTAATTTGTCCCATATTAGCTGTGAAATATCTGAAAAATGCATGTGTCAATATAAATGCCATTTTAAACATTTTTATGTGAACCTTTTCCTTTAAAAGGGTTTTGCACATGTGATAAGCCCATACACTCACAGATATTGTTTATTTTTCATTTTTAAGGGTTTGTTGAGATGTTTTTTCCAACTAGACCTTTGATATTTGACTTAAGTGGCTGTTTAAATGAACTTCTTTTTACTATAGAAACACATCACACAATGGAATTTCTACTACTTCTTTTATTTTGTGTCAACTATTTGACTTTCATTTTTCAGTTTCCTCTCAGTTATCTGCCTCTGTCCTCTTGGTATTTATCCTTATCTTCCCTTTGTAGTGCAAGTGACTAGTTCTCAAATAATGTCACATGATGCCACACCTGGTTTAATAAGACACCAGTGTAAGAAAATTACACGGGGTCTCTGCGTCACCTTCCTGTTGCAGGAGCTGCTTCCTGACAATAGTGAGTGGATTAAGGAGGTTGAAGGTGACAGACGAAGGAGGGGTGGTGAAAGAAGAGAGGTTTTCAAATCTTCCTCTTGTTATTAGAGCTGCATTCCTCTGTGCCTTAAAGACTTACATGCATGTGTGCACACAAATAAAACCCTCACTTCATACACCTCATTTCACAGCCTGTTTGTATGAAACCTGGAATAGGAGACATGAATAAAGAAAAATGCAGATATGATAGGCAGTCGAATTTTTTCATGTGTTGGATGATGAAAAGCAGCTGTCCAATCCAATCCGCCAGCAAATTTGCAATTCAAACCGCAGTTGCTGCTGTCTTTCTATTTGGTTTCTCCACAGTGTGACAATAACAATCCCAGTCCTCCCTCCTTCCCACTGCAGCACGAGGGGTGGGCACGAGAAAATGAGATCTGACACGTTTAAGTAAAAACAGATGAGAGTTGGAAGACAAAAAAAGAAAGGGTGGATGGAGTGGAAACGAGAGTGGAAGATACACGTTAGCAAGCCATTATAGCAGCTTCTGTATGTACATGTTTGGTTCAGA
Organism: Astatotilapia calliptera; assembly: GCF_964374335.1. Classification (NCBI taxonomy): domain Eukaryota; kingdom Metazoa; phylum Chordata; class Actinopteri; order Cichliformes; family Cichlidae; genus Astatotilapia; species Astatotilapia calliptera. The sequence continues at coordinate 52,258,283 of NC_137424.1, forward strand.
TGTGACTCGAGAGTCAAGGAAAACAGAGTGATGGAGATGGATTGAGAGAAGGGGCACTGGTTGTTTTCCTCAGAAGAAGACGGGGAGTAAGTCGAATAAATCAAGCAGACTTACACATCTGTGCATTATATTTGAACATGATTATGGCTCCATTGTAAAATCCAGTTTCAGTCACTGTTTATTTTACACACAAATATAGTGAAAACATAATAAACTTCCATCACAGGGTATCAGCCCATCCTATTCCAAACGGATTTATCAAAAGCATGGACTCCCTAAAGTTGTGTTTTTTTGGTTCGGTAACAAAAGGCCACAGATAGCTGTGGTGCTTAAGTTGAATTGGCCAGTGCTCAACATACATAAATGACAGCAGAAGCCCTGAAATTTATTTTGAAAACTCAGGATTGCATCTTTAATTTCTTCAATGGGAACTTTGTGGGTCTTAAAATGTGGTGGGGTTTTAAATTTGTCATGGTTGAATGTGGGGAGGACCCTAATCCAGGACAATGCTGGCAAAATCTACAAATAAAGACAAGTATTACTTAGGGCAAAACAAAGTAACAGAAACCATAACACCCCAACCATAGGACTCTGGAAGAAAGACTAACAGCACAATAGTAATTGACGAAGACTATTTATACACGTAGGGTAACAAGACACAGGTGATGACACAAGTAATGACTATCAGGGCAATCAGGGGAGACGAACAGGAAGTAAAACTAACACAGGACACAACGAATATCACATTTAAAATAAAAAGGGGAGTAAACAAAGCAAACCAACACTGAACGCTAACTGTGAAATATTAGAGGTATTTATTCTTCATTTGAAGACATATGTCAGACTCCATAATAAAGACTTTAACTGAACAAACACACACATCCATACATATGCAATAATACTAAGTGCAATAATCCTTTCTGTCATCGTTGTATTTTTACTCAGTTGTATATAGTATTTGTATTTGTATTCTATTTTTATCTTATTGTATATTTATTTTATTTTATATTCTACTGTATATAGTATTTTATTTTATTCTATTCTGTACAGTTGTGTACTGTATTTATTCTTATTGTATCCTAATTTTTGCCTCATAACTTTTGCACTGTCCACTTCCTGCTGTGACAAAACAAATTTCCCACGTGTGGGACTAATAAAGGTTATCTTATCTTATCTTATCTTATCTTATCTTATCTTATATTGTAAGTTTTTAAAGTGTTTCTAAAACCACCTCTAAATATAATTTAATGAACATAATGAAACATTAAAATCATGTTTAATTTTTATTTTCAGCAACATTTTCAGTGACATCTACTAGCCTAGACAAGAAGCATACGTCTCCAGTGTACAAAGAAAAGCAGGAAAGCCTGAAGCGCTGATGTTCCACACATATCCTAAAGTATAAGATCAGCTCCAAAGCTCAGCTATAAAGATTTCCTTCATCTTTTTTTCCCTCCACATGGCCACTAAAACAACCACCTGGACAAACATGGACACACACCAAAACACATAGGTGTATATGGTTTCTACACTGACTTTAGCAAGGAACAGTTTAGTAGTATGTCTAAATGCAGAGGTACAACTTGCCATCAGGCTAGGTGGGTCACTACTTGGGGCCTCCCAGGCCAGTGGGTCAGGGGACAAGGGCTTACAAACTTTAAACCACGACAGTGGCAATGTGCAGTGATAGCAGGAGAAAATTCATGTTGGCAATGAAAGAGGAAAAATAAGGAAGGAAAAAACAAGACAGCGGTGACTGGAGAAGGCAGCAGTTAAATATAATGTAGCAGAGAGACACATGTACTACATAACTCCAATTAGCATCACATTATTTCTTTATCTGCTTTAACTGTGTAGGTTCTCAGTCATCCAGGTCATGGTAGTGTAAGGAACTTGGGAAAAAGCAACTAGACTTCTTTTTCAAATTCAAATTCAAATTCAAATTTTATTTGTCACGTACACAGTCATACACAGTACGATATGTAGTGAAATGCTTGAACAACTGCTCGTGACCTAAAGAGAACAAAAAAGGAAAAGGCTATGAATAAGATAGGAAATAAATATGAAAAATTAAAAAGGGTAAATTTAACTAGGAAGGAATAAAATATAAATTAAGGTTAAAAATGAAATAACTGTACAACACAAATTAGAATGAAGGGTAAATTTAACTGGGAAGAATAAGATAAAGATAAATATATAAATTAAAGTTGAAAATAAAATAACTGTACAACAAAATACACAATATAGAACTATATAAGAATGTATGAAGAAATCTAAATATAAATAAATATATACACAATAACAGCAGCTGTACAAGTATTAACCGGAAATGAAGAATATAGTGACCAGTGTTGTGCAAAACCAAAGTCCAGAAAGTCCAGTGTGTGTGTAAGAACTGTATGTGTGGGTCAGTACTGTGTGGTGGTGTGATTGAGAGACCGTATCTCCAGCAGACGGTTTTATAACTGAAGAAGCCTCTCAGACGAGAGCTGAAATGTCTTGAAGAAACTTGATGAAGTCCGGTGGCTTTGTTCCCAAACTCCTTAGACTATCTGCTTTGACATTAACATTAGTCGACTTAGCTAGCAGAGCAGCTCAGAGTGTAGCATAGCAAACGCTCAACCTGGTCATATGTATTGTTACTGAAATAATCAGTCTCGCCCATTTCTACAGTAAACTTTTACTTGTTTTTCGAAAGGTTCTTGGCTGTTGTTGGTAGCCGATAATTTAAAACATAATGGTGATAAATTGCAGTTGCAGTGGCCCCTTGTGAAGTTTTTGCCTAGGGCCCTAATAGACTCTAGGAACGCCACTGTCTAAAAGGCATTTCATTTACAGCTGACAGTCTACTTTCCTTCTTTATTTAAATTCAACAAGTCAATAATGGCTGTTTTCTTTAAGTTATCAACTGGAGTTACCGGTAAGTATAACTCAGTAATGTCGGAGTAGAAAAAACAGTGCCAAGGTCGGAGCTTGGCATGGATCGGAACTATTTCCACAATTATTAGGTATAAAGTTTTATTTTGGCTTGGAAGGTTTGTCTCACTAGTTTCATTTTCCACCTGCTGTCTTTAATATTTTATGCAATCAATCATTTTTACCCAGTTTTGTTTCCTTTCCTCACTCTCCACGTGCCTCGCCTCTCTCTTCCCTTCTTTCTTTTTTGGATTTCTCCTGTTAATACTTGCCTTTTCCCTTCATTTCACCATTTTTATATTTCTTTTCCCTCGCTTCTTCTTCTGGTCTTGTCTCATTCCCATCTTCGTTCATCCCACCTTCTCCCTTCCTTACTGTCTCTTTTTCGTTTACCTTTTTAACTCCACATAGCTCTTATTTTACTCCTTTTTGTTGTTATTTCACTCCATGGTTTCCTCTTCTGCAGGGAGCCTCTAATAGCGCCTGTCTCTCTGTCTCTCTCTCTCCTTCTCTAAGCCGCAGCCCACTCCCTCCTTCATCATTATCCTCTTCTCCCTGTAAACACTTTAGCTGCCTGGAGGACTCACACACACACACACACACACACACACACACACACACACACACACACACACACACACACACACACACACACACACACACACATAAGAAAACTGCATATAAACACACACAGCACGCATAAAACTATTAGCGGCACCGCCGACCAACACACACACGCACACATTACATACACATTTTCCCACACTTTTGCACACACACTCCTGACTCTGTGAGTGTGTTATGGCTTTGCAAAGCTTCATCCCGGAGTAGATAATGAAGGCAGAGAGCAGCCACACTGTCATCCCTAAAAGGAGTGGAAAGAAGGAAGGGAGGAAGAGACCAGCTCCTTTTCTTTCTGTTAGTACCAATTTATCTCCTTTTGTCCCTCAGGCTGCTTGAAGTTGCTGATTTTTTCTTGAAATCTAAAGACTGACAGTAAAAATCTAAAAATCTCGTGTTAATTTAAGCTTTTCAGACTTTTTAGTCTTTTTTCACTCCCTGAGAAAATTCCAGTTTGACTGTGAGTCAGGGAGGAAATTGAACCTCTCACCCTGATGCAGTATTCAACAAAGCAATCATCAAAGTCATTTCCTTGAGCTGAGAGATTGAGAGAAACTCAGCCAGAGCGCATTTGGCTGAGAGAAGCCAGACACTGCTGAATTATTTGCAGTCAGTGCCCATCAATGGTTCAAATCAAATTAAAAGTACGGCTGATCCGGCTCGCTGAGGCTGCTTTTGTGAGGAGCTCCGTTCAGTAACAGTCAACAGGTGGCACAGCATTCATCTTATTCACGCTGCACTCGCTCTGCGGTCTTTGGCGGAGATTTAAAGGAATGCATGTGCAAAATCTCCATCTTCAAGGTAGAAAGACGCCATTCAGTGGAGAAAGTGTTTTTTCTGTCGCCTGTAGTCTAATGTCCAAGACAAAAACTTTGTGTTTTTATTGTGCATTCATGAGCAACAACTGGAAAATTTATTTATAACTGAAAAAATTCCAGGGAACACTCCACCTCCTCTTGAAGCTGGAGGAATAGTTTAAAAGGCAGAGAAAGTTTAGATGTGGGTGTAACCTTTGACCTAGGTTAGTCAGGAAAAACATTTATTTGCAATATATTGAGCAATAGAGAACAGCATTGAGTTGAAGGAATAAAATACAGCACATTATCTAAAAATCATTCAATATATTCCAACTTTAAATCACGTATAACAAGAGGAACGATTTCCACATTGGGGAATGTGACCATAAGCGAGCATGTGATCGCAAAAGAAGGCTAAAACAAGACATTATGCTACCAGGTTTTCACATTTTTAAACATAATACGGATGTGCTTTATATTAGGTCCTTATAATAAGTATAATAGGCACCACTACTACATATATAATATTTTAATGTAATAGAGGCATTGTTTGGTTAAAGGGCCTTATAACACGCTGTCTGCAGACTTCAAACAGGCAGTTAAAGGACGACACGTGCCAAAAGCAGAGACTTGATCTTGCAGCTCTCACCCACTGAGACACAAGAGCCACACTCAAAGCGCAAAGCAGGGGGTGAGAAACACTGAGAGGCAGGAAGATGTGACGTAAAACGTGTAACATATTCTGCCTCTATCAAACACTCAAACTCAAGTGAGGAAGCAGTGGCAGCTTCATAATAATATCTGAGCTCTAGCGACCCCGTGTGGCTATAACAAGTACTGACAGCTTTATTTTGCACTGGATAATTTGACTTTTTTACAGATGAGACAAAAATGAAATTAAGGGCCAAGATATGGGCTTGCTGTGATAAACACAAGATAGGTGTGTGAAAAGCAAGATTACACTTATTGTACTAGAAGAAATACAGAATACTGTGACTGAATTATTACCACGAGGCAAAAAGCAGGTATTAAAAGTGAGATTTTATTCTGAAATAACGGAGACTATACAAAACTTCTCCGTTTAAGAGGGAATAAGTTGAAAAAATAGGGGATGAAAATCAAAAGTTGACATATCTGCTTAGCAAGGTAAGCACATTGCACTGCATACACTGTACACACACTGCATGACCATTTAGATATATGACCTGTGGGAAGCTCCAGAACAGCTGTGCTGTACGTGTCACAGTAACAGAAACATGCAGTAAATGAAGTTACACTTCAGAGCCTCCTCGCTGCAGAAGAGAACACCTGTGAGAATGAATATGCATGGATAAATCGCCAAATCCAGAGTTTCCTTGACAGAGGACGTGAGCAGAGGCAGCAGCAGAACGTAAAGAGAGGCGAGGAAGACGTTCTCTGCAGCCAGAACACATTTCAGCTCTGCCTGTCTGAGCTAAATTTAACCGAACTGTAAACTCAGAGCTCCGCTTCAAACTGTCAGCCAACATTGTTCCTTCACCTATTTTGAATTTATACTCAGCTGCTTAATGAGAACAAATGAGGCCTAACTTGACTGCTGGTAAACACGCATAGCATCTTTAGTCTAGACAAATATAACTCTGTTTATGCATAGTACAGACCAAGATTTCGTTTTGTATTTCTAATCGTTTGAAATGAAATGTTTAAAAGTTTATTCATGGCTTTGGTGAAAAAAGGTGCAGAATTATGTTTGAATTTACATGGAAGCAGGCTTATTTCTACAGTTTTCTGCTGCTGTGTGTTTAAACACTGAAACAATTTAGTGACAAACACAAACGATTTGCTTGTTTTATGGGTACATGTAGTCTTTCTCCTGTGGGCTCCTCCTGGCAGCTTTACACCTTGATGAGCAGACACATTACGAGTCAGATTTATAGCTGAAGTTGAGTTAATAAAAGGATACCAAGCTGACACAATGTAACACAGAAAACAGCAGCAAACATTCAGCGAAATGAGCTTAAAGTGCATCATTTGAGTGATGAAATTACAGTAAAAACTTTAGGAATACAAAGTTCTCTTCTGAGCTGGGTATGACTTTTATTTCTAATAATTCTTATTAGTTTGTAAATTATGGATGTTCACAAGTTGCTGGAAACATTCTTCAAGGATTTTGGTCCATGTTGACATGACAGCATCACGCAGTTGCTGCCGATTTGTTGGCTGCACATCTATGATGTGAATCTCTCGTTCCTCCACATCCCAAAGCTGCTCTAATGGATTGAGACCTTGTAACTGTGGAGGCTTTCTCTGACCAGCCTGTCTGACACCAACAACCACGCCACATTCAAAGTCACTTAAATCACCTTTCTTGACCATTTCTACATTTCTAAATACACTGAGTAGCTGCCATATGATTGGCTAAACAGATATTTGCAACAGATGAGTCGGAGATTTGACTAATAGACCTTTATAGTGTTACTTTGAAGGTCTTAATTTCATTCAAAATAATATCCAAGCAGTGCAGGAGCTGGATAAGCTGCACATAAAAGCTCATTTCCTGGATCCAAAGCAAGACTTCCTGAACTAATCTGACCGCAGCTTCAACTTAAGATCTGCACACGCACACACATAGTCCAGTACTGTAAATTCACTGGCATCTTTTTCTGATTTCACGCCAACACCACTCTGCTCACAGATTCATGAGTTGCACTAAAAATGTATTTTGAGGCCCACTTTTTAACAAAGGATACATTTTAAATCCCACACTTTAAGAATGTTAATTATTTATGGAGAAATTATGGGAAATTAAAATAACTACTTGCAGGCAAGAAAACACTCTATAGCCTGGAGTCAAGTTCCAACTTTTTTATACTTTTTTAAAAATTCTACCAGAATGTTTCTTTTGAAAGGTATTGAAAGATATTATTGTTAATGGTCCTAAAGAGAGAAAACAGAAGGAGAGGGGAAATTCTGAGGAGAGTACTGGGGGAAAAAAACAACCTGTTTTGTTTCTTGTTTTAAAGGCTAGCTTACTAAATGGATGTTATCAGCTATCTGTCCCATGGTTATCACTACAAGACTTCTTCCTTTGCCTATTGGGAGGTCCTTATCACCTCAGTGCATGGTGGTTTTTCCTGCTAAACAGAAGCAGTAATGTGTGGTATGCTTCCACATTAAACTCGCAGCAAAAATAGCAACTTTACATTTGGAAGCAGGAGGGTTAGCTAACAGTGGACGGGACTTTGACAGCCAGCATTTGGACTCAACTTTTTTTAGGGGAAAAGTTTAATATTTTTTCATTTGTTTTTTTCTATTTAATGTTTGCTATTGTTTTCCTTGTTGTTTGGTTAGGATTAGGAACCAACATGTTTACATTTATTTCTCCTTCACAAGACTATACATTAAAAAGTCATGTATGCTAGCTTACTACGTTTACCATCAAGTTGAAGATTCGTATTCTCCGCTCAGTGGTTGTTGATCAGTGGTTGTTGATCAGTGGTCATGAGAATTTGCATAATCATGATGAAGGAACTGACCTGCAGCCCATTGTTCCTTCAGTGGGCTGGTTTATAAGATTGGGGAAACCTGCAGTCAACTGAGACTGAAGAAGTCACTTGGATGAGTGACGAAACGTTTCTCCCACTGAAAACGTTACGTCCAGATGAACAGAATCAACCTTTGGAGATGTGCTGCTCTCTGTTTAACACTGATCACAGTGGATGATAACAACCCATTGAGCTGAGTTAGCAGGTAGAGGAGGGCTTCTACTGGTGATTGGGCTGATAAGAGCCAGTGAATGGGTTGATAACATCAGAATCAGGAGGACACGGAAAGTAAGATAAGATGATTAAAAATGAGGGCCCGAAAGTGAGATAAGATGAAAGATGGGGAGGCACAGGCAAAAGCATTGAGATTTAAATCCTGATATGAGCCACCAGAAAGAATCCTCAATCCACTATATTGATTTTGTGTCTCTGACAATTCAGTAGATTTATTGTTTCTGTCCCAACAAAGATTCAAATCGCTATGCGTTTAAATACAAATTCAATGGCTTTGTCCTTTCCCAGTTTAATTTACTGTATTATGGTCATTTCTGGCTGACTTATAACTGCAAATGCCAAATGTCAATTTTGAATATTTACAGCTACAGTGTGTAAAATCTCACCACTAGATGTCAATAGTTGCAAACTGCAGTCAGCTGTGTTCTGTTTTCTTATTCATTCTAGTTCAAGTGCACAATAGTAGCTATGGTGGGAGCTGTAGTAGAACAACTCTGCCTGCTTTTAAGTGACTGTAGCCTCTCAGTCAGCTGTTTACCTCAGCTGTCAATATGTATCCATTACTCTGGAGGAGACTGTAAAACTTTTTAAAAGAAGTGTGATACAAATCATCAGTGAAGCTAACTTCTGTCTCATGACAGCAATGAGGTGAGTTGCTGAGAATATTCAGAACTTTTCTCTTGGTTAGCGGCTGCTGTTAGCGGCTGCTGTTAGCGGCTGCTGGCCTCTCTTAGCTGTTATTAGCTGGCGTAAATAAAAGTTTCTTATCTAACAATTTTGGACAGGGACACTTAGTAAATAAACTCTTATACAATATGAGACTGTAATAATCCTTTTTCAGATTGAAAGTAGGATTTTTAGAAAACTTGTCCCTAACATTATCTGGCATAACATTAGCTTATTACGAGCAACAATGAAAAACACAGAGTGGCCATCTCTTGTGTACTTAACATAATTGCCTCATGATTTAAAGTTAAGTGTTAATTTAACTCAATTGTTTAAGTTGCTGCGAAAGCAAAACATCTGTGTGCAACCAATGTCCACTACCTAATTAAGTAAATCTAACATGGCCCTTTTTCAGTGTATTACTGTTGTTGAATTGCCTGGTTGTTGTCAGCTCTTCAGAGATGGGAGGTTTCATGCGTGATTTGAACGAGTTATTTGTGTTGTGATCTTTAAATGAAAGTAACTTATAAGGCATATTACATATGTAGTCAGTTTCTGGCCACAACACCTTTTTTTGTAAATTATATAACCTCAAAAAATGACTAACTGTACCTTTATGGGTGTATCACCCTAGACTCATTTATGGACACCAGACAGCTGTGAGAAACATAAAGGGTGGAGATAAAATTAGGGAGTGACAGTGTTATTTACGATTGGAAAAATTAAAAGAGAAAACAGAAGAAGAGGCACAGCTGCCAGAGTGAACTGGGAAAGCAGAGAGGCGGAGAGCATGAGGAATGAAGAGAGAAAAATTAGAGTGGGGGCCTGCACTGCTCTGGTTTTGTTTTTCCGGGTGCTGCGCCAACTTTGCTAAAAGAGTTGTAGAGTAAAATTCCCCTTGAGGCTCAGTGGCTTCCTACTCCTTCCTGAGAAAAAAGTGTTGTCAGGCAAAAGTGTCTAGGCTCAGCCAATCAGAAAGCTGCATTTTGGTTGGAACTGCTTGGCAACAGAATTTTGTCCCAGTTAGTTTAAAAATAAAAAGTCACCAGAGACTGAAATCAACTTTAAAACCAAACATAATTACCTGTGAATGCGCGCACACAGACTGTGCTGTAATAATGTGATTCTGAGGACTGATTTCAGCCTCTGAGGTTGTAGCTGCGAAATGTGTTTGTGCTCCACCTAACTGCTTCACAAGTATTTTGTGAAAAGATCCAGCAACAAACCTATTTTGCAAATATTTTGTAGCAAATGGCTTCATTCCGTGATTATATTTTTCACCATCACAATAGAAAATATCTGTCCTGTTATAGTGTTTGCCTCAAGACTGCCAGTTGACCCATCAATAATTTTCCTCAGTTGTCACTGATTAAAATGATATATTTTTGCATGGCCTGGTTTAATAAGTGGTGTTATGTATGCTCTAATCCTGCTTTTATGAACTGGAAATATATTTCTAGATTCTTTTAATGACTTTTTATAGATACATTTATTAGGATGGGGCTGGTTAGTTAGGAACTTCTTGCATCTTTCTCTGGGTAATGGAAACAAGACTTTAGTGTGACAGTCTGATTTCTAAGTGTTTTTCTGTTCTGGAACATTTAAGCAACAAATACCAAACAATTGTGATACGCAAATTAGCATCATGACCGTGAAGCAGTTTCTGATGTTATAACTGCTGCTAAAGTCTCACTAAGACGTAAGACTAGAAGCCACTCAGTCCAATTTGGCAACAGCTCTGGACAGTTACTGCAGGTTAATAATATAACTGAATAAGAAGAAACATTCTGTGGACTGATGAGGCCAAAACGGGACTTTTTGGAAGGTTTGAGTCCTGTTACATCTGGCGTACAACCAACACAGCATTTCATTAGTGAACATCAGACCAACAGTTGACCATAAACAGGTCATTCATGGTAGAAAACCCTCCAACGTGGCTGAATTAAGAGAATTTCTCAAAGAAGAGTGGGCCAAAACTCCTCCACAGCGCTGTAAAAGACTCATTGCCTGTTATCACAAACAGTTGTTGCTGCCATATCAGTTATTAGGTTTAGTTGACAGCACTATACATCAAAGATCCTGCCATGACTGGGCACAGTTGGATACCTTTGTGCTTAGTTAACATAACTCTACCAAGGCAAGTTTCAAAACACGCGTGGTTCAAACACAAATTCACCTGAACCTTCAAAACACGTGATTTGTATGCTCAGCAGCATCCACCCAAACAACCTCCCTGTGACCTCACTATGAGGATGTCACACTTCACGAACTGCTAAGAAGCACACACAATTATTTCTAGAGATATTTGACCTGACACAGAGCAGAAAATCTTGTGGCCCAATTTCTGGGGTGACAGCCTTTCCAAACATAAAGGCATCCTCTCTCTGCTTCACGCTGCAGCTGGACGAAGGGAGGGATGACAGAAGAGAGGAAAAGAGAGAGAGATACACTTTAAATCATTTGCATGTGAAATAGACTGGCACTTAGATCAAAAAGTAGGTCTGGAAGGAGGTGCGCACACACATATATACGCGGGTCCAGTCAGTTTGTGTGGGGACAGCAGCAGCCCTGTGTGAGCCGAGGAACATGTGAGGCTGATTACAGAATATCTACTGCTGAGTCTGTCTAGACAGAAAGAAGGAAGGAGGCCGAAGGAAAGGAGAGCAAACGGGGAAGGAAACAAATGTTTAGGACAAGTGAACAAGTTTAGTAGGAAAGGAAATAAATGAATTAGAAATGAATGCATCCTATAACAGGAATCAACAGGTGATAAAAGGTACTTGACAAAGAAAGGAAAGGAGGTTTTAAGGAGAGAGTAAGAAAAATACTGAAAGGGGTAATCAGGGGGGAAAAGAGAAATTTGTGATTGAAGTAATGTAGGAAGGACGAGGGGCTCACGCTCAGCCACCATAAAGGGACTAAAGATCAAAACCTAATCCAACACAAAGCTGGACAGCTCAGCAGAGCCTTTTCATGTTACAACGAGGAGCCCCAACATAAAGCACCGTTTGAAGAGCCCGATACAAATGTCACTGCAGATTCTCCTACAGAGGGGCCGACAAGCTGATGGTGGAGCAGACAAAAAACATAAAGAAGTGTCATGTTCCAAAAGTGTGCTTCAGGCCAATTAAATTAACATTTTTTAGGATGTAAGCAGGTCATCCAATGGACAAAAGCAAAGACCATAAAGTTCAAAAAACTGAAACCTCTGAACTACACAGAGAGTTGTTAAATTACTAGAATTACACACTGGGGGACGGTGGACAGACGCTTTGACAGCTCAGCAGACTGGGTGGCATGTTTTCATTTTTCAGTTCAATTTCTGTCAGCCTGTGTGAACTGTGGCCTCAGCTTCCTGTTCTTAGCTGATACGGGTGTGGTCTTCTGCTGCTGTGGCCGAGCTGCTTCAAGGTGTAATGTGTTCTGCGTTCAGAGATTCTTTGCGACACAGTTTGATTGCAACAACTGATTATTCGAGTAATTACTCAGCCATTCTCCTCTGACCTCTGGCATCAAACGTGACATTTTCTCCCAGAGAACTGCCGCTGGCTGGATATTTTCTCTTTTTCAGACCATTCTCTGTAAACCATAGAGATGGTTGTGTGTGAAAATGTCAGCAGGAGAGCAGTTTCTGAAATACTCAGACGAGCCCGTCTGGCAGCAACACGGATGCCACATTCAAAGTCACTTAAATCTCCTTTCTTCTACATTTTGATGCTCTTTTTGAACTTCAGCACCTTGTCTTGACCATGTGTATAGGCACTGAGCTTATTAAATAAGTGTTCAACAAACAGGTGTACCTAATTAAGTGACCAAGAACTGAATATACACACACAGTCTCGTTTTCATATCTTAGTGAGGACATCTAATTGACAAAATGCTTTCTCTAGCTGCTTATCCTAACCATCAAAGATGAATGCCTAACCCTCAGCCTAAATCAGCCCTAAATCTAACCACAAACTAATTGTAACCCTGTCACTAAAACCACATTTTGAGCTTCAAAAATGCCTTCAAACTTGTGGTGATGGGCATTTAGTCCCAATAAGGCCTGTTGGTATAGTACGTATAGTGGCATGTCAATTTTCTGTCTTCACAAAGATGTCTAACCATGGTATACACACACACATATCATGTTATATATGTCTTAATATAAAAGGACATGTAGCATGATATGACAACATGCAGTAGTCAGGGTTTGACTTTCAGCTCTAGAGCTTTTCAACAGAAAATCCAAATATCAAACCTCGAATGACCTTCAGCAGAGAGAAAACTGCACCGTCAGAGTGAGCACATAAACAACAGACAAGCACATCATTGTCAACCAGGCTGGTAATAACAGTCACACACACACACACACACACTCACACACACACACACACACACACACACACACACACACACACACACACACACACACACACACACACAAACACACACAGAAGAAGGAACCTCCGGATAAGCAGCACTCTCCAAACCTGTCTGGTGAGTTACAGTTTCTAATACTCTATTGATCTTGGTGTAAACACAAAGTGAATGTCATATGTAACGTACACATACATGAAAAAGTATCCAGTAGTGTTTGCACAAACACATATGCATTCTTGAAACTGGAACGCCTGCTGGAATTCAGCACTACTAAAACACACCCACACACACAAATAGACTAATAGAGAAGCTGATGAATGACGCTCTCCTTCTCAGAGGGCAAAACACTGTAACGATCTTTCGTTTTCAACCACACACCCACCAATCCATCTTTCCTTCTTTCCTCCTTCTCTTCAATTTTTGTTTTTACCCAGAATCCCTTAGTCAACTTTCACTTTGTCACCTCTCACTTTCTTTTTTTCAACCTCATCCTAAATTTATCTTTTTGTTCTGTCCTTGTTACTTTGCTCCTTTCCTTCCGTGCATCGCTCCTTTTTCGTTATTATATTGTTAAAGTTTTAATTTACTCTGCTCTTTTAAGTCCCTTATTTTTCCTGCATGTTTAGTTGTTCCAATTCAGTTACAATTAAGTGCCAAAGCACACATTACAGTAAAGTAATGAGATTGACAGCGTGGAAAAGCGCTTGCCTCATTTGGGGATTGAATGGGGTCAAGTTGGAAACTACATGCAATCTTTTGTAACAATATGGAGATTAATTTCGATGAATTGGCAATACTCAAAAATCTGATGCCGGCTGCTGCAAATGATTGCAATGTGTTTGTAACCTGTCTGTTTATAAATTACGGCTATTTAGATGGACAATCTGTCTGATTGCAGTCAGAACGAGTAGGACAAAACAACTGCTACCATCAGGCAACTTGTGTAATCACATTACAATTGAAAGTGGTCACCCAGAGGTCGCTCAAATCTCTGGGTGATGTTTGTCGACACAACTACTTGAAACATTTCTCAGACCACAAAAAAGTTATTGCAATCACTGGGAAACCACTGATTTTTTCCACGTTGCTGTCTTATTTTTACTTTGGTGTGATAGGGCTACAGGTTTTTCCTTCATTTCTGAAATTCATGGTGACAGGAGAATCCCTGATGATCATGCATAACCATGGATTAAACTAGAAGTCTGCTATCGCACATTATGCAATTTTCAGTTAATATCTCCAATCTTCATGCTCTCCTTTTTATATCTCTCTGTCCTCCCAGTTTCCTTCCTCACAAATTCACTGTTCGTTCTTGTCTTTCGCCTGCCCTCTGTCATCTGCCATCACCTGACAATCTGCAGAATGAGACTGAGACTGAAATGAGAAAAAAAAGGCACCTGAAACACAACACTGCCAAGAAAAAGATGGAAAAAGACAGCAGCAATGGGAGACACAAGACGAGTGACAGTTTGACCAATGCGATTGAGCTGACACGTGAAAACGTGGAGATGCACCACAGTGAAAGATGTGAGGAGCGAATGGGGAAATCTGAAGAGTGCAACCCAGGCGACAGTAACTCATCGGTAGGATGTCAAGAGGTAGATTTATTTGTCTCTTGGAGTCTAAAACATGCTTTCAAAAAAGCTAATGAAACAAAATCAGCATTTCAAAACCCTTTCGGCTTGCTACAGAACAAGTTTCTTTAATAATACTTCCAGCCTACTTTTTGAGATCACGATTTATGCTGCCAAAAAAACAAGAAAGCTACTGTGTTATGTGTGTATTGGGCCTGTTCTGTAAAACCTAGATGTAATCCTAACAGGACCGTAATGAAAATACAGACATAAAAAACAGAAAATGGAAAAACAAAACGAAACAGGGAGAATGTTATTTCCTCTGAGTATGTGAGACAAATACATACAAGTACAGCTGCCTGGGGTGAATTAGAGGCCGATGGAAATCACTCTTATACAAACGAAATTCGCTGACTCAAGTGAAACCCAGCTGAGGGAGATACTTTAATTAGCACAGAGCATGTTTCTCCCACTGCTGAGCAACAGACTGAAGATGAGTCTGTTGGTATCTGGGCCAGGAGCTGCCTGCAGGCTGGAGAGGTTCTCAGTTTCAGGCTGAGTCCAGCTGGGAAATCACAGACAGGGAATTTGAACAGAGAAAGATTCCTATCAGAACTGGTCAGCGAGGTTTCTGGGAGCAAGGAACTTTAACTTCTGTTTCACCTGACAGCACATAGACAGTAAAAAAGATGGATGTAGCCACTGTGATGTCACCCAGGGAACACAGACTTTGGATGTTTTGCAGAAATATGACCATTAACCATAAGATGTTAAGGATCAAGTTCATACAGGCCTAGAGACAAGTCCATGACCAGGTCATAAGAAAAAACATGCATTCCCTAAACATTGGCGAGGAGTTGCTGGACGTTAAAGTCACTTGCTGTGAAAGTTGGTCACGAAAGCCCCACTCACACAGACCTAAGACACCAGCTGGCAACAACTTGCTAATCACAGGGCACTTGTACTTCCCAAGTGGCTGGCGAATGGTTGACGGAGGTTCCTGACAGTCACATTGTGAAATTGTTCACAAAGAGGGTCTTGCACCAAAACCCTCCTTCTGAGCCACAGCAGGTTGTTGCCGCAGGTGCCACTAGTTTGCATGGTAAACGCCAACTTGACCACAAACACTTGCCAACTGTAAAAAGTGCAATTAAACTCAGTAACTGTTTGCCTTCAAAGTCCACCTTTCGAAAACTGTTTGCCCCAATGGTATGGTGCTTGCTGCTTTCCCAACTGGTCTAAGATTAAGGCTCCAGTCACTTTGGGGATATGGGTTCAAATACTGCTAGTCCTAGAAGTATTTAAGGAGACCACAAGCCAGCGTACTTCTAGTGTTACTACACGGACTTGATAAATGAGAAGGGCTGCATCTGGCACAAGGTCTTTACCAAATCAAACATGCAAACCATCAAAAATAGGGTTGTTTGGACTCACTAAAATCACTTATTCAACTCACAAAATTAAAAAATATGTATTTTGTTTTATTTGTGATCCCACTCCTAACTCACTCTTTGGACCCCCAGTGGAGTTTATCAACAGCATTCGAGACCTACATAAAAAGGCCCTGGATTATTTTTCAGGTTTATGGATTTATTTATTTTCAGCTTGCAAAGTTCCCATATGGTCTAGCGGTTAGGGTTCCTGGTTTTCACCCAGGTGACCTGAGCTCGATTCCCGGTATGCGAACATACCTTTAAGCTTTTCAAATCAGTTGGTGGATTTTAGGCGACAATTCAGCTTTTGGTACAGCAGATGGATGTTGCTGCCAATTTACTGCCAGCAACATGCAACAGTTGGAACAGATGGTCACGAGAGAGAAGTAAGTGTTCCCCAACCACTGGTTTCAACCTCCAAAAACTGTTGAAGGCACTTGAATGGAAAGTCATTGCTAAAGTCCCAATCACACAGGTCTAGTGATCACCAAGCAACTACCTTATAACCACTGGTTTGCCAACCAATTCTGAAGAACTGGTTGGCAAATACGTCCTTGTGATTGCTTTGGTTGCTAAAATAGTTGTGGAGTTGTAATTAAATATAAATTATAGACTTTTAAAACAGGTTGACTTCCCTTTGGCCTTCTCCATTTCCAGTTTGTGTGGCGCTTCATCAAGTTTTACTACTATTTGACTAGTCAGCAAGTATTTGTAGACAGATGTGAAAAACTACCGGCAACCATTGGAACTTGCTAGCAACCAAAGCAATCACTAACAGGTTACTAGCGTGGTGCCTTCTTTCGACAAGTGACAGGCAGCAAACTCCAGGAACCACTAGCCAACTATTAAGGCAATGAAAATGGTTCCCTAACAACCAGTGGTTGTGTAATATCCAATATATTCAACAGAATTTAACATCCAGGCATTTATGAAAGAAAGTTAGAAGTTAGCAGTATGTTAGCTAGCTAGTCGATATTTGAATAGATGATATATTCCTGACACATTACTCAAGAAAAACAGCTTTGCAAAATATTTGGAAGGAAAGCTCAATCCCAGCCACACTTGGCATTACTGAAGCTTGTTGACAAATGATAATCTGCTACCTTTACATCTTCTGCTGCAAACACATTAACACCTATGAGAAGGGGTTAAGATAAGATAACCTTTACTAGTCCCACAAGTGGGAAATTTGTTTTGTTACAGCAGAAAGTGGACAGTGCAAAATTACATAGCAAAAACGAGAAAAACACTGAATAAGAAAAACACTTGTAAAAAAACACTTGGTAAGTCCTGATACCAGGCTTCCTGACCACAGTGAAACCTTAGTCATGATTTGAATCAATGAAATGTCACATTTATGAACTGCATCAGAGGCGGCAGGAGGAGGTTTGGGCCTACAGTCCAAACTAGAGCCCACATTCAGACTTCTGTCAGATTTAAGCACTTGGTATAAAGTTACAAGAAGACTTTGGTTTTAATTAAATTTAAAAAAAATACTTATCTTCCACAGACTGATTTCTTGCGATCAGACTCTAAGATCAAAAGACACCTATCTCCCTTCTCTCCCCCAGGCAGGGTACAGACAAAAGCTTAATAGAATACGACTTAATGACTGTGTGGTGAATATATGGGACAGTTTAGCTAATTGTCTTTTTCTTTATCTTTCTACTCTTCCTATTTCAGATTGTAAATGATCCAGAAATGTTTCATTTCCAAGCCGGATGTTATCCCAACCCTTGGAACACGACATTATAACTGCTTTACTTTGTCAAACCACTCCTGTACTTACTCAGAGTTACTCATGTAACTAGTTTCCTTCCATGTCTCTGTTATTTCCATTTGATCCCACTACCCCCCTCTTTCTTCCCATATGTTGAGTAGGTTTCATAATTTCGTGGCTCAATATACTTTTATGTTCGCATCAGAACCAGAGAAGTTTATAAATTATGTCTAAATCCGGGCTAATTGGTGGTTATGTAAAAGTGTCCCACGCGATGCAGCCACTGCTCTACCAGCACCCCCACTGCTGTAGCCTTACGTATGAAGTTAATAAGTCTGGTATACTTAGCCACAAATAATCAACCGTCAAAAACCTACTCCCCTCCCAGCTCATATTTCTGTTTGGTCCTATTAGAGGAGTAAAATGTGACTCTTTGATACCACAATACTCTGCCAGCAGTCTAAATGTCAGGCCTGTTTCTTTCTAGTCCACTGCCTCCAGCTTCAGACCCCCCAGGCTCAGTGTGTGTTTGTATGTGCGTCTGTGTAGTCCCAGAAAGGGATGGGGGCTGGAGCCAATACCAGCTGCCATAGGGTGTGAGGCAGGGTATGCCCTGGGCAAGTTCAAATTCAACTCAAAAAGGCTTTAGTATTACACATACTTATGGATCAACAAAGGTACCAGTGGAAGCTATTCATGTGCAATGGAGGAATGGCTTCAATGCAAATTTGTGGCAGCTAAAACAGAGTCTTAGCAAGTTTCTTTGATGGAGCACCTTCTTTGCAACCAGTTTCAAGGGGGTTTCAAGACTGCAGTATGGCAATATCCTTAATTTCATAAGAGTGGAGGTGGCCTTGCACACTCTCCCATGTGGGAGTCAAGCAGTTAGGAACCTGGTTTTCACTCAGGTGTCCTGGGTTTGACTTCTGGGAAAATAGCTTTAATGTCACCACAAGCTAAAGCACACCTGACTGCACTACCTGGCTTGATTCACGTTTAATTCACAGACTCATTAAGTTTTCAGAACTCATAGATGTGAATAAAACATCTCCCAGAACCTAAAAAGAAGAAGTCCAGTTGCTCAACCACTTAACAACTGGATGATTGAGAATGAAGACAGAGGCATTTTTCAATGTGCCTGTCTATTGGACCTGCACAGTTTGTGGATACAGCTTCCTAACATTAACAGTCATGTCTGGCTCCCCCCAAAAAATGACATGGCAGTGATCTGTTAACTCTGAGCACTCCAAAAGTGGGTCTAAGGTCTCTGCAAAGAGCATGTATATCACATGACCCATCCCCTTCCTCTTCTTCTACCTGGCAGGTGCATCTTCCTTTTCCCAGTATATCCACTATCCATCCTCTGCACATGACCAAACCATCCCAGCCTTGCCTTTGTAACTTTGCTAAGAACTTCAATGGACATGTGGAAGCAAAAACATCCAAAGGAAAAAGGTCCGTAATGTAGACAGTAATGTGCTACTAAATTCCAATTTAAAAAAAAACACACCAAAAAAAACTAGCTTAGTCTAAAAAAACCCCAAACCATACAGTTTGCATTTTTATTTCATGAAACCAGGACATTAGTGATATCTTGGTAACTTATTTGGCTGAAATATCTGTTCCAACACAACAGTAAATTAACTTTAACCTAATAAAAATCACTGCATTTGGCAACAGCTTGGCATCAAGCTGAGCTTCACAAAAGCACAATTGCTTAAAGTCCTGTGAGAACGAGATGTTTCCTCCTTCATTCAGGCTCTCTAACAACAGGACTTTTAGGAGACACAGACAAATGAACTCATTTAAAAGTGTCAGGCACACTGAAATGTCAGACAGCTCTTTGGGAGCTGCTCCAGTCACACACACAAAAGATCCAACAGAGAGACAGATGGAGAGCTGATGAGTTAGGCTCATCTTCTTTCTTTTTATTCCTTCTTTGAAATCCACTGGGAAATTTCCTTCGGGACAACAAACATTTCAAGGTACATTCTAATCCCAGTGGCACTTTGAGCCCTGTCATGTGAGCTGGGTCAAACAGCAGACCGGCCTTCAGCCTGAAGCTGCTTGGCATGAACAAACGCTAGTTTGTTGTTTGTACATGTGACACAACTCTTATAGTCAGATAACAAAATGTTCTTCCTCAAGCGGGGGTAAAAACATATCCGGTAACTAACTAATGGTTTTTTAAAGCCTCAGTAGTAATAAACAAATTAAATGAAAAAGGGAAAAACATCTTTATGTAGTTCTGCTCTCCTTATTCCAAGTCCCTACCACCTGTGCATATACTGTACACATGCTTCAGTGGACCCATTACTTGCAAGCAGGTCGGAAAATATATATTTTTCCCTAGCGACTAAGTTTGCCAACTGGTCTCTAGGCCTTCATCTCAGTGGCTAAGCTACTCACTGAATTTTGCACTAGTTTTCAAGTTATATTGCTAGTTTGTATTACTATATAACCACTGACTAGTTGCTGGACCCCAATTTCAAAAGTCCTGGGAACAACCCTGTGTATGTCCTCTAACTTGTGGACATGCACAAGGATAGCTGGAGACCTGACACTGAGTCGTCATCCCTGTAATACTTTACTTGGATGCAGGTGTATTTGCTCCAGCGGACTAGTCTGTGCGGACCCTTATGCTCATTGCCTGATGATCAACCTTATATAAGAGGGATCTAGGCAGACCCTAGAGGATGCGCAGCTGCAGAAAGTATAAAATCCCAGTTGGTTCCCATATGGTCTAGCGGCTAGATTTCCTGGTTTTTACCCAGGTGGCCTGGGTTCAACTCCTGGTATGGGAATAATCTTCTCCCAGTGTCAGAAACGAGCTCAACTATTGAGTTACGGCTGTCTCTTTCAATTTAAAAGTTCTAGCATCACTAACCAATACATATTTAGCAGAAAGGAAAATATGTTCAACATACACAGCATTTATGTTAAACATAAAATTCACCTTAAAGGGAAAAACAACTGCTGTCAATTTCAGAAACTCGATATGTTAATATGAGTGCATTTCTTCCAGTGACGAAAACATGATGAAGTTATAGAAGTGAAACACACTTGCATAATGTATGTCAGAATACATTTACCAACCACAACAACAACAACAAAGCGCTCGCACACACAGCAGACTCACAGCATGATTTTAAATAGGAAACAGCAGATGTTTAATAGCAAAATGACTCAAATCAGCATTTGTGAGTTTCTGTGAGTTTGTGTTTTGTGTAATGCATCCACACAGATTTCCTGAACACGAGTTCCCCCTTGGCCTCTGCATGCCAAGTGTACAGCGTAACCAGTTTTTTTTGTAACATTTTATCGATTCATCATTGACTTTTTTGTTTCACAAAGTTTCTTAAAGTCAGCCTCCAGTTCTGCAGAAATCAAATGATCTGCATCGCCTGATCAACATGCATTTATTTCCTGAAACTACTCGCAGGGACGCATCAAACCAGCGTCTTCATATCTCCGTCAGTGTTTATCTGACACACAAATCCTTATCACTAACTTCCTCCTCCTCTTCCTACTTATCCACATATCTGACTGTCTCTGGCACGGCCTGGCATATTTGACATGAAAAGCTTCATCAGGAAGAAACCAGAGTGAGCTCGAACACGTCTGCGAATAATTTCCGTATCATCTGGTAGTGAACACACAAAACAAACATGAATTATTTAGCCAGACCATAACCATAACCAACGAGCAGCTCCGGGTGTGAGAGTGTGTAAATATTTAAATGTGCAGCAACAACTTTTCTATGAGTGAAGGTCCAACATGTAGGAGTTATATTATTTCCAATGCTCTGTGGCACAAAACAATAAAGAAGTGCTGAATTAGCACGAAAGTTGGCGATCCAGGATGCAATTATACATCGCAGGTCATCGTCGTTAAAGGAGTTCTAGATGCAAGGTGTAAACAGCTAAACAACAGCTAAAGCATAAACACTTAAATCTCAGGTGCTTTGGTCTCTACACAGCAAATCCAGCATGTCCAAATTAACACTGTCGGATTTGATTTCAACACTATTAAAGTGTCTATATGGGTCCACACCAGAGAGTGTTAATTTAACTCTTTTTGGAGAGTTGGTACGTTAACTCTGATTTAGTGTTAAACACCAAATCTGTCTGGAGTTGATAATTTAACACTTGGTGTTAAGAGTTTATATATTAACTCTCAAAGAGTATTTTAGTTTAACTACGTAAGAGTTATCTTCTAATTCATTCTAAAAAGCGGGAATTTTACTGTTCTGAATTTCTAGAAATTTCTTTTGGAACTAAAAAGATGCAATGGTTTTTGGAAAACATTTATTCTGAACTGTGTACCACAATTTCAAAACATTTTCTGAAAGATGTAACAGTGTACATGTTCTCACTTTCATTAGAATTTTGTTTATCAAAAGGTCTGACATGGTAAATGCAAATAACAGCATTCTCATCACTTATTTCTTCAATACAATATGCATGTCCTTCATTCATCCCTTTGTGGAACTTCAACGCACTTCTGCTCTCCCCCATATTCCATCTTCACAAGCATATCCTGTGCGGAGACCGAATAAAAATTAGTTGACACTAATTAATGGAACAAATAAGCCAGTAAACAATTGCAGCACAGTAAAAAAAAAAAGGAATCCTCTTTGAGCCATTACTTGTGTAAAGTATTTTCCCAAAAGACAAGGACACAGGCAACAGGTAATACTGAACTAAATGTAAAACCTCAACCTTTTTCATTTTTACCTAAACCGTGTGCACAAAACTCTGGAGGGATCTATGCTAACGTAGAATCCAGTCAGGACGTCAGCTACTGCTGTTTGCTCGTTTTTTTTTATGGGCGATCGTTTTCAGGCTTCAAGTAGCACCATTATACCAACATTTAACATTCTAGACATTGTTTTAGGTGTATTTGACCAAAAGTTTGACTGAAAATTCACATGCAAGCTTTTTTTCATGGCTGTGGTATTTGCCCGCAAACAATACCTTTCAGCTAGCTAAAACAGAATATTATGCTATCACCGAGCAACATGGCTAATGCCTTTCACACAGCTTTGTCTCAACTCCAAAGAGCTACAGAAGTAAAAGCTAATAACAATAATTGAAACAATCTTTGAAAAAATGACTTACCAAGCATCGCAAACAACTCAAATATGTAGAGCAAAATGTTCTGAAATGGCTTCACTTCAGCTTCGATTGGAGCCGTGCTGGGGGCGGAGTCTGTGAATTTACTCTGTTGGTGTCATAGCCCCTCTAGGAGTTCAGAGTTAAGAAGTCAAGAGTTAATGTTTCCATTGTAACACCTCCAGATTTGACAGAGAAACACTCATTTTTAACACTCAATTTTAACTACTATCATTTTACACCTCAGAGTTACACTAAAAGAATGTGACTCTGCTTAGAGTAAAATTAACTCTACTTTTGCAAGAAGACTGTTAACACCAAAACATTTAACACTTTTGAATTTGCTGTGTAGTGGAAATTTTTTTGATTGCCACTATTTATAATCCAGTTTTTTAAGAAACTGTAGGAGTTCTAGAGAAACTTTAATTAGTAACATTAATAGATGCCAATTTCCTGCCTGTCTGCATAGCTCACGTTAGTCAGCTCGTTTAACCACGCCTGTGGCACGCTCCAGCAAATCAACAAATTCTCACCTCAGGGCAATCTGTGATTGGCTGAAAGTTTATCTCAAACTGTAAATGGAAGAACCAGCAGAGTTCATCACAAAGAGGGCAAAGTGCAAAAAAACAACGGAAGAAACAGAAGCAGATTTTACTTGGTTCACTACACCACAAAAAGTGTTTTAAGAACAATGGAGGGGCAAAAGGAAGGGGCAAAGCAAAGACACCAGCACTAGTCCAAACATGAATGAGAGCATATGTATTTCCAATTGTTCTCCCCCAAAAGAGAGAGGGGAGTATGTAATCCATTCCCTTTGTTTGTCTGTCTGTTTGTCTAGTGTCCAAAGTTTTCATGATATCATGTTCAATTCTGTGTGATGGTAGATACCAATAACAGCTTGAGCTGATTTAATTTTGGTGAAAATCTAATCAAGGTTGCACCAAATGTGAAAATCAATAAAAGCTTTATATTACCCACAATTTTCGATGGATCATCTTCAAAATCCACAGCAGTATACTATCAATTGGGGGACATGAATATATAGGATGGCTACGCACTTGAACTTGACCTTCAAGTCGATCCTCAAAATAATTTGAAGAAACAGAAATATCCAGTAATAAATTACATGAAAGAGCATGGCGAGAGCTGTACGACACACTATTTTTTAATATGTTGCCCTACAACATCACATTGTCGCCCTAGCAGGCTAAAGTCACGATATTGCAATAAAACCATCATAAAACACCAGTTTTAGTCTAGCCCTTTGCCTTAGAGGGGGGCTGTGCTCTGTGAGTGCTGTTTTCACATGTTTTTCACACTGCCCCACGTGGCAGCGTGTACAGCTACGACATAAAGACATGGAAATGCAAATGAAGTATTTTTCCTTGCAAATTATAAACAAAACACTACTGATGTTTTTTGCCATGTTTAGACAGTAAAGGCAAACTCCAGGGATACAAAATTAAACCAATCTAAAAGCCACTACAGCTCCTCTAGTGGCCGCTAGAGGCTACAGCGATTTCACAGCACATTTGCTGCCTGCTATTAAAACAAAACTGTGTTTGTCTCCTTGGAAAGTTTCCCCCTTTGTAACAACTGTAGAGCGGTTGTTCTACTGTATAACTCCAGGTAAGCGTAAGGTTTGAGGTAAGTCCATTAGGGGAGTGGCTGCTTTTTTTGGCAGGTGAGCTGTCAATCAAAGCAGCTGCAGGAAGCTGCTGTCTGCTAGTTTTTACCTCCATTCCTCAAGTCCCTGAACGAGACTTCTCCACTGTGCTTGAGCTGTTGGTGCCTTTTGAAGAATATTTTATTAAAATATCTGACAAACAGTAAGACCCATGATACACACCACTCAAGAAATGTGTGCTAACATTTTAGTGAAGAAAGGTCTAGATTTTAATTAGTTTGTTGACTGCACTGATGATCAGGAGTGTGTGTGTGTGTGTGTGTGTGTGTGTGTGTGTGTGTGTGTGTGTGTGTGTGTGTGTGTGTGTGTGTGTGTGTGTGTGTACTGCACCTAATTAGTAGTTACAGGAAAACCTAGCAGCTCTATTGTTCCAGTAGCAGAGGAATGTTTTCAGGAAACAAAAGCAAAAACTGTGCAGACCCTCTGCTAACAGTAAGAATCAGTAAGACACAGGAAATGATCCTTTGGTTTCATTAACCAGGGGCAGAATGTGTAGACAGTAACAGTAACTGTGGTCATTTTAATATCGTACAACACAGTGAAATGTATAAAACTAGGCCTTTGTCATAGTATTTTTTACACATACATATAGATGTTTTCAAAAAACAGCCTGACCAAACTTTTATGAAAGACCGGAGGAAAATTAGAGTATAATGCAAATACACTGTATTTTAGGCAGCACGTAGCAGTTTCCCTTCATGTGACTTTATCACGAAGAGACCAACAGAGGGCATTACTACCCTGCCTGGTTTTATTTGTTGGCTTAATTAAGATGAATTAAGTGAAATTTCTGAATTCAAGTAAATGTCAGTTCACTGTTGTAGCTAGCTGTGGTGACACATACTTTACATACATGCTTTATGTATGTCAACAGTCACCAGACAAAGAGGACTCAAATGCAGGACACACATGGAAGCAGAGAACAAAAAAAGAACAATATCCAGGTGTATTATTAACAAATGATAGGGCAGCATGGCGAAGAATGCATGTAAGGGGCAGTCATGAAAGCAAAAGTGAAACACAAGGAACACTGTAAGGATGAGATCATGGAAAGCTTGAGTAAACAAAAAAGACCATCTGACAATTGATCAAGAGTCGGAGAACTTAGAAGTATACGTGCAGGTGTGTCACAAACAGAAAGTGAACGGAACAAAAACTCGAGAAAGATTTCAAAATAAAACAGAAAGTGGTGAAAAAGAAACCCCAATGGCAGCAGTAAGAAGTGTCCAACAGAGGCGAAAGACACTAAATTGTCAGTCAGGAGATTCCCCTGATGCACACTGCAGGGCTGCTCCCAAAGGTGTGAGCCAGAGTGTATCTTCTCTACACCTTCCTCTTCATCACATCCTCATCGTCCCACAAACACAGCTCGTTTCACAAACCAACTCTGTAGGTTTGCCACACATGAACACACACACACATCAGCCCTACAACACAACACTTATGTGTTGACTGGGCACTTGAAGACACACTTGACATGACAAGACAATAAGACAATAAGAAAATAGCTCCACCTTTAAAGAAATGCACTCTAAAGGATGTGATCGCCTTCTCCTCATCTTCATTGTCCCCCGTCCTCGCCTGTGCTGGTGATCGCCTCCTTTTCCAACGCATCTATCTATCTATCTATCTATCTATCTATCTATCTATCTATCTATCTATCTATCGATCCTCTCACTTCACTCCTTTTCCCTTCTCTCTCCCTCTTATTTCCCTGTCCTCACCCCTTTGATTACACTTACCTCTCTCCCTCGCTGCCCCTCTCCTCGCTCTCTCTCTCTCTTTCACGTGGTCTCTTTCCAGCAATAAAAGCAGCAACAGTGACAGTTCACATGATAAACCAATCCCATGGTGTGTTCGTGTGTGTGTCCACGAGCGCATGTTTGTCCTTCCACATATCTGCACATGCTCAACGTGTCGTTTCAAATGTCACTTTAATATCCGAGCGTCACATTTGTGAGCAGTTTGTGCAGCTGTAGTATATACAAAGTTGTGCTCATGTGTATAAAGTGTGTGTACACGAGTGTGTGTACCCGCCTCTATTGCACGCCAAGCTGCAGTTGGTTCTGCTGCGTCAGCCTGCCCCCCCATAAACAATCACACACAAACACACTCACGGTGAAGCAGAAATAAACAGGCACACGCAAATAAACACAGAAAGCAACAGATGTTATACAAAAACAAATGCACCTACGCGAACAAGCTAAAAAACATGCACGTATTCAATTACGCTTTCCTGTTTTATCCTGCGGTCGCTTGTTTGTCTTACTTCATGAGTTCTAACAGCAGCTATTATTATAATTAGGTTACCATTACCATTAGATTGTAGTATCTGATACCAGGTACTTTTTTGGCAACTGGCTCAGCCGGGAATCCAAGACATCTGAAGCAATCTGAAAATGTGACATCAACTAACTGCATGCAGCCAATTGGCCATACAGTGCATTCACTCAATGAGTCATGAGTGACTCCTTCACAAAAATCTAAACTGTCAATTTTTAAAAGCTGGAAACAGCTGCAGAAAAACCGACTTCATGGTCGTCAATGTTGATCTCTGTCAGACAAAAAGCCTGTAAACAAAGGATCTGTAAGACACTGTGGTTTTCTTCTAATAACTGCTTATAATCTCATTACATAATTTTCTTAAAACAGTTAAGATGCATTCAGGCTGCTGATGGTAGTGCAGGGTGTCTACCATTTAGAAGCTTAGTGGCTCTATCCACTGGTTCCTCTCATCCTCATGTTCAAGTATCCTTTGGCGAGCACACGAGTCACATGCGTGTGAATGCTAGGATACATGCTTAGGCAGGCAGAGAAACATTCAACAAAGTGTTTGTGTGGGACTATAGCTGTGATCCTTTTTGCAGTAAGAGTTAGAATGTAACACTGTACAATAATTGGGTGGACTTGCCTATTGTTTTTATTGTTTTGGCTCTTGTTTCTATGAGTACTACAGTAACAACACTTTTCTCACTACTTAAACATCCAGGAATGCAAAAAAAGCACAAAACCCCCTCACACACACAGAATCAGACAAGGTTTGTTTAACCAAAAGATGAAAACGCAATGTCCAGATAAACTGAATCCACTTTCTGCAAAAAAGTAAAAAGCGACTGTCCATCTCACATTCACTCTAATACACTTCTAATAAAAACTGCTCTTTTTTATAACCCTAATCCTTTACAAACACACGAACAAGCCTAAAAAAGTTTGTAAGTTAAACATGGAGTGTGTTATTTGAACATGTGAACATGAGAAGGGACCATGAACTATGAAGAGGAACTAAAGGACAGGCAGGTGTGTTCTTTGTTTCTGCACTGACTCTCCATGCTGTGTGGCTGAAATAAGGTTAGTTCCTCATTTTGCCCCGCAGACCAGAACAGACCCTCATGAGGCCTCAAAAATAAATCTCAGTGCTGAAAGACACACCCAACTGTTATATAATCTCATGGCCCCATGTTATAGAGAAGATCTTTATTAACAACTGACAACTGAAATTCTTAGTCTTTATAACTCATCAGATCTTGTGCATTTCTAAATAAACTCATTTTCACCACATGCCAAAAGTTTAATGCAGCTCTAGTTAGATAAGACACAAAGCAACAATCTATTGTGGACGAGTCATGTGTTTATAGAGGTTTCAGTAAACAAAAAAGAAGCAGCAACACGTGTGAGAGGTTTGAATTGATGCAAAAATATAAGCACTGGAAGCAGAACTGCACTGCAAAATGCATTTAATTTGAGAAAGTTAGTAATAAATGTGCATTTATCACAATCTCATAATGTTCATGTTGCTTTGTTTGTGTGCAGTTTCCAGCATAGCTATTCTTTCTTTCCTTCTTTCCTTGGAGTTGAAATTAGTGTCTGGCTAACTTACAACATTTAAAAGAATAACACATTTTATTGCATCTCCATTAAAGGTGAGTGGGTGAAATGCTGAAAGCTGAAAAACAGCTTCAACTTTAGAAGATATTTAAATGAAGAGTTTGCACTGCAATCGGATCTAGTAGAGTCTGAACTGTCTACAGCTTTGTGAGGCAAAGTAAATAAGCTGTGTGAGAGTGCAACGGGGCAGCGTGCCTGTTTCACACAGGGCACTAATGACTACAGAGGGCGGATAGAGGGCATGGAGCAACACACAGGCGCACATATGAAGCCAGGACAGCTGAAAAACATGAGCTACACTGGAGACCAAAGATGGTTTCTTTACGCCAAAACTGAGCTCATGATGCACACATACAAATAAAAGCTCTGAACGTACAAGTACACAAAGGCAGTTTGGAAAAAATTTGCAAATAGCCCTTGAAAGGCATTCTGAGAACACACGTGGAGCAGGGACAGCAGATGCTGACTCGAACATATTTTTTTTTTCACCGTTTAAAATAATCCTTTGGAGTTTTTTTTAAATGAAGTTTATGTTTGATTGGTTTCTTTTAGGTCTCCTTTGGTTTTCTTTTTGAAAAGGGTCCAGGCGTTGCTTCAAGTACAAATATTTCTGATGTTTTATTGGATGAGGATGCAGGACTTTTTTTTCCAACAAAAAATGTCCCTCTAATCACGGACATGAAAGAAAAGCCTGAAAGGAAATCATACATTGCACCTATGAGAAAAAAGAGAATCTTGATAACTAAATGAGAGTTTAATGGATGCTTCAGGTTAATGTTACCCTCTTGTGCTATCTTTAAACTCTCCACGGCTATTACAGCGATTTAAGAGAATATATGCTGAGAATATAATGCTTTTCACTTTGCTGCAGTGATGTAGAAGTACACAAATTGGTCTGTATGTCTGTGGATGTGTTTTCTGTGTTGTTTAGGAAAAAGAAACAAAAATAAAATGAGATAAATAGCCAAGCATTGTGAAGTCTTTCTACAGACTGGATTTCGACTGTTAATTTGGTTGGAGAAAGGAAGAGCCAGAAATGAGATTCTTTGCATCTCTATGTTGCATTTTCAGTGGTTAAAATGTTTTATTACACATCAAAGTCACATCGTAAGAAATCTTACATTAAGTATATCTGCAAAAAAAAAAAACTAGTCGAACTAAAACTACTTGAAAAAAAACTGATTGACAATGTTAGTAAGTTTGCACTTAGCCAGGGGTTGGCTGGCTTTCCTTATGTTTCCCTCTGCAATCACAGCACTGAAAGATGGTGAAACATGTACCCTTAGTCCTGCTCCCTCCGTTCAAAGATGGCCATTTGCTTTTCACATAAATGGCCTCCTTGACTCCCCGCTCACACTATCCTACCTCCCCGCCCAGAATGTGTACATCCTCATCAGTAGAAGAGCGGCCACTGAACTGTAGGTCTAAACAGACTGCTGAGAACTGGCCTGACCAGCTAGCTGTTTTGTGTCGTGACATGCGCTTAGCCAGGTTTTGGCTGGTTTTCCTGTTTCCTTCATGGCAATCCTAAGGGGAAGAGGGAAAAGTCTGTATTCTGCTCCTGCTTGGAGAGTATTGACTGGAGGTTGCAAATGGGTATGCAGTGCTGCACTAAGAAGCTCCTTGTGATTGCTTTGTTCACTAGCACATTGTCAAAAGGCAACAGGTACCTGCCAATAACCATCCCCATTTATCCCAGTAGAGGAATAACACACGGTACACCTTGGCTTAGGGAAACATTAAAGACATGTTCCCATACCGGGAGTTGAACCCGGGCCGCCTGGGTGAAAACCAGGAATCCTAACCGCTAGACCACATGGGAGTGAGGTGCTTGCACACCACTGTAGTGAAATCAAGGACACTTTTGTAACTCTGCAGTCATGGTGAGTGCAACACAGCACCACCTTAACCACTCCCCCACTGGCTGCAGGTTCTGGTTAAAAGCAGTAACTAGTCAGGGATGACACCATGAGTGAAAACCAACAAATTAACTTGAAAACTGGTGGGAAAATTCTGCAAGTTGTTAAGACTTCAAAGCCCTCCATCAAAAGATTTACTCTTGAGCTGATTCCTGCAAGTTGGACTTGGCATACGTGTGGCAACAGAATTTAATCTCCATGCCATGTAGGACTTTCCATTTATTGGCAAGACATGAAACCCAACACCAAGGGAACTTTGCAGCTACATCTGCGTGGCAGCAGTGGGATTCGAACCCACGCCCCCGAAGAGACTGGAGCCTTAATCCAGCACCTTAGACCGCTCGGTCATGCTACCACTACAACTAGCAGCCTCCTAGCCAAGTACTAGACGGTAAAACTTGAAAAGGTGCAGCACAAACTAGAAGCCCAGAACATTCAGCAATGCTCTTAATGTTGTAGGAAAGAAATGGTCTCCTACTTCACTGAGTGTTTTTGGACAGGATGGCATCTGCCTGCCCTGGGTAAGATCCTATTGCAGCAATGAGATTTCAACCCACACGTGTGAAGAGCCCAAAGCCTTAACCCAGGTCCTTAGACCTCACAACCTAACACCTTACAATGCGGTGGACTTGAAGCACACTTGAGTGGCATGTAGTTACAGCAGGGAAACAGCAAAGCTTGCAAAGGTGTAACACAAACTGGAACGAGTTTCTTCAACTTCATAAACAGTACCTTTGCATAATACCCAAAACTGATTAACAATGGTGATCAGTTTGTTTGCACTGATTAACAATGGGCTGTTGGCTCACTTTCATCATCATTCACATGCAAATTGCCACAACCATTGATCAATGGACAGGATTACCATTCACAGAGAGTTGGGGAATGGCTGCAATCACAGCACTGAAAGATGGTGAAACATGTACCCTTAGTCCTGCTCCCTCCGTTCAAAGATGGCCATTTGCTTTTCACATAAATGGCCTCCTTGACTCCCCGCTCACACTATCCTACCTCCCCGCCCAGAATGTGTACATCCTCATCAGTAGAAGAGCGGCCACTGAACTGTAGGTCTAAACAGACTGCTGAGAACTGGCCTGACCAGCTAGCTGTTTTGTGTCATGACATGCGCTTAGCCAGGTTTTGGCTGGTTTTCCTGTTTCCTTCATGGCAATCCTAAGGGGAAGAGGGAAAAGTCTGTATTCTGCTCCTGCTTGGAGAGTATTGACTGGAGGTTGCAAATGGGTATGCAGTGCTGCACTAAGAAGCTCCTTGTGATTGCTTTGTTCACTAGCACATTGTCAAAAGGCAACAGGTACCTGCCAATAACCATCCCCATTTATCCCAGTAGAGGAATAACACACGGTACACCTTGGCTTAGGGAAACATTAAAGACATGTTCCCATACCGGGAGTTGAACCCGGGCCGCCTGGGTGAAAACCAG
Organism: Astatotilapia calliptera; assembly: GCF_964374335.1. Taxonomy (NCBI): domain Eukaryota; kingdom Metazoa; phylum Chordata; class Actinopteri; order Cichliformes; family Cichlidae; genus Astatotilapia; species Astatotilapia calliptera. The sequence goes on from NC_137424.1 coordinate 52,290,179, forward strand.
GAATCCTAACCGCTAGACCACATGGGAGTGAGGTGCTTGCACACCACTGTAGTGAAATCAAGGACACTTTTGTAACTCTGCAGTCATGGTGAGTGCAACACAGCACCACCTTAACCACTCCCCCACTGGCTGCAGGTTCTGGTTAAAAGCAGTAACTAGTCAGGGATGACACCATGAGTGAAAACCAACAAATTAACTTGAAAACTGGTGGGAAAATTCTGCAAGTTGTTAAGACTTCAAAGCCCTCCATCAAAAGATTTACTCTTGAGCTGATTCCTGCAAGTTGGACTTGGCATACGTGTGGCAACAGAATTTAATCTCCATGCCATGGAGGACTTTCCATTTATTGGCAAGACATGAAACCCAACACCAAGGGAACTTTGCAGCTACATCTGCGTGGCAGCAGTGGGATTCGAACCCACGCCCCCGAAGAGACTGGAGCCTTAATCCAGCACCTTAGACCGCTCGGTCATGCTACCACTACAACTAGCAGCCTCCTAGCCAAGTACTAGACGGTAAAACTTGAAAAGGTGCAGCACAAACTAGAAGCCCAGAACATTCAGCAATGCTCTTAATGTTGTAGGAAAGAAATGGTCTCCTACTTCACTGAGTGTTTTTGGACAGGATGGCATCTGCCTGCCCTGGGTAAGATCCTATTGCAGCAATGAGATTTCAACCCACACGTGTGAAGAGCCCAAAGCCTTAACCCAGGTCCTTAGACCTCACAACCTAACACCTTACAATGCGGTGGACTTGAAGCACACTTGAGTGGCATGTAGTTACAGCAGGGAAACAGCAAAGCTTGCAAAGGTGTAACACAAACTGGAACGAGTTTCTTCAACTTCATAAACAGTACCTTTGCATAATACCCAAAACTGATTAACAATGGTGATCAGTTTGTTTGCACTGATTAACAATGGGCTGTTGGCTCACTTTCATCATCATTCACATGCAAATTGCCACAACCATTGATCAATGGACAGGATTACCATTCACAGAGAGTTGGGGAATGGCTGCAATCACAGCACTGAAAGATGGTGAAACATGTACCCTTAGTCCTGCTCCCTCCGTTCAAAGATGGCCATTTGCTTTTCACATAAATGGCCTCCTTGACTCCCCGCTCACACTATCCTACCTCCCCGCCCAGAATGTGTACATCCTCATCAGTAGAAGAGCGGCCACTGAACTGTAGGTCTAAACAGACTGCTGAGAACTGGCCTGACCAGCTAGCTGTTTTGTGTCGTGACATGCGCTTAGCCAGGTTTTGGCTGGTTTTCCTGTTTCCTTCATGGCAATCCTAAGGGGAAGAGGGAAAAGTCTGTATTCTGCTCCTGCTTGGAGAGTATTGACTGGAGGTTGCAAATGGGTATGCAGTGCTGCACTAAGAAGCTCCTTGTGATTGCTTTGTTCACTAGAACATTGTCAAAAGGCAACAGGTACCTGCCAATAACCATCCCCATTTATCCCAGTAGAGGAATAACACACGGTACACCTTGGCTTAGGGAAACATTAAAGACATGTTCCCATACCGGGAGTTGAACCCGGGCCGCCTGGGTGAAAACCAGGAATCCTAACCGCTAGACCACATGGGAGTGAGGTGCTTGCACACCACTGTAGTGAAATCAAGGACACTTTTGTAACTCTGCAGTCATGGTGAGTGCAACACAGCACCACCTTAACCACTCCCCCACTGGCTGCAGGTTCTGGTTAAAAGCAGTAACTAGTCAGGGATGACACCATGAGTGAAAACCAACAAATTAACTTGAAAACTGGTGGGAAAATTCTGCAAGTTGTTAAGACTTCAAAGCCCTCCATCAAAAGATTTACTCTTGAGCTGATTCCTGCAAGTTGGACTTGGCATACGTGTGGCAACAGAATTTAATCTCCATGCCATGGAGGACTTTCCATTTATTGGCAAGACATGAAACCCAACACCAAGGGAACTTTGCAGCTACATCTGCGTGGCAGCAGTGGGATTTGAACCCACGCCCCCGAAGAGACTGGAGCCTTAATCCAGCACCTTAGACCGCTCGGTCATGCTACCACTACAACTAGCAGCCTCCTAGCCAAGTACTAGACGGTAAAACTTGAAAAGGTGCAGCACAAACTAGAAGCCCAGAACATTCAGCAATGCTCTTAATGTTGTAGGAAAGAAATGGTCTCCTACTTCACTGAGTGTTTTTGGACAGGATGGCATCTGCCTGCCCTGGGTAAGATCCTATTGCAGCAATGAGATTTCAACCCACACGTGTGAAGAGCCCAAAGCCTTAACCCAGGTCCTTAGACCTCACAACCTAACACCTTACAATGCGGTGGACTTGAAGCACACTTGAGTGGCATGTAGTTACAGCAGGGAAACAGCAAAGCTTGCAAAGGTGTAACACAAACTGGAACGAGTTTCTTCAACTTCATAAACAGTACCTTTGCATAATACCCAAAACTGATTAACAATGGTGATCAGTTTGTTTGCACTGATTAACAATGGGCTGTTGGCTCACTTTCATCATCATTCACATGCAAATTGCCACAACCATTGATCAATGGACAGGATTACCATTCACAGAGAGTTGGGGAATGGCTGCAATCACAGCACTGAAAGATGGTGAAACATGTACCCTTAGTCCTGCTCCCTCCGTTCAAAGATGGCCATTTGCTTTTCACATAAATGGCCTCCTTGACTCCCCGCTCACACTATCCTACCTCCCCGCCCAGAATGTGTACATCCTCATCAGTAGAAGAGCGGCCACTGAACTGTAGGTCTAAACAGACTGCTGAGAACTGGCCTGACCAGCTAGCTGTTTTGTGTCGTGACATGCGCTTAGCCAAGTTTTGGCTGGTTTTCCTGTTTCCTTCATGGCAATCCTAAGGGGAAGAGGGAAAAGTCTGTATTCTGCTCCTGCTTGGAGAGTATTGACTGGAGGTTGCAAATGGGTATGCAGTGCTGCACTAAGAAGCTCCTTGTGATTGCTTTGTTCACTAGAACATTGTCAAAAGGCAACAGGTACCTGCCAATAACCATCCCCATTTATCCCAGTAGAGGAGTAACACACGGTACACCTTGGCTTAGGGAAACATTAAAGACATGTTCCCATACCGGGAGTTGAACCCGAGCCGCCTGGGTGAAAACCAGGAATCCTAACCGCTAGACCACATGGGAGTGAGGTGCTTGCACACCACTGTAGTGAAATCAAGGACACTTTTGTAACTCTGCAGTCATGGTGAGTGCAACACAGCACCACCTTAACCACTCCCCCACTGGCTGCAGGTTCTGGTTAAAAGCAGTAACTAGTCAGGGATGACACCATGAGTGAAAACCAACAAATTAACTTGAAACTGGTGGGAAAATTCTGCAAGTTGTTAAGACTTCAAAGCCCTCCATCAAAAGATTTACTCTTGAGCTGATTCCTGCAAGTTGGACTTGGCATACGTGTGGCAACAGAATTTAATCTCCATGCCATGGAGGACTTTCCATTTATTGGCAAGACATGAAACCCAACACCAAGGGAACTTTGCAGCTACATCTGCGTGGCAGCAGTGGGATTCGAACCCACGCCCCCGAAGAGACTGGAGCCTTAATCCAGCACCTTAGACCGCTCGGTCATGCTACCACTACAACTAGCAGCCTCCTAGCCAAGTACTAGACGGTAAAACTTGAAAAGGTGCAGCACAAACTAGAAGCCCAGAACATTCAGCAATGCTCTTAATGTTGTAGGAAAGAAATGGTCTCCTACTTCACTGAGTGTTTTTGGACAGGATGGCATCTGCCTGCCCTGGGTAAGATCCTATTGCAGCAATGAGATTTCAACCCACACGTGTGAAGAGCCCAAAGCCTTAACCCAGGTCCTTAGACCTCACAACCTAACACCTTACAATGCGGTGGACTTGAAGCACACTTGAGTGGCATGTAGTTACAGCAGGGAAACAGCAAAGCTTGCAAAGGTGTAACACAAACTGGAACGAGTTTCTTCAACTTCATAAACAGTACCTTTGCATAATACCCAAAACTGATTAACAATGGTGATCAGTTTGTTTGCACTGATTAACAATGGGCTGTTGGCTCACTTTCATCATCATTCACATGCAAATTGCCACAACCATTGATCAATGGACAGGATTACCATTCACAGAGAGTTGGGGAATGGCTGCAATCACAGCACTGAAAGATGGTGAAACATGTACCCTTAGTCCTGCTCCCTCCGTTCAAAGATGGCCATTTGCTTTTCACATAAATGGCCTCCTTGACTCCCCGCTCACACTATCCTACCTCCCCGCCCAGAATGTGTACATCCTCATCAGTAGAAGAGCGGCCACTGAACTGTAGGTCTAAACAGACTGCTGAGAACTGGCCTGACCAGCTAGCTGTTTTGTGTCGTGACATGCGCTTAGCCAGGTTTTGGCTGGTTTTCCTGTTTCCTTCATGGCAATCCTAAGGGGAAGAGGGAAAAGTCTGTATTCTGCTCCTGCTTGGAGAGTATTGACTGGAGGTTGCAAATGGGTATGCAGTGCTGCACTAAGAAGCTCCTTGTGATTGCTTTGTTCACTAGAACATTGTCAAAAGGCAACAGGTACCTGCCAATAACCATCCCCATTTATCCCAGTAGAGGAATAACACACGGTACACCTTGGCTTAGGGAAACATTAAAGACATGTTCCCATACCAGGAGTTGAACCCGGGCCGCCTGGGTGAAAACCAGGAATCCTAACCGCTAGACCACATGGGAGTGAGGTGCTTGCACACCACTGTAGTGAAATCAAGGACACTTTTGTAACTCTGCAGTCATGGTGAGTGCAACACACACCACCTTAACCACTCCCCCACTGGCTGCAGGTTCTGGTTAAAAGCAGTAACTAGTCAGGGATGACACCATGAGTGAAAACCAACAAATTAACTTGAAAACTGGTGGGAAAATTCTGCAAGTTGTTAAGACTTCAAAGCCCTCCATCAAAAGATTTACTCTTGAGCTGATTCCTGCAAGTTGGACTTGGCATACGTGTGGCAACAGAATTTAATCTCCATGCCATGGAGGACTTTCCATTTATTGGCAAGACATGAAACCCAACACCAAGGGAACTTTGCAGCTACATCTGCGTGGCAGCAGTGGGATTCGAACCCACGCCCCCGAAGAGACTGGAGCCTTAATCCAGCACCTTAGACCGCTCGGTCATGCTACCACTACAACTAGCAGCCTCCTAGCCAGGTACTAGACGGTAAAACTTGAAAAGGCGCAGCACAAACTAGAAGCCCAGAACATTCAGCAATGCTCTTAATGTTGTAGGAAAGAAATGGTCTCCTACTTCACTGAGTGTTTTTGGACAGGATGGCATCTGCCTGCCCTGGGTAAGATCCTATTGCAGCAATGAGATTTCAACCCACACGTGTGAAGAGCCCAAAGCCTTAACCCAGGTCCTTAGACCTCACAACCTAACACCTTACAATGCGGTGGACTTGAAGCACACTTGAGTGGCATGTAGTTACAGCAGGGAAACAGCAAAGCTTGCAAAGGTGTAACACAAACTGGAACGAGTTTCTTCAACTTCATAAACAGTACCTTTGCATAATACCCAAAACTGATTAACAATGGTGATCAGTTTGTTTGCACTGATTAACAATGGGCTGTTGGCTCACTTTCATCATCATTCACATGCAAATTGCCATAACCATTGATCAATGGACAGGATTACCATTCACAGAGAGTTGGGGAATGGCTGCAATCACAGCACTGAAAGATGGTGAAACATGTACCCTTAGTCCTGCTCCCTCCGTTCAAAGATGGCCATTTGCTTTTCACATAAATGGCCTCCTTGACTCCCCGCTCACACTATCCTACCTCCCCGCCCAGAATGTGTACATCCTCATCAGTAGAAGAGCGGCCACTGAACTGTAGGTCTAAACAGACTGCTGAGAACTGGCCTGACCAGCTAGCTGTTTTGTGTCGTGACATGCGCTTAGGCAGGTTTTGGCTGGTTTTCCTGTTTCCTTCATGGCAATCCTAAGGGGAAGAGGGAAAAGTCTGTATTCTGCTCCTGCTTGGAGAGTATTGACTGGAGGTTGCAAATGGGTATGCAGTGCTGCACTAAGAAGCTCCTTGTGATTGCTTTGTTCACTAGCACATTGTCAAAAGGCAACAGGTACCTGCCAATAACCATCCCCATTTATCCCAGTAGAGGAATAACACACGGTACACCTTGGCTTAGGGAAACATTAAAGACATGTTCCCATACCGGGAGTTGAACCCGGGCCGCCTGGGTGAAAACCAGGAATCCTAACCGCTAGACCACATGGGAGTGAGGTGCTTGCACACCACTGTAGTGAAATCAAGGACACTTTTGTAACTCTGCAGTCATGGTGAGTGCAACACAGCACCACCTTAACCACTCCCCCACTGGCTGCAGGTTCTGGTTAAAAGCAGTAACTAGTCAGGGATGACACCATGAGTGAAAACCAACAAATTAACTTGAAACTGGTGGGAAAATTCTGCAAGTTGTTAAGACTTCAAAGCCCTCCATCAAAAGAATTACTCTTGAGCTGATTCCTGCAAGTTGGACTTGGCATACGTGTGGCAACAGAATTTAATCTCCATGCCATGGAGGACTTTCCATTTATTGGCAAGACATGAAACCCAACACCAAGGGAACTTTGCAGCTACATCTGCGTGGCAGCAGTGGGATTCGAACCCACGCCCCCGAAGAGACTGGAGCCTTAATCCAGCACCTTAGACCGCTCGGTCATGCTACCACTACAACTAGCAGCCTCCTAGCCAAGTACTAGACGGTAAAACTTGAAAAGGTGCAGCACAAACTAGAAGCCCAGAACATTCAGCAATGCTCTTAATGTTGTAGGAAAGAAATGGTCTCCTACTTCACTGAGTGTTTTTGGACAGGATGGCATCTGCCTGCCCTGGGTAAGATCCTATTGCAGCAATGAGATTTCAACCCACACGTGTGAAGAGCCCAAAGCCTTAACCCAGGTCCTTAGACCTCACAACCTAACACCTTACAATGCGGTGGACTTGAAGCACACTTGAGTGGCATGTAGTTACAGCAGGGAAACAGCAAAGCTTGCAAAGGTGTAACACAAACTGGAACGAGTTTCTTCAACTTCATAAACAGTACCTTTGCATAATACCCAAAACTGATTAACAATGGTGATCAGTTTGTTTGCACTGATTAACAATGGGCTGTTGGCTCACTTTCATCATCATTCACATGCAAATTGCCACAACCATTGATCAATGGACAGGATTACCATTCACAGAGAGTTGGGGAATGGCTGCAATCACAGCACTGAAAGATGGTGAAACATGTACCCTTAGTCCTGCTCCCTCCGTTCAAAGATGGCCATTTGCTTTTCACATAAATGGCCTCCTTGACTCCCCGCTCACACTATCCTACCTCCCCGCCCAGAATGTGTACATCCTCATCAGTAGAAGAGCGGCCACTGAACTGTAGGTCTAAACAGACTGCTGAGAACTGGCCTGACCAGCTAGCTGTTTTGTGTCGTGACATGCGCTTAGCCAGGTTTTGGCTGGTTTTCCTGTTTCCTTCATGGCAATCCTAAGGGGAAGAGGGAAAAGTCTGTATTCTGCTCCTGCTTGGAGAGTATTGACTGGAGGTTGCAAATGGGTATGCAGTGCTGCACTAAGAAGCTCCTTGTGATTGCTTTGTTCACTAGAACATTGTCAAAAGGCAACAGGTACCTGCCAATAACCATCCCCATTTATCCCAGTAGAGGAATAACACACGGTACACCTTGGCTTAGGGAAACATTAAAGACATGTTCCCATACCGGGAGTTGAACCCGGGCCGCCTGGGTGAAAACCAGGAATCCTAACCGCTAGACCACATGGGAGTGAGGTGCTTGCACACCACTGTAGTGAAATCAAGGACACTTTTGTAACTCTGCAGTCATGGTGAGTGCAACACAGCACCACCTTAACCACTCCCCCACTGGCTGCAGGTTCTGGTTAAAAGCAGTAACTAGTCAGGGATGACACCATGAGTGAAAACCAACAAATTAACTTGAAAACTGGTGGGAAAATTCTGCAAGTTGTTAAGACTTCAAAGCCCTCCATCAAAAGATTTACTCTTGAGCTGATTCCTGCAAGTTGGACTTGGCATACGTGTGGCAACAGAATTTAATCTCCATGCCATGGAGGACTTTCCATTTATTGGCAAGACATGAAACCCAACACCAAGGGAACTTTGCAGCTACATCTGCGTGGCAGCAGTGGGATTTGAACCCACGCCCCCGAAGAGACTGGAGCCTTAATCCAGCACCTTAGACCGCTCGGTCATGCTACCACTACAACTAGCAGCCTCCTAGCCAAGTACTAGACGGTAAAACTTGAAAAGGTGCAGCACAAACTAGAAGCCCAGAACATTCAGCAATGCTCTTAATGTTGTAGGAAAGAAATGGTCTCCTACTTCACTGAGTGTTTTTGGACAGGATGGCATCTGCCTGCCCTGGGTAAGATCCTATTGCAGCAATGAGATTTCAACCCACACGTGTGAAGAGCCCAAAGCCTTAACCCAGGTCCTTAGACCTCACAACCTAACACCTTACAATGCGGTGGACTTGAAGCACACTTGAGTGGCATGTAGTTACAGCAGGGAAACAGCAAAGCTTGCAAAGGTGTAACACAAACTGGAACGAGTTTCTTCAACTTCATAAACAGTACCTTTGCATAATACCCAAAACTGATTAACAATGGTGATCAGTTTGTTTGCACTGATTAACAATGGGCTGTTGGCTCACTTTCATCATCATTCACATGCAAATTGCCACAACCATTGATCAATGGACAGGATTACCATTCACAGAGAGTTGGGGAATGGCTGCAATCACAGCACTGAAAGATGGTGAAACATGTACCCTTAGTCCTGCTCCCTCCGTTCAAAGATGGCCATTTGCTTTTCACATAAATGGCCTCCTTGACTCCCCGCTCACACTATCCTACCTCCCCGCCCAGAATGTGTACATCCTCATCAGTAGAAGAGCGGCCACTGAACTGTAGGTCTAAACAGACTGCTGAGAACTGGCCTGACCAGCTAGCTGTTTTGTGTCGTGACATGCGCTTAGCCAAGTTTTGGCTGGTTTTCCTGTTTCCTTCATGGCAATCCTAAGGGGAAGAGGGAAAAGTCTGTATTCTGCTCCTGCTTGGAGAGTATTGACTGGAGGTTGCAAATGGGTATGCAGTGCTGCACTAAGAAGCTCCTTGTGATTGCTTTGTTCACTAGAACATTGTCAAAAGGCAACAGGTACCTGCCAATAACCATCCCCATTTATCCCAGTAGAGGAGTAACACACGGTACACCTTGGCTTAGGGAAACATTAAAGACATGTTCCCATACCGGGAGTTGAACCCGAGCCGCCTGGGTGAAAACCAGGAATCCTAACCGCTAGACCACATGGGAGTGAGGTGCTTGCACACCACTGTAGTGAAATCAAGGACACTTTTGTAACTCTGCAGTCATGGTGAGTGCAACACAGCACCACCTTAACCACTCCCCCACTGGCTGCAGGTTCTGGTTAAAAGCAGTAACTAGTCAGGGATGACACCATGAGTGAAAACCAACAAATTAACTTGAAACTGGTGGGAAAATTCTGCAAGTTGTTAAGACTTCAAAGCCCTCCATCAAAAGATTTACTCTTGAGCTGATTCCTGCAAGTTGGACTTGGCATACGTGTGGCAACAGAATTTAATCTCCATGCCATGGAGGACTTTCCATTTATTGGCAAGACATGAAACCCAACACCAAGGGAACTTTGCAGCTACATCTGCGTGGCAGCAGTGGGATTCGAACCCACGCCCCCGAAGAGACTGGAGCCTTAATCCAGCACCTTAGACCGCTCGGTCATGCTACCACTACAACTAGCAGCCTCCTAGCCAAGTACTAGACGGTAAAACTTGAAAAGGTGCAGCACAAACTAGAAGCCCAGAACATTCAGCAATGCTCTTAATGTTGTAGGAAAGAAATGGTCTCCTACTTCACTGAGTGTTTTTGGACAGGATGGCATCTGCCTGCCCTGGGTAAGATCCTATTGCAGCAATGAGATTTCAACCCACACGTGTGAAGAGCCCAAAGCCTTAACCCAGGTCCTTAGACCTCACAACCTAACACCTTACAATGCGGTGGACTTGAAGCACACTTGAGTGGCATGTAGTTACAGCAGGGAAACAGCAAAGCTTGCAAAGGTGTAACACAAACTGGAACGAGTTTCTTCAACTTCATAAACAGTACCTTTGCATAATACCCAAAACTGATTAACAATGGTGATCAGTTTGTTTGCACTGATTAACAATGGGCTGTTGGCTCACTTTCATCATCATTCACATGCAAATTGCCACAACCATTGATCAATGGACAGGATTACCATTCACAGAGAGTTGGGGAATGGCTGCAATCACAGCACTGAAAGATGGTGAAACATGTACCCTTAGTCCTGCTCCCTCCGTTCAAAGATGGCCATTTGCTTTTCACATAAATGGCCTCCTTGACTCCCCGCTCACACTATCCTACCTCCCCGCCCAGAATGTGTACATCCTCATCAGTAGAAGAGCGGCCACTGAACTGTAGGTCTAAACAGACTGCTGAGAACTGGCCTGACCAGCTAGCTGTTTTGTGTCGTGACATGCGCTTAGCCAGGTTTTGGCTGGTTTTCCTGTTTCCTTCATGGCAATCCTAAGGGGAAGAGGGAAAAGTCTGTATTCTGCTCCTGCTTGGAGAGTATTGACTGGAGGTTGCAAATGGGTATGCAGTGCTGCACTAAGAAGCTCCTTGTGATTGCTTTGTTCACTAGAACATTGTCAAAAGGCAACAGGTACCTGCCAATAACCATCCCCATTTATCCCAGTAGAGGAATAACACACGGTACACCTTGGCTTAGGGAAACATTAAAGACATGTTCCCATACCAGGAGTTGAACCCGGGCCGCCTGGGTGAAAACCAGGAATCCTAACCGCTAGACCACATGGGAGTGAGGTGCTTGCACACCACTGTAGTGAAATCAAGGACACTTTTGTAACTCTGCAGTCATGGTGAGTGCAACACACACCACCTTAACCACTCCCCCACTGGCTGCAGGTTCTGGTTAAAAGCAGTAACTAGTCAGGGATGACACCATGAGTGAAAACCAACAAATTAACTTGAAAACTGGTGGGAAAATTCTGCAAGTTGTTAAGACTTCAAAGCCCTCCATCAAAAGATTTACTCTTGAGCTGATTCCTGCAAGTTGGACTTGGCATACGTGTGGCAACAGAATTTAATCTCCATGCCATGGAGGACTTTCCATTTATTGGCAAGACATGAAACCCAACACCAAGGGAACTTTGCAGCTACATCTGCGTGGCAGCAGTGGGATTCGAACCCACGCCCCCGAAGAGACTGGAGCCTTAATCCAGCACCTTAGACCGCTCGGTCATGCTACCACTACAACTAGCAGCCTCCTAGCCAGGTACTAGACGGTAAAACTTGAAAAGGCGCAGCACAAACTAGAAGCCCAGAACATTCAGCAATGCTCTTAATGTTGTAGGAAAGAAATGGTCTCCTACTTCACTGAGTGTTTTTGGACAGGATGGCATCTGCCTGCCCTGGGTAAGATCCTATTGCAGCAATGAGATTTCAACCCACACGTGTGAAGAGCCCAAAGCCTTAACCCAGGTCCTTAGACCTCACAACCTAACACCTTACAATGCGGTGGACTTGAAGCACACTTGAGTGGCATGTAGTTACAGCAGGGAAACAGCAAAGCTTGCAAAGGTGTAACACAAACTGGAACGAGTTTCTTCAACTTCATAAACAGTACCTTTGCATAATACCCAAAACTGATTAACAATGGTGATCAGTTTGTTTGCACTGATTAACAATGGGCTGTTGGCTCACTTTCATCATCATTCACATGCAAATTGCCATAACCATTGATCAATGGACAGGATTACCATTCACAGAGAGTTGGGGAATGGCTGCAATCACAGCACTGAAAGATGGTGAAACATGTACCCTTAGTCCTGCTCCCTCCGTTCAAAGATGGCCATTTGCTTTTCACATAAATGGCCTCCTTGACTCCCCGCTCACACTATCCTACCTCCCCGCCCAGAATGTGTACATCCTCATCAGTAGAAGAGCGGCCACTGAACTGTAGGTCTAAACAGACTGCTGAGAACTGGCCTGACCAGCTAGCTGTTTTGTGTCGTGACATGCGCTTAGGCAGGTTTTGGCTGGTTTTCCTGTTTCCTTCATGGCAATCCTAAGGGGAAGAGGGAAAAGTCTGTATTCTGCTCCTGCTTGGAGAGTATTGACTGGAGGTTGCAAATGGGTATGCAGTGCTGCACTAAGAAGCTCCTTGTGATTGCTTTGTTCACTAGCACATTGTCAAAAGGCAACAGGTACCTGCCAATAACCATCCCCATTTATCCCAGTAGAGGAATAACACACGGTACACCTTGGCTTAGGGAAACATTAAAGACATGTTCCCATACCGGGAGTTGAACCCGGGCCGCCTGGGTGAAAACCAGGAATCCTAACCGCTAGACCACATGGGAGTGAGGTGCTTGCACACCACTGTAGTGAAATCAAGGACACTTTTGTAACTCTGCAGTCATGGTGAGTGCAACACAGCACCACCTTAACCACTCCCCCACTGGCTGCAGGTTCTGGTTAAAAGCAGTAACTAGTCAGGGATGACACCATGAGTGAAAACCAACAAATTAACTTGAAACTGGTGGGAAAATTCTGCAAGTTGTTAAGACTTCAAAGCCCTCCATCAAAAGAATTACTCTTGAGCTGATTCCTGCAAGTTGGACTTGGCATACGTGTGGCAACAGAATTTAATCTCCATGCCATGGAGGACTTTCCATTTATTGGCAAGACATGAAACCCAACACCAAGGGAACTTTGCAGCTACATCTGCGTGGCAGCAGTGGGATTCGAACCCACGCCCCCGAAGAGACTGGAGCCTTAATCCAGCACCTTAGACCGCTCGGTCATGCTACCACTACAACTAGCAGCCTCCTAGCCAAGTACTAGACGGTAAAACTTGAAAAGGTGCAGCACAAACTAGAAGCCCAGAACATTCAGCAATGCTCTTAATGTTGTAGGAAAGAAATGGTCTCCTACTTCACTGAGTGTTTTTGGACAGGATGGCATCTGCCTGCCCTGGGTAAGATCCTATTGCAGCAATGAGATTTCAACCCACACGTGTGAAGAGCCCAAAGCCTTAACCCAGGTCCTTAGACCTCACAACCTAACACCTTACAATGCGGTGGACTTGAAGCACACTTGAGTGGCATGTAGTTACAGCAGGGAAACAGCAAAGCTTGCAAAGGTGTAACACAAACTGGAACGAGTTTCTTCAACTTCATAAACAGTACCTTTGCATAATACCCAAAACTGATTAACAATGGTGATCAGTTTGTTTGCACTGATTAACAATGGGCTGTTGGCTCACTTTCATCATCATTCACATGCAAATTGCCACAACCATTGATCAATGGACAGGATTACCATTCACAGAGAGTTGGGGAATGGCTGCAATCACAGCACTGAAAGATGGTGAAACATGTACCCTTAGTCCTGCTCCCTCCGTTCAAAGATGGCCATTTGCTTTTCACATAAATGGCCTCCTTGACTCCCCGCTCACACTATCCTACCTCCCCGCCCAGAATGTGTACATCCTCATCAGTAGAAGAGCGGCCACTGAACTGTAGGTCTAAACAGACTGCTGAGAACTGGCCTGACCAGCTAGCTGTTTTGTGTCGTGACATGCGCTTAGCCAGGTTTTGGCTGGTTTTCCTGTTTCCTTCATGGCAATCCTAAGGGGAAGAGGGAAAAGTCTGTATTCTGCTCCTGCTTGGAGAGTATTGACTGGAGGTTGCAAATGGGTATGCAGTGCTGCACTAAGAAGCTCCTTGTGATTGCTTTGTTCACTAGAACATTGTCAAAAGGCAACAGGTACCTGCCAATAACCATCCCCATTTATCCCAGTAGAGGAATAACACACGGTACACCTTGGCTTAGGGAAACATTAAAGACATGTTCCCATACCGGGAGTTGAACCCGGGCCGCCTGGGTGAAAACCAGGAATCCTAACCGCTAGACCACATGGGAGTGAGGTGCTTGCACACCACTGTAGTGAAATCAAGGACACTTTTGTAACTCTGCAGTCATGGTGAGTGCAACACAGCACCACCTTAACCACTCCCCCACTGGCTGCAGGTTCTGGTTAAAAGCAGTAACTAGTCAGGGATGACACCATGAGTGAAAACCAACAAATTAACTTGAAAACTGGTGGGAAAATTCTGCAAGTTGTTAAGACTTCAAAGCCCTCCATCAAAAGATTTACTCTTGAGCTGATTCCTGCAAGTTGGACTTGGCATACGTGTGGCAACAGAATTTAATCTCCATGCCATGGAGGACTTTCCATTTATTGGCAAGACATGAAACCCAACACCAAGGGAACTTTGCAGCTACATCTGCGTGGCAGCAGTGGGATTTGAACCCACGCCCCCGAAGAGACTGGAGCCTTAATCCAGCACCTTAGACCGCTCGGTCATGCTACCACTACAACTAGCAGCCTCCTAGCCAAGTACTAGACGGTAAAACTTGAAAAGGTGCAGCACAAACTAGAAGCCCAGAACATTCAGCAATGCTCTTAATGTTGTAGGAAAGAAATGGTCTCCTACTTCACTGAGTGTTTTTGGACAGGATGGCATCTGCCTGCCCTGGGTAAGATCCTATTGCAGCAATGAGATTTCAACCCACACGTGTGAAGAGCCCAAAGCCTTAACCCAGGTCCTTAGACCTCACAACCTAACACCTTACAATGCGGTGGACTTGAAGCACACTTGAGTGGCATGTAGTTACAGCAGGGAAACAGCAAAGCTTGCAAAGGTGTAACACAAACTGGAACGAGTTTCTTCAACTTCATAAACAGTACCTTTGCATAATACCCAAAACTGATTAACAATGGTGATCAGTTTGTTTGCACTGATTAACAATGGGCTGTTGGCTCACTTTCATCATCATTCACATGCAAATTGCCACAACCATTGATCAATGGACAGGATTACCATTCACAGAGAGTTGGGGAATGGCTGCAATCACAGCACTGAAAGATGGTGAAACATGTACCCTTAGTCCTGCTCCCTCCGTTCAAAGATGGCCATTTGCTTTTCACATAAATGGCCTCCTTGACTCCCCGCTCACACTATCCTACCTCCCCGCCCAGAATGTGTACATCCTCATCAGTAGAAGAGCGGCCACTGAACTGTAGGTCTAAACAGACTGCTGAGAACTGGCCTGACCAGCTAGCTGTTTTGTGTCGTGACATGCGCTTAGCCAGGTTTTGGCTGGTTTTCCTGTTTCCTTCATGGCAATCCTAAGGGGAAGAGGGAAAAGTCTGTATTCTGCTCCTGCTTGGAGAGTATTGACTGGAGGTTGCAAATGGGTATGCAGTGCTGCACTAAGAAGCTCCTTGTGATTGCTTTGTTCACTAGAACATTGTCAAAAGGCAACAGGTACCTGCCAATAACCATCCCCATTTATCCCAGTAGAGGAATAACACACGGTACACCTTGGCTTAGGGAAACATTAAAGACATGTTCCCATACCGGGAGTTGAACCCGGGGCGCCTGGGTGAAAACCAGGAATCCTAACCGCTAGACCACATGGGAGTGAGGTGCTTGCACACCACTGTCGTGAAATCAAGGACACTTTTGTAACTCTGCAGTCATGGTGAGTGCAACACAGCACCACCTTAACCACTCCCCCACTGGCTGCAGGTTCTGGTTAAAAGCAGTAACTAGTCAGGGATGACACCATGAGTGAAAACCAACAAATTAACTTGAAAACTGGTGGGAAAATTCTGCAAGTTGTTAAGACTTCAAAGCCCTCCATCAAAAGATTTACTCTTGAGCTGATTCCTGCAAGTTGGACTTGGCATACGTGTGGCAACAGAATTTAATCTCCATGCCATGTAGGACTTTCCATTTATTGGCAAGACATGAAACCCAACACCAAGGGAACTTTGCAGCTACATCTGCGTGGCAGCAGTGGGATTCGAACCCACGCCCCCGAAGAGACTGGAGCCTTAATCCAGCACCTTAGACCGCTCGGTCATGCTACCACTACAGCTAGCAGCCTCCTAGCCAAGTACTAGACGGTAAAACTTGAAAAGGTGCAGCACAAACTAGAAGCCCAGAACATTCAGCAGTGCTCTTAATGTTGTAGGAAAGAAATGGTCTCCTACTTCACTGAGTGTTTTTGGACAGGATGGCATCTGCCTGCCCTGGGTAAGATCCTATTGCAGCAATGAGATTTCAACCCACACGTGTGAAGAGCCCAAAGCCTTAACCCAGGTCCTTAGACCTCACAACCTAACACCTTACAATGCGGTGGACTTGAAGCACACTTGAGTGGCATGTAGTTACAGCAGGGAAACAGCAAAGCTTGCAAAGGTGTAACACAAACTGGAACGAGTTTCTTCAACTTCATAAACAGTACCTTTGCATAATACCCAAAACTGATTAACAATGGTGATCAGTTTGTTTGCACTGATTAACAATGGGCTGTTGGCTCACTTTCATCATCATTCACATGCAAATTGCCACAACCATTGATCAATGGACAGGATTACCATTCACAGAGAGTTGGGGAATGGCTGCAATCACAGCACTGAAAGATGGTGAAACATGTACCCTTAGTCCTGCTCCCTCCGTTCAAAGATGGCCATTTGCTTTTCACATAAATGGCCTCCTTGACTCCCCGCTCACACTATCCTACCTCCCCGCCCAGAATGTGTACATCCTCATCAGTAGAAGAGCGGCCACTGAACTGTAGGTCTAAACAGACTGCTGAGAACTGGCCTGACCAGCTAGCTGTTTTGTGTCGTGACATGCGCTTAGCCAGGTTTTGGCTGGTTTTCCTGTTTCCTTCATGGCAATCCTAAGGGGAAGAGGGAAAAGTCTGTATTCTGCTCCTGCTTGGAGAGTATTGAATGGAGGTTGCAAATGGGTATGCAGTGCTGCACTAAGAAGCTCCTTGTGATTGCTTTGTTCACTAGCACATTGTCAAAAGGCAACAGGTACCTGCCAATAACCATCCCCATTTATCCCAGTAGAGGAATAACACACGGTACACCTTGGCTTAGGGAAACATTAAAGACATGTTCCCATACCGGGAGTTGAACCCGGGCCGCCTGGGTGAAAACCAGGAATCCTAACCGCTAGACCACATGGGAGTGAGGTGCTTGCACACCACTGTAGTGAAATCAAGGACACTTTTGTAACTCTGCAGTCATGGTGAGTGCAACACAGCACCACCTTAACCACTCCCCCACTGGCTGCAGGTTCTGGTTAAAAGCAGTAACTAGTCAGGGATGACACCATGAGTGAAAACCAACAAATTAACTTGAAACTGGTGGGAAAATTCTGCAAGTTGTTAAGACTTCAAAGCCCTCCATCAAAAGATTTACTCTTGAGCTGATTCCTGCAAGTTGGACTTGGCATACGTGTGGCAACAGAATTTAATCTCCATGCCATGTAGGACTTTCCATTTATTGGCAAGACATGAAACCCAACACCAAGGGAACTTTGCAGCTACATCTGCGTGGCAGCAGTGGGATTCGAACCCACGCCCCCGAAGAGACTGGAGCCTTAATCCAGCACCTTAGACCGCTCGGTCATGCTACCACTACAACTAGCAGCCTCCTAGCCAAGTACTAGACGGTAAAACTTGAAAAGGTGCAGCACAAACTAGAAGCCCAGAACATTCAGCAATGCTCTTAATGTTGTAGGAAAGAAATGGTCTCCTACTTCACTGAGTGTTTTTGGACAGGATGGCATCTGCCTGCCCTGGGTAAGATCCTATTGCAGCAATGAGATTTCAACCCACACGTGTGAAGAGCCCAAAGCCTTAACCCAGGTCCTTAGACCTCACAACCTAACACCTTACAATGCGGTGGACTTGAAGCACACTTGAGTGGCATGTAGTTACAGCAGGGAAACAGCAAAGCTTGCAAAGGTGTAACACAAACTGGAACGAGTTTCTTCAACTTCATAAACAGTACCTTTGCATAATACCCAAAACTGATTAACAATGGTGATCAGTTTGTTTGCACTGATTAACAATGGGCTGTTGGCTCACTTTCATCATCATTCACATGCAAATTGCCACAACCATTGATCAATGGACAGGATTACCATTCACAGAGAGTTGGGGAATGGCTGCAATCACAGCACTGAAAGATGGTGAAACATGTACCCTTAGTCCTGCTCCCTCCGTTCAAAGATGGCCATTTGCTTTTCACATAAATGGCCTCCTTGACTCCCCGCTCACACTATCCTACCTCCCCGCCCAGAATGTGTACATCCTCATCAGTAGAAGAGCGGCCACTGAACTGTAGGTCTAAACAGACTGCTGAGAACTGGCCTGACCAGCTAGCTGTTTTGTGTCGTGACATGCGCTTAGGCAGGTTTTGGCTGGTTTTCCTGTTTCCTTCATGGCAATCCTAAGGGGAAGAGGGAAAAGTCTGTATTCTGCTCCTGCTTGGAGAGTATTGACTGGAGGTTGCAAATGGGTATGCAGTGCTGCACTAAGAAGCTCCTTGTGATTGCTTTGTTCACTAGCACATTGTCAAAAGGCAACAGGTACCTGCCAATAACCATCCCCATTTATCCCAGTAGAGGAATAACACACGGTACACCTTGGCTTAGGGAAACATTAAAGACATGTTCCCATACCGGGAGTTGAACCCGGGCCGCCTGGGTGAAAACCAGGAATCCTAACCGCTAGACCACATGGGAGTGAGGTGCTTGCACACCACTGTAGTGAAATCAAGGACACTTTTGTAACTCTGCAGTCATGGTGAGTGCAACACAGCACCACCTTAACCACTCCCCCACTGGCTGCAGGTTCTGGTTAAAAGCAGTAACTAGTCAGGGATGACACCATGAGTGAAAACCAACAAATTAACTTGAAAACTGGTGGGAAAATTCTGCAAGTTGTTAAGACTTCAAAGCCCTCCATCAAAAGATTTACTCTTGAGCTGATTCCTGCAAGTTGGACTTGGCATACGTGTGGCAACAGAATTTAATCTCCATGCCATGTAGGACTTTCCATTTATTGGCAAGACATGAAACCCAACACCAAGGGAACTTTGCAGCTACATCTGCGTGGCAGCAGTGGGATTCGAACCCACGCCCCCGAAGAGACTGGAGCCTTAATCCAGCACCTTAGACCGCTCGGTCATGCTACCACTACAACTAGCAGCCTCCTAGCCAAGTACTAGACGGTAAAACTTGAAAAGGTGCAGCACAAACTAGAAGCCCAGAACATTCAGCAATGCTCTTAATGTTGTAGGAAAGAAATGGTCTCCTACTTCACTGAGTGTTTTTGGACAGGATGGCATCTGCCTGCCCTGGGTAAGATCCTATTGCAGCAATGAGATTTCAACCCACACGTGTGAAGAGCCCAAAGCCTTAACCCAGGTCCTTAGACCTCACAACCTAACACCTTACAATGCGGTGGACTTGAAGCACACTTGAGTGGCATGTAGTTACAGCAGGGAAACAGCAAAGCTTGCAAAGGTGTAACACAAACTGGAACGAGTTTCTTCAACTTCATAAACAGTACCTTTGCATAATACCCAAAACTGATTAACAATGGTGATCAGTTTGTTTGCACTGATTAACAATGGGCTGTTGGCTCACTTTCATCATCATTCACATGCAAATTGCCACAACCATTGATCAATGGACAGGATTACCATTCACAGAGAGTTGGGGAATGGCTGCAATCACAGCACTGAAAGATGGTGAAACATGTACCCTTAGTCCTGCTCCCTCCGTTCAAAGATGGCCATTTGCTTTTCACATAAATGGCCTCCTTGACTCCCCGCTCACACTATCCTACCTCCCCGCCCAGAATGTGTACATCCTCATCAGTAGAAGAGCGGCCACTGAACTGTAGGTCTAAACAGACTGCTGAGAACTGGCCTGACCAGCTAGCTGTTTTGTGTCGTGACATGCGCTTAGCCAGGTTTTGGCTGGTTTTCCTGTTTCCTTCATGGCAATCCTAAGGGGAAGAGGGAAAAGTCTGTATTCTGCTCCTGCTTGGAGAGTATTGACTGGAGGTTGCAAATGGGTATGCAGTGCTGCACTAAGAAGCTCCTTGTGATTGCTTTGTTCACTAGCACATTGTCAAAAGGCAACAGTTACCTGCCAATAACCATCCCCATTTATCCCAGTAGAGGAATAACACACGGTACACCTTGGCTTAGGGAAACATTAAAGACATGTTCCCATACCGGGAGTTGAACCCGGGCCGCCTGGGTGAAAACCAGGAATCCTAACCGCTAGACCACATGGGAGTGAGGTGCTTGCACACCACTGTAGTGAAATCAAGGACACTTTTGTAACTCTGCAGTCATGGTGAGTGCAACACAGCACCACCTTAACCACTCCCCCACTGGCTGCAGGTTCTGGTTAAAAGCAGTAACTAGTCAGGGATGACACCATGAGTGAAAACCAACAAATTAACTTGAAAACTGGTGGGAAAATTCTGCAAGTTGTTAAGACTTCAAAGCCCTCCATCAAAAGATTTACTCTTGAGCTGATTCCTGCAAGTTGGACTTGGCATACGTGTGGCAACAGAATTTAATCTCCATGCCATGTAGGACTTTCCATTTATTGGCAAGACATGAAACCCAACACCAAGGGAACTTTGCAGCTACATCTGCGTGGCAGCAGTGGGATTCGAACCCACGCCCCCGAAGAGACTGGAGCCTTAATCCAGCACCTTAGACCGCTCGGTCATGCTACCACTACAACTAGCAGCCTCCTAGCCAAGTACTAGACGGTAAAACTTGAAAAGGTGCAGCACAAACTAGAAGCCCAGAACATTCAGCAGTGCTCTTAATGTTGTAGGAAAGAAATGGTCTCCTACTTCACTGAGTGTTTTTGGACAGGATGGCATCTGCCTGCCCTGGGTAAGATCCTATTGCAGCAATGAGATTTCAACCCACACGTGTGAAGAGCCCAAAGCCTTAACCCAGGTCCTTAGACCTCACAACCTAACACCTTACAATGCGGTGGACTTGAAGCACACTTGAGTGGCATGTAGTTACAGCAGGGAAACAGCAAAGCTTGCAAAGGTGTAACACAAACTGGAACGAGTTTCTTCAACTTCATAAACAGTACCTTTGCATAATACCCAAAACTGATTAACAATGGTGATCAGTTTGTTTGCACTGATTAACAATGGGCTGTTGGCTCACTTTCATCATCATTCACATGCAAATTGCCACAACCATTGATCAATGGACAGGATTACCATTCACAGAGAGTTGGGGAATGGCTGCAATCACAGCACTGAAAGATGGTGAAACATGTACCCTTAGTCCTGCTCCCTCCGTTCAAAGATGGCCATTTGCTTTTCACATAAATGGCCTCCTTGACTCCCCGCTCACACTATCCTACCTCCCCGCCCAGAATGTGTACATCCTCATCAGTAGAAGAGCGGCCACTGAACTGTAGGTCTAAACAGACTGCTGAGAACTGGCCTGACCAGCTAGCTGTTTTGTGTCGTGACATGCGCTTAGCCAAGTTTTGGCTGGTTTTCCTGTTTCCTTCATGGCAATCCTAAGGGGAAGAGGGAAAAGTCTGTATTCTGCTCCTGCTTGGAGAGTATTGACTGGAGGTTGCAAATGGGTATGCAGTGCTGCACTAAGAAGCTCCTTGTGATTGCTTTGTTCACTAGAACATTGTCAAAAGGCAACAGGTACCTGCCAATAACCATCCCCATTTATCCCAGTAGAGGAATAACACACGGTACACCTTGGCTTAGGGAAACATTAAAGACATGTTCCCATACCGGGAGTTGAACCCGGGCCGCCTGGGTGAAAACCAGGAATCCTAACCGCTAGACCACATGGGAGTGAGGTGCTTGCACACCACTGTAGTGAAATCAAGGACACTTTTGTAACTCTGCAGTCATGGTGAGTGCAACACAGCACCACCTTAACCACTCCCCCACTGGCTGCAGGTTCTGGTTAAAAGCAGTAACTAGTCAGGGATGACACCATGAGTGAAAACCAACAAATTAACTTGAAAACTGGTGGGAAAATTCTGCAAGTTGTTAAGACTTCAAAGCCCTCCATCAAAAGATTTACTCTTGAGCTGATTCCTGCAAGTTGGACTTGGCATACGTGTGGCAACAGAATTTAATCTCCATGCCATGGAGGACTTTCCATTTATTGGCAAGACATGAAACCCAACACCAAGGGAACTTTGCAGCTACATCTGCGTGGCAGCAGTGGGATTCGAACCCACGCCCCCGAAGAGACTGGAGCCTTAATCCAGCACCTTAGACCGCTCGGTCATGCTACCACTACAGCTAGCAGCCTCCTAGCCAAGTACTAGACGGTAAAACTTGAAAAGGCGCAGCACAAACTAGAAGCCCAGAACATTCAGCAATGCTCTTAATGTTGTAGGAAAGAAATGGTCTCCTACTTCACTGAGTGTTTTTGGACAGGATGGCATCTGCCTGCCCTGGGTAAGATCCTATTGCAGCAATGAGATTTCAACCCACACGTGTGAAGAGCCCAAAGCCTTAACCCAGGTCCTTAGACCTCACAACCTAACACCTTACAATGCGGTGGACTTGAAGCACACTTGAGTGGCATGTAGTTACAGCAGGGAAACAGCAAAGCTTGCAAAGGTGTAACACAAACTGGAACGAGTTTCTTCAACTTCATAAACAGTACCTTTGCATAATACCCAAAACTGATTAACAATGGTGATCAGTTTGTTTGCACTGATTAACAATGGGCTGTTGGCTCACTTTCATCATCATTCACATGCAAATTGCCACAACCATTGATCAATGGACAGGATTACCATTCACAGAGAGTTGGGGAATGGCTGCAATCACAGCACTGAAAGATGGTGAAACATGTACCCTTAGTCCTGCTCCCTCCGTTCAAAGATGGCCATTTGCTTTTCACATAAATGGCCTCCTTGACTCCCCGCTCACACTATCCTACCTCCCCGCCCAGAATGTGTACATCCTCATCAGTAGAAGAGCGGCCACTGAACTGTAGGTCTAAACAGACTGCTGAGAACTGGCCTGACCAGCTAGCTGTTTTGTGTCGTGACATGCGCTTAGCCAAGTTTTGGCTGGTTTTCCTGTTTCCTTCATGGCAATCCTAAGGGGAAGAGGGAAAAGTCTGTATTCTGCTCCTGCTTGGAGAGTATTGACTGGAGGTTGCAAATGGGTATGCAGTGCTGCACTAAGAAGCTCCTTGTGATTGCTTTGTTCACTAGAACATTGTCAAAAGGCAACAGGTACCTGCCAATAACCATCCCCATTTATCCCAGTAGAGGAATAACACACGGTACACCTTGGCTTAGGGAAACATTAAAGACATGTTCCCATACCGGGAGTTGAACCCGGGCCGCCTGGGTGAAAACCAGGAATCCTAACCGCTAGACCACATGGGAGTGAGGTGCTTGCACACCACTGTAGTGAAATCAAGGACACTTTTGTAACTCTGCAGTCATGGTGAGTGCAACACAGCACCACCTTAACCACTCCCCCACTGGCTGCAGGTTCTGGTTAAAAGCAGTAACTAGTCAGGGATGACACCATGAGTGAAAACCAACAAATTAACTTGAAAACTGGTGGGAAAATTCTGCAAGTTGTTAAGACTTCAAAGCCCTCCATCAAAAGATTTACTCTTGAGCTGATTCCTGCAAGTTGGACTTGGCATACGTGTGGCAACAGAATTTAATCTCCATGCCATGGAGGACTTTCCATTTATTGGCAAGACATGAAACCCAACACCAAGGGAACTTTGCAGCTACATCTGCGTGGCAGCAGTGGGATTCGAACCCACGCCCCCGAAGAGACTGGAGCCTTAATCCAGCACCTTAGACCTCTCGGTCATGCTACCACTACAGCTAGCAGCCTCCTAGCCAAGTACTAGACGGTAAAACTTGAAAAGGCGCAGCACAAACTAGAAGCCCAGAACATTCAGCAGTGCTCTTAATGTTGTAGGAAAGAAATGGTCTCCTACTTCACTGAGTGTTTTTGGACAGGATGGCATCTGCCTGCCCTGGGTAAGATCCTATTGCAGCAATGAGATTTCAACCCACACGTGTGAAGAGCCCAAAGCCTTAACCCAGGTCCTTAGACCTCACAACCTAACACCTTACAATGCGGTGGACTTGAAGCACACTTGAGTGGCATGTAGTTACAGCAGGGAAACAGCAAAGCTTGCAAAGGTGTAACACAAACTGGAACGAGTTTCTTCAACTTCATAAACAGTACCTTTGCATAATACCCAAAACTGATTAACAATGGTGATCAGTTTGTTTGCACTGATTAACAATGGGCTGTTGGCTCACTTTCATCATCATTCACATGCAAATTGCCACAACCATTGATCAATGGACAGGATTACCATTCACAGAGAGTTGGGGAATGGCTGCAATCACAGCACTGAAAGATGGTGAAACATGTACCCTTAGTCCTGCTCCCTCCGTTCAAAGATGGCCATTTGCTTTTCACATAAATGGCCTCCTTGACTCCCCGCTCACACTATCCTACCTCCCCGCCCAGAATGTGTACATCCTCATCAGTAGAAGAGCGGCCACTGAACTGTAGGTCTAAACAGACTGCTGAGAACTGGCCTGACCAGCTAGCTGTTTTGTGTCGTGACATGCGCTTAGCCAGGTTTTGGCTGGTTTTCCTGTTTCCTTCATGGCAATCCTAAGGGGAAGAGGGAAAAGTCTGTATTCTGCTCCTGCTTGGAGAGTATTGACTGGAGGTTGCAAATGGGTATGCAGTGCTGCACTAAGAAGCTCCTTGTGATTGCTTTGTTCACTAGCACATTGTCAAAAGGCAACAGGTACCTGCCAATAACCATCCCCATTTATCCCAGTAGAGGAATAACACACGGTACACCTTGGCTTAGGGAAACATTAAAGACATGTTCCCATACCGGGAGTTGAACCCGGGCCGCCTGGGTGAAAACCAGGAATCCTAACCGCTAGACCACATGGGAGTGAGGTGCTTGCACACCACTGTAGTGAAATCAAGGACACTTTTGTAACTCTGCAGTCATGGTGAGTGCAACACAGCACCACCTTAACCACTCCCCCACTGGCTGCAGGTTCTGGTTAAAAGCAGTAACTAGTCAGGGATGACACCATGAGTGAAAACCAACAAATTAACTTGAAACTGGTGGGAAAATTCTGCAAGTTGTTAAGACTTCAAAGCCCTCCATCAAAAGATTTACTCTTGAGCTGATTCCTGCAAGTTGGACTTGGCATACGTGTGGCAACAGAATTTAATCTCCATGCCATGTAGGACTTTCCATTTATTGGCAAGACATGAAACCCAACACCAAGGGAACTTTGCAGCTACATCTGCGTGGCAGCAGTGGGATTCGAACCCACGCCCCCGAAGAGACTGGAGCCTTAATCCAGCACCTTAGACCGCTCGGTCATGCTACCACTACAACTAGCAGCCTCCTAGCCAAGTACTAGACGGTAAAACTTGAAAAGGTGCAGCACAAACTAGAAGCCCAGAACATTCAGCAATGCTCTTAATGTTGTAGGAAAGAAATGGTCTCCTACTTCACTGAGTGTTTTTGGACAGGATGGCATCTGCCTGCCCTGGGTAAGATCCTATTGCAGCAATGAGATTTCAACCCACACGTGTGAAGAGCCCAAAGCCTTAACCCAGGTCCTTAGACCTCACAACCTAACACCTTACAATGCGGTGGACTTGAAGCACACTTGAGTGGCATGTAGTTACAGCAGGGAAACAGCAAAGCTTGCAAAGGTGTAACACAAACTGGAACGAGTTTCTTCAACTTCATAAACAGTACCTTTGCATAATACCCAAAACTGATTAACAATGGTGATCAGTTTGTTTGCACTGATTAACAATGGGCTGTTGGCTCACTTTCATCATCATTCACATGCAAATTGCCACAACCATTGATCAATGGACAGGATTACCATTCACAGAGAGTTGGGGAATGGCTGCAATCACAGCACTGAAAGATGGTGAAACATGTACCCTTAGTCCTGCTCCCTCCGTTCAAAGATGGCCATTTGCTTTTCACATAAATGGCCTCCTTGACTCCCCGCTCACACTATCCTACCTCCCCGCCCAGAATGTGTACATCCTCATCAGTAGAAGAGCGGCCACTGAACTGTAGGTCTAAACAGACTGCTGAGAACTGGCCTGACCAGCTAGCTGTTTTGTGTCGTGACATGCGCTTAGCCAGGTTTTGGCTGGTTTTCCTGTTTCCTTCATGGCAATCCTAAGGGGAAGAGGGAAAAGTCTGTATTCTGCTCCTGCTTGGAGAGTATTGACTGGAGGTTGCAAATGGGTATGCAGTGCTGCACTAAGAAGCTCCTTGTGATTGCTTTGTTCACTAGAACATTGTCAAAAGGCAACAGGTACCTGCCAATAACCATCCCCATTTATCCCAGTAGAGGAATAACACACGGTACACCTTGGCTTAGGGAAACATTAAAGACATGTTCCCATACCGGGAGTTGAACCCGGGCCGCCTGGGTGAAAACCAGGAATCCTAACCGCTAGACCACATGGGAGTGAGGTGCTTGCACACCACTGTCGTGAAATCAAGGACACTTTTGTAACTCTGCAGTCATGGTGAGTGCAACACAGCACCACCTTAACCACTCCCCCACTGGCTGCAGGTTCTGGTTAAAAGCAGTAACTAGTCAGGGATGACACCATGAGTGAAAACCAACAAATTAACTTGAAAACTGGTGGGAAAATTCTGCAAGTTGTTAAGACTTCAAAGCCCTCCATCAAAAGATTTACTCTTGAGCTGATTCCTGCAAGTTGGACTTGGCATACGTGTGGCAACAGAATTTAATCTCCATGCCATGTAGGACTTTCCATTTATTGGCAAGACATGAAACCCAACACCAAGGGAACTTTGCAGCTACATCTGCGTGGCAGCAGTGGGATTCGAACCCACGCCCCCGAAGAGACTGGAGCCTTAATCCAGCACCTTAGACCGCTCGGTCATGCTACCACTACAACTAGCAGCCTCCTAGCCAAGTACTAGACGGTAAAACTTGAAAAGGTGCAGCACAAACTAGAAGCCCAGAACATTCAGCAATGCTCTTAATGTTGTAGGAAAGAAATGGTCTCCTACTTCACTGAGTGTTTTTGGACAGGATGGCATCTGCCTGCCCTGGGTAAGATCCTATTGCAGCAATGAGATTTCAACCCACACGTGTGAAGAGCCCAAAGCCTTAACCCAGGTCCTTAGACCTCACAACCTAACACCTTACAATGCGGTGGACTTGAAGCACACTTGAGTGGCATGTAGTTACAGCAGGGAAACAGCAAAGCTTGCAAAGGTGTAACACAAACTGGAACGAGTTTCTTCAACTTCATAAACAGTACCTTTGCATAATACCCAAAACTGATTAACAATGGTGATCAGTTTGTTTGCACTGATTAACAATGGGCTGTTGGCTCACTTTCATCATCATTCACATGCAAATTGCCACAACCATTGATCAATGGACAGGATTACCATTCACAGAGAGTTGGGGAATGGCTGCAATCACAGCACTGAAAGATGGTGAAACATGTACCCTTAGTCCTGCTCCCTCCGTTCAAAGATGGCCATTTGCTTTTCACATAAATGGCCTCCTTGACTCCCCGCTCACACTATCCTACCTCCCCGCCCAGAATGTGTACATCCTCATCAGTAGAAGAGCGGCCACTGAACTGTAGGTCTAAACAGACTGCTGAGAACTGGCCTGACCAGCTAGCTGTTTTGTGTCGTGACATGCGCTTAGCCAGGTTTTGGCTGGTTTTCCTGTTTCCTTCATGGCAATCCTAAGGGGAAGAGGGAAAAGTCTGTATTCTGCTCCTGCTTGGAGAGTATTGACTGGAGGTTGCAAATGGGTATGCAGTGCTGCACTAAGAAGCTCCTTGTGATTGCTTTGTTCACTAGAACATTGTCAAAAGGCAACAGGTACCTGCCAATAACCATCCCCATTTATCCCAGTAGAGGAATAACACACGGTACACCTTGGCTTAGGGAAACATTAAAGACATGTTCCCATACCGGGAGTTGAACCCGGGCCGCCTGGGTGAAAACCAGGAATCCTAACCGCTAGACCACATGGGAGTGAGGTGCTTGCACACCACTGTCGTGAAATCAAGGACACTTTTGTAACTCTGCAGTCATGGTGAGTGCAACACAGCACCACCTTAACCACTCCCCCACTGGCTGCAGGTTCTGGTTAAAAGCAGTAACTAGTCAGGGATGACACCATGAGTGAAAACCAACAAATTAACTTGAAAACTGGTGGGAAAATTCTGCAAGTTGTTAAGACTTCAAAGCCCTCCATCAAAAGATTTACTCTTGAGCTGATTCCTGCAAGTTGGACTTGGCATACGTGTGGCAACAGAATTTAATCTCCATGCCATGGAGGACTTTCCATTTATTGGCAAGACATGAAACCCAACACCAAGGGAACTTTGCAGCTACATCTGCGTGGCAGCAGTGGGATTCGAACCCACGCCCCCGAAGAGACTGGAGCCTTAATCCAGCACCTTAGACCGCTCGGTTATGCTACCACTACAGCTAGCAGCCTCCTAGCCAAGTACTAGACGGTAAAACTTGAAAAGGCGCAGCACAAACTAGAAGCCCAGAACATTCAGCAATGCTCTTAATGTTGTAGGAAAGAAATGGTCTCCTACTTCACTGAGTGTTTTTGGACAGGATGGCATCTGCCTGCCCTGGGTAAGATCCTATTGCAGCAATGAGATTTCAACCCACACGTGTGAAGAGCCCAAAGCCTTAACCCAGGTCCTTAGACCTCACAACCTAACACCTTACAATGCGGTGGACTTGAAGCACACTTGAGTGGCATGTAGTTACAGCAGGGAAACAGCAAAGCTTGCAAAGGTGTAACACAAACTGGAACGAGTTTCTTCAACTTCATAAACAGTACCTTTGCATAATACCCAAAACTGATTAACAATGGTGATCAGTTTGTTTGCACTGATTAACAATGGGCTGTTGGCTCACTTTCATCATCATTCACATGCAAATTGCCACAACCATTGATCAATGGACAGGATTACCATTCACAGAGAGTTGGGGAATGGCTGCAATCACAGCACTGAAAGATGGTGAAACATGTACCCTTAGTCCTGCTCCCTCCGTTCAAAGATGGCCATTTGCTTTTCACATAAATGGCCTCCTTGACTCCCCGCTCACACTATCCTACCTCCCCGCCCAGAATGTGTACATCCTCATCAGTAGAAGAGCGGCCACTGAACTGTAGGTCTAAACAGACTGCTGAGAACTGGCCTGACCAGCTAGCTGTTTTGTGTCGTGACATGCGCTTAGCCAGGTTTTGGCTGGTTTTCCTGTTTCCTTCATGGCAATCCTAAGGGGAAGAGGGAAAAGTCTGTATTCTGCTCCTGCTTGGAGAGTATTGACTGGAGGTTGCAAATGGGTATGCAGTGCTGCACTAAGAAGCTCCTTGTGATTGCTTTGTTCACTAGAACATTGTCAAAAGGCAACAGGTACCTGCCAATAACCATCCCCATTTATCCCAGTAGAGGAATAACACACGGTACACCTTGGCTTAGGGAAACATTAAAGACATGTTCCCATACCGGGAGTTGAACCCGGGCCGCCTGGGTGAAAACCAGGAATCCTAACCGCTAGACCACATGGGAGTGAGGTGCTTGCACACCACTGTCGTGAAATCAAGGACACTTTTGTAACTCTGCAGTCATGGTGAGTGCAACACAGCACCACCTTAACCACTCCCCCACTGGCTGCAGGTTCTGGTTAAAAGCAGTAACTAGTCAGGGATGACACCATGAGTGAAAACCAACAAATTAACTTGAAAACTGGTGGGAAAATTCTGCAAGTTGTTAAGACTTCAAAGCCCTCCATCAAAAGATTTACTCTTGAGCTGATTCCTGCAAGTTGGACTTGGCATACGTGTGGCAACAGAATTTAATCTCCATGCCATGTAGGACTTTCCATTTATTGGCAAGACATGAAACCCAACACCAAGGGAACTTTGCAGCTACATCTGCGTGGCAGCAGTGGGATTCGAACCCACGCCCCCGAAGAGACTGGAGCCTTAATCCAGCACCTTAGACCGCTCGGTCATGCTACCACTACAACTAGCAGCCTCCTAGCCAAGTACTAGACGGTAAAACTTGAAAAGGTGCAGCACAAACTAGAAGCCCAGAACATTCAGCAGTGCTCTTAATGTTGTAGGAAAGAAATGGTCTCCTACTTCACTGAGTGTTTTTGGACAGGATGGCATCTGCCTGCCCTGGGTAAGATCCTATTGCAGCAATGAGATTTCAACCCACACGTGTGAAGAGCCCAAAGCCTTAACCCAGGTCCTTAGACCTCACAACCTAACACCTTACAATGCGGTGGACTTGAAGCACACTTGAGTGGCATGTAGTTACAGCAGGGAAACAGCAAAGCTTGCAAAGGTGTAACACAAACTGGAACGAGTTTCTTCAACTTCATAAACAGTACCTTTGCATAATACCCAAAACTGATTAACAATGGTGATCAGTTTGTTTGCACTGATTAACAATGGGCTGTTGGCTCACTTTCATCATCATTCACATGCAAATTGCCACAACCATTGATCAATGGACAGGATTACCATTCACAGAGAGTTGGGGAATGGCTGCAATCACAGCACTGAAAGATGGTGAAACATGTACCCTTAGTCCTGCTCCCTCCGTTCAAAGATGGCCATTTGCTTTTCACATAAATGGCCTCCTTGACTCCCCGCTCACACTATCCTACCTCCCCGCCCAGAATGTGTACATCCTCATCAGTAGAAGAGCGGCCACTGAACTGTAGGTCTAAACAGACTGCTGAGAACTGGCCTGACCAGCTAGCTGTTTTGTGTCGTGACATGCGCTTAGCCAGGTTTTGGCTGGTTTTCCTGTTTCCTTCATGGCAATCCTAAGGGGAAGAGGGAAAAGTCTGTATTCTGCTCCTGCTTGGAGAGTATTGACTGGAGGTTGCAAATGGGTATGCAGTGCTGCACTAAGAAGCTCCTTGTGATTGCTTTGTTCACTAGCACATTGTCAAAAGGCAACAGGTACCTGCCAATCACCATCCCCATTTATCCCAGTAGAGGAATAACACACGGTACACCTTGGCTTAGGGAAACATTAAAGACATGTTCCCATACCGGGAGTTGAACCCGGGCCGCCTGGGTGAAAACCAGGAATCCTAACCGCTAGACCACATGGGAGTGAGGTGCTTGCACACCACTGTAGTGAAATCAAGGACACTTTTGTAACTCTGCAGTCATGGTGAGTGCAACACAGCACCACCTTAACCACTCCCCCACTGGCTGCAGGTTCTGGTTAAAAGCAGTAACTAGTCAGGGATGACACCATGAGTGAAAACCAACAAATTAACTTGAAACTGGTGGGAAAATTCTGCAAGTTGTTAAGACTTCAAAGCCCTCCATCAAAAGATTTACTCTTGAGCTGATTCCTGCAAGTTGGACTTGGCATACGTGTGGCAACAGAATTTAATCTCCATGCCATGTAGGACTTTCCATTTATTGGCAAGACATGAAACCCAACACCAAGGGAACTTTGCAGTTACATCTGCGTGGCAGCAGTGGGATTCGAACCCACGCCCCCGAAGAGACTGGAGCCTTAATCCAGCACCTTAGACCGCTCGGTCATGCTACCACTACAACTAGCAGCCTCCTAGCCAAGTACTAGACGGTAAAACTTGAAAAGGTGCAGCACAAACTAGAAGCCCAGAACATTCAGCAATGCTCTTAATGTTGTAGGAAAGAAATGGTCTCCTACTTCACTGAGTGTTTTTGGACAGGATGGCATCTGCCTGCCCTGGGTAAGATCCTATTGCAGCAATGAGATTTCAACCCACACGTGTGAAGAGCCCAAAGCCTTAACCCAGGTCCTTAGACCTCACAACCTAACACCTTACAATGCGGTGGACTTGAAGCACACTTGAGTGGCATGTAGTTACAGCAGGGAAACAGCAAAGCTTGCAAAGGTGTAACACAAACTGGAACGAGTTTCTTCAACTTCATAAACAGTACCTTTGCATAATACCCAAAACTGATTAACAATGGTGATCAGTTTGTTTGCACTGATTAACAATGGGCTGTTGGCTCACTTTCATCATCATTCACATGCAAATTGCCACAACCATTGATCAATGGACAGGATTACCATTCACAGAGAGTTGGGGAATGGCTGCAATCACAGCACTGAAAGATGGTGAAACATGTACCCTTAGTCCTGCTCCCTCCGTTCAAAGATGGCCATTTGCTTTTCACATAAATGGCCTCCTTGACTCCCCGCTCACACTATCCTACCTCCCCGCCCAGAATGTGTACATCCTCATCAGTAGAAGAGCGGCCACTGAACTGTAGGTCTAAACAGACTGCTGAGAACTGGCCTGACCAGCTAGCTGTTTTGTGTCGTGACATGCGCTTAGCCAGGTTTTGGCTGGTTTTCCTGTTTCCTTCATGGCAATCCTAAGGGGAAGAGGGAAAAGTCTGTATTCTGCTCCTGCTTGGAGAGTATTGACTGGAGGTTGCAAATGGGTATGCAGTGCTGCACTAAGAAGCTCCTTGTGATTGCTTTGTTCACTAGAACATTGTCAAAAGGCAACAGGTACCTGCCAATAACCATCCCCATTTATCCCAGTAGAGGAATAACACACGGTACACCTTGGCTTAGGGAAACATTAAAGACATGTTCCCATACCGGGAGTTGAACCCGGGCCGCCTGGGTGAAAACCAGGAATCCTAACCGCTAGACCACATGGGAGTGAGGTGCTTGCACACCACTGTCGTGAAATCAAGGACACTTTTGTAACTCTGCAGTCATGGTGAGTGCAACACAGCACCACCTTAACCACTCCCCCACTGGCTGCAGGTTCTGGTTAAAAGCAGTAACTAGTCAGGGATGACACCATGAGTGAAAACCAACAAATTAACTTGAAAACTGGTGGGAAAATTCTGCAAGTTGTTAAGACTTCAAAGCCCTCCATCAAAAGATTTACTCTTGAGCTGATTCCTGCAAGTTGGACTTGGCATACGTGTGGCAACAGAATTTAATCTCCATGCCATGTAGGACTTTCCATTTATTGGCAAGACATGAAACCCAACACCAAGGGAACTTTGCAGCTACATCTGCGTGGCAGCAGTGGGATTCGAACCCACGCCCCCGAAGAGACTGGAGCCTTAATCCAGCACCTTAGACCGCTCGGTCATGCTACCACTACAACTAGCAGCCTCCTAGCCAAGTACTAGACGGTAAAACTTGAAAAGGTGCAGCACAAACTAGAAGCCCAGAACATTCAGCAATGCTCTTAATGTTGTAGGAAAGAAATGGTCTCCTACTTCACTGAGTGTTTTTGGACAGGATGGCATCTGCCTGCCCTGGGTAAGATCCTATTGCAGCAATGAGATTTCAACCCACACGTGTGAAGAGCCCAAAGCCTTAACCCAGGTCCTTAGACCTCACAACCTAACACCTTACAATGCGGTGGACTTGAAGCACACTTGAGTGGCATGTAGTTACAGCAGGGAAACAGCAAAGCTTGCAAAGGTGTAACACAAACTGGAACGAGTTTCTTCAACTTCATAAACAGTACCTTTGCATAATACCCAAAACTGATTAACAATGGTGATCAGTTTGTTTGCACTGATTAACAATGGGCTGTTGGCTCACTTTCATCATCATTCACATGCAAATTGCCACAACCATTGATCAATGGACAGGATTACCATTCACAGAGAGTTGGGGAATGGCTGCAATCACAGCACTGAAAGATGGTGAAACATGTACCCTTAGTCCTGCTCCCTCCGTTCAAAGATGGCCATTTGCTTTTCACATAAATGGCCTCCTTGACTCCCCGCTCACACTATCCTACCTCCCCGCCCAGAATGTGTACATCCTCATCAGTAGAAGAGCGGCCACTGAACTGTAGGTCTAAACAGACTGCTGAGAACTGGCCTGACCAGCTAGCTGTTTTGTGTCGTGACATGCGCTTAGCCAGGTTTTGGCTGGTTTTCCTGTTTCCTTCATGGCAATCCTAAGGGGAAGAGGGAAAAGTCTGTATTCTGCTCCTGCTTGGAGAGTATTGACTGGAGGTTGCAAATGGGTATGCAGTGCTGCACTAAGAAGCTCCTTGTGATTGCTTTGTTCACTAGCACATTGTCAAAAGGCAACAGGTACCTGCCAATCACCATCCCCATTTATCCCAGTAGAGGAATAACACACGGTACACCTTGGCTTAGGGAAACATTAAAGACATGTTCCCATACCGGGAGTTGAACCCGGGCCGCCTGGGTGAAAACCAGGAATCCTAACCGCTAGACCACATGGGAGTGAGGTGCTTGCACACCACTGTAGTGAAATCAAGGACACTTTTGTAACTCTGCAGTCATGGTGAGTGCAACACAGCACCACCTTAACCACTCCCCCACTGGCTGCAGGTTCTGGTTAAAAGCAGTAACTAGTCAGGGATGACACCATGAGTGAAAACCAACAAATTAACTTGAAACTGGTGGGAAAATTCTGCAAGTTGTTAAGACTTCAAAGCCCTCCATCAAAAGATTTACTCTTGAGCTGATTCCTGCAAGTTGGACTTGGCATACGTGTGGCAACAGAATTTAATCTCCATGCCATGTAGGACTTTCCATTTATTGGCAAGACATGAAACCCAACACCAAGGGAACTTTGCAGTTACATCTGCGTGGCAGCAGTGGGATTCGAACCCACGCCCCCGAAGAGACTGGAGCCTTAATCCAGCACCTTAGACCGCTCGGTCATGCTACCACTACAACTAGCAGCCTCCTAGCCAAGTACTAGACGGTAAAACTTGAAAAGGTGCAGCACAAACTAGAAGCCCAGAACATTCAGCAATGCTCTTAATGTTGTAGGAAAGAAATGGTCTCCTACTTCACTGAGTGTTTTTGGACAGGATGGCATCTGCCTGCCCTGGGTAAGATCCTATTGCAGCAATGAGATTTCAACCCACACGTGTGAAGAGCCCAAAGCCTTAACCCAGGTCCTTAGACCTCACAACCTAACACCTTACAATGCGGTGGACTTGAAGCACACTTGAGTGGCATGTAGTTACAGCAGGGAAACAGCAAAGCTTGCAAAGGTGTAACACAAACTGGAACGAGTTTCTTCAACTTCATAAACAGTACCTTTGCATAATACCCAAAACTGATTAACAATGGTGATCAGTTTGTTTGCACTGATTAACAATGGGCTGTTGGCTCACTTTCATCATCATTCACATGCAAATTGCCACAACCATTGATCAATGGACAGGATTACCATTCACAGAGAGTTGGGGAATGGCTGCAATCACAGCACTGAAAGATGGTGAAACATGTACCCTTAGTCCTGCTCCCTCCGTTCAAAGATGGCCATTTGCTTTTCACATAAATGGCCTCCTTGACTCCCCGCTCACACTATCCTACCTCCCCGCCCAGAATGTGTACATCCTCATCAGTAGAAGAGCGGCCACTGAACTGTAGGTCTAAACAGACTGCTGAGAACTGGCCTGACCAGCTAGCTGTTTTGTGTCGTGACATGCGCTTAGCCAGGTTTTGGCTGGTTTTCCTGTTTCCTTCATGGCAATCCTAAGGGGAAGAGGGAAAAGTCTGTATTCTGCTCCTGCTTGGAGAGTATTGACTGGAGGTTGCAAATGGGTATGCAGTGCTGCACTAAGAAGCTCCTTGTGATTGCTTTGTTCACTAGCACATTGTCAAAAGGCAACAGGTACCTGCCAATCACCATCCCCATTTATCCCAGTAGAGGAATAACACACAGTACACCTTGGCTTAGGGAAACATTAAAGACATGTTCCCATACCGGGAGTTGAACCCGGGCCGCCTGGGTGAAAACCAGGAATCCTAACCGCTAGACCACATGGGAGTGAGGTGCTTGCACACCACTGTCGTGAAATCAAGGACACTTTTGTAACTCTGCAGTCATGGTGAGTGCAACACAGCACCACCTTAACCACTCCCCCACTGGCTGCAGGTTCTGGTTAAAAGCAGTAACTAGTCAGGGATGACACCATGAGTGAAAACCAACAAATTAACTTGAAAACTGGTGGGAAAATTCTGCAAGTTGTTAAGACTTCAAAGCCCTCCATCAAAAGATTTACTCTTGAGCTGATTCCTGCAAGTTGGACTTGGCATACGTGTGGCAACAGAATTTAATCTCCATGCCATGTAGGACTTTCCATTTATTGGCAAGACATGAAACCCAACACCAAGGGAACTTTGCAGTTACATCTGCGTGGCAGCAGTGGGATTCGAACCCACGCCCCCGAAGAGACTGGAGCCTTAATCCAGCACCTTAGACCGCTCGGTCATGCTACCACTACAACTAGCAGCCTCCTAGCCAAGTACTAGACGGTAAAACTTGAAAAGGTGCAGCACAAACTAGAAGCCCAGAACATTCAGCAATGCTCTTAATGTTGTAGGAAAGAAATGGTCTCCTACTTCACTGAGTGTTTTTGGACAGGATGGCATCTGCCTGCCCTGGGTAAGATCCTATTGCAGCAATGAGATTTCAACCCACACGTGTGAAGAGCCCAAAGCCTTAACCCAGGTCCTTAGACCTCACAACCTAACACCTTACAATGCGGTGGACTTGAAGCACACTTGAGTGGCATGTAGTTACAGCAGGGAAACAGCAAAGCTTGCAAAGGTGTAACACAAACTGGAACGAGTTTCTTCAACTTCATAAACAGTACCTTTGCATAATACCCAAAACTGATTAACAATGGTGATCAGTTTGTTTGCACTGATTAACAATGGGCTGTTGGCTCACTTTCATCATCATTCACATGCAAATTGCCACAACCATTGATCAATGGACAGGATTACCATTCACAGAGAGTTGGGGAATGGCTGCAATCACAGCACTGAAAGATGGTGAAACATGTACCCTTAGTCCTGCTCCCTCCGTTCAAAGATGGCCATTTGCTTTTCACATAAATGGCCTCCTTGACTCCCCGCTCACACTATCCTACCTCCCCGCCCAGAATGTGTACATCCTCATCAGTAGAAGAGCGGCCACTGAACTGTAGGTCTAAACAGACTGCTGAGAACTGGCCTGACCAGCTAGCTGTTTTGTGTCGTGACATGCGCTTAGCCAGGTTTTGGCTGGTTTTCCTGTTTCCTTCATGGCAATCCTAAGGGGAAGAGGGAAAAGTCTGTATTCTGCTCCTGCTTGGAGAGTATTGACTGGAGGTTGCAAATGGGTATGCAGTGCTGCACTAAGAAGCTCCTTGTGATTGCTTTGTTCACTAGCACATTGTCAAAAGGCAACAGGTACCTGCCAATCACCATCCCCATTTATCCCAGTAGAGGAATAACACACAGTACACCTTGGCTTAGGGAAACATTAAAGACATGTTCCCATACCGGGAGTTGAACCCGGGCCGCCTGGGTGAAAACCAGGAATCCTAACCGCTAGACCACATGGGAGTGAGGTGCTTGCACACCACTGTCGTGAAATCAAGGACACTTTTGTAACTCTGCAGTCATGGTGAGTGCAACACAGCACCACCTTAACCACTCCCCCACTGGCTGCAGGTTCTGGTTAAAAGCAGTAACTAGTCAGGGATGACACCATGAGTGAAAACCAACAAATTAACTTGAAAACTGGTGGGAAAATTCTGCAAGTTGTTAAGACTTCAAAGCCCTCCATCAAAAGATTTACTCTTGAGCTGATTCCTGCAAGTTGGACTTGGCATACGTGTGGCAACAGAATTTAATCTCCATGCCATGTAGGACTTTCCATTTATTGGCAAGACATGAAACCCAACACCAAGGGAACTTTGCAGTTACATCTGCGTGGCAGCAGTGGGATTCGAACCCACGCCCCCGAAGAGACTGGAGCCTTAATCCAGCACCTTAGACCGCTCGGTCATGCTACCACTACAACTAGCAGCCTCCTAGCCAAGTACTAGACGGTAAAACTTGAAAAGGTGCAGCACAAACTAGAAGCCCAGAACATTCAGCAATGCTCTTAATGTTGTAGGAAAGAAATGGTCTCCTACTTCACTGAGTGTTTTTGGACAGGATGGCATCTGCCTGCCCTGGGTAAGATCCTATTGCAGCAATGAGATTTCAACCCACACGTGTGAAGAGCCCAAAGCCTTAACCCAGGTCCTTAGACCTCACAACCTAACACCTTACAATGCGGTGGACTTGAAGCACACTTGAGTGGCATGTAGTTACAGCAGGGAAACAGCAAAGCTTGCAAAGGTGTAACACAAACTGGAACGAGTTTCTTCAACTTCATAAACAGTACCTTTGCATAATACCCAAAACTGATTAACAATGGTGATCAGTTTGTTTGCACTGATTAACAATGGGCTGTTGGCTCACTTTCATCATCATTCACATGCAAATTGCCACAACCATTGATCAATGGACAGGATTACCATTCACAGAGAGTTGAGGAATGGCTGCAATCACAGCACTGAAAGATGGTGAAACATGTACCCTTAGTCCTGCTCCCTCCGTTCAAAGATGGCCATTTGCTTTTCACATAAATGGCCTCCTTGACTCCCCGCTCACACTATCCTACCTCCCCGCCCAGAATGTGTACATCCTCATCAGTAGAAGAGCGGCCACTGAACTGTAGGTCTAAACAGACTGCTGAGAACTGGCCTGACCAGCTAGCTGTTTTGTGTCGTGACATGCGCTTAGCCAAGTTTTGGCTGGTTTTCCTGTTTCCTTCATGGCAATCCTAAGGGGAAGAGGGAAAAGTCTGTATTCTGCTCCTGCTTGGAGAGTATTGACTGGAGGTTGCAAATGGGTATGCAGTGCTGCACTAAGAAGCTCCTTGTGATTGCTTTGTTCACTAGAACATTGTCAAAAGGCAACAGGTACCTGCCAATAACCATCCCCATTTATCCCAGTAGAGGAATAACACACGGTACACCTTGGCTTAGGGAAACATTAAAGACATGTTCCCATACCGGGAGTTGAACCCGGGCCGCCTGGGTGAAAACCAGGAATCCTAACCGCTAGACCACATGGGAGTGAGGTGCTTGCACACCACTGTAGTGAAATCAAGGACACTTTTGTAACTCTGCAGTCATGGTGAGTGCAACACAGCACCACCTTAACCACTCCCCCACTGGCTGCAGGTTCTGGTTAAAAGCAGTAACTAGTCAGGGATGACACCATGAGTGAAAACCAACAAATTAACTTGAAAACTGGTGGGAAAATTCTGCAAGTTGTTAAGACTTCAAAGCCCTCCATCAAAAGATTTACTCTTGAGCTGATTCCTGCAAGTTGGACTTGGCATACGTGTGGCAACAGAATTTAATCTCCATGCCATGGAGGACTTTCCATTTATTGGCAAGACATGAAACCCAACACCAAGGGAACTTTGCAGCTACATCTGCGTGGCAGCAGTGGGATTCGAACCCACGCCCCCGAAGAGACTGGAGCCTTAATCCAGCACCTTAGACCGCTCGGTTATGCTACCACTACAGCTAGCAGCCTCCTAGCCAAGTACTAGACGGTAAAACTTGAAAAGGCGCAGCACAAACTAGAAGCCCAGAACATTCAGCAATGCTCTTAATGTTGTAGGAAAGAAATGGTCTCCTACTTCACTGAGTGTTTTTGGACAGGATGGCATCTGCCTGCCCTGGGTAAGATCCTATTGCAGCAATGAGATTTCAACCCACACGTGTGAAGAGCCCAAAGCCTTAACCCAGGTCCTTAGACCTCACAACCTAACACCTTACAATGCGGTGGACTTGAAGCACACTTGAGTGGCATGTAGTTACAGCAGGGAAACAGCAAAGCTTGCAAAGGTGTAACACAAACTGGAACGAGTTTCTTCAACTTCATAAACAGTACCTTTGCATAATACCCAAAACTGATTAACAATGGTGATCAGTTTGTTTGCACTGATTAACAATGGGCTGTTGGCTCACTTTCATCATCATTCACATGCAAATTGCCACAACCATTGATCAATGGACAGGATTACCATTCACAGAGAGTTGGGGAATGGCTGCAATCACAGCACTGAAAGATGGTGAAACATGTACCCTTAGTCCTGCTCCCTCCGTTCAAAGATGGCCATTTGCTTTTCACATAAATGGCCTCCTTGACTCCCCGCTCACACTATCCTACCTCCCCGCCCAGAATGTGTACATCCTCATCAGTAGAAGAGCGGCCACTGAACTGTAGGTCTAAACAGACTGCTGAGAACTGGCCTGACCAGCTAGCTGTTTTGTGTCGTGACATGCGCTTAGCCAGGTTTTGGCTGGTTTTCCTGTTTCCTTCATGGCAATCCTAAGGGGAAGAGGGAAAAGTCTGTATTCTGCTCCTGCTTGGAGAGTATTGACTGGAGGTTGCAAATGGGTATGCAGTGCTGCACTAAGAAGCTCCTTGTGATTGCTTTGTTCACTAGAACATTGTCAAAAGGCAACAGGTACCTGCCAATAACCATCCCCATTTATCCCAGTAGAGGAATAACACACGGTACACCTTGGCTTAGGGAAACATTAAAGACATGTTCCCATACCGGGAGTTGAACCCGGGCCGCCTGGGTGAAAACCAGGAATCCTAACCGCTAGACCACATGGGAGTGAGGTGCTTGCACACCACTGTCGTGAAATCAAGGACACTTTTGTAACTCTGCAGTCATGGTGAGTGCAACACAGCACCACCTTAACCACTCCCCCACTGGCTGCAGGTTCTGGTTAAAAGCAGTAACTAGTCAGGGATGACACCATGAGTGAAAACCAACAAATTAACTTGAAAACTGGTGGGAAAATTCTGCAAGTTGTTAAGACTTCAAAGCCCTCCATCAAAAGATTTACTCTTGAGCTGATTCCTGCAAGTTGGACTTGGCATACGTGTGGCAACAGAATTTAATCTCCATGCCATGTAGGACTTTCCATTTATTGGCAAGACATGAAACCCAACACCAAGGGAACTTTGCAGCTACATCTGCGTGGCAGCAGTGGGATTCGAACCCACGCCCCCGAAGAGACTGGAGCCTTAATCCAGCACCTTAGACCGCTCGGTCATGCTACCACTACAACTAGCAGCCTCCTAGCCAAGTACTAGACGGTAAAACTTGAAAAGGTGCAGCACAAACTAGAAGCCCAGAACATTCAGCAGTGCTCTTAATGTTGTAGGAAAGAAATGGTCTCCTACTTCACTGAGTGTTTTTGGACAGGATGGCATCTGCCTGCCCTGGGTAAGATCCTATTGCAGCAATGAGATTTCAACCCACACGTGTGAAGAGCCCAAAGCCTTAACCCAGGTCCTTAGACCTCACAACCTAACACCTTACAATGCGGTGGACTTGAAGCACACTTGAGTGGCATGTAGTTACAGCAGGGAAACAGCAAAGCTTGCAAAGGTGTAACACAAACTGGAACGAGTTTCTTCAACTTCATAAACAGTACCTTTGCATAATACCCAAAACTGATTAACAATGGTGATCAGTTTGTTTGCACTGATTAACAATGGGCTGTTGGCTCACTTTCATCATCATTCACATGCAAATTGCCACAACCATTGATCAATGGACAGGATTACCATTCACAGAGAGTTGGGGAATGGCTGCAATCACAGCACTGAAAGATGGTGAAACATGTACCCTTAGTCCTGCTCCCTCCGTTCAAAGATGGCCATTTGCTTTTCACATAAATGGCCTCCTTGACTCCCCGCTCACACTATCCTACCTCCCCGCCCAGAATGTGTACATCCTCATCAGTAGAAGAGCGGCCACTGAACTGTAGGTCTAAACAGACTGCTGAGAACTGGCCTGACCAGCTAGCTGTTTTGTGTCGTGACATGCGCTTAGCCAGGTTTTGGCTGGTTTTCCTGTTTCCTTCATGGCAATCCTAAGGGGAAGAGGGAAAAGTCTGTATTCTGCTCCTGCTTGGAGAGTATTGACTGGAGGTTGCAAATGGGTATGCAGTGCTGCACTAAGAAGCTCCTTGTGATTGCTTTGTTCACTAGAACATTGTCAAAAGGCAACAGGTACCTGCCAATAACCATCCCCATTTATCCCAGTAGAGGAATAACACACGGTACACCTTGGCTTAGGGAAACATTAAAGACATGTTCCCATACCGGGAGTTGAACCCGGGCCGCCTGGGTGAAAACCAGGAATCCTAACCGCTAGACCACATGGGAGTGAGGTGCTTGCACACCACTGTAGTGAAATCAAGGACACTTTTGTAACTCTGCAGTCATGGTGAGTGCAACACAGCACCACCTTAACCACTCCCCCACTGGCTGCAGGTTCTGGTTAAAAGCAGTAACTAGTCAGGGATGACACCATGAGTGAAAACCAACAAATTAACTTGAAAACTGGTGGGAAAATTCTGCAAGTTGTTAAGACTTCAAAGCCCTCCATCAAAAGATTTACTCTTGAGCTGATTCCTGCAAGTTGGACTTGGCATACGTGTGGCAACAGAATTTAATCTCCATGCCATGGAGGACTTTCCATTTATTGGCAAGACATGAAACCCAACACCAAGGGAACTTTGCAGCTACATCTGCGTGGCAGCAGTGGGATTCGAACCCACGCCCCCGAAGAGACTGGAGCCTTAATCCAGCACCTTAGACCGCTCGGTCATGCTACCACTACAACTAGCAGCCTCCTAGCCAAGTACTAGACGGTAAAACTTGAAAAGGTGCAGCACAAACTAGAAGCCCAGAACATTCAGCAGTGCTCTTAATGTTGTAGGAAAGAAATGGTCTCCTACTTCACTGAGTGTTTTTGGACAGGATGGCATCTGCCTGCCCTGGGTAAGATCCTATTGCAGCAATGAGATTTCAACCCACACGTGTGAAGAGCCCAAAGCCTTAACCCAGGTCCTTAGACCTCACAACCTAACACCTTACAATGCGGTGGACTTGAAGCACACTTGAGTGGCATGTAGTTACAGCAGGGAAACAGCAAAGCTTGCAAAGGTGTAACACAAACTGGAACGAGTTTCTTCAACTTCATAAACAGTACCTTTGCATAATACCCAAAACTGATTAACAATGGTGATCAGTTTGTTTGCACTGATTAACAATGGGCTGTTGGCTCACTTTCATCATCATTCACATGCAAATTGCCACAACCATTGATCAATGGACAGGATTACCATTCACAGAGAGTTGGGGAATGGCTGCAATCACAGCACTGAAAGATGGTGAAACATGTACCCTTAGTCCTGCTCCCTCCGTTCAAAGATGGCCATTTGCTTTTCACATAAATGGCCTCCTTGACTCCCCGCTCACACTATCCTACCTCCCCGCCCAGAATGTGTACATCCTCATCAGTAGAAGAGCGGCCACTGAACTGTAGGTCTAAACAGACTGCTGAGAACTGGCCTGACCAGCTAGCTGTTTTGTGTCGTGACATGCGCTTAGCCAGGTTTTGGCTGGTTTTCCTGTTTCCTTCATGGCAATCCTAAGGGGAAGAGGGAAAAGTCTGTATTCTGCTCCTGCTTGGAGAGTATTGACTGGAGGTTGCAAATGGGTATGCAGTGCTGCACTAAGAAGCTCCTTGTGATTGCTTTGTTCACTAGAACATTGTCAAAAGGCAACAGGTACCTGCCAATAACCATCCCCATTTATCCCAGTAGAGGAATAACACACGGTACACCTTGGCTTAGGGAAACATTAAAGACATGTTCCCATACCGGGAGTTGAACCCGGGCCGCCTGGGTGAAAACCAGGAATCCTAACCGCTAGACCACATGGGAGTGAGGTGCTTGCACACCACTGTAGTGAAATCAAGGACACTTTTGTAACTCTGCAGTCATGGTGAGTGCAACACAGCACCACCTTAACGACTCCCCCACTGGCTGCAGGTTCTGGTTAAAAGCAGTAACTAGTCAGGGATGACACCATGAGTGAAAACCAACAAATTAACTTGAAACTGGTGGGAAAATTCTGCAAGTTGTTAAGACTTCAAAGCCCTCCATCAAAAGATTTACTCTTGAGCTGATTCCTGCAAGTTGGACTTGGCATACGTGTGGCAACAGAATTTAATCTCCATGCCATGTAGGACTTTCCATTTATTGGCAAGACATGAAACCCAACACCAAGGGAACTTTGCAGCTACATCTGCGTGGCAGCAGTGGGATTCGAACCCACGCCCCCGAAGAGACTGGAGCCTTAATCCAGCACCTTAGACCGCTCGGTCATGCTACCACTACAACTAGCAGCCTCCTAGCCAAGTACTAGACGGTAAAACTTGAAAAGGTGCAGCACAAACTAGAAGCCCAGAACATTCAGCAATGCTCTTAATGTTGTAGGAAAGAAATGGTCTCCTACTTCACTGAGTGTTTTTGGACAGGATGGCATCTGCCTGCCCTGGGTAAGATCCTATTGCAGCAATGAGATTTCAACCCACACGTGTGAAGAGCCCAAAGCCTTAACCCAGGTCCTTAGACCTCACAACCTAACACCTTACAATGCGGTGGACTTGAAGCACACTTGAGTGGCATGTAGTTACAGCAGGGAAACAGCAAAGCTTGCAAAGGTGTAACACAAACTGGAACGAGTTTCTTCAACTTCATAAACAGTACCTTTGCATAATACCCAAAACTGATTAACAATGGTGATCAGTTTGTTTGCACTGATTAACAATGGGCTGTTGGCTCACTTTCATCATCATTCACATGCAAATTGCCACAACCATTGATCAATGGACAGGATTACCATTCACAGAGAGTTGGGGAATGGCTGCAATCACAGCACTGAAAGATGGTGAAACATGTACCCTTAGTCCTGCTCCCTCCGTTCAAAGATGGCCATTTG
This sequence comes from Astatotilapia calliptera, assembly GCF_964374335.1. Classification (NCBI taxonomy): domain Eukaryota; kingdom Metazoa; phylum Chordata; class Actinopteri; order Cichliformes; family Cichlidae; genus Astatotilapia; species Astatotilapia calliptera. The sequence goes on from NC_137424.1 coordinate 52,335,076, forward strand.
CTTTTCACATAAATGGCCTCCTTGACTCCCCGCTCACACTATCCTACCTCCCCGCCCAGAATGTGTACATCCTCATCAGTAGAAGAGCGGCCACTGAACTGTAGGTCTAAACAGACTGCTGAGAACTGGCCTGACCAGCTAGCTGTTTTGTGTCGTGACATGCGCTTAGCCAGGTTTTGGCTGGTTTTCCTGTTTCCTTCATGGCAATCCTAAGGGGAAGAGGGAAAAGTCTGTATTCTGCTCCTGCTTGGAGAGTATTGACTGGAGGTTGCAAATGGGTATGCAGTGCTGCACTAAGAAGCTCCTTGTGATTGCTTTGTTCACTAGAACATTGTCAAAAGGCAACAGGTACCTGCCAATAACCATCCCCATTTATCCCAGTAGAGGAATAACACACGGTACACCTTGGCTTAGGGAAACATTAAAGACATGTTCCCATACCGGGAGTTGAACCCGGGCCGCCTGGGTGAAAACCAGGAATCCTAACCGCTAGACCACATGGGAGTGAGGTGCTTGCACACCACTGTCGTGAAATCAAGGACACTTTTGTAACTCTGCAGTCATGGTGAGTGCAACACAGCACCACCTTAACCACTCCCCCACTGGCTGCAGGTTCTGGTTAAAAGCAGTAACTAGTCAGGGATGACACCATGAGTGAAAACCAACAAATTAACTTGAAAACTGGTGGGAAAATTCTGCAAGTTGTTAAGACTTCAAAGCCCTCCATCAAAAGATTTACTCTTGAGCTGATTCCTGCAAGTTGGACTTGGCATACGTGTGGCAACAGAATTTAATCTCCATGCCATGTAGGACTTTCCATTTATTGGCAAGACATGAAACCCAACACCAAGGGAACTTTGCAGCTACATCTGCGTGGCAGCAGTGGGATTCGAACCCACGCCCCCGAAGAGACTGGAGCCTTAATCCAGCACCTTAGACCGCTCGGTCATGCTACCACTACAACTAGCAGCCTCCTAGCCAAGTACTAGACGGTAAAACTTGAAAAGGTGCAGCACAAACTAGAAGCCCAGAACATTCAGCAATGCTCTTAATGTTGTAGGAAAGAAATGGTCTCCTACTTCACTGAGTGTTTTTGGACAGGATGGCATCTGCCTGCCCTGGGTAAGATCCTATTGCAGCAATGAGATTTCAACCCACACGTGTGAAGAGCCCAAAGCCTTAACCCAGGTCCTTAGACCTCACAACCTAACACCTTACAATGCGGTGGACTTGAAGCACACTTGAGTGGCATGTAGTTACAGCAGGGAAACAGCAAAGCTTGCAAAGGTGTAACACAAACTGGAACGAGTTTCTTCAACTTCATAAACAGTACCTTTGCATAATACCCAAAACTGATTAACAATGGTGATCAGTTTGTTTGCACTGATTAACAATGGGCTGTTGGCTCACTTTCATCATCATTCACATGCAAATTGCCACAACCATTGATCAATGGACAGGATTACCATTCACAGAGAGTTGGGGAATGGCTGCAATCACAGCACTGAAAGATGGTGAAACATGTACCCTTAGTCCTGCTCCCTCCGTTCAAAGATGGCCATTTGCTTTTCACATAAATGGCCTCCTTGACTCCCCGCTCACACTATCCTACCTCCCCGCCCAGAATGTGTACATCCTCATCAGTAGAAGAGCGGCCACTGAACTGTAGGTCTAAACAGACTGCTGAGAACTGGCCTGACCAGCTAGCTGTTTTGTGTCGTGACATGCGCTTAGCCAAGTTTTGGCTGGTTTTCCTGTTTCCTTCATGGCAATCCTAAGGGGAAGAGGGAAAAGTCTGTATTCTGCTCCTGCTTGGAGAGTATTGACTGGAGGTTGCAAATGGGTATGCAGTGCTGCACTAAGAAGCTCCTTGTGATTGCTTTGTTCACTAGAACATTGTCAAAAGGCAACAGGTACCTGCCAATAACCATCCCCATTTATCCCAGTAGAGGAATAACACACGGTACACCTTGGCTTAGGGAAACATTAAAGACATGTTCCCATACCGGGAGTTGAACCCGGGCCGCCTGGGTGAAAACCAGGAATCCTAACCGCTAGACCACATGGGAGTGAGGTGCTTGCACACCACTGTAGTGAAATCAAGGACACTTTTGTAACTCTGCAGTCATGGTGAGTGCAACACAGCACCACCTTAACCACTCCCCCACTGGCTGCAGGTTCTGGTTAAAAGCAGTAACTAGTCAGGGATGACACCATGAGTGAAAACCAACAAATTAACTTGAAAACTGGTGGGAAAATTCTGCAAGTTGTTAAGACTTCAAAGCCCTCCATCAAAAGATTTACTCTTGAGCTGATTCCTGCAAGTTGGACTTGGCATACGTGTGGCAACAGAATTTAATCTCCATGCCATGGAGGACTTTCCATTTATTGGCAAGACATGAAACCCAACACCAAGGGAACTTTGCAGCTACATCTGCGTGGCAGCAGTGGGATTCGAACCCACGCCCCCGAAGAGACTGGAGCCTTAATCCAGCACCTTAGACCGCTCGGTTATGCTACCACTACAGCTAGCAGCCTCCTAGCCAAGTACTAGACGGTAAAACTTGAAAAGGCGCAGCACAAACTAGAAGCCCAGAACATTCAGCAATGCTCTTAATGTTGTAGGAAAGAAATGGTCTCCTACTTCACTGAGTGTTTTTGGACAGGATGGCATCTGCCTGCCCTGGGTAAGATCCTATTGCAGCAATGAGATTTCAACCCACACGTGTGAAGAGCCCAAAGCCTTAACCCAGGTCCTTAGACCTCACAACCTAACACCTTACAATGCGGTGGACTTGAAGCACACTTGAGTGGCATGTAGTTACAGCAGGGAAACAGCAAAGCTTGCAAAGGTGTAACACAAACTGGAACGAGTTTCTTCAACTTCATAAACAGTACCTTTGCATAATACCCAAAACTGATTAACAATGGTGATCAGTTTGTTTGCACTGATTAACAATGGGCTGTTGGCTCACTTTCATCATCATTCACATGCAAATTGCCACAACCATTGATCAATGGACAGGATTACCATTCACAGAGAGTTGGGGAATGGCTGCAATCACAGCACTGAAAGATGGTGAAACATGTACCCTTAGTCCTGCTCCCTCCGTTCAAAGATGGCCATTTGCTTTTCACATAAATGGCCTCCTTGACTCCCCGCTCACACTATCCTACCTCCCCGCCCAGAATGTGTACATCCTCATCAGTAGAAGAGCGGCCACTGAACTGTAGGTCTAAACAGACTGCTGAGAACTGGCCTGACCAGCTAGCTGTTTTGTGTCGTGACATGCGCTTAGCCAGGTTTTGGCTGGTTTTCCTGTTTCCTTCATGGCAATCCTAAGGGGAAGAGGGAAAAGTCTGTATTCTGCTCCTGCTTGGAGAGTATTGACTGGAGGTTGCAAATGGGTATGCAGTGCTGCACTAAGAAGCTCCTTGTGATTGCTTTGTTCACTAGAACATTGTCAAAAGGCAACAGGTACCTGCCAATAACCATCCCCATTTATCCCAGTAGAGGAATAACACACGGTACACCTTGGCTTAGGGAAACATTAAAGACATGTTCCCATACCGGGAGTTGAACCCGGGCCGCCTGGGTGAAAACCAGGAATCCTAACCGCTAGACCACATGGGAGTGAGGTGCTTGCACACCACTGTCGTGAAATCAAGGACACTTTTGTAACTCTGCAGTCATGGTGAGTGCAACACAGCACCACCTTAACCACTCCCCCACTGGCTGCAGGTTCTGGTTAAAAGCAGTAACTAGTCAGGGATGACACCATGAGTGAAAACCAACAAATTAACTTGAAAACTGGTGGGAAAATTCTGCAAGTTGTTAAGACTTCAAAGCCCTCCATCAAAAGATTTACTCTTGAGCTGATTCCTGCAAGTTGGACTTGGCATACGTGTGGCAACAGAATTTAATCTCCATGCCATGTAGGACTTTCCATTTATTGGCAAGACATGAAACCCAACACCAAGGGAACTTTGCAGCTACATCTGCGTGGCAGCAGTGGGATTCGAACCCACGCCCCCGAAGAGACTGGAGCCTTAATCCAGCACCTTAGACCGCTCGGTCATGCTACCACTACAACTAGCAGCCTCCTAGCCAAGTACTAGACGGTAAAACTTGAAAAGGTGCAGCACAAACTAGAAGCCCAGAACATTCAGCAGTGCTCTTAATGTTGTAGGAAAGAAATGGTCTCCTACTTCACTGAGTGTTTTTGGACAGGATGGCATCTGCCTGCCCTGGGTAAGATCCTATTGCAGCAATGAGATTTCAACCCACACGTGTGAAGAGCCCAAAGCCTTAACCCAGGTCCTTAGACCTCACAACCTAACACCTTACAATGCGGTGGACTTGAAGCACACTTGAGTGGCATGTAGTTACAGCAGGGAAACAGCAAAGCTTGCAAAGGTGTAACACAAACTGGAACGAGTTTCTTCAACTTCATAAACAGTACCTTTGCATAATACCCAAAACTGATTAACAATGGTGATCAGTTTGTTTGCACTGATTAACAATGGGCTGTTGGCTCACTTTCATCATCATTCACATGCAAATTGCCACAACCATTGATCAATGGACAGGATTACCATTCACAGAGAGTTGGGGAATGGCTGCAATCACAGCACTGAAAGATGGTGAAACATGTACCCTTAGTCCTGCTCCCTCCGTTCAAAGATGGCCATTTGCTTTTCACATAAATGGCCTCCTTGACTCCCCGCTCACACTATCCTACCTCCCCGCCCAGAATGTGTACATCCTCATCAGTAGAAGAGCGGCCACTGAACTGTAGGTCTAAACAGACTGCTGAGAACTGGCCTGACCAGCTAGCTGTTTTGTGTCGTGACATGCGCTTAGCCAGGTTTTGGCTGGTTTTCCTGTTTCCTTCATGGCAATCCTAAGGGGAAGAGGGAAAAGTCTGTATTCTGCTCCTGCTTGGAGAGTATTGACTGGAGGTTGCAAATGGGTATGCAGTGCTGCACTAAGAAGCTCCTTGTGATTGCTTTGTTCACTAGCACATTGTCAAAAGGCAACAGGTACCTGCCAATAACCATCCCCATTTATCCCAGTAGAGGAATAACACACGGTACACCTTGGCTTAGGGAAACATTAAAGACATGTTCCCATACCGGGAGTTGAACCCGGGCCGCCTGGGTGAAAACCAGGAATCCTAACCGCTAGACCACATGGGAGTGAGGTGCTTGCACACCACTGTAGTGAAATCAAGGACACTTTTGTAACTCTGCAGTCATGGTGAGTGCAACACAGCACCACCTTAACCACTCCCCCACTGGCTGCAGGTTCTGGTTAAAAGCAGTAACTAGTCAGGGATGACACCATGAGTGAAAACCAACAAATTAACTTGAAAACTGGTGGGAAAATTCTGCAAGTTGTTAAGACTTCAAAGCCCTCCATCAAAAGATTTACTCTTGAGCTGATTCCTGCAAGTTGGACTTGGCATACGTGTGGCAACAGAATTTAATCTCCATGCCATGGAGGACTTTCCATTTATTGGCAAGACATGAAACCCAACACCAAGGGAACTTTGCAGCTACATCTGCGTGGCAGCAGTGGGATTCGAACCCACGCCCCCGAAGAGACTGGAGCCTTAATCCAGCACCTTAGACCGCTCGGTCATGCTACCACTACAACTAGCAGCCTCCTAGCCAAGTACTAGACGGTAAAACTTGAAAAGGCGCAGCACAAACTAGAAGCCCAGAACATTCAGCAATGCTCTTAATGTTGTAGGAAAGAAATGGTCTCCTACTTCACTGAGTGTTTTTGGACAGGATGGCATCTGCCTGCCCTGGGTAAGATCCTATTGCAGCAATGAGATTTCAACCCACACGTGTGAAGAGCCCAAAGCCTTAACCCAGGTCCTTAGACCTCACAACCTAACACCTTACAATGCGGTGGACTTGAAGCACACTTGAGTGGCATGTAGTTACAGCAGGGAAACAGCAAAGCTTGCAAAGGTGTAACACAAACTGGAACGAGTTTCTTCAACTTCATAAACAGTACCTTTGCATAATACCCAAAACTGATTAACAATGGTGATCAGTTTGTTTGCACTGATTAACAATGGGCTGTTGGCTCACTTTCATCATCATTCACATGCAAATTGCCACAACCATTGATCAATGGACAGGATTACCATTCACAGAGAGTTGGGGAATGGCTGCAATCACAGCACTGAAAGATGGTGAAACATGTACCCTTAGTCCTGCTCCCTCCGTTCAAAGATGGCCATTTGCTTTTCACATAAATGGCCTCCTTGACTCCCCGCTCACACTATCCTACCTCCCCGCCCAGAATGTGTACATCCTCATCAGTAGAAGAGCGGCCACTGAACTGTAGGTCTAAACAGACTGCTGAGAACTGGCCTGACCAGCTAGCTGTTTTGTGTCGTGACATGCGCTTAGCCAGGTTTTGGCTGGTTTTCCTGTTTCCTTCATGGCAATCCTAAGGGGAAGAGGGAAAAGTCTGTATTCTGCTCCTGCTTGGAGAGTATTGACTGGAGGTTGCAAATGGGTATGCAGTGCTGCACTAAGAAGCTCCTTGTGATTGCTTTGTTCACTAGAACATTGTCAAAAGGCAACAGGTACCTGCCAATAACCATCCCCATTTATCCCAGTAGAGGAATAACACACGGTACACCTTGGCTTAGGGAAACATTAAAGACATGTTCCCATACCGGGAGTTGAACCCGGGCCGCCTGGGTGAAAACCAGGAATCCTAACCGCTAGACCACATGGGAGTGAGGTGCTTGCACACCACTGTAGTGAAATCAAGGACACTTTTGTAACTCTGCAGTCATGGTGAGTGCAACACAGCACCACCTTAACCACTCCCCCACTGGCTGCAGGTTCTGGTTAAAAGCAGTAACTAGTCAGGGATGACACCATGAGTGAAAACCAACAAATTAACTTGAAAACTGGTGGGAAAATTCTGCAAGTTGTTAAGACTTCAAAGCCCTCCATCAAAAGATTTACTCTTGAGCTGATTCCTGCAAGTTGGACTTGGCATACGTGTGGCAACAGAATTTAATCTCCATGCCATGTAGGACTTTCCATTTATTGGCAAGACATGAAACCCAACACCAAGGGAACTTTGCAGCTACATCTGCGTGGCAGCAGTGGGATTCGAACCCACGCCCCCGAAGAGACTGGAGCCTTAATCCAGCACCTTAGACCGCTCGGTCATGCTACCACTACAACTAGCAGCCTCCTAGCCAAGTACTAGACGGTAAAACTTGAAAAGGTGCAGCACAAACTAGAAGCCCAGAACATTCAGCAATGCTCTTAATGTTGTAAGAAAGAAATGGCCTAGAAATACTTCACTTAGTGTTTTTGAGTGACAACCAACAAATTTACTTGAAAACTGGTGGAAAATCCTGCAAGTTGTTAAGAATTCAAAGCCCACCATCAGAAGATTTACCCTTGATGAGATTCCTGAAAGAATGTTTGAGCAGGATGGCATCTGCCTGCCCATATACGTCCATTTTCCCAAAAAACTACACAGGCTGCCTTCTGTGGTCAATGTAAATGTCACAGTAACCTTTTGTTGGTCTACAGCTAACCAAGCTTTGGTTTCTTTACAGTGCGTGAAAATTAAACATTAAAAAAGCAAAAGCAAAAATAGAAGGCTACATCTATGACAGGTCTCAAACTTCCAGTTAATATTCATGCCAGATTGACCAGTACTGAATGAGGTAACTACTGCCTGCATGTAGGCGGAGAAGAACATCTACTGGTAATATAGACTGATGACCCCTATGTAACAGACTGATTGAAAAACAGCGTTAATGCCACCCATATGCAACACCAAACTGAAAACAAAGCAAAAGCAGGCTCGGTATGACTCATGAATGACACCAAACACAAATGTGGAGACCATAAAGAATGAGGTGCTAACAGAGGAAATAGCAGGTCTGTGTGATGTTTACACACACACACACACACACACACACACACACACACACACACACACACACACACACACACACACACACACAGAGCATCATGGTTGCCAGGCAGTGGGCTGGTAGCAGAAGGCAGGAGGCATGGGCACACACACACACACACTTGTTAGGGTGTCCGGGTCCATGTGTTCAGATTCGGAACTGTGTGTTCTGCTGCTTTATCCCGTCTAAAGCTCAGCATCCTCTCCACAACACCCTGCCAATAAAAACGCCCCTGACAGCGCCGAAAGCAGCCAGGTTTCATCTCCTCTCTCCTCCTCGACTCTTTAATCAGACAACCAAAAACTAAACTACCAAAGTTTTTAACTAAGTTTGAGGACCTTTGAGAACTGACTTCTGCTTTCAAATAAATAAAGCTCCCTGTCACTCATTGTTCGAGCAAATTCCTGATCATGATTGGTATCCAATCCAATCCAATTTTATTTATAAAGTACTTTTAAAATACCCAGCACAGGACCAAAGTGCTGTACAGAAAATAAGTTAAAAGAACAATAGAATAACAGAAAACAGCAAAAAATAAATAAATAAAACACATAATGCATAAAATTAAAACAGCCCTATATTAAAAGAAAAACAAGATAAAACAGCATTGAATCAGCTAAAAACAACTAAAATTAAAGCTGCAAGCAGCGTTATGAGGGCCCTCGCACCCCCAGCGCGTCGAGCCACGCCCAACACCTAAAACAAGCACCTCCAATCTGATGTCACATTGATGGAATTCATGCATTTAACCACCAGCTAACATTTCATCTCATTCAATCATGATTATAGTCCTCCCACTAGGTGGCGCTCAAACCATTACTGACAAATGGTATTACAAACATTTCCGAGCTCGAGTCTCATCACGCCTGCGAACTTTGGGAGAGATTGGACATTGTGTTTTTGAGTGACAGCAGATTACTGCTTTTTGGCGAGTGATTGAAACTCCACGTGCCGCTATGACCACCCCGTTTCCCTGAATGTAAAAAGCTTCGCAATTTAACATCATAAAGGTCTTTAGATTCCACACACTGGAGATCGCGTCAGTTAGATGAAATCCCTTGGAGGAGTTCGTCAAAGTACGGTGCCTGAAAAGAGGGGAAAATGTCGCCAAAATTACACATTAATTTTAAAATGGCTGACTTCCTGTTGGATTTGGGATATTGCTCCAAGACACTTTTTTGTACATCTTGATATCTCCTATAAGTTTACCAGGTTTCAGACTCATAAATGAAACACATAGCAGGGGCTGATGTTTTGAAATTTTGTAGGGGGCGCTGTGGAGCCATTTTGCGCTATTCAATGAAAATGATCACATAACAAGATAGCCCTCGTCACATTGGAGGTGTGGGCCAAATTTCAAGACCTTTTAAACTTTCCAAGCCCCTCTAAAGCCACTTCATCTTTCATGGTGAACCGCCTTCCCACCAGGGTTCAGTTTAAAGTCACAATTTTCTCACTGAAGCAGCATGAGGGACAGACGGTGATATTCACCGCTTTTGAGGTGGACATGTGAAAATCAGTACAGCAAAATGAAAGACATGACATTTCCTCTTGCCACTAGGTGGCGCTCTTCGTATACCTGACAATGGGCACATCAATCTGTTCAGGGCGGGTCTGACATCATGCCTGTAAAGTCTGGTACTGATCAGACTGGATTTCATTGAGTTATACTAATTTGTTTCTTCATGGAGAGACATGAAAGTTCGCCATGCTGCTGGGGTCACACCCTTTCGCGAAAAGGGTGTGACAGTTTTCACTGTAACCCAAGACCAACTCCTTAAGGCTTTCCTGGAGAAATTTGAGGCTTCAGATGTCACCCATCACAATACTGTATCCCAAAGTGTAAAACATGGCATTTCCTGTTCCCACTAGGTGGCGCTGGCCCTTATGTCAAATATGGCAGTTGAAATATGTTCAGGGGTGGAGCCTTATCATATGTGTGCTCTTTGGTCCAGATCGGACAATGTATGACAGAATGAGAGGCAATAACATTTTCATGGCGAGTCATCGAAATTCGCCATGGCGCCACGCGTCACCGTATTGTGAAAACTCAAAAGCTCCGCAATTTAACATGGCCCAGGTGTGTAGTTGGCACTGACCAAATATGAAGGTTATACAACCAAATCCCAAGGAGGAGTTCGAAAAAGTTCGAGGCATGGAAATGGCAAAATTAGAGCCAAAATGTCACATTCACTTCTAAATTGCGGACTTCCTGTTGGGTTTGCGTCAATGGGCCCACAGACTTTTTTGTTCGTCTTGGCATGGTACAGATGTGTGCCAAATTTCATACATGTAGCTCAAACGATGTGGTCGTAGGGCTGCATTTAACAAGGCATAGGTGGCACTCTAGAGCCATTTCCCAGTGCTCATATGTAAAACCATTAAAATACAAAATTTTTCACCAGACCTGGCATGTGTGCAAAATTTCACGAGTTTTTGAGCATGTTTAGGCCCTCAAAAAGGCCCTTGTTTTGCCTGAATAATAAGAAGAAGAAGAAACGGAGCAGATACAATACTCTCGGTGCTCGGGCCCTAATAAAAATAAAAAATAAAACCAACATCTCACGTGGTGTTAAAGGCCAGGGTAAAGAGGTGGGCTTTCAAGAGTGACTTAAAAACAGGTAAAGAAGTGGCTTGTCTAATCTCTAAAGGAGCTCGTTCCACGTTCCACAGATATAGCATATCAAATAATCCTCCACGACCAAGAAGTGTTAAAAGTAATCACCATTTGTTGTGCCTACTGGGATTTCTTTTTTCAGTTCAATTCAATTTTAATTATATAGCAAAAAAAGAAAAGACCCTACAATATAGTACAAAGAAAACAGAGAATGACATTTCAAGTTTGTTTTTTTTCAAGTGACTCTTCAAAGATTGTACTTTTTTAATCCGTCTGTAAGAACTGAGGCCTAAAGGCTGCCTATGAGCTAAAAACAAGATTGACAAAATAACAAATGACAAATTGCAAAGTAAAATTCTCCACCCGGATGTCTACGTGCATGCCAGTCCTCAACTGTTCAAACAAATCTGTTCATGGAGTTGAACAGATTTGCTTGTGTTAGATTACAACATTTAAGTGCAATATCATTAAGCTACTTAAAAGAACGTCTCATCTACATTACAGAAAATTGCCTTTTTCAGGTTTACCATCACTGTGTAGCACCAGACAGTGGACACGACAATAAAACTCGCCTTACCGCCTCACCTGAATCTGTCATGTCAACAGTCATGACTGTGTCATTTTTCCTGAGAAACTAACTAATAATATGGTAGAGACAAGCACGCTGAAGAGTCAACTGGAAAACAAACAGTGTTTCCCATGGCTCAGGTAGAGTAAAATTAGGATGGCAGCTTTCTTTCAACAAGGAAAAATTACTGGTTGCCCAGTGGCTACATTGGATTTTTTTGTTTTGTTTTGTTTTTTTTCTGTTGGAGACATATTGCTAATAGTTATGGCTACCAACAACATCTGATCACCCAAATGTTGAGCATACAACACCCTGGTGAGAGGCCACCTTTCTCTGGTGGTTATATTCTTATGTATATACAAGGTTGCCAAACACCTACATCATTTTGCAGTTAAATTGCTGTCATGCAGCAACCATGTCACCGTTTGTGGAGGATTTTCTGTTTCAAATCTGAGGTTCTGGCTAGACTTTGCGACTGTAGCATTAGTGAAACATCAAAGGACCCTCTGTTAAACTTTGTGATAAGGTGATGAAGGCAAGCCATAAGCTAACGGGGCTCTATTCAAATCAGAAAAACCAAAGAAGAAGAATCAAAACAATAGAGGCAAAAAAGTGCAAGCGTCATGCTAGAACCACAAAATACTGATAATACTATCCAAAAATCAAGCACATATCTTTTGGTGTGTCACAATGTGTTTAAATCGCGGGGTCTAAAGAGAATCTTTCAGTCATCCTGAAGTTCTCCCTTCATGAAGGATATAATGTTCACTTTTTGGTCTCTTATGGGACTTGTTGAATCATACTACCTCATCTGTTTCTATCTGTCCATTACATTTATATCCGATGAAGAGAGGCCAAATATAGGAACCATTCTTCTCAGAAAAAAATCAGTTTGACTTCTCTTCCTTTCCTGTATATGGTTTGGATATCTCCCTCCTCAACAGTGAAGTAATTTCTTCTGATTTTTTTCTTTCTCTCTCTTTCTCTCTCCCATTCTCAAATACACACACACACACACACACACACACACACACACACACACACGCACGCACGCACGCACGCACGCACACACACACACACACACACACACACTCCTCTCGTCATCTGGAAGTGATTGTATCCACCATTACAGCATGCCTTGGCTGACTTTACACGTGTTGGTGTTGACAGCCAGCCCTTTGTCCATGATAGAGAGACAAGCTCTGGAGAGACACGCACTGATAAAAAAAACACCTCGTACTGCAAACACATGAAGCCTCTGTCAGCTATCCTATACGCAGGACTGCATTAGAAAAAATACTCCGAACATGCAGAAACACTGATGGATTGAGGTTTGGGGTTTTTTCTCGTTTTTTTATAGACGTGCCTGTGCATGTTTCAGGGAATTCAATGATTTAATGCATGGAGTCATGTCTGAATCGCTTCCACAACAAACCACAGGATCAATGTAAGTATTATAAAAGCTCAACTATCTAAACCAATTCCTTCCATGTTATCAAATAATTTGTCCTTTAAAGTAAAGCGTCTACTTAAGGGAGAACCTTCAAAGAAATATATACAATGACAGAAGGTCTTACAAAGGTATAAACCTGCAGGAAAACTCCAGTTCTTCTCAGTTGAAAGACATCTCTGATGAGTTTCACATGACTGTCTGCCAGTCCAGCCCATGGTTTTATTGTTTTGCTCACCCTAACTAGCTTAACAAAGCTACTCCTAAGACTACTGCACAAAATGCTAAATGGGTAAAGAGTTACTTAATTGTAGATGTTATAAAAGACACATTCTGAAGAATCCTGAGCACAAATCTGTGAGAATCTTGACATGACAAATAAGATGCATATATAGTCATTTCACAGGGCCCCCTGACTGCTTCAATAGGAATTAAGATGGTAACTCACACCCAGAACCTGAAATGCACTTGACTTATTATTCGTCATTAAGTGCAACCAACTCTGTAAAAGCAGAAGTATTGGCATTTTTAGGCCTGGAGCATTCAGGTGTGTGTTAACACAATGCCACAATCTTCCCAGAAGTGGACATCAGAGCAAAACATCTCCCCAAAATCAGACCTGCAAGAGAAACTGTAAAAAATCCAAGAGCTACATCTCAGACACAACAGGTTTCAGTTAGCATCTTAAATGTTAAAGTTCATGACCACAAAATTAAAAACACACTGAACAAGTGAGGTGTGTTTGGAAGGGTTGCCAGAAGAAAGTCTGTTCTCTCTAAAAAAATAACATCTCAGCACAGCTTAAGTTTACAAAGCTGCATTCGAACTTCTGGAATAATGTGCTTTGAAAAGAGGAGACCAAAGCGGACCAAAGTATTGTAGAGTCAAATGTGAGGCCATCTGCCTGACAGCTTAATCGGCCATGCAACAGAACAATGACCCCAAGCAGAGCAGCAAATCTACAAATGAATGGCTGCAAAATCGAAGTGTCAATGTGCTGCAGTGGCCCAGTCAAAGTCCAGAATGTCTGCAAACCTCAAAGAACTGCAGCAATGTTTTAAAAAAGAAGAGTTGGCCAAAATTCCTCTACAACGATGTGAGAGACTGATAAAGTCAACAGGAAACCATTACTTCAAGCTTTTGCTGATAAAGATGCCTCTACGAGCTAATGACTCATGGACTGCACTTAGTCTTACACGATTATATCTACTCTAGCCGAAAGAAGCAAATCATTATTTTTTATAAGATTGAAACTCTGTAAAATATCTATCCAATCAAGTTGTTGCAGTAATGAATCCACAGTGGCATAAATTGTGCCCCAAGATGACTAGTGAGTGCAATGTTGTGCCTGGAAGGACTTTAAGCAACCCAAGCAGAACTTTAAGTTTCTACTTCTGGTAGAGAGGTCTCAAAGAAAAACATTTAGGTATTAATCATTTAGTCCTGTAATTATTAGTTAGTAATGGAAGCAATGCTTACTAGGATTGGTTAATTAGATAAATACATTGGCTGTTTCCATCATTTGTGGGGGTAGTTTTTGAATCTTCTTTTCATTTGGTAATCACATGGTTTGCTTCCTTCAGAATTCAACCCTGTGCAAAATTAAATGCAATCTAGCAGACACTGACAATTGGATTGGGGCCATATTACGAACCTTGTGACAGCAATGATGTACTTCTTTATAAGAAAAGCTGAGGCTACATAGCAATCAACCAGCTTTTAGCAGTTGTTGTCTGGTTAATTGGTGCTGAAAACTGTCATTTCACAAACTATATCTAGCAACTAGATATAATAGAAACAGAATAATCCAAAATAGCATTTGAAGTCATCCATGAGTTTCTCCATGACTGCATTCAGTGAAAAGGAGTGTGTAGGAAATACCAAACCTGACCTGGCAAACCTCTGCAACTACCTTGTTAATCATCAGCTGCTGGAGTCACACTGGTCAGCTGAAACGTTTTAATATAAAACCAACCCTCATGCCTCATTCTGGATGCATCATCATGCAATGTTACAGTCACATCCCCTCGCCTGGACTTACATTTTACTAGCAGTGCATCATCCGTGGTGTATTCAGTTTAGCTTACTGTGCTTACATACCGCTGCCATCATGCAGCCTACATCTGCTCTTTGAACAATATGCCTCCACTGAGGCACACTCTGTAAACAAACACTGCCTGATAGGAATCTGCCGTATAGGAGACAGAGTAAACACCGTCCCGAGGCTTCGTCCTCAGGTCATACCGAGGAAACAGAGGAGAGAGGAGTAGAGGTGATTGGAAAGAAGAAATGTGGAAAATCTCACTGGACTCAGAGTGCTGTTCTGCACATGTACAGTATTTCATCACAGGGCCTCTTCCTGCATTATATCACTGCTGTTACCCAATCTCCTGCACTCCAGTGGCGTTTGTTATTTCTTACAGTGTGGGGAAATTTGGGGATCACTGGGACAATTCCTCTCTGGTTCTCTTTTTCTGCAGGAAAATTTACACTTTTACCGTTTAATTACAGGAGAATAAACTCCAAACCAAATCATGAAAGTTAGGAAAAGCTCTGATTAATAAAATACTATCTTAGGGAAACTGTACTTTGACTATTGGGTCAGAAGACAGATTACAAGCCCTAACCGTTGAGTGGTAAGATTAGAACAGCAGTATATGACTACCACTTCATTTACCAAACAGAGATGGAAAGCAGTAAAATGCTCATGTGAGAACTTTATCTAAGCTGATATCCACGTGGATAAAGTTGTTAGTGAAACTTGTCTGATGATGTCACTAACAACTCATGAGAGATTTGAATATATATACAGTTCTTAATCCAAATGTATTATTTTATCTTTTGTGATGACAAAGCTATTCCTCAGGATGCTGAACTACTCACTTTATGTACATTTTTACTTTACATATATTATGTCATTGTTTTACAGCTATAACATATGCGCTGATATGATGCAGAATTCAGAAAGCAGAACTGCAGAATCTGTGTCCATCTTACAGATACAGTGTGTGCTTTTGGCACAAATAAAGCTCTTAAAACATTGTCAACGCAATAAAGAAATGATACATAAAATGAAATAACTTTGGTTTGCATTTTTTAAAAGTGCTAAAAACTTGTTTTCTTAGCCACTTGGGGGCAAAGGAAAAAATAGTGAACCCAGTTTTAAAACCAATAATTTTTTAAACAAGCAGCCACTGCGTAACATTTAGATGTTAATTTCTTTTCACGCTACACAAGGAAATATATGCTGTAACTCTGTAGCTGCCAGCCAGTCTCTAACTGTGCCATTAAATGCTGAGCAGATACCGCAAAGTGGGTTTTTAGGGCTTTAATTTTGAAAAGCAAAGCTACCTGATGGAGCTAAAAACAATGCTAGTTCATGTTTAACATTGTCAGTTAGTTAATGCTTTGCTGCTATAAAAATACAGATCAATTTTTTTTCTGGCACAACCCACCTAAGAAGCCAAAAAAGGATCAACATTTTCTTTTATCAGTTATTAACAATAAAAGAGTCAAAATGAATTTTACTTGTTTTCCTTTAACAGTCCTTCGTACACATTAGTTTCACTTCATATTTTCACCTGGTTGTCCACACCACACCTGCAGTTGCTCCATATCCCACCAGAGGGGAATACCCACTGGTAAAGCAGAACTTTCCTTGAGCATTCTCCACTAAAAGTGCTTCAAGTTCTGGCAAATACGAGGCTGAAAATACATGCAAAACATTTAGGCACTAATATCAGGGCCAATTTAAATGAGCTGCAGGGTGTTTACAACAAAATCAGACTCAAACATTACTCAGTTTTCTGAGTAAGTGACACATATTTGTTTTTACAAAATTAGATGTTTGACTGCAGGGCATAGTTTCAAAGACTTTTCTTCACAAAAACAGTGACAAATGAAATATCAAATGAAGAAAAATGACAGAAATGTCTGTGTTTTTCCTTGTCTTGATCCTCCCATCCTTCCTGGATTTCCCTCCTCCTTTCTTTCTTTTCCTCTCTCTTCACTTTGTGCCTTTTCCTCGACCCATTTAATCTTTTTTTCTACTTTGCCTGTGATTTTTATCCATTTCTCTCATGCCTGTTCAAGCTGTTCACCTCTGTGTGTGTCTGTGTGTCTACACATTGACAAATTGCTGCTGATATTAGAGAAAGACACACTACATGTAGTTCACAGCATGAGGTATCAGCACAAAAGACTACAGCACACACACACACATGCACACAGGATACACTGGCTGTTTGAAGCCTATACGAGCTCTAGCAGAGGGCGCAAAATGTAAAAGTTTTGTTCCTTTTGGCTATGCATTTGTTTGTTTTATTGGTAGAACATTAAGTCCCTTTATTTAACAATAAATGTGTGTGTTTGTTTTGCTGTTGTTGTGGGGACATTATCAGGAAATGTCGATATAAATCATTAAAGTTTACACTGGGGAAGGTTTAAGATGCATAATTATAAGACAATGTCCTCTGAAGTGTCTGATGTGTGTGTGTGCGGGCGTGTGTGTGTGTGTTCCTGTCGAGCTGTCTTCGTGAGGACCGAAATCTGCATTCTACTATACTTGTGAGAACCAACAGTCACTTGTGAGGACACACTCACCGGTCCTCACAAATTTGAAGGCATTTTTGAGGCTCAAAATGTGGTTTTAGTGTCAGGGTTACAATTAGGTTATAGTTAGGTTTAGGGTAAGGGTTAGGGGTAGGGGTAGGCATTCATTTTTAATGGTTAGGGTTAGGGTAAGGGGCTAGGGAAAGCATTATGTCAATGAAGGTCCTCACTAAGATAGCTGAATGGGGTCGTGTGTGTGTGTGTGTGTGTGTGTGTGTGTGTGCGTGTGTGAAAGAGAGAGAGAGAGAGAGAGAGAGAGAGAGAGAAAGGGCCGGGCTCTCAGCCAAGACAGGAAGTTGTTAATAGGCTTTCTTCTCTGACTCCGTACCTGAAACCACAGCTCGCTTTCATAAACTGAGGTCACAACAGCACTTTCACTCTCTCTCTCCCACACACACACACACACACACACACACACACACACACACTGTGTGTAATTAACAGCCACTCTTCCCACAAAGTCTACTATCCGATTATTAAGTGATGACATGACGAATCCTACTTCCGGGTCTAAAGTAGTCTGCGTTTAATATGGCTTTTGTGTTGTTAACATGTTTAATGTTTTGTATTTTCTTCTATTTAATCTCAAAAAGCTCCTAAAACAGTCAGTGATCACTGTTGACCTCCCTCGGCTTTTATTACCGCTAATCATTTATTTAAGCTCAGTTTTTAAAACCTTAGGATGTAACTACAGCCCAGCCCATGCAGCAGTATATGAATGACTAACCTCGTATTGTGGATGGATTATCTCAGTTGTTCTCCTGGCTGAAGTTTGGTCCTTTTACAGCATCCTGCCATGCGATTACATTTGTTCCTGACCACCGAGAACACTCACGTTAACTTTTATCGAGTGGAAAAAAAGTTAGCTTGTTTATATTATGCTAACATAGCTGTGTCACTAGCGGTCACGTAGCACATCATTATATACCAGCTAGCCCAACTTCAGTAACCCTACAAACGTCACTGCTGTTTAGCTTTCTGTCTTCATTTATGTTGGAAGTGATAACAGAGCTGTACGTTTTAATTTGTTTCCAAAACCCCGCAGTCAGGACATGCTATATTGTATTTAGATAGAAGCTAGCGAGCTAACTTCCTGCTAACTTCTAACTCCGTTAAATGTCATAAATTCCGTTTTCATGGATGCCTGGATGTTGAACTCAGTTGTTACACCTGGTAGAGCAGAACGCTGATCATTTTATTAAAGATGAAAGACTTAAGACAGTGTTTTAACTCTCAGTAATGCCACAGTGATCATTTGATATATGGACCTGCAGCGGAGTTTAGGCCCAGACACGGCTAGTGACGTCAGACTGAACGATCGGATAGGGGCTTGTGCCCCACCTCCAAATAATCCTAACTTTATAAACCAATGGCTCTCTCTCACACATTAAAACTGAGCAGTCACATAAAGCCTTGCAAGAAAACACCCATACTCATGCTTTCAGAGTGAGTCAAAAACACAAAAATCATCTACTAGGATGACAGTAGTGTAACTGAGTAGGGCTGCACGATTAATCGTTAGAAAATCGCGATCTCGATTCATACTTATGTGCGATCTCATTTCCAAATGACAACGATTTAAAAAAAAAAAAAAAAAGGCGACGACGATTGTACCGCATTTTTATCCGGGACGTAATCTGCATGAAAACAAGCGCTCACTCTTCCTGCTCAACAAATGACAAGGGCGGAGCCTTATACCACGTGATACAGAAGCTGTGCCGTGTGATGCTAAAATTAGCAGGGAAAAAACAACGGAGAGCACGTCAGGGATGACGAGAAAGTGACAGGAGAAAATCTGTCCCGGTAAACCACCCAAACATCAATAACGGGAACCTTATACAGCGCTTCACTATACACGTCGAACTCCCGCAGGCACAAAGAAATTACGGAGGCTATCACTTATCACCTGACCAAAGATATGGCTCCCATCAACCCTGTGCAAAACGAGGGATTTAGGAAAATGATCAACACCCTAGACAAACGCTACACAGTGCCGTCCCGCAACTATTTTTCTATTGTTGCACTACCTGCTCTATACACGCAGTGTCGAGCAATGGTGGAGACGGAATTTCAAGCAGTACAACATTTTGCGGCAACAACAAAACATGAGACATTTGTTATTTTTATGTTTATTTATTGTTTTTATGTTCAGTCTCAACTGTTATGAAGTTGATGTGCAGTTAAGTGCAATAAATATTTATACTGGAAAAGAAAATCGTGAGAGAATCGTGATCTCAATTCTAATCCAAAAAAATCGTGATTCTCATTTTATGCAAAATCGTGCAGCCCTATAACTGAGGCTGTCTGCTGAAATACATACAAACTTAACTTCTTAACATTTGAAATGTTTCACATTTTTGGGATAAAAATTTTACCCAGAAAGATAAGTTTATGAAAGTATTTATGAAAATATGTGAGGACTTAGAAGGCTTCCCTGCAGAACACCAAGTTCAACAACACTAGCTGAACGATTCTTCCTTCAAGTATGAAACTCGTCAACTTTAGGTATTTCTTTGGTCCGAGAGGTTGTAGGTGTTAGATATACTGGTAACAATAATCTGTGGCTGTAACAGATGCATGACAGCTTGTGAAATAAAAAGATATATACCAACAGTTGCGCATGAAACACGAACAGCACTAAAAATGCACATAGCCCTCGTGCCATTGGACATGGGTTTGTTAGGTTGCTGAGCGGGTCTGGAATGAGACCAAACTGTCTTCATATAAAGAAATTGGTTAGAGTGTTCAGGAACAACCCAAGAAGCACCATGGCTAAAGCCACACCAGCACCACTGTCCACGGTAAAGGAAGTTTGTCCATCACCATGAAAGAAGCCGGAAAATCGAAAGACCAAAGAATTTACCCTAAGACAGTTTACGTCTGTGTTTGGTTAATGTCTACATGTTTCTTCAACCTTAATTTAACCAGGAACTGAAAATCCTGAGATTAAGAATGACGTTTTTGCTTGGGTGTCCTGGGAAGAACAGTCAATTTCCAAGCAGAATAGTCTTACCCAGGTTTGAACCCAGGACCCGTCTGCAGTGAGGCAGCAATGTCAAACACTGATCCACCATGCTGTTTATACATGAAAACATCTCATTAAAAGTATATACATGTCGACATTTTGAAGTTATTGTTTGTGAATTCCAAAAATTAAACTTTTAAATTATGCACTCCCAAAAAAAAACATGATCAGCTTTGGTTTAAAGTTTGTTTATGTTTGCAGCTCTGAAACTGCTAGTTTTCTGTGACATTATATAATACACCATTTTGATGAATAATTCCACCTAGTGTATGAGAATGTGCAAATGAGATTTGCCTCTGGAAATTTGGCAGATCCAAATACTGATTTCAACTAAAAACAAAAATAAGATTTTTTTTTTTTAAATAAAAATTTGGAGTGGTGGCGGGAAGTTTTTCAGTCCTGCTACCGCTGCCCTCTGAATCACCAGCTGTAGGAAGAGAGATGGTGGGGGAGGATGAGGAGAAGTGAATGTTTTGGCTCAAGGAAAGAGTTCACGGACTGTAGATATGATTAAAAAAACTGTGGGATTACAAAACACCTCCATATCCAAAGCCGCGAAGTCTAAAATCAAACGTTGACCATAGCTAAAAACAGGTTTTAGGATTATTTTTGTCTCCTGTCACAGAGGAGAGTTGGAAGATGGAAAAAGAAGAGAAAAATGTGAGAAAGGAGGGGAAGGGGATGAGATGCAGGGATACTAAGTCATGAGGGCGACATCCACCCATGGGAACGAGATAGAAGGGGGGAGGGAAAGTCTTTTAAATCATTTCCTTCCCATTGGCTCTTTGATTAAGATGATTTAGGTTCAAATAGAGGAGCAAAACAATTTCTGTGTTCTCTACATGCTGAATGATATGAACAAAATTAAAATGTCCCCTTTGTTCAGATAAGCCATCGTTTACTTGATGTTAGTATTTTCCCTGTATAATTGTCTCTACCTTAAATATAAAGCATCTTGAGGCATAGTTTCTGGTGTAATGTTGCTTTCGTTAAAGTATTTTCTAATAAATTTCTACACTTTTATGTGCTTTAGATAATAAAAACCTGCAAAAGTGGATGAATCTTTCACATATTGGTGCAGCAATTAGCAAGAACAAAAGAAAGCACCACAGTGATCTCCTGAGGCCACACCCCTATTCAGTGATGTCACAGCAGGTGCTTTGCCTTTAGCACCTCAGGGATAACACCTGCTGTGAGCTCAGGAACTAGGAATTGTCCACAAGCGGATTAAAATGTGCTTTTCATGCAAACGTCTAACACGACTGGGACTATGAGGCAGAGCAGGGAACATTTTGTTACAAGAAACTCAAAAAAAAAAAAAATCAGTGCGAGGTCAAAGAAGGAATGTGGTTTCCCACATAGTATAAAGCTGGAAACAGGCACAAAAAGAAAACACCAAACTTTGGTTCCCATTCACATACTTGGGATACTCCTGCCCCACTTTGGGTCAACAGCAGCCAACAAAAAATGGCAGGAAATGAGCCCAGTATGAAAAAGGCTGAAGAGGAGGTGTTTCAGAGGGCAAACTCCTCAAGTTTAGGCCCTTCTGAGTGACAACTTCCAGTGGAAAGTGGACACACACACATGCACACACACATTCCTTCCGCTATCACGCTTTCCAAAGCGACGACTGACATCTTCTTCCTCTCTGTATCAGTGCGACTCCTCCCCTCCTCTCCGGGCGCAGGAAGCCAGCTCCGATTCCCTCCAGTGTTTCACAGTGCAGAGATCTTGGAAGCGGCTCAGGAGATCCGACTCCTGTACAAAGTCTACACTGGGTGGAAAAAATCCCCTCATCCAGGCTGGAAACGTGTGTTTTACTGTGTGTGCAACTCCACTTTTTTTGGCAGGTGGAGAGGGGGGATTGTCAGTGGTTGTTATTGGAGAAAAAGCACAGATCCAAGATTTTTTTCTTCAAATGAATAAGAGAAAATAATGTGAGTGTTTCTCATCCTTACAAATTGGAAAACCCTCAACTATCTTAACCTAACCAAACACTAACCACAGGTGGCGCTCATTGAGCAGTGTGCTCAAACATGGGGCTGTAGTAGGAGATACTGTAAGTCTTCCATAAAGACCTCCGATGGTGGGCTCTGTTTTAAGCCTTTCCAAAACCAAACTCATGAGAGCAAGTGCAAGAAATGGATTATACTTATAAGCTGCAAATTACCTAGCTTACTTCATACAGTCAAAGCTCCAAAGCCCAGGGCATTTTATTAGAGCCTCCCGCAGTTTTTAAAAGTCCCACTCAGCATTGTGTGGTATTCATCCCAAGTTTACTTGATCATTGTGATCTAAAAACTGACTGTAGATTCAGAGTTAGAGTAAACAAACACACCACTTAGTCCTTCAAAAGTTAAAAAATACACAAAGGAATATATATTTAAAAAACTACATTCACAAATTAAATAATGCCAAATACTAATATTGCTATTAAACAATTAACCTCATCCCCAGGACCTGAGTTGGCGGTGTGGCCCATTTACTGAAGATTCTTTTTCTGCTGTTACTCAGTGAGCTATAGCTTAAGTGCAAGTGATCAGTAAATGTTATTTGTGAACAAGTAGTGTTACTGTTGTTATAGGGCTGTTTTAACCCAACGCCTGATCTTCCCCTTTCCTTAACCAAGTAATTTTTACTAGCTAAACCTAACCAGTGATAGGAAGTGAAAGTAAAAAGTCAGGTAGGCAGAGTGGGGGTGCAAATCATGAAGGTCCCAATGAACATGAACAAAGTCTCCTGGCTGGTAACGACTGACAGAGTAGAGATGCACCGACTGCAGTGTTCTTGGTTGATTCTGATTTTTTGACCTGCCAATTTCCCCCCCTAAGACCTGTAACTCCCACATATACAAACAAAAATAAACTTTTCATATTTTCAAAGCAGATATTAAACTTTGTCTCCCCCACCCCCAAACGATGAGTTGCAAGAATGAGTTGCTGTAAACCTACCATTACCTGACATATTTAAGCTTACAAAGCAAAAGCAGGTGCAGCTGAGTCACATAACAAAACAAATATCGGGTACCTACACTAATTTCCAGAATGTTTATAACTTCACGCTATACCAGGAGATCAACATTAACGCTTTTCTGTATCCCCATAATTGTCCCCCTAACTGCTTTGACCTTTTGCTTATACTGAGGCTCCTTCCTTTAGCTTTAGCTTGAGCCACTAACCCTTTGTTAGCTTCTTAAAAATGTCCATGTTCAGCTGAGTGGGGGTGATTTAGCTGGCATAGATTCGGTTTGTTGTTACAAACACTTTTGAAATTTGTGACTTCCTCATTCACAGTATGAATGTAACTACTACGTGTCCGGTTGATAATCGAACTTACGTGAGACTGACTGAAAATCAGCCGAGTCTATATCTAATCTTATAACATGACTTTACACTGTAGCTAATATTGGCACAGCTGCTCTGGAAATCTCCCAGTGTTTACTGCAACAGCTTTACTGCATTTATACTTAAAGTAGGGGAGTGTAACTGATGAGTTTAATCTTTATCTTATAACTTCAGTCGAAGCATGTACAATTAGGCCACTGCTGATTCCACTGATGTCATGAGAGATACTATTTTAGCATTAGCCATGAGCCTCTAACAGAAAGCTAAAAAGAACATTTGCCAGAAAAATCAAAGGAAAGTATCAAAAATGACATAAAATGTCTGTTTCACCTTGTGTAGTTTTTTAAAGCAAAATAGTCACAAAGAATAAAATCAGCATCAACTAAGCAGTTACTACTGATGCAAGTCTAACGTTAGCAAGAGGCTAAAGTAGTTAATAAAACAGACAACTCAAAGGAAAATGAAACAGATGGAAAATAATTATGTTTCTATTTCTTTAAATATTCAAAAAAAGTAGCCAGAATCTAGCTTCTATACAGTAGAGCCGCCAACATTACAAACCCACTACAACTGCTGAGGGGTGGGGGCTTTGATTCTTTACAAAGTTATGAGTCTTATTAATAAAAGTAAAAGCGTCTCTTTGTGTTCATTGCAGAAACTTTTTTTTTTAAAGGATTTAGCGCTTTAAGCATCACTCAGGCTCTGAGCCTGGTTCTGCAGGAGGTTTCTACCTGTTATAAGGGAGTTTTTTCTCCCCGCTGTCGCCAAGTGCTTGCTCATAGTTTGTTGGATTGTTGGAGTTACTCTTAGTAATGTAGGGTTCTTATCTTACAATACAAAGTGCTTTAAGGAGACTTAGTCCTCATTTTTTCTGTTGGTGAAATTCAAATCAGTGTTTTCCATCCTTGCTGAGACAGTAGGAGGTAAGAGAGAGGGAGAAAGAGGCGGTGAAGTTCAGATGACGATGGAAGATGAAGGCCCAGGCGGGCTTGTATTGATTATTAAGCCGTGCGCTTCGGCCCACGTGTTAGCGATACAGTAAGAGCCCACACAGGATTTTAGAAAGGAGAGCGAAGAGTGAGGAGCATCAAACACCGATGAGCTCATGTATTAAAACACACGCACACACACTGGCCAACACATGCGTGAGTTTGTCTCTGTAAAGTAAACCAGAGGATGAACTGCATTTGTTTTATCTCCCATCCTCTCCTCCTTCCAGCTCTACATCTGGTCTGTTTTAAGAGGGACTTTCTCTTTCTGTCTTATCGTGCTGTACGTGTTCACAAACACACACACACACACACACACACACACACACACACACGGCCTGCTGACAGCCTCGTAAACTCATGTTCACAGTCAGCTTGCTTTATTCATCGGCTCGCGCTCGAGCTGCAGTGCAAACACAGTCAAAGCTGCCTTCGATAAGTTTGTGCAAAGTTTGCAGAGCGAAACAGGCTCGCGACCACAGTGCAAATTTCCCATCATGCATCTGGCCATCTCTGTACCATCAGATGAAAGCATCCACAAACGTGTTAGATATTACAGAACAGTTTTTTTTATTGCGTCATTGGATCGATTTCCAGCCTTTTGTTTTTCACAGAATGTGTTTGATTCCACTGCCACGTGTAAAATCAAAACCAAACCCTCTTTATGCTAACTCTGACCGACGTCCTCACGTGGTTGTCTCTTTTCAAGTGTCGCTCCCTAATCCGTCGTAACTGGTAGGCACACGCAGCACAGTCTCACAGCAGAAGTAATAATGACTTTTAATCTGCTGATGTGTGCTCTAGGAAATTAATTTTCCCTTATTTGTTTCGTGTCTCTGAAGATAATTTTTCATCAGACCAGTCTCATGTGTGCACAGCCCAGCCCTTGTAAACAAAATGAATATTTTTTACTTTTAAATGGTGGGAAAACTCAGCTGCAAACTTTTGCAGCTTGTACCAGAGACCAGAGTTAAATCATATACATGCCAGATGTTTACACTTCTTTTCTGTTATTCTGCTTGAGCAGGAAAAACTGTATTGTTATTCAAATGACTCTAATTTGGTTTTACAGCTTTTCCTACTGATAAAGTCGTCTTTTTCATATGTTTAGATATCTCGGTGGTTAAATGTGCAGTTAAACTTCTCACACCCACAGAAAGACGAGTTTCAGTGGTCTGGTATGTATTTATGTATGTGGCCCACAGTGTAAAATGGGTTTGACGTCCCTGCCATACACAGGACAGAAGATGAATTACACTTCCAGGTCTGAAAAGAGAAGCCAACAAGGGAATCCCTTAAAGCTGCATTCTATTTTAACGACCACCAGGGGGCGAAAGCCGTGGCTGTAAAGGTCTTCCTGTCCAGTTCACTATGTTGCCCAAGGACACTTTGACACATGGAGTGGAAAAGCCAGAGATGACTATTGGTAGGCAACCTGCTCTATAACCTCAGCCACAAGTGCTACAGCACCAACATGCTTGGTATGTGTCGTATGTGGGGTTGGGGGAGCCAGGGATTGAGGCACAGACCTTCCAATTGGTAAACGACCCACTCTACCACATGAGCCACCCCAAAGAAACCAATGGGAAAATGGCCACTCAATTTGTGTTACACTGAATCGTCCACTTTGTACATTTTGTTATTTTAATGACAAATCCTTAATTACCAACAACAGAAAGAACATACTCCATAATACACGTTGGAGGTTATGAACTGATATGCATCTTTCTTTGGGTTTTTCTTATTTGGTCTTTTACCGATGCCATCCACATGTCTATCTTATAAGGGCCAGATACCAAGTGTCATGACATTTGGGCCACATCTGGCCCACCCAGGCATCTGCCATACCTCATGTCAAGCCTGGTTCGTTGATTCTTAAACCACATCTGGACCACAAGACATCTGCCAGAGTCATAACCAATCCACAACTGCCAGAATAGGTTCAAATGTGTCTGCTACACAGACCAAGCACGACACTCAAAGTTAGAAGAAAGGATGCTTCAAAACATGCCCAACGCCAGTGGATGATCATACTGACAGCACCCTTGGTAAGATGTCACTCAGTACATTTAATCAACTACTTTAGTAAAGTACCCTTAATATACATCTATTAAGGGTACAAGTGTGGATGGTACATGAGATCTTCAAGAAACTAAAGAAGTCCAGCTGTCTTCTTTCTAGGCACCCAGATACCTACACAGCGATACATTGAGTGTAACAATAAGTACTCTGAGAGCACAAACCTCTGCCAAGGCAGCTCACTCTGTGGGCCATATTTACTTTTAAGGGAACTCTATTGTATTTTGTATATATATTCATGAATGTACTTTAAGTTTGCAGCCTGCACTTTGCACGTGTAAAAAACAACTTTGTGTTATTTACCTTTAATATACCTGACATAATTATCAGTATGATAATTTATTATTACCTTTTTCTCTCTCTTAGCAATATTTTCCTTCAAGACATGACATATTTTAGAGGTCAACCTGAAAGAAGGGTACATGTGAAACCCAAAGGTGAGGTCAGAGGTCAAACGTGACATGATGTTTTACATCTTTATATGGTACTTTCTATAATTTGGACAACACACGCCACACTATCATACTGCAAGGCCTTGAAGTTGACCTTGAAGACTTTTTAATGTTAGATGACGTCACTCTACACCCCTGCAAAGATTTATCAGAATTCATTCAAAACTTTCTGAGCTACTGTGTTTGACACGATGACCATGTAAGCACGTGGTCAAAAGCACTGAATCCCCTTACTCATTCTTTACTTTTCCTTTAGCAAAGTCTTTAATCCTAACCCTCATTTCAGCACTTTGCAAAACACATATTAATACAAACTGATGTTTAAACTTCAAGCAGCACATCTGTATTTGTGCCCAGGGCTGCAGGTGAGCCTGAAACATGTGCCTGCAACAGATTTCCAGAACATCTTGGTTTCTCTGATAACTAAACACCAAATATCTAAATCTTCTGCTAATCTCTCACTTATAAAATCCACAATCTAGAGTAACCTGTTAATGAGACTCCAGCTTTCACAGCTCACATCTTGGCTCACCTGATGACGCACATGATTAATAGTGAGTCAACAACCACCTCCTGAGGGGAAACCCCCACTAGGGTTTAGATACTTGAGCCTCTCCGCTTTTTGGTTTTAGAACTGAAGAAACATCTTCAACAAACTTATGTATGTCGCTTTTTCCAAGCTCTTAGGATCAGAGTAGAGTTTCCCCTCCCCGGGAAACAGTTACACGCCTCTGCTCACACATCGTTCACGCAAGCAGAGGAGCCGGCAGCTGAGGTCAAACTGTGTTTACAGATAAACAAGAGGGAAGACCACAGCGACAAAACTCTAAAACACTCATGACATCCACGCATTTTCACCCACTTCACATTCCACTCTCCACACCCACAACGTGCTGCTTTCAGGGGCATCTGGTAAACTTGCACACCCCTGAGCCAAAGTCGCATGCCGTCCCGAACAGCTATGAAGCCTCGGTCACTGCCGAGCGGACATGAACTCCACCTCCTCAACCGTCACGTGTCAGCAAATTAAATCAAACATGTAGTTTCATCTTCCCAAAGTGACCTGCGGTGTGTCCCGCAGTAACTGAAGGCAGAGCGCTCTGCTGACAGCTGACAATAACAAACCTCACACTCGCTCACGCGCACGTGCAGGGCTGGCCCTCTGTCACTGTGGAGACTGTCACAGTGAAACCCCAGAGTGTCAGAGCGCGCGCTGACTCCACAAAACTTTCACTCAAGTCACCACACACAAGACTAAAAACAAACCAACAAACAGCTGAGCCCTTCTGCAGGAGTGAGCGCAGGTGTGAGCTCCGTCAGCTCAACTTAAGCGTCTTCTTTTTTTTCTTTTTTCTTTTTTTTTTATCTCTCTTACTTCTCGGTGGAGGTTTGCTGACCAGCTCTGCGACGTGCCTCTGCAGTCGGACCACTCTGCCCTCCAGCGCGCAGGACCGGTGGCAGATGGACACAAGGTCTCCCTCCAGCTCCTCCAGGATGCTCACCGAGTGCCGGGACAAATCCGAGAGCTGTCGGAGCACCGAGCACAGGGTGAAGCTGCACACGTCCGCCAAGTCCCCGAAAATCTCCCCTTGCTCCTGCTGGTGCTGCTGCTGCAGCCTCTTGCCGTCGGGCTTGCACACATCTTTCGGAAATATCGTGCGTTTACAAAAAGGCATGATTTCTCTCCCCTCCTCTGATTCCAAAAATATCAAACTCCTCAGACAGTCAAGTTATATCCCCGTTGATCTTCTCCCTCCGGGTGGCGCACAGCCACACGCCACGGATCCTCCGGGAGGTAAAAGTGCGCTGCTGGCTGAGCGGCTCGGAGCGAGTTGCGCGTCGTGCGCCCTCATTGTTTTTGACTGCAAGCGAATTTTTTTTTCTATTTTTTTCAGTGGAGAGGAGAGAGTCGGCTGCTGCGAGGACTGTAGTCAAGATCGGAAGAGTGTGACAGACGAGATTTCCTGTTAAAGCTTCAAAATTAAAGCCCGAATTTACTGCGTTTCTTATCGGGGACTCGCACATATAAAACCCCTGAACCGAATAGTTTTATGCAGCTTCAGCTTCACGTATAGAAACATGGTTCTGTTTTATGAGACCTTTTTGCGCTGTTATCGCCACTTTGTTAGCATTTCTTTTACTCTTTACACCCTTTTAATATTTTCAAACATGCTTTTATTATGAAAAGATTCACCCCGCGTCAGATCTTTTTATGTCGGGCTTGACGCAGCGACACAGTGCGCAACAGTCTGGTGTTTCCCTTGGAGGAAACCTGTCTGATGGAGGGAGAGATGAAGAGAGGAGGAGTAGGAGAAGAAGATGGAGGAGGACAGAGAAGGGGATGGATCAGCTCCTTCATGCAGCATCACCGCAACCACCACCACAATGCGCGTGACTGCCTTGTCTGTGCCCACGCGTGCATGTGCAAAATCGAAATAATCGAAGCGAGTGGGAGCTCGTGTCCGAAAACTTTTGCGTTCTTCCTTTCCTCACTTTATGTTTGGGGGAGCTTGCGTGGAGAGGTGTTAAGCTCAGCCACATGCAGCACCTTGCAGACTGTGAGCCAGAACACACCCAGGGTAGTCTTCACTGACTGCAGCCAGGTTTTTAACATGTGGAGCAGAGGTGCCAAACATGAGGCCCGAGGGGACCAGAATTGGCCTGGCAAAGACTCCAATCCGGCCCACTGAAAGGCTTTTGAAAACGTGAAGGAGAGCGTAGATTTTAAACTTTAAATTGTATTATCATAAGTTTTAAGCTTTTCCTGCTGATATCCCCCTGCTGATATACAAAATAATTAAGATAAATCATTAAATAACAGAGACGTTTTAGGTGAATTAACCAAAACATTGTGTTTCATAAAAAACAGGAGAAAGTCTGGGCAGTGAGCTACTAGAACTGTTTCTGTAACTCTACATATTTATTGTGTAGAAAAACTGAGACAAAATGCTTAAAATGCACTTTTTTTCTCTCTTATATTAAGATATCCCAGGGATTAAATGTTTGGTTTAACCTCTGTAAGCAGACTGAGAGGGGAGTTTCAGTGGTAGGAGGCGCTGACTTTGTTTACCTATTAAAATGGCAGCTGAGTGTAGGCATGAAATGTTTTTGGATTGTCCAGTAGCAGTTTTGACATCAATTGGCCCAAAAATGAAGATCAAAATAAGAAGCAAGATTTCTAAACAGAGCCAAACGTGTCAGCGGAGGCTGTGCGGAGTGAAAAACGAGGTCGCTTTAAAGAACTGGGTCTCAAAATGAGGAGGATACAAAAAACTGAGGAACAGAAATTCCCAAGTCAGACCGTCTCACACCCCCCACATCCCCAAATCTTTCTTCTCCATAAGCTGAATACATGTGCAGACCTCCGCTCCAGACCCAGATTTCCAGATGGGGACACAGCAGTGCTCAAACACATTACACATGCCTAACGTCATTTTATCTGAGCCAGCAGGTCGTTACAGTGACAGCTCAGATCACGAGTCCTTTGTTTCAGTCGTCTAGTCTCACAGATGTGAGGACTGATTTTTTAGAGTACCTGGTTTGACACAAACAGTACTTTCTGCGAGGGTCCATTTGTGCCAAAACTATGTTCGTGTGTCAGGATTTTTGGCCGAACTTTAAGAGTTTTTAAATCCACTGAATTTTTTTAATTTTGGAGGCAGGCTGCTTCAGAGAGAGAATCGACCATATATTTTACAGTCTGCAATTCACACTTACCACCATGTCGACTGCTGTAGCATTAAAATCATTTTAACTGACTAGCTCTGATTTGGTGACAAATTGCTAGGAAAAGGCTGCCCAACTTGGAGGAGTTTAGGTGTCTTGCGGTCTTATTGATGAGTGAGGAGAGAGGGCAGCGGGGGACTGACAGCCGCTCCTGCAGTGATGTGGATGCTGAACTGAACCAGCGTGGTGAAGAGAGAGCTGAGTGGAGCTGTGGATTTACCATTTGATCTTTGGCCCTACCCTCACCTTTGGTCACAAGCACTGGGTAGATGGACGGATGGGAAGAGATAAAGGCATGAATAATCATCTCAACTTCAGCCTTTGACACCAGACTTCTGAGTTTTTAAATATCCCCATAATGATAAAACTGTTCTGAACCAGCTGTTTGCAGTGATGATCAAACTGTCAAAAACGACACCCAAGTTTCTGAAATCACACATTCAGGGGCAAAAAACAAAATGTGTTCAGTCAAAACTGAAGTGCAGTTCAAAGTCGAAAAGAAAGTCAGTCGACACAGAGTGTAGCTATGGAAACATAATTTTGGCACAAATGGACCTCCATACTAAACTCCATCTGATGCCCGCTGGAGGAGGATGGAGAAGAAAGCTCAGATATTTTCACAGATTTTTCTTTCTGCAGTTCTTTGACATTAATATGAGTCAGTGTAAGCGCCGCCCTGTTACCCATCTAACAAAAACAAGATAAATTCAAATAACCGAGCTGCTGCTGCTGTGCCGTGTGATTAAAAAGTTAAAGATAATTCAACACAGAAACGATGTAGGTGTGTTGGGTTTCTTCTAAAGCGTAGCCCGAGGCCTCATATAGCAAACACAAATATCAGTGGGTGTAGTATTTTAACCCCAGTGGGATCTTAATATTACACCTGCACATCGCCATTTTAACATCAGCAAACAGAACTAAATATATTCCACTTAGGTGGGTGAGTACACCGCCCTGGAATTCCCTAGGAGATTTATATATATATTTGGAGATTTAGCAAAATCTCTGTGACACCCTCAGAGTCTATCAACAGTCCAGCATATCCACCTCACAATCAGATATGTACTATTAAAAGCTTTTTTATAATTAGTGCACATTGGAGTCATTCTTTACAGAAGGCAAATTAAAAAGTACACAGGGGTGTACTTTTTAATTTGCCTTCTGTTTTCCAGCATTTCCGAGCCCTTATACCACCTTAAGTTCTTGTGAAATTCTCAGGGCTGAAAAAGAAGCTCTGTAACCACAACCAAATTCATTTTACACCCACTCCGAGCGTCGCGCTCTGAAGACAAAATCTGATTTCTGTTCAGTATGATTTTCCTGTAACCCACTTTTGAGCATCAGTATCATGGGATGCATCATAGTTTCAGCAGCAGTTTAATAGTCATGATGTAGAAACAAGGTCTAGAAACAAGCATTGGTTCCCTGCATGTTTGTTCTGTTTTCTGATCATTTACTGGAGAAATATAAAAAACAAACGAGGGGGAAAAAAGCATTTTGCAAGTTTTGCGGATTTCACCGCAGCACACAGCGGGGCTTCCTTTTAACCTTAACTTCAGGCATATCAGTCTGTCCGCTTAGGAAGCAGAAACCACTGCGAGTGAGTCCATTTCAGCTGGTTTGGTGCAAATGAAAGCAAGAACAGGTTCTGCTTTGCACTCTTGCCTCACAGTAAGAAGGGTCGGGGTTTAAACGTGTGTGTTCTTCACACACTCTCTCCGGGTAGTCTGACTTCCTGCCAAAGACATGCATTTGGGTGAAATGGTGATTCTAAATGGCACATAGCTATGAACGGTTTTTATCATTTTGTATTAGCTTTTCAACAGTCTAGGGTGTCGCTTTATGGCAGCTGGGATATGCTCCAGCTCCTTTATGACCCTGAATTGGATAAAAGGAAGAAAATGGATGGGTTGGAAATGAGAGGCAACAACAGCGCATTGCTCTCTCTGATCTCAGGTTGCACGAGTAGTCCTCTTTCTCCAGGATGGCACATCCCCTCATAAGTACTGGTATGAGAAAGTTAGCTGCGTCTCGAGAGTGTGGAGGAGATACCAGGAGACAGGCTGTTAGTGGAGGAGAGCATAGAAGGGTTTTAAGTATCAGCCTCCTTGAGTGAGCCTTGAAAAGCCATACAAAATGACCTCCAGCAGGTTGCTTTGTATGATTAAACAGACTCAACAAGGGTGGCACGAGGTCCTGACGTCCTTTAGTGGGACCCGCTGCTCACAGCCCACCCAAACACCATGCGGTTAGACGGGGATTCCCAGACAACACTACAACTGCAAATCCACCACCCACTCTCAGGTTCATTTTAAAGACACATGACAGACACGAAACAGTCTGGAGATTGTGCTGCCTGTGACATCATCAACCAAAACTTCTCTTGGATATAATAAAACTGGAGTAATAAAGTGGCACGGAGCTCCAGGAAAACACACGCGGCATGGAAAGAAGCTGACTTCCCCTCACGCTGTCATGGGCGTGAGCCTCTCCTTGGGGCTAGATGGACACTTTCCACTGCAGGGTGATACTTTTAGCAGTTGTAGCTCAGTGGAAACAAAACCCGTCGCCCACAAAACTGTTCATGAGGAGGTTTGTAGTGACCGAATCATGATTTTTGGAGCAAGACAGCGCCATTATATTCAAGAGAAGGCAAACATCTCTGCAGCTCAGATCTCCAAAACATGATGGTGTAGATAGTGTGAAAAGCCAGAAGACTTATTCATTTGCGTGATCTGACGCTTCAGCTATGGCCCCGTTTTCACCAGTTTCCCACGAGTGTGACCCGAGGTCAGAACTTCCACATAGGAAAAGGAGTAGGTTACTCATCAGATGGCTTACACAACACAGGCATGAGATCCTGATCTGAAAGAGGGGGGCGTGTCTTTTCCTGCCCTTTTTCATCGCCTCTGAACACAACCCGAGCGCGAGCCAAGCCTCTCTGGTCAGCCAACATCATCATCTTCACAAAGCGGATTCCTCTACCCCGCCACAGAGTGACAAGAGGAGTGCAGAGAGAAGAAAAAAACAAACAAAAGTGGTCAGAGTATCCCTTTAAGAAATCGCATCTTTGCAGGAGCCTCTCGGGCACATGATGTGGCCCCCTGGACTCTGAGGGAGAAGGGCGGAGGGGACTTTCAGCTCCATCTCTGCCTCTCTGGAGCCGTTTTTTCTTTTTTCTTCTTCTTCTTCCTTTTTGCTTCGCAGTTGTTTTCCCCCAGCCAGCTGCTCGCATCCTCTGCCGTAAATCTTGCAGTTTATAATTTGTCCTCCGTTCACCTCCTCTCATGAGAAATGACGCATCGCAAGTTGAGGGTTTATTTCCAAAATGAGATTTGCAGAATTCAATACTCACTGTGATTAATTTGAGAATTGCTTTAATGTGTCTTCTCCCAGTGTTCTGGAGACCTTTTATCCACAATCTGATGCTTCTGCGACCGTGCATAAGCCAGCCGTAATTATGAAGCGTGAGGGGCATGGCTATGGCTGCGCTCTGATTTCCTGTTTGTTTGTCAGTATAATGTGATAATTGCCCATGACTGCAAAGAAAAGTGATGTTTTTCAGCCACTGCATGACAGATGGAAATAACCGCTGTTGCCCATTGGATTGTGGCTGCTGTTGAGAAGCTTCAAGCTTGGAATTTTGTA
The DNA here is from genome assembly GCF_964374335.1 of Astatotilapia calliptera. Taxonomy (NCBI): domain Eukaryota; kingdom Metazoa; phylum Chordata; class Actinopteri; order Cichliformes; family Cichlidae; genus Astatotilapia; species Astatotilapia calliptera. Next base: position 52,369,555 of record NC_137424.1, read on the forward strand.
TTAAAGTGGACCTATTATGATTTTCCTTTTTTCTGTCACACATGTGCTGTTACACATGGGTAAAGTTTCAAATAAAGAGTTAAACAAGGGTGCGATCCACAAAGCTCAGGCTTCACACTGCTCTAAACTCTCGGTTTGAGACACATTATCCTACACTTGGCTCTTTACTATGTGATTAGTAAGTCCAACTAAGGTCGTGTTAAATGTACCAGAATAATTTGTTTCCTTTACACTTATGTCCCAAACTTATATTCAAATCAATCAAATTGTTAATTTCTCTCTATTTCAATTAAGTTAAGTTTACTTAAAAAATATTGCTTACCCTGATTTGTAGTTTTTAAAAACGTCAATAATGAAAACTACAACATTCTTTCACATCATTTATTAATGCAAAATTTGTTGCAAACAGAATAAGAATCCACATCTCTAAGGGAAATTGCTGCAATTTGTATAATACAAATTACAAAACTTTTGCCTATGAACTAGTAGCTTTAAAAAGCTGTATTCAAACAAAACAGAAACAACAGACAAGAGAAATGTTAACCAATGTTTCTCTTCCTCTAAAAAAGAAAAAAAAAACCAAACTCCTTACATAAAAGAATAAAACACTACCAGCAGTATAATGTATCACAATTAGAAACTGATGCATCCACAAACTAACCAGTTTCAGACTTGCTGTTCTGCGATCCATATTTAGAAATTGCATTTTAATAAGGTAATTAGACTTAAAATTAAACTTGTGTTTTCCTTACTGCTTATTGACCACTGTCTTTCCATTCTAGTCCTTCCTTGAAGATTCTGAATGTTTTACATATTTTCTGACCTAACATACTCGCTTCAAAACAATTAATAGTCTTTAAAGTGTTACCAGTGTGCTGCAGTGTGGTAATCATGAATGGGTTTTTTTGTTTTTTTTATCCGGTTGAGTTAACACTGATTATACGCAGGGCAGCAGCTATAACTGAATAATTACAAAGTTGCTCTTCAAGCTACTCAAATGTACCACATGTGAAACATTCATTATTGAAAGTTAAAATGTTCAATCGAAACATAACACAGAACAAATGATGGTTGTACAAGAGTTTCACTCCTATTCACAAGAGCACCAGTCATTGGTAATTTACATAACAGCATTCTCTTGATGTGTTATTTTAGAAATCTTCCTATCCAGTAGCAATTTTGTTCTTCAGCCCAAAGACTTTGGGGGAGAGCTTTTCACCATCGAATCCCATCAACACTTTCTAAATGAATTCATAATAGTCCTTCAATTCCTTGGGGTAGGCTAGGTTTAGTGCATAGATTACTCCAAGAATCAATGCACAAGCTTGCGCCAGAGATCCAATGTTGTCCATGACTATCTCCCCTTCAACAAATATTCCAATGTCATCATAATGTCCATTTTGTCCATCCTCCCTGTTGATGACATAAATGCCCATGGTGTGCTTCTTCAGGTCTCTCTGGATATAATCTCCTTCAATGTCCTAAACATTTAATAAAAAGGTAAAAGAAAAAACAATTAACTCTACAATTAAATTCCAATCTAGTCGTTTGTGTGTGTGTGTGTGTGTAATACACACACACACAGATATCTATCTAAAAAGTGTGTGTATAGATGACTTGCTTACAATGACTTAAATGACTTACAAAGAACTCCCGAATAAGGCTTCCGTCCTCTTCACCAAGGTAGAGGCAAAGTGCCCTGAGAACTGCTTCCCTTTTCACTTTAACATCACTTTCAGCCTGTTTAAAGAGAGTTGCTGATTAAACCAATTTGGAAAAAAGAACAATGTCTGAAATTCGCAATAAGTAAATTTTATCATATGTCAGTTCAAACATAGTAAATAAAATTTATATATGAAATTTCAAAATTTAGATTGCTTGGCTGGTCACCTAAAACGGCTTATTGGACTCACCAGTGACCTGCCACTTAAGACAAAAGAAATCCAAATAGAATTTGCAATATTCAGATTTACCTCTTGCATGATCTGCAAGTGGTGGGCAAGTTTCTGCCCAGAAACACCGCCTTTCTTCTGGAAAACTGTCATCAACTGAGGTGTAATTCTGTCTAACTGTGCCGCGAAAGTCATCTCCAGTTGAAGTGTTGTAATACACTGGAATTCAGCATTTACCTGTATATCTCTCACACACACACACACACACACACACACACACACACACACACACACACACACACACACACACACACACACACACACACACACACACACACACACACACACACACACACAGAAGACTGGTGCTTAATCACTGGTATGATTATTTTGTTATTTCTTCATTAAATGCTACAATGCAATTGCCATCACTTCATAAAGCATGATTAGCATATGGGTTAGTATACAGTGCATGAAGGATGTTACTACTGTTAATCAAAGAAGAAATGAATGGCATCAGTCCATTTAACGGGTTTAAAGGGTTTTAAAAAGCAGATATTTGTCTGTTTCAGGTGGTTGGCAACACATTTTCCTGTGCTCTTTGTCTACTGGTGGGAGTGTCTCACCTGTGAGGTCAGCGGGGCAGAACTCTGCCATCAGCAACAGAGAGCAGAGAAAATTTAGATGTGCAACTAAAAACATGCTTGCCATGTAAGCCCCAAACATCTCTGAAATTGCTCTGCAAACTTCAGAGTACTTATACTTCAGGAGTCCTGTGGGTACCGTAAAGACTCATGTATGCAAACAAACCACATTTTTTTTTGCAATCTGATCCTTTTTCTCTTGGCTGTTTCCTTCAGGGATCACCACAGTGAATGATCCACCTCCATCTAACCCTATGCTCTGCATCCTCTTAACTCACAAGAACTAAATTCCTGTTTTTCATTTCACTTTCGCAAGTTTTTTTTTTTCTTTTGTCCTGGATAAAAGAAATTTAATCATATATATTAATTGATATTAATTAATATCAATATTAATAATCACAAGAACCCTTAAGATGAGATAGATAAACTTGTCCCTGCAATACTGTGACAAATATTGTTGTGATAAATATGTAAGGAATTTGCATGTACTTACCAAAATAACACCATCTTCTTGAATAAACAGTAACACATAAGGGGAAGAAAATCTGCCAGAAAAGGAAGACAAATAAAAATAAAAAAAAACTTTAGAAAGACAAACAATTACCGTTTCCAAGCCATTAGTGCATTACTTCATGATACTCCCTTGTAACAAAACAAATCTTACTTGTGCCTCTGTGCAAACTACAGATGGCACGATACCACTTTTTTATGTCCGATACCGATATCATAAATTTGATTATCTGCCGATGCCGATATGAATCCGATATAGTGTATTTTATAATAAATAAAACTGTTTTTATAAATATTTTGCTGCATTTTGTATAAGTTCATACTCAGTTTTAAAAACAAAACATTAAAGCTATTCTGTTATACCTGTATGCAAAAAATACACTGCACCCAAAATATTTTATACTTCAGCAATACTGATCAACCTAAAAAACTTACACCATCCTCCTTATTCAGGTATTCTAAACAGTACATAGAAATATTAAACTAACTAATAGGGCTGCCAACTCCCAGCAAAAATATTAGGAAACCACCCCGCACCCTCCGCCTGATAATGCTTAATTGACGTAATCTACTTTAATGCACAGAAATCAATTATTTTTCTATAATAATTTGATTCAACATTTTTCTTCAATACAGTTGCAGACAGCGCAGACAGCGTACCTTCCCAAAGGAAAAAGTGCTATATGTACTACTATTACTAGGGCATATATTAGACTTAATATTTACTACATACAATAATGGATCTCTATACATTTAACCAGATCACCACTTTGGTAGTAAGATTTAGAATAATTATTTATTAAAAGCTAGACATTTTAAATGAGAATAAGAAAGAAAATTATGTCTTTGTGTCTCCCTTTCCCTGTTAATGCCCTACCTGGCCCCCTGGCAAAACTTTGCTAGATCCGCCCCTGCACAGTCACCAGATGTCAGCTACCTAAAAAAGGATCCTGGAGTTATTTGTCTCTCAGAAACAGTTCATAACTTCCCTTCAACTCATTCATGTGACCTAAAATGTAAACCTGTTTCTTCATTACCAGTTCAGCTCTAATGATTCAGTAAAAACTTCTCCTGGTTTCACCTTCATGTTTCCTTCTCACCACATATCCAAACTATCATGACCAGCAGCTATTACGGCTGTGGCTCCAGAAAACATAAGCGGATACTAGAAGTAATATTAAAAAAATTCTAGCAACAGCTTATCAAGCTTAAACGTGCTGCTGTTGTTTATCTGCCGTTTTCCTCTTTCTAGCGCAAACTGGGTGACTAACAAATGAGAGAGACTAGCGACAGAAAAGCCAATCACCTGATAATCGATCAGTTTCATGATTGAAGTAGCAACAGGAGAGGGAGGGGGGAGAATGAGGGAAGAAGTTTTAGCTGTTCAGCATGAAGACACCGAATAACTCCAGCTTTGTGTCTTTTTTCATTCTAGCTGAAGTATAAAACAAATCGCTTCCTTTCCCCCTCAATACAAAACTCCGACAGCCAGTCCAGCTGTGGCTCCATACATCGGTTGTTAAGCTCAACATGGAAATACTATGCAAACATACAGAGATGAACTTACACACTTGCTTTACTTCTCTGTGTTAGTTTTCTCTGAGATTAAATGCAGCGGTTTGGAAGCACGTAGCGAGGCTTTAAATGCTAAACCAGACCGCTGACAGGTCTTGCACTCAACAGCTCTATCAAGTGAAGCAACTTCTTTTCTGAGTTAATTTCAGTTCTGACAAACATCACTCTCAGTGCCTTTTGATCTCACATTTTTGGCAACCACTGAGTTATTCTCCTCCACAGTTTACAACCATTATTTTTTTCTGCACAAAAGACGTTGTGCAACGCCAATCCTACTTATTTCCTACTGCACCCCTGACTGTGCAGGTGCGTTCAGAAGCCCCCTCCCCCGCCCGACTATTCCTTAATGCCAATGTTGTGGCGGGAGGGACGATTTCTCCACTTAAAACTGCAGGCGACTGTACAGTGAACTTTACAGCTAACTACAGAGAAATTGCCTCGTTCCATAATTTGTTAGTACAAAGTGTGCCACAAGAACTAAGCTAAAAACATATGACATTTTAACGCATCAATACAATTACTCTTTTAATAGAGCAGTAGCTAATAGAGCACATAGCTAGCTTAAGTCAAATTCATGACAAAGTTCAGAGGTGTACAACTACTTAGACTTCTTTCTCCATGTGCACACGTCTTAAAGAGTCAACATGCTTTGACTGAGGTAAAAAAATAAAACAAAAACGACCGTAAAAGGTTTACTTACCGAAGCTAGACCACCTTTATATGAAGTTGTGCGATTAACTTGAGCCCGCTTGCAGCACACAAAGAGTCCGCTTCTTCAGTCCGCGCGCAAAATGGTGGCCTGTCCTAACGCATGCGCAAAATGGCCCAGCAGGAGGCTATGAAAAACATACTTAAGCATTTTGAGCTACATTTAATTAACTAAAATTAATTGGATTAAAACGCAGGGAATGTATTCTGGAGTTACTCGAATTATATATGTAGACAGGAATTACTCATTTGAATTGAAAAGATATACCAAAATATAATATGCTATATTTAAAAGGAGACAATATCACTTTTTTCAGTGTAGTTATCCCTAACTTTTAGCTATATTAACAATTAAATGTAATTATAAACAATAATAATAACAAAATAACAATAATAACATTATTGATTTAGCTCTACAGACAAAAACAGTTTAAACTGGCTGTGAAGATGTTCATTTCACTGCTGAATTCAGGCTTTTTATTATGGGCGTCTATGAGGATTGACTCGCTTTTGAAGTTGGCCTCAAGTGGCCACTAGAGGAACTGCAGTTTTTTTAGCATTCACATATTTGCTTCACTTGTCAGTCTAAATTCTACTTCTTCTTCTTCTTCTTCTTCTTCTTGTTTTGGCGCCTCCCCTTAGGAATCGCCGAAGTGGATCATTTCCTTCCGCCTCACTCTCCCTAACCTTGTCATCCTTCACTACATCCATGAGTCTTCTCTGAGGTCTTCCCCTTTTCCTTGTGTCAGTCCGCTCCATCATCAGCATATATCCACTATCCCTCCTCTGCACATATCCAAACCATCTCAGCCTTTCATCTCTGACCTTGTCTCCAAACTGCTCATTTCTAATCCGGTCCATTCTGGTCACCAGTGGAAATCTCAGCAGCTCCTCCTCTTGTGCCACCCTCTCCAAATCATACATCACAGCAGGCCTCACTACCATCCTGTAATCCTTTCCTTTCACTCTTGCTGATGTCCTTCAGTCACAAGTTACTCCCAACTCTCATTTCCACCCACTCCACCCTGCCTGCACTCTTTTCCTCACCTGTCTGTTGCTATGGATGGTTTACCCCGGGTATACTCATCCACCCTTACTACGTCTGCTCCTTGCAGCTTCACTGTGACACCTGTCACTCTCAGATATTTATTCTGTCTTGCTTCTACTGACTTTCATTCCTCTTCTTTGCAGAGAATAACTCCACCTCTCCAGGCTCTCTTTCACCTCCCCTCTACTCTCACTACACACCACACCATCATCTGCAAACATCATAGTCCACATGCCAGTCTGTCCATCACATGCAGACAAGGAGCTCAGAGTGGCTCCCTAATGTAATCCCACCCCCAACTTGAACCCATCTGTCACTCCTACCACACATCTCACCGCTGTCTCACTGTCCTCATGCATGTCCTGCACCGCCCTCACATACTTCTCTGCCACTCCTCAAATGCTTTTTCTCTTCAAACATTAAAAGTGAAACATGTGATTTGAAGGCAGTACACTAGCATGTAGCTTAGCAGCCAAACTGCATCATTTAGCAGGAAATAACCATCTGATCTTTTCTAATTCATAATCTAATTTCCTAATCTCTATAATTGTGAGGCTAATTGCCTCTGTTTCTTCTAAATGAACCATTAGCATTTGAGATCACACACAGCTTTGGCATCATTCTTTGTCTGTATCATGAAACTGTGTTTAAAACCCCCTAAACAAGTGTTAATATGCTGTGTAAACCTCAAATACATGTTTACAACCTGAGTTGCTCATTAACAAGACATCATTAATAATTAATGGCTTAAAAGATGTTTTATGAGCATGAAAGGTTTAACTAAAACCAGCTAAAATGACAGATGTCAGCAGTTTTTTGTGGCTTTTCCAGAATGCAAATATTACTCCAAGATTGACACAGACATCAAAATAAGGTAAATGAATGACAGTGAGGTGGACTCCATCCTTTTTAAGGGCAGCATGTTTCCGAATCTCATTGAACAGCTCCCATCAGGTCGAACATTCCTGCCAGGGGCTCTACCTCTTAGGTAATCCGACTTTTACTCGTCTTATAGTTGCTTGTTTTTTAGAGCTTACAGTCTGTACTGGAACTGTTTTGGTTTGGTGGTCTCATTTTCACTTTCTGTCTCTTTTTTAATGTCAGAAGAGGAAAACTGTTCAGTATTTCACAGTAAAACCAAAGAACTGAGTAAAATAAATACATTCTATGTGTCATTTCTCTTTCTGATCCATGCTATTTATTTTTGCAATCCACCGTGGGACAGAGAGAAAGAGATCAGGTGGTTGGCGTTGGGGTGCAGACTATTGCAAAGTATGTCTGAAATGATCTGTTGCTGAAGCATTTACATTTGGATCCAGGCTGATTTGCTGAAGGAGGTACTTTGCTTTCGTTCTCAGCTGTGTCTCAGCGCTCTTCTCTGCTTTCTCTGGAGCCCAGCGAAAACTCCACCAATGCTCCACCCGAGGTTCAAGAACGCACCCCTCCTCCGCCCTGAAAAAGCACATCTGGTGCTCAGAGCAGCCCCCGGGCCCCTTTTAGCAACCCCTCCCAGACGTGAACTTGGCCTACCTAAATGTTTTTGTTCCTGCAGTCTGAGCTGGTCTTATGGAGAGGGGGATGGAGAGAGGGAAGGAGGAGGAATTTCAACATAAACTGCTTTTTATTGACACAATTGAATACATCAACATGAGAAGCTTATGAGAGACGAGGGATAGTGTGTGTGTGTGTGTGTGTGTGTGTGTGTGTGTGTGTGTGTGTGTGTGTGTGTGTGTGTGTAGGAAGCGAGGCGGAGCAGGAGGGAGTGGCCATCCATATCACTGATCTGTGACCATATCATCTAACCACTTAGTTGCCATTACAAGCAACCTGTCACTTGGTCAATCAGCCAGCTGACTGTTAACTTATTAAACCAGTCAGGGTAAACTAGTCATCAAAAAACCCGCCTTCAGCCCCCTACCTCTACCGTCAACGAGTCATTTGCCCAATCAGCAGACAGCCATTCAGGCAGTCAATCACATGGAAGCAATTGATTAGAAACAGCTGTCTTCACCCACTCCCTCCGCCTCCACTCTCTTCTTCCTCCACCTCCCGCAGAAGACTGAGTTCATTGTTTTAGCAGCTCAGCCCACTTCTGTACTCGCACAAGAAGCACGCTCCGAGGCAGTACCTCCATTACTTTGTCCACGTCTTCTCTGTTTCACGCTGCACATGCTGTACGTTTAACCACAGCGACAGGCTAGTGCTCCAATAGCTGTTGAGAAACGAATCTCAGTGGTTTACAACCTGTAGGTAAAGAAGCCCTGAGATTAATCTGCGAGGGTCACGAGACCATTACATTAATGAGGTTTTTGGACTCTGATTATCTCTAAAAATCACTGAAAAACATTGGTTGAACTACATCCACTGACACTCCAAACAGAATCGTGAAGAAGGGTTTCCTGTAGTATTTACTTTTAAGAGGTCAAAGAATGAAAAGGTTAGACGATTCATGGAAGTAATCAGAAATCCTCTGGTTAAGGACTCAGGCAATGATGATAGACACGCAACTAACTGCTTTCTTTCATGCAGTGAAGGCCACAAACACAGAGGCAAACAAACTGTTCGATGATCTCTCAGTAACTGCTGGTCCCAAAGACACAGAGACTTTAAAACAATGCACCAACTATGCATGCGTCCTATAGGTGGCCTCATAGACGGTATGAAGGACGGATGTATCTACCATGACGTTGATTATTGGTTTCTATAGCCTTGAGTTGAGCGTATCTGCCATCTTGGTGTTCTGAAACCTGGTGCGATGAGCAAGTGGCAGATCTGATAGTAAAACCACACTTTCATTGGCTAAGAACTTGTCTATCACAAGTCCTCAAAATCCATTTAAGGCAGTCATGTGTTGGCTTCAATTTTTAGATCCATTTGGCTTTAGATCCATTTTAACGTGTCGGTACCTTTTGTAAATGTTTGCCACCCTGTTTTAAACCCTTAAAGGACCAGTCTAGTGCAATGCTAGCATGAGTTAGCAGAAGGCTAGCATTTTATATACTGTTTTGTTTCACTTGGAATATATCGCCAATTCTTTATTTGTGAGACATGAAAATAAAATGTACATTTTTATATCTAAAATCAGGTGTAAATCATCAAAATTATTTTGCTCCATTCACTTTTCTTCATCGAGGACTATCTCACAAGCGCCCTCTGCTGCACCCTTTGCTGAACTGCAGCCAATTTCTGTTCAACTGAATTAATAAAAAGTTGAATGGCAAAAACACGTACTTTCATGGATTTTACTTATTTTCTCACACTCGTATCTAGGGTCCATATAAAGAAGCGTTTACTGCAATAAGACCTATTGCCCTGGAGTAGCACTACCTTTCATAAAAATCTTGTCGTTCACAGCTCAGCTACGGTGGTACCCGGGCGATTACCGCCTCTCAAGGCCAAAAATCTAGTGATTCTCAAAGTGTCTTTCCAGCAGAGCCTGGCCGAAGCTTTTTGTGGCTGGTTAGCTCAGACTTCCAGATCGACTCCCCAAAGTCTGCTGACCCTCAGCCCATCACACGCTTTGTAGCCTCTGTTGTTTCTCCCTCTGTTGAATTCTTAAAATATGCTGGGAGAGAGGCTTAGAGCAGACTTTGAGTTCCCATTTAAACATTTAAGAAATGCCCAGTGCTCATAAAGGTTTTGGAAATGGGTAAATTAGTTGCTAGGAAACATCTTTAGCTGCAGGATGTTGAAATACACACCAACTGTGAGCTGTAGCATAATAAATAGCCCAAGTACGACATATGAGACTGTGTTGTTTATTTTAATATACCCATATAAAAGTGAAACTTTGAGGCCTTGTTTTTGTCATTATTTCAAAAACATGTTAAATATTTTGGGTTGAGGCTGCAGGAGTCCCGCTGGTGTCCAAAGTCTTCCCCTTAATGTGCGTGATAGTTAAAGAACAAATAAATACGTTAGAGAAAAGGTCTGCCCAGTGTATTATTTAAGGTAAGAGCAGCTGGATGAGCTGTAAAAGCTGATAATATTAGTAAATGCGTTGTGTGTCAATATCTTTATAGTGGATGCATCCCTGCTGTGTTTCTGTGCAGCTTGTTAGATAATTCAACATGTTGGTTTTCCGGGTGGATGTTTTTCCTCTGCATTTGCTCCACAGCTCACATTCCTTTTCCATTTCCTACCAAATGCACTTCAAAGCCGCTGTGTGACTGTATGTGTGAATCAAATGCGATTGTTGCTCTGCTCTGCAAGGGGATTCAGAACAGGACCGGAGCAAACCATGCGTCTGGCGAGTCTCATGTTTCAAATGTTCAAAGACTGTGTTTGTGCATGCATGTGTGTGTGTGTGTGCATGCATGCATGTGTGTGTGTGTGTGTGTGTTTGTGCATGCACTTGTTTTTTTTATGAAATCTGGTCCCAGGCATATAAAAATGGGGACAACACTGACACTTTTGATTTGTTGCTAAAGCACAAACCTCAGAAGGTGTTTTAAGTCTGCTGTTTCCTTTCATAGCAATACATTTAAAAAAAAAAAAAAAAGCACCACTTCAAGTCATGTTAAGGTGAAAGTTGAATTTAAACAAGCTGCAATATGAACCCCAGATACTCTCAAGATCGTTCAGGTTGGGCCTTATTTTTACAGCTTTGGCCATGTTTTTATGAGTTATGAATATACTCCATACACCTAATGAATGGCTCTATTGAGAACTCAGTACTTCTGAAATAGGCAGATATATATAATGTTACAAAGTTACACACCGTTCAGCCAAATGATCTAAAACACATTATTTGAAAGGAGAAAAAAAATTGTAACCATATCCAACTACAAATATGTTAAATTACACCAAGTACAGTGTTTACAATAGACACTATTTGCTTTCCAAATCTTTTTGGCTAATAAACTTAATTTAAAGAGTGATCACATCAAAGTACAGTAACTCATTGATGTAAACAATTGCTAAAATGTCTAATTATTACCTCAAGGATAAGCGGAAGCCAATGGATGGATGGATGGATGGATATATATAGATATAAATATATCTGGAGGCGGAGTATATGACGGCAAGGTTGAGGACGGGGTAAATCCTCGGTTTACCCCAGCTGGCTGGGGTTGTGACATGCCCTGTGTTGTTCTGTGAATCCAGGAGGAGGTAGGGGTGGATCGCCTTTTCAGTTGGGCACATTTTTCTCATGTTTTGTTAGTCAGGGAGGTAAGTGATTGTCGTTTGGTTATGTGTCTTTGGGGCTAGGCAAGCAGCTTAACGCAGCTCAGGTCATACAAGCTTTGGTTAGTTTAGTTTTAGTTTATATTAAAATATATTACATATATTAAAATTATAACACGCTAATTTTTTTATGTAACATAAGCTAGCATTAAAGAGGTGTTCATTAAGAGCTCCTTTCTGGGTTTTTTTTAGCAACATTTGCAGAAGCATTAGCATTTAGCTCAAAGCTCAGAGTAAATGTTTCTAGGTTAGAAAATGATGTTAACATAAACATGCTAACCTAACAAATTCTAGTGAGTATGATAATAGCATTGATTAATAGCGTTCAGTTCAAGACACAGATTGAAAACATTAATCACAATTAGCAGAAAATATAGTTTCCTTCTACAAAATTTCATATTTAATGACCGCTCAGGAAAAACAATTCAGAATTTTGTTCTAAACAACTAGCTGAGTTGTTGACAGAAAATAGGGTAAAACCATAGCAATTTATAATAATTTGGGATTATTAATGTAAAACTACAGCTTATGTGTCAACTTTTTGCTAACATTTAAAATTATATGGGATATATTTTTGGCTTGTTAAAATGTCAAAAATGGTCAAAGTTTGATTATAAACTTCATTTAAAAAGCCAGATGTCACAACAAACGGGTAGACGGGGGAAAAAGGACACCACAAACTTGTTGATAACTATAAAGTATAGCCTGCTTATTGGTGACTTATTTTCCTGATGGGACCTTACTTTATAAAGTAAACATCATATTGCATTGCATAAGAGTCAAAACTAATAACTGATGTTATAAATTCATCAAAAAAAGATTTCCTGAGCTCAAAAATAAAGATAATTTTAGAGGGATCCAAAGGGATCGCCCCCTGCTGGGAAAGGATTTGAATCACTTTTCACGTCCATTTTTTACAGGCTCTGATTTAGGTAAATGCTCAGCTTTACCTAAATCAATGGTATTTTTTAATAGTATATGTGGCGGGGCGTGGCCTGCGGTGCCGTGCAGAGGAGGCGGACGCACCTGCACGGCATCCGCAATCACGCCCCGCCGAATTAAATATTGTACTGGGTCCTGTGGTTGTTGTTGTTGGTGTTATGTTGAGCTGGAAGCGGGAGAGCTGCAGCTCTGAGTGCGAATGTACAGCAACCGTGTAGGGATTAATAAAAGCATCAAAATGCCACTGGGTCTGCCGTGGTCGTTTACAGTATACCAATGAAATAAGTCCACTTTAAGTATAAACTGGGTGTAAAGCAGTGAAAAATGTCCATTAACAGTGACATGAAAGCATTGCTGGCTGTCTAAATTCTGTCATTTCCAGATAATGAAGCGACCAGGCTGTTCGTAGTTGCATTTTACAGATATTAGATGTTGAGCAGACCCACTGTCCTCACACACTGTCCTTACTTATGGCTGCCAGCAATGATGGATTACTGTACTGTTCAGTGTGTCAGAGAGCAGACGGTCATGGGAGTGAGCCGTGGCCCTCCGAACACTCCGACACACACGGACACACACATTCCTGCTGTGCGTGTTGTTGTGTGTCGTGTGCTGAAGGGGGCGGGGTTGGAAATCAAAGTCACGGAGGGACGAGGGCAGCAGGGTTGATCTTGTGCTCTTTTACTGCACAAACATACACACACTCGTAGGTGGAATGTGAGGGCCTGAGCAGGTTACATCACACACCAGCACATACACAGTGAGGTGGTGTTTGTCAGGCCAGGTTTCTGCAGTGCGTGAGCAGGCTGCATCCCAGCAGTCACCATATGGACGGGTACTGAAGTCAGAACACAAAGAGAGCGGCGGATGGGATAGGAGAGAAGGGGGTTGGAGCAAAGGACACAGGAATGAAGGGAGGAGGCAAAGTAGGGATTACTGTAAGCGAGGAAATAAGGAAGGAAAGAATGTAAAGGAAGCAGGCTTTTGCTTACAATGAGGAGGAAAGGCAAAGAAGGTTACACGGGATCGAGGAATGATGACACTTGGAAGTTATTTTGGACAAAAGATGGAGGCTGGAAGGATGACAGCAAAGTGGGAAATGAGAAAAGGGACAAGTCAGAAAAGACAGAGGAATATAGAATTAAAGCTGAAGTGAGGAGGGGAAAAGTGGTACTGGGAGCAGATAAGGGAGAAAGAAGGAGGAGAGGGATTGGGAGTATATAAACAGATGGATGAGTGTGAAGGAGAGATCATAGAGGGATTGACAGACGAATACAACATAGAGACTCACATGATCCACGGGGCTTCTTGCAATAAGCCTGTTTGCTCTCACTTTTTTCATGTTTTTAAAAGTAAATGGCATATAATATTCATATATGTGTAAAACCATTCACACAGTCAGTTTAGAACCACCAATGAATCTAACCTCACACATGTTTTTGGAGTGTGGGAGGAAACCGACGGACCCTGTGGCAACCCACGCAGACACATGGATAACATGCAAACTCCAGACAGCCTGGATTCAAACCCAGGATCTTTTTGCTGTGAGGTGTTGTTGCAAGCTCAAGGCTGCTGGGTACACTGCGGCCAGAAAAGGACGGACATCGTCAGCAGCAATACTCAGGCAGGCTGTCGGGTTTGAATAATGCTCAGTTGGTATGAAGGACCCCAAAGTGTGCCAAGAAAATATCCCTCACACTATTAAACCACCAGCAAGCTGAACTGTTGATGGAAGTCAGGATGGATCCATGCTTTAATCTCATTTACACCAAATTCTGACTCTAACATTTGAATTTTTACAGCATTTTTCCAATCCTCTGTTGTCCATTTTTGGTGAGCCTGCATCAACTAGCTCAGCAAAATTGCAGGTGTGGCACTCATTGTGGTCTTCTGATGCTGTAGCCCATCTGCTTCAACGTTCAACATGCTGCGTGCATTAACCTCCTAGGACCTGGCGTCCACATATGTGGACGTCACATTTTGGGTTATTTAGACCAAAATACTCAATTTTGATCTACAAGGGCCTGATATCCACTTACGAGGACATTTTACTGCTACTGTTCTATCGAAATTTTAAACGAATATCCTCATATGTGGCTCTCATTTTTCTTAGAAACAAAAATCAGGTAAAAAATAAATAAATCTGGTAATTCTTTGTTTTTACATTCATCAAGTCTCAATATGCCTGAATATCAAAGAGAAATTAAAAATGCATGCCATGAAAGAGTTCAGGTCTTAGGTTAAAAGATGCTCTTCTGCAAACCTTGGCTGGAACAACTGTTGCCTTCCTGTCAGCTCATTTTATTGTGACCTGACTTTAACAGAAGACTGCGGCTCACTGAGATCAACCCATCTGTCATCATCAGTCACTTAAAACTCGCCTTTTTCCTCCCACTCATGCGCATTAACAAGCTGTTTGAGAGGTAATATTATTAGCCAAGTGTCTACTGAGTGTACGCAATGGATCAACATTTCCATCAGGTGAATGTTAAACGTGTATCTAATGTAATTCTGCAAACAATAATTTGCCCCCCGCCCAGCCAATCGCCATGTGGTGCAGCAATCTTAACACGATTAATCTAATATGCTCAATGTTTTCTTACAGTTCTAATTGTCGTCATTTTGAAACATTCTGATCCCACATCTTTGCTCTTTCATGCCAGTTAATTGTCCCCTGTGGTTAATATTTCAGCCAAAAGAGCTTTCATAGTGAGTCAGTAACAAATGGTAGTGTTTAAACAGTTTAAACTACCCGTTAGATTTACACACCTGCATGCCAGAAAACCCACAAATTTAGGATTAAACTCATATTAAACCTGCTTCCTTCTTCAGGATCCTGCATGTTTAACAAAGAAAATGTCACAGTATTCAATTTTTCCAAGTAAAATTTAAAACACCCTGGTTTTTATTATGCTGTCATAGCCTTATTTACTTATCTGATTGTTTTCAGTGCATATTTATTGGTGATTTTAGTGACTGTTGTATATACAGTTGTTTTTGCATAACTTGCACTTTGGAGGTTCTTCAAAATGTGCCATATAAATAAAGTTTGACTTGAATCTAACTGCTGACTTTTTCTGGTTTGACCATTTTCACTCAAAAGCACCATTTAAGGAGTCATTTTTTAACCGTCTGAGACGCTTCGAGGTACTTTTAGGACATAAAGCATTAAACAGCACATTTCCAATGTAATAAAACACAAGACCAATCTGATTGTTTTGTAAATAACAGTTTATTTGAAAACCAGGGATCAGGCTGCTTTTGGGCCAGTTTAGCTGCTGCTCTGTTTGGCGGCCAGCCTCTTGTCTCTCTCCTCGGCGATGGTCAGACGGATTCCCTTTCCTCTGGGCAGGGACACCCACGGCTTGTTGCCCTGCGATCAGACAGGAGATTAGAGCAGTTAGTGCAGGTCAGAAGATAAAATGCATCTGAACAGGAAAAATATAAAGCCGGACAAATAAATTTCAACTCAAAAAGTGAATACAGACATATTCAAGATGGCCACAGTTCCACAGATTTATTTAGAACAAACGTCTTTTTAAGTGCTCAGTGTGAGAAACACAGTCTGTAACAGTAAACAAAGATCCTCAATTGTGTTAACATTTATCTGCACGCCAACACTTCTACAAGGAGCTGTCACTGAGGTGAAGAAAAGAGCAGCTCCGAGGCCGCCACATAAATGTCACGCAGCAAAGAGACGGCCGTGCCGGCGACAGATCCGATCACACCGGCCGCCAAATAAATGTCAGGCAGCAGAGAGAAGCGTTTTATTAACCACGCTCCCACCGCAGGGCCAGGTCCTCGTAATCATTAATGTGCGATTCAGTGGGACAGAGAGGAGTTCATAAAGCTTTTCACACCGCTCGGCTCCTCGCTGTGAGCCAAAATCAGCAGGAACACAAACGCAGTGTGTGTTTGCTTCGTGGCACTTCACTCCCTCTTGTGGACTCTGCCAGATCCAGTTTGCTTCAATGGCCCAGCTATTAAACATGATGGCTTTCAGTAGTGCGTTTCCTGGTATAAAGCACACAAATTTATGACTTTTCCAACATTTTCCTGTCCTTGATTTTGATTTCAGACAAAGACTTTTTAACGACATGCAGGAACCCGAGTTATGCACCCTGTCTGCATTTTGTTTCCTCCCGGAGGACGTAATCAAACGCAGCACACAGTGCTCGGCGTTAATGAGTCCAATATTAAACCATCACTGCTGTTTGTTGCTGCACAGAGCCACAGTCATGTTCCCACGCTCAGTTCACTTAAGCTGAAGTTTCCAGTGTTTGGTGATGGAGCTCAGAACTTCTTAGAGGAATTGGTAGTTTATTTTCATCACTAATCAAAACCACAAATCGTCATCATTGCTCCAAAAATCACCCGACTCATGATATAAACTCAGCTTTAATTCTCCTGTCCAGAGTAACAAATGATAGAAAACATCAACGGTCACCCAGAAGACCGTCTTTAAAGACTTATTAATAGATTCTGATGGACTACTTCTATTTTAATCTGCACAAATGTCTTTACGAGTTAATCGACTCAGCAAGAAGGTGAGAGTCAGAAGTAGCAAGTTAGGGAAACAGAAAAGAGGGAAAAGTCAGTTTGTTTACATGTAGTTAGTAAAAAAACTCAAACTACACCTTTCTGAAAGCTCTACTTTTAAATCTATGAATGAAAACCTTGTTTTACTTGAGAGGGGAAAAGATTTAATTATTAGAGAACCCTCCTGGTCATTGTAAAATTAAACACTGCTGTGCTTTTACTTGACAGTCAGCTGTTGACTATGATACTGACTGATACACCGTTAGGATACTTCAAAATACTCTGTATAATAGTAGCACTTTGAGGACATTTCTTCTCACTGGACCTAAAATTTTACATCCCCCTGGTCTGGATGCTGTGTGCTGCAGACAGCGGTGGCGTATTTCTCACCTTGCCAATGACAAAGATGTTGGAGAGCCTGGTAGCAAAGCTGTTGCCTGTGCTGTCCTTGACGTGCACCACGTCGAAGGAGCCAGGGTGACGCTCCCTGTTGGTGATCACACCGATACGCCCCAAGTTAGCACCACCGGTCACCATGCACAGGTTACCTGGAAGAGGAGGAAGATCAGCGGTCAGAGATGTTCTTCATTAACAGGAAACAAGCCTGCAGGTTGTGCAGAGAGTTGAACGTACCAGTATCAAACTTGATGAAGTCTGTGATCTTGCTGCTCTCCAGGTCGATGCGGACTGTGTCGTTGACCTTGATGAGTGGGTCGGGGTAACGGATGGTGCGGGCGTCGTGGGTCACCAGGTGAGGGATACCCTTGGTGCCGATGAGGATCTTCTTCACCTTGCACAGCTTGTACTGTAAGAGGAAGAGGAGGTGTTTTAGGAAATGCGAACAAACATGTGACATTTCCTGTAAAAACGAAATCCCCAAACCTCATCATGCACGACTGACTGAAACACTGAGAATTTGGTGATAGCGCCACCGGTTTGAATCAGCTCATGAACACCAACTCTGGCATAAACAGACTTGTGATTTTTTTTTAACCTTACAGTAACTGAGTGAGGTAACTATGCGTTTATTTGTTGGTACAAAAAGAGAGAAAAAAAACATAACTGACAAAAGAAACTCAAAAATTAAACAGTGTGGGTATGACAAACACAAAAGTGCAGATAAAAAGAGCACTATAGTAACAAATGACCTGCCTGTACTTTGAGGGTTGAGGATGAATTAAAGCTCTCACCTTGGCCTCCTCGGCGGTGATGCGGTGGACGGTGAAGCGTCCCTTCACGTCGTAGATCAGACGGAAGTGCTCGCCGGTCTTCTCGATGCTGATCACATCTGGGTACCCAAAAAAAGCAGGCGTCAGTTAAATGAATCCTGTGGTGTTTCCAACCAACAGCTCATCATCAAACTTTGTTAAAAAGCAGAAAACTTAGACTCTACCTTCAAACATTTAAGAGCTGATGTTTGGATGGTATTTAGCACCAAATTAAGGCCTCTGATGCCGAAGTTGGCAATTAAACACAGAATGAATGCCAGGATCAACTTCTTCAGGTATTTAAAATCCGACATCTATTTTAGGGCACACTTGACTTTTTAAAATTTTTTATTTTCTTTATAAATCTGGCCCCTGTAATGGACTTCCACTACCAGAAGGGGGCAGTAATGTACACAAAGAGTTTGCCAGCCAGCCAAAAACAAGCCCAGAGCAGAGAGCGCCAATAAAGAAATGCTGTGAGAGTAAGATGTGAAAAGGCAAAGGTGATGACTGCTCAGTGTGGAAATTGTAAATGGCCTGTATTTGTATAGCGCTTTACTAGTCCCTAAGGACCCCAAAGCGCTTTACGCATCCAGTCATCCATTCACACACTGGTGATGGCAAGCTACATTGTAGCCACAGCCACCCTGGGGCGCACTGACAGAGGCGAGGCTGCCGGACACTGGCGCCACCAGGCCCTCTGACCACCACCAGTAGGCAACGGGTGAAGTGTCTTGCCCAAGGACACAACGACCTTGTAACAACGACCTTGGAGCCCCAAGCCGGGGCTCGAACTGGCAACCTTCTGATTACAAGGCAAACTCCCAACTCTTGAGCCCAGTTGCCCTAAGACTAAGAAAGACTAAGGTCCACTCAGATCAAAGCTAAAACTGGTCTTCAGAGCGCTGTTCGGTGATGGGGACATCCTCAGAAGAATATGCAACAGGTTTTAATGAACGTTTTTGCTTTAAATGACACAGAAGTCAAAAAGGTAACCCAACATCAACACCTAAAAACAAGCTCATTCAAACTGACCTATAAGGTACCGAGTACATATCCAATGACACAAAACACCAGAGTCATCAATATTACAGCTGCAGTGACCAAGTGTTTAGCGTGCATGTACAGTATATAAATAGGCCATGAACATCCTGCAGTGGAGGCTTCCCTTGGATTTGGAAATTAAAAAGCCACACCTCCATGTGAGGCTGTTGGCTGGTGTTGAGGTGGAGAGAGAACTGATGGCGGCGCGACTGTCACCGCTGTCCAAACGCCTGCTCCGAATTACTGGCTTGGCTGCAGTCACTGACAAGCAAAGAGACAAAGCCGGCGTTCTGAGATTTACTTCCCTGGAATAGTTACTGAAGCAGTAACTCAGGTTATTTTGGAAACTTGCTTTTCCCAGTCTCTCCACATCTCTGATAAAGCTACAGCTGTGAGTACATGCTGCTCGTTGTTCCCACAGACTGATATCAACACAGTCCTGTAAGCATTTACACTGGAGGCTCAGGCACACACTTAACGTTACAAGTCTTCTTGGAGCTCAGAACTTCTTAGAGGAATTGGTTGTGTAATTTCAGCTCATTGCTGATCAAACCAACAAATTCATCACTGCTCCTTCTGCCCTAAACATCCAAAGACTATTTACAGAGCCACTCATTCTGAGAATCTGTCAGCAGCAAAGTTATCACAGTCAACTAAAACTAGATGTGAAAAAACTAAAAAAAGAACTACTTAAACTTTAAGACTGAAACTTTGAATCCTAAAAGAAAAAACTATAGGGGAAGCTAACACTGAAGCTGATCTAAAACTAAACCAATTACAAAACACTCAACAGCCCTGGTCAGCAGGAGAGCCAATGTAACATCACACACAGTTTACAAACTGGGATCTCACATGATTTAAGAATAAATTCAAAGTGGGGAACTTTAAACACATTTTTTATATTCAGGCTTTTCTGAACGAGCAGTAAGTGTAACTGGAGATTTCAGCTCTTGAACAGGTAGTCATCTCACTATAGGCAGCATTTGATGTTTTATTGGCAAACAAATTTGACATCATTACTTTGATTTGTGGTATTCCCACCTGTGTAGCACACACTCAGGAGTGTGTTTGGTCTAAAATAACCCTCTGCTTTGGAGAATTTTTAGTTTTATAATTTTTTCTCTCCATACAAATACAGCCTTAACTTAGCCAGTAAAATTACAAAGCTGCTGCTTTTAATTTCCTCCAGGATCTAATTTAATTTCTGGAGCCGAATATTTGGTTGTCATTTTATATTTAATAAGCAGTGCATTAAAACAGCAACTACATTAACATTTCTCTCTCTCTCTCACACACACACACACACACACACACACCGGAAAAATGAGATGATTGATGATGGAGCTCATTTTTCATAATTTAATGAAGTTGGAACATTTTGAACCCTTCAGCTGATCTGAGCTGTGGAGAAGTCTCTAAAACTCACCCATGAATCCAGCAGGGTAGGTGACATCAGTGCGGACCTTGCCGTCGATCTTGATGAACCTCTGCATGCAGATCTTCTTTACCTCGTCCCCAGTCAGGGCGTACTTGAGGCGGTTCCTCAGGAAGATGATGAGGGGCAGGCACTCCCTCAGCTTGTGGGGACCGGTGGAAGGACGAGGAGCCTGAGGAGGAGAAGGAAGCAGGCGTTATGGTCTGTAAACAAGAAGCTTTTTCATGATTTCTGTGCGTGCTCCACTTCATGATCATTAGTCAAGTATTCCCCACAAATACAATCAACTTTGTAGCAGATTCACATGTCCGCTTTATGCACTTTTATTCAAAGTTCATGCACTCGTGTTTTTGACCCTGGCTGCCCAGTTCACTCTCCTTCCTTCTAAGACACCACAGTGTTGGACCGCAATACTGCTCCTCGATCTGCACAGGAGCTCCAGTATGAGCTGAAGGTCACCAGGACACAGCATTGTTCTTATGCCACTACGCCAAGCATACCACAGGCTGCAGTGCAGAAGCAGGAGTACCAGCTACAGTCCAACATCGTAGAGCAAGAGGTCAAGTCCAGCATGAAAGACTCACTGAAGACAGCTCAGCTTTTAAGCAGCTAGGAAATCCCTTTGTTGTTTCAGCTCAGTAAAACGCAATATGACCAAAAAACATTTTTGGTATAATAAAGTAAAAACATGATAGTTCTGTGGACTTTTGTCACCCAAGCACATAACACCTGCATAGAGGGCATATCCAATTACTATTATTTGATCATTCACAGCACTCACATAAATACACACATATCAATCACAAACACACTGGGTAACCTGGCAATGTTAACAGACCATCTTACATGACTCAAAATATGTAAACACCAATTCCAGCAGAACAAACATTATCGTCTACAAAAACAGATTTAAAATGACAAAAGCGATACAGTCTCTATGCCGCCATCATTTCTCACCCAGTACCAGCAGATGAAATTTTTTACTGCAGTCACAGACCCACATTTTCCACTTTAAGCAAGTGCTACACTTTCTCCATCCTTCAGAGCGTCCTGAGTGTGTACAACTGGGAGTGAATCATATGAGCATAATCTGTGTGTTATAATGAAATATTAGCCCTCGTTTGTCGATCTCATGTAACACCATTACTTGAGCTACATGGCATGGCATCACAGTCTATTTGTTCTTTTCTACCAGACAAGAAGCTGCCACGATTTAAACAATTTCAAGCTACGGTATTCAGTCTGCTGCAAGAGTGAAAGAAAAGCAAGAAGATGGCTGATGTGACAGAAAAGGACGCTAGGGATAGGGCAGGTGACTTGCTGTGGCTAACCCTAAATGGAGCATGTTAGCATTACAGTCTGTTTCACAATAATTAACATCTTATTAATTAAAAACGCATAACCTGTCTTTTAAGTGTTGCTGTGATGCGTGACCATCTCAAATAACGGACTAAAACACATGCAGGATTAAAGACGTACACTTCAATGTTTTTTTAAACAGGCATATTCACCCTGCTCCAATCAAACTGCCTGTGATGTTACACTAGCTTTCATCTGACAGTGTTAACCACTGCGTTAATAAACAAAATCCACGGTTTCACACTGAGATACAGAAGTGAACATCCAAGGGTCTTCAGTATGTACGTGGAAACATTACTTACAAACACTCCGGTGAGCTTGTCCAGCATCCAGTGCTTCGGCGCTGCAACGCGCTTCAGGTGCTTCTTCGGTCCTCTGGCCTGCGGAATAGGCGACAAAGCCGGTTAGCAAAATGAAATACAACCGGCCTTGATTCTCCTGAGGCACGAACAAATACAGCGAGTTTATAGCAGAACCCAAACCACGTTGGGAAGGCCGGCGAGTGTGGGCCATGTTAGCATGCGGCGCTAACTGAACCCATGCTAGCACAGACTTCGGCCCAGCCGGGACACACACCGGAAACATTTGTGGCATATTTTAGGATTTAAATTGTATCTAGATTTAAAATAAATGCATAAAAATACTGCACAGCTCGGCTTCCTGGCAGTAATACTCTTTTGTTTCCTTTTTAAGCGGGCTAACAGTGATAGCCCCTACCGAGCTAGCAAGCCGCGGCTGACAAATCCGCACAGAAGGATCAGGTCGTCTTAAAATATCAATTAAGAGCAAGAATCAACGCTTTCAGCTACAATTTAAACTTCCTCCGTTTAATAAGACGCTAGAAATTAAAGTAGGACACATAAAGGTTTCGTAGTATAAAACATAAAAGTGATGTTTAGGGATTATTTCAGAGAGGAACACTGAGGGGAAACTGCTCACCATGTTGGAGTCTGCGGGGGAAAGGACCTCCAAGCTTCCGGTAACGCGTGTTAAGCCCTGCTACGGCACAGTGCGAGGGACACACCTACTGAAAGTCGCTGCTAACGTTCTTTCTTGGCTTTTATTGCTTGTGTTGTAAACTTTTTAATATCCTATTAGTAGTACCAGTGGCTACTACACCACAGCCATCTTTAAACGCTTATTTGAGCAGCCATTTTAAAATTACATTTAACTGATCACCAGGACATAATGTCATGCCAGTTTTTGTTTTGGGCTCCTGCAAACCTACCAGTTCCTTGGGTGTCCTGCCAGTCCCTGCGCCTACACCTGCTCTCAGGAGTACACTGGCCAGGCTTAAATATCAGCCACAGTCACCAGAGCGTGCTGTGTGCCCTGCACACCCACAGTTAGAGGCATCTCCACCAGAGGCCATGGCCGTCTGGTCTTTTTCTACTAGGGGTCGTCCGCTGTCTGGTCCTATTCTGTCTCCACCAGAGGTTGCCTGCGTACAGCTGTCTTCGTACAGCTGTCTGTTCCTGCTCCAACCCCAGCCAGTGGTCTGTGCTCCGCCCGAGCCAGCACTTGCCAAGCCACATCCAGCCATGCCTTCCACACCTGGTCTGGCATCAATGGCGCCGCCCATGCCTGGTCTGGCACTGCTGGCTCCTGCTAAGTCTGCCAAAGCTGGTGTGGCACCACCTGCCACAGCTGGTCTGGTACTGCCGGTATCGCCAGCGACTGCCACGCCTAGTCTGGCACTGCCATCACCTGCCAAGCCTCCCCTGCCCAGTTGGGAAATGCCAGTATTCCAAGCCTGCCACACCTGGTCTGGCACCGCCTGCCAGGCCTGGCACGCCTGCTCCAGCACCACCGGCACCTGCCACGCCTGGTCCGGCCCTGCCGGCACCTGCCAAGGCTCCCAAGGGTTTTGGTCTCTACAGTTGCCACCTGCCTGCCAAGCTGCTGGAGAAGTTCCATCACCTCCGTCAGTCCTTAGAGAGGTGCCACTGGCCACGTGGTTGGCCTCCAGAACTGCTCCTGCTTTGTTTGCTGGACTCACTGCTCCTAGTTTTTGTTTTGGACTCTGTAATCTCAAACTGACTCTGAGAAATTGCTTTATCTGTTCATAACAAACATGCTAGATTACTAAAGATCAATCTGCAGGATTATCAAAACATGTAGCAGGGTAACATAATCATAATGCAGGAGCCTTACAGGAAATTTGACCATATTACCCCAGCAGTGAAGACACTTCATTGACTCCCAGTTCAACACAGAACTCTTAGAACCCCTCTGTTAGTTCATAAAGCTCCCAGTGCCCCCAGCACACCTCTGACTATAACCCAGTCAGACCTCTTAGGTCATCAGGTGCAGATCTGTGAACTGTTCACAGAAGATCTAAGTCTGCTGAAGATGCTTTCAGCAGCTGTGGGCTGTGTCTACACTAAAAAACAGATGAAACCTTTTTCATTCTCACAAGCTTAAATTAATAACCCTGTGTGTCGGCGTTAGCTTGTCTTTTACTTCTTTGTAAAGTTTTGTTTTATTGATTTTGTTGTTTCGTGATGTGCATAGTTCTTTAAAAAAAACTTTTTTTTTCAAGTTTACGTGCTGTGAAATGTGTTATAAAAACAAAACTGACCAGTGTGATAATGATGTCAGTATCTCCAGTTTTTCAAACCTAAAACAAAGAAAACTGTATTAAACTAAGCACAGGAGTCATTATTGCTCATAGACATCAACTCAGCAGAGGCTCTTCTGGGTTATCTGGATCATTCAGGAAAAACAGAACAGATTTTTATCGTTTTATGAACAGTTTTTGCAGAATTTCACAAATAATTATCTCATTAACTCAGGAAACCAGAAAAAATACACTAATGGTTTAATGGTTTGCCAACTGTCCCAAAAAAACAAAGTTTTAGAAGTCTTTAAACACCCTAACTTAAACCTATCAGTCTTCAAGCCCCCAGCTCTACATTAATAGAGTTGGGGTTATTCACAATGTGACGATGCCTGCCGTGACCAACAGGTCCAGGTCTGTGCACTGATTTCTCCCACAGAGTAATAACAGGACCATGTTTAAAACCTCCATCTCTGGGTGGTTCAGAGCACCCTAGTCAGGAAATCCCAGGTTTGCAGGCAGCTTGCAGTCTTGTTTATACTCACTGAGATAAAACTCCTCCTTGCTTAGTGTCTTCCTTTGCCAAATGCTTCCAACTAATGCAGACATGCCATCTCCCTTTGGAGGAACAGATCCCAAAGACAAACCTGGACTCCATTCACGCCCAATGCAAACACTCCCGTGTGCATATTGGCATATTTATTCTAGTGACTGACTTTCATTTCTTATGATCCTTCCTTTTATTCACAGGTGTATATTTCAGGACAGGGGTTTCCAACAGGATCTCAAACCTACATGTCAATTACAGCATTTAGAGAGATCTGCAACATGGCCTGCAGCCAGAAGGAGCGGGGATCCATCGAGTTCAGATCTTACACGGTATAGCAGACGTCTGGGGAAGTAGTAGAAGCACTTTTTTAAAGAGTGGTATCGATTTCTGTAAGATTAAACACACTGAAGGTATAAAGTAAGGACACGTGTGTTTGATTGAAATCTCTAAAGGATTAGTAAAGGATACAGTACTGCTTAACGTGGATGGAGAGTGTAATAAAGTCCTTCATTTTTTCTTTTTACATTTAAAGTTTCTTTTAAGTAGTTGAAAAATGATGAAAAAAATCAGGTAGTTTGAATTTTTGTCTGCAGCAAATGGAAATGAAAAAGTCTTAGACAGGTTTAGTATTATTTCCTTTTTGATTTAAAATGTCAGCGTATGCACTTACCATCACAGACCAGCAGGTGGAAGCACTGGACTGCAACGTTACAGTCAGGGAGACGTGTAAGTTTTTACATTAGTTTCAGTGGAGCCTCACTTTATGTCCCAGTAATCATACATAAATTAACTGTTTATAAATGACCTTCAGATTAATTTATTTGCTTAAACATACGCACCATTATTGTTGTAGATGCTGGACCTTTATTAGCAGGTGTGTTGTTCTATATACATCAGATCAAAAGTGTTTGCAGATTTCTTTATTTCCCTCCCTCAAACTTCAGAACTGTCCCAAAAATTGAAATAATTTAAAATTGTTTGCATAACCTCCTTGATATAAAATCAACTTTGTACAGCAATCAGTCAACATATATCTGGTTTTATAATTAGGAGGTAGGGATGAGCAGGAAGGAGTTAAACTAGTGCAGACCTGGCAGGAGAGCAGTGAACCTCCTAAAAAGTGTCCTTTAAACAGAGTTATCCCTTATCTCTATCGTGTCAATGATTTTTACAGTCCTTGATGTGCTGGGACATTTTTTCATGACCCTGGAGCCCAGAGGCAGCAGTCAAGCGTGTTACAGATCCTTCCTGTCACATGAAAATTGTGAGGCTGCTTGATTAGTTGTAGAGCGTTTTCAAATATCAGTGTTGCTTTAATAAGATGCCTTTTATAGAGGGTTTCTAAGCTGTAATGATGCTATTTGTTATTCTATTAATGCTAACAAGGGGTTGCCAGGTTTTGGAAAATCCTCCTTTGTTTTGTCGCTTTAAAATGTTTTTTGTTTGTTTTAATGATTTGGGGGAGACCTCTGACATCATCAGTTAAGTCTTCCATCAATCAACAGAAGTGTAACAAACTGCACTTCCTTTACTGGAAGTTTCAAAGCATGAGTTAGTCATAGATTTCCATTTTAAAATCCCAAACTTTACAGCATTTAAAAGCTTTTTTGGATAGTTTTTCCTCTTTATAACAGCTGTAGAGGGGTGATCTTTGGGTCACCACTTTGATTGACTGCTGTCCAGACCTACACAGCTGGAGGGTTTGGTACCTACTTCACCTGCACTAATTCTGAACCGGACCTCTTTGTTGAGCTTGTGTTATTGGTGCATTTCAGAGCATTTTCAATGGAATAACCTGCTACACACTATCCAAGAACTTTGTGCTTCAGTTTTTGTGAATGACAGTGACAGATTTTAACAGGTCAATTAGTTATCAGTAATTAGCAGATAGGTGTGTTACACCTGTAAAGTTTATGAATGCCCTTCATAACCAAGCTTGCTACCATTACCTGATAACTAATTTCTCTCTGCCGGTCTTATTTTTACCTAAGCCTCGACAGATGAATTCAGACGCAACTCTCCCAGGAAATTCCCAGGGATTTCCAGGCTTGAACCAGGGATCTTCCACTTGCTAGGTTTAGCCACTACTCGACTGTCTCATACAAATATGGTAAAGCTAGCCCTAAAGAACAAACAAACAAACAAACAAATTTTTGGGAGGGGTGGACAATTAATTTAACCACGTTGTCCCACAATTTGAGATACATGGAAAGCTGGGACCAATGTGGAGGATCTTAACAATAAGTTTGTATAAACGTATCTACATTTAATAGCAGAACCAAATTCAGCTTATTGACGGGCCCTTCACAATAGTCCCGGTTTCTAATGTGGTCCCTTAGGAACATTTACTGCCCACCCCTGAATAATATGGCCCTATTGATCAACTGAGGAGCTCCAACAATGGCTGCAGACCCAGAAGAACCAGAACTGGGATCAAGATGGGTGATAGGAGCATGTGAGGCTGGCATGTACTGCAAAACAAACTAATCATACCCAATACCCAGTAGACTAAGATTCAAAACCTTCAAATGTAGCCTGGGCTGATGTACATGTCAGTCTGGCAGCCAACAGTGATAACTTTCTGTTGGAACAATAGAAGAGAATTAAATATGCTAAGATCAGCATATGCAAAGTTTGACAGCAGTCCACTTCTATGATACTGTAAAACTACGTTAGACACAAAAAGTCACCACAACCACGACTTTTCTTAAACTTTTCCAGGCCTGCCCTGTAATTTTCTATCAGCCCTTTATCACAAAATGAATTTTAATGAAGTAAAGGGCAGAGTGATAGCATCAGCAAACTTATTAATCTTCCCCACAAAATCTTATTAGTGAAACACAGCTTCACTTCATGTTTTTCTCCCAGAACTCCACGTTTCTCCTGCAGCGGCTCTACTCCCAACATTTTGAAAAACTCTCATGGAAACAAGCTCTTAATCGCCTAAAAGCCACAAGGTGGCTGACTGAGCACTCATCTGAACTCATATTCCACTTTAGAGAGAATTTCAGGTTGTTTTGTGAGTTTTGTGAAGAATAGTTTAGTTCAAAAGGTTAATTTGCAGTAGTTGAGGATCAAGAAAAAGAGGAAATGAAAGGCTCTGTACAAATCATCTCAATCATGAACTTTTTCAAGGGAGGAGAGAGTGGACCGTGTTCACACAGCAAAAAAACAAAACAAAACAAAACAAAAAAAAACCATCCTCTCAGCTGGGATTAAACTGGACTGCAAAACAACATACATACACAGACACACACACAGGGACAGTGTGAGGCAGATGGAACAAACCCTGGACTGTCTTCG
Source organism: Astatotilapia calliptera (assembly GCF_964374335.1). Lineage (NCBI taxonomy): Eukaryota > Metazoa > Chordata > Actinopteri > Cichliformes > Cichlidae > Astatotilapia > Astatotilapia calliptera. The sequence continues at coordinate 52,398,059 of NC_137424.1, forward strand.
ATCTAAAGAATGTTATTCTGACCCACTTAGACAAAGAGACAGAGGAAGAGGAGAATCAGTGCGTCTGTCTGCTGGATTTGGAGGCAATGAGTAGCATCTTTATTTCTCTCGCCGCGTCAGTGAAGTGATTGTTAAGAAGGAAATACCCAGAAAATCCCTTTTTGAAGAGCGAATAAGGCCTCTGTCAAATTAGTCCTTCAACAGGTTCTCATTAATAGCTGGTGCTCGTGTTTCATTAAAGAAAGTCTGGGCTCATTGACTGAAACTGAGAGCCATATTCACATCGAAAAGTGGCAATGTGCAGCATGCTTGTGCGGGAAAGGGCGAAAGGACTGGATAAGTGTGTGCGTGTGTGTGAAGGCTCAGCTGCTGATAACTAAATAAATCAACAAGGATCTGCATGTTTCTTTTTCCTCCAGCAGCTTTCATCTGGGCAGATTTCCAAACTTGCAGCTTGTTTTTGAACTCTAAAACCCTGTGCGGCCTGTATAACTGAACAAGCACCTGCTTCATGCCTGCTACTCGCCTTACCTTTGTTGTAATGCCATCCCTGCGCTTCTGTGTGTGTGATGGCTTTATTTCCAAGCTTTTCTATGCCTGCAAGGATGCAAACACAGGCAGGCAGGTGTGTTGTTTTGTGTGGTCCAGGATGAAACCCACAATGCTCAGATGACAGACACACCAGGTCGAGGGTGAAAGGCCTTTGTTCCTCCCTTCTCAACTTACCACAAAAGATATACTGTAGGTCGGAGCCTCCATCCTGACACAACACAGCAAAGCCCCTATAGGTGGGTGAGGGATGGGTGAGGAGGGTCAGGTGTCAGCTTGAAGCCTTTTGAGTCAAAAGCATGTGACCATTTGTGAACTAACCCAGTAACCACATCTGTCAGGATCACAAAGGTCCTATAGTTTAGTGATGTATGTACAGCATATCGATATTCTCTTTGCATTTGCACAAACATGTCCGTGTGAATAAATCACCTGTGGGCCGTAAGACCACTAACAACCCTCTGAGATGCAGCCCTAGCTCTGAACACCAATCCTAAAAAAGAACTTTTTCTGGAAAAAAAATGGAAAACAGTTTGAAGTTTTAATCAACAACTTTTAAAAAGAACAAAAATTATACATACAGTACATGGAAGAAAGTATTGGGCAACGTGTTAATCTTTAAATTTAGGTATTTTTAGTCCCATTGCCACAGATGCAGGAAATCAGGCACCGAGCTTTTATATTGAAGAATGGATCTTTCCTATGAACTCACAGAATTCAAGTGGGATACTGTAATTGGATGCCACAGCTGCAACAAGACTGTTTGTGAAATTTCCTCCTTCCTAGATATTCCACCATCATCTGTGGTGGGATCAAAGTGGAAGCATTTCAGAACCACAGCAACTCAGCCACGATGTGGCAGACCAGGATTGTGTAGATGTCACCAATGCTCTGTTCTCAGTGACTGCAGAGCTCCAGGGCTGGAGTTTCCATGGCTAAGCTGCTCCTGTAGGTGTAAAATGTAGGTGGCCCAGTATTTTGGCCCATATTGTGGGGTTAGCATCATCTGCCAAGGATTAGTTAGACCTCACAGAGTTAAAGACACTTAGGTTTTGCAGAAATGTGACTGCTAACCATGTGACATTAACTTCCATTTTGGTTGTGTAACAGTCATGATGATCATGTAGGATCAAGAGAATAAGGCCCCAGTCATAGTGCCCTGGACACCGGTCCATGACCATCTGGCAACAACCAGTTATTCAGGAAAAGACTGCTGAAGTCCCAGACACAGGCCCACAGACTGGCCAGTGACCACCAATTTTCCCTAGTGACCAACGTGTTGCTGTGTATTCCCCAACTGGTTGGCTGCTAGCATATTACTGCAGATGACCAAAGTTTGAATGGCAAATTTGTCTACTGTAGTTAAACTGGAAATACTGTGACGTGAACTGGAGATGGAGACTGTTTGCCTTCAAAGTAAAACTTTTGTAACATGCTGGCTACAACTCTGAATACAACTTTTACTTTGGAGGCAAAGCCTCTGCATTCCTGGTTTGAATTAAATGTTTACAATTTGTACTGTCCCTGTTAGTTTGTGTGCATTTGCAGACAAACATGTAACAGGAAACCTTAGCAACGTGCTAGCAACCAAAGCAACGACTAGGGCGTTTTTGGTCAACCACCTTCTGTGCAACTGATTTTATCCAGCGGCATCCAGGAACGACTGCCAACCAGTTGGGGAACATAGTTTCTCTACAAACCAGTGGTTGTATCATGCCCAGTGTCGAAATCTTGAGAAATCTGCACTTTAATATTCTCTGAAGAGCAACTAGTGTTTTGTTGGTTTTTTTTTTTTTGCACTACTTGCCACAGTGCAACTTTTCGTATCGATACGAGACCAAGTAAATACAGGGTCAGTATTGCTGATAGCATTAACCTATAAACCTCAGCTTATGTGCAGCAATGTGTCATGATTTATAAGATGAAACCTACATTTTTAAATTCTCATCATTTGAACCACTGCGATTTTTTTTAACAAAAACAAACCTTTCAGCTTTTTATGCATTTTGAAACTGGGTTTTTGTTTGTTTTGAAAACCTAGAATGTAAATATGCCCGTCTCTGAAGCACTTTGTGCCAACTATAAATAAAATAGGCATGAATTAATGCAAAAGGGTTCAGACATGCTTCAAAGAGTGCATTTGAGTGTATTTTTCCATTTCCAGAAAAAAATAATTTAAAGCATTCATTGGTCTACATACTGAACTTGGATAAAAATAAAGTAGCTAGTACCTATCCGATACCAGTACCATATAATATTGACATTTGAATCAATCCGCCCACATCTAATATTTGGTTTGGCTGAGAACCTGGCCAATCAAAGCTGACCTGACCATTTCATAGGTGGTCTTTAAAGAGACGGGAGTTCATTTAAGGCAGAACAACAAAAGAGGCGGCGCAGCGAAGTACCATCTGAGAACATTTATTTATTTTTTGAAAATTAAGGCGTATAAACACATTCTCAGATTAAAAAACAAAATAGTGGGTTTTGGCTTCTCAGAAATGTTTCAAACCTCAATATTATCCTCCATGTCACAAACCCTCACCCTGCTTTACATGTGATAATGCTTTTCAGCTGTTACAATGTCACATGATAGGCACACATGATTCTCATATATTCACATGTTAGATTTATGTTGTGAAACTTTTCATGTAACTGGGAAGAGAAAACAAAACAAAACTGTTGCACATGTAAAATATAATTCCCTCAGAGCTTTCAACCATATCACATGGCATAGACATGGATTTGACATGCTAAGTTGGTAGTAGTTTACAGTGTAATCCAACACTTTGAGGACTGCTTCGGGGTGAACAGTACAGTTCATTTTCAGGTCACAGCTAATAGCATCAGAGAGGTCAAGAGGTCATGAGGGATTCTTGCGTAAATTTCAACCAAAAACAAAGATTTGTTTAATTCTTCATTTGCAATAAGAGATGAACAAAAGACCTCAATGAGACAGTGACAGAGGAGCTGTTTCTGTAACATGGACAGATCAAATGTGCAGCTTAGCTTGGTCTCATCCCTGCTTCACTACAATAGTCCAAATTGTAACTAAAATTGGACTAACACCAGCCTCCAGGCCTAATCACACTTCCTCATCAGGAACACGGAAGTGCAGCGACAACGGTCATGACATAAACGGACCGTTTTAAAGGGGGAGAGCAGGAAAAATAGGAATTTGACTTTGTTTGCTGCTCCGTGTAGCACAGGATCCCTGCCACTAGCTATCCCACCCTTCCTCATCAACTTTCAGGCCGGACAACAAAACACACCCATTCCACATTTCTGGATCTAACTCGCTGAGGTGACTTTAGGTTCGCTACAGAAGTGCTCCTTGTCTGCTTGTCTCCTGATGGGGGATCAGCCACCGTCTTAAATAACGTGTTGTATGACTACGGCTGTTTGAACGAAATTCAAACAAGAAAATAAAGAAGTGCACAGAGATAACCAAGTCTAAGACAATCATTTCCTTTGTGAAGCCGAGAGACAGGAGTTCCTTTCCCATGAGACCAGAGCTTAATATTGTGTATAAGAAAACAGGAAGCGTAGTGTTTGCCATCCTTTGCAATTCTCCCACAAAGTCGTGCCTCTCATTTTCCTTAATCGTCCACTTGATCAATTCAGGGCGGTACTAAGAAAAGAGGGGGGATCGAGTCCAACAGGTGTACCTTACTCCTCTCTAAAGAGGGTGGCTCGGATGTCTTTGTCAGCTCTTCTCGTGTCAGTCAACTTGTTTTCATTAAGGCCGAATGATGGAGCGATGGAGGAAACAGGATAGGAGCAGGAGTGAGTCTTAGACTCCTCGTTTCTGCTCATACTCTGCTGATGTTTCTGCTCTTTTACATCAAAGGGAAGTACAGTTCAGAGTGGGAGCACCTCTGGTTTCATCTCGGTGAAGAAAAGCAGCACTGATTCCTTTACAGAAACAAGAAAATCAAAAGCAAGCTTGTCTTTTCTTTTGTCTGCCCGTAGGAGGGTATGAAAGCAAAACAGAAACAGAGAGCGAGCCTCTAATCGCTTTTCTCCATCGGTTTGCGTCTCTTCTGTTTCCTCGTTTTATTAGCCAACAAAGGGAGGAAAGAAAAACCAAACATTGAGAGAAGTCCTCTCTCTCTCTCTCTCTCGTTGTCAATCAATTCCACTTTATCCATGTGCTTCCCCCACCCTCATAGGTCAGCATCCAGCTGGCACGTCCGACATGAAGTCGAACTCGTTCTGTCCCAGCCAGAGCTCGGGCAGCTCGTTGGCCCGGTCCAAACCTAGCTCCACCACCAGAGACATGAGGACCTCCTCGTCCACAGGGTCAAAGTCGATAATCCCACCAGCGCTGGAACTTTGGTTGGCCATGCCAATCCCGACACCCATCCCGCCTCCTCCAAGGCCTCCAGACGGTGCCAACAGCTGATTACCCGCTCCCAGCTGCGGGGGTCCAAAGCCTCTTTGAGGCCCTCCAGGCCCAGAGTGTCCGCCAGAGGCACTGGCAAGGTTTTGGTAGTGTGAGTTGAGCTTCTGCAGCTGCATGCTGGCGATGAGGTGCGGCCCCGTTTGCAGACAGAAGGGCTGCGGCTTGGAGAGAGGCGTCGAGGACAGGGCCGATCCACGAGAGGACGCGGGGCCGGTGGATGGGGAAAAGGGCGCCACGGAGGTTTTGGAGGACGGGTAGTGGAGGAGGGAGTTGAGAGGAGAGGTGGAAGAGGAAGAGGAGGAGGAGAGGTCCTTCATTGCAGCGTGGGCGTGGCCAGGAAACAGCAGTGAGGTCATCACAGGGAAAACCCAGAACCTGCAGGAGGGGGGAAAGAAGGAAGAGAGAAGAGGTGTTACGTAATGTCATCAAACTGGGACACGAGGAGGAAGAGATAAGATTGTTAGCTGAGTAGAGGCTCTGATAACCAGTTACATCATAGAGGGAAGATATCAATAATGATAAGACCTCAGTAAGATGGCTGAGACAATTCACGGTAAAACATAGAAAAAAAAATATGAAAAGATGTTCATGAAGAAGCTCTTTATTTGCTAGAAAACATTTAATTTACACTTTAAATTATTCAATTCTTCTTCTTTAACCTATGAAGTTGCATGAAGCAGGTATAACCAGTGTTTAGATAACAAGCAGAAAGTCTGAAGGTTCTCAGTCATCCAGGTCATTGGAGTCTCTTAGTCTCTTAGAACTAAAGATGCTTCTCGGATGAGAGATGAAACGTCTTCAAGAAACTTAAGTCCAGATGCTTTAGACAACAAACAAAAACGTGACTCCTCAACTTCACACACTGGACACACAAAACTATGAAAACTGTTTTCTGAAAACAGTTACAGCACATTAGCAATGCAACCTCGGAGAATATGTACAATACGTTAAACCTACGCACACGCTGCACATCATGCCTCAGTGGGACATTTACAGCCAGAGTTGCTGCTGCTTTAAAGAGGCCCACTCCTTGGCTGTCTCTTTGTGTGATGGAGAGCAGCACGCAGGTGTCTGTCGCTTCATTTTTAGCCCTTTCTCGCTCACGTCCGTCCTTCGCTCTTGTGTAAAAGCAATGCGTCATTACGGCAGCAACAATGGTAAGTTATTAAAGTAAAAGGCAGGAGCTCCTTTTTGTTTGCATTTGGCTGCTGGGTTACTCGCGTCACCACAAATTTTAGTGCAAGGCTCGAAGGGCTGTTGACGCCATGTATGCAGTGAGGCTCCAGGAGTAAATATCCCATTCATATCTTCCATCCTGCATCAGAAAGACAACCTGTCCGGGGTGTACCCCGCCTCTCGCCTGTTGGCAGCCGAGACAGGCTCCAGGCCCCCCGCATCCCTGATAAGGATAAGTGGAAGAGAATGGATGGATCCATAGGGATTTGGAAATGGAGAATGTTCACCTTCAGAGTAAAAGCTGTGAACAGCACTGCAGTCAACATGTTTCAAATGGTGCAACTTCTAATGTGAGAAGGTGGAGAAGTTCAGCCTTCTCCACTTGTGCTGTTACACTTTTTCACAGTTTCACTGCAGCTCGGAGTGTATCTGTGGTCCGTCACTTCCAATCTTATAACAACTACAGCACCAACTAAAGCAACAAGTTGGGGAATACTGGTTTGTGGAATACGTGGACCAGTCTGCAGGCCTGCACGACTAGGGCCTTACTCACGTTATACTACTGGGATCAAACCCTCACAACCACTAACAATCCTACTTTATCATCATGACTGTCACAGTTACACATTAAACGTCATGTGGGTAGTGGTCACGTGTCTGCAAAACCTTACTGTAAAGATTTTCTGAATAGAGAAAACGAATGGGGAAATTCCCTTCCTGAACTAATAATAGCACAGCTAACTTCTGTCTTGAAGAAATGGTTTGGGATGTAGAACCCAGGAAGAACCTACAGACAGCCCTTTCACACCTGTGGTGTTTAGTCAGTTGTCCTCCTTGGTGCGGCTCGTTTGTGCGGATGTGAACACAGTAATCACACTCTGGCACAAAGACCTCGATGCAGTTCCAAATGAAGTCAGCACGGTTCGTTTATTGAATTTGTCAATTTAATCCAATCTTAATCAGACACAACTAAAAGGTGTACCTTGCAAGTTTAAGCTAAACACTTTGCATTCTGGGATGTGTCCCATAGATGTTTAGCACGAGTTAGCAACTAGCCATGAAAGGAAGGTAAATTCTCCAGGTTCTCCAATAGTCTCCAACATCATCTTCTTGTATTTAACTCTGTTGCACCCGCCCCAAACACATCTGGCCAATGAGACTGAACATTCTCACATAGTTTGTAATGATGCATTATGGGTCGTTTTGAGTTTGCTTGTAGCTTTTTCCTGTAGCTTGGTTTGACAGATCAAATCAGATCAACTGATCTGGACCCGAGTAAACAAACTACAGCTTTGTGATACACATCACATACAAAAGTAACTTTGGCGTATTTCCATAAATTTTGACTTAGTCCTTCACCTTTTGGTTTTCATTCATAAATGTCAGACAAACAGCCGCTCTATTAGCCTTCCTTTGTGATGAGTTTTTAAAAGTAAAAGACTGTAGAAGTTCCAGATACCTAAAAACATTTCTTCTCACAATGAGAAATGGATTACTGGGGACACGAGTAACACATGTGACAAATGAGGAAAGGATCACAAACATCCTAAACGGTCAATTAAAAGCGTTTCCTGACAAACATGCAGCCGCTTCAGACCGCAACAACAAAGGCATTGTTGACCCAACAGGCGCGGTAAATCACTGAAGTCACATCTGTCTGGGGAACGCACCATGAGGTGAGGCATGACTGTGTGTGTGTGTGTGTGTGTGAGAGAGAGAGAGACTGATGCCTGCCTTTCCCTCTTGACCTATTGAGCAGCAAATTAACCATGAAAAAGCCTGCAAGGAGAAGGCCTGTGGGTACCTATGGGGTTAGTGAGTGTTTATAGGTGTAGGTGTGTGTGTGTGTGTGTGTGTGTGTGTGTGTGTGTGTGTGTGTGTGTGTGTGTGAGAGAGAGAGAGAGAGAGCCTTTGAGGATCTCAAAGAGTGATTGGCTCATGTGGGAGGATAAATACATATGGGCCCTGAGAAGAGGCCATATGTGCCTGTGACTGTGTGTATGTGCATGAGTGTGAGCAGCAAGAAAAAGTTGCCGAGTTGTGTGGGTAGAGATAAAAAGGGTGAGTGAAATGCAACGTGTGTGTGCAGAGAGACTCCTAAAGGCTCATGTTGTCCCTCAGCTGGTTTATATTACACACAGTTCAAACTGCATGTGTGTCCGCATACACACAATCATGCGGCTATCCTTTGAGTAAGTTAATCGCCTAATGATATGTGCTGATCCACACACACACACACACCTCTCAGCACTGGCTCTTATTTAGCGAGAACATAATTGCTACAGGCAGGCATGCAGCTGCACTCAACTGATAGAGTTAGCACACACACACACACACACACACACACACACACACACACACACACACACACACACACACACACCTGCCATTGACAGCTGTTTGGTATCTTTGTGTGTGTGCGTGCATGTGTGTTCATTATTCATTGACTGATTACTGTCAGGGCCAGACTGCACATGGTGTCTCTGCTCAACAGCTTTCCAGCACACGAGTCCAAAACACACAGACACACACACACACACATACATAAAGGTCTTGCAAAGCTTCTATGTATGGGCTCAAAATGTGGTCATAAATATTTTGTACTTGTAAATTGGTTTTGTACTTGTAAATCAGGATTTATATGTGTAAAAAAAAAAAAAAAAAAAAAAAAAAAAATTGTGTGTGCGTAAAAAAAGATTTGTGTGTGGACTTAGCCAAAAAAAAAAAACAACCCCTGCGAGTTACAAGTACGAATTTTGACCCCATTTTTCTTCCTTTCATCTGATTGGTCAATGTCGTGTCAATCACAAATGTAACAATCCAATCAGAGAACAGATGGGTTTGGCTGTCAGAGGGGCGCTTTTTTGAACATGCCAACCCAGCGTTTTCCTTAATCACCACGAAGGAAAACAGTCTGTGGTCGTCCGAGTTTGGTGATTTTTGTGTCACAGGTCTACGTGTTTAATACAGGGACTTCCACAGCCTTTTCAACAGCGCTGCGGGGTGGGGGCGGGCAGTGTTTTGGAAATGACAGTCTTCATTACAAAGCTGTCTTCGTTATGAATTAGCATAGATGTTTTTAACATTTGAAGAACTAGCAAAAAAAAAAAAAACTCTTGTAGAGGACATAAAGTCAGAGATAGAAACGACAAGGAGCAGGTGCATCTAGTAAAGGTAGAGCTGCTGCAAAAACCCACAGAGCCCAGCAGCCAGCGCAACAAATTCTGGATCTTTTGCTTTTAGTTAGCAGTTAGCATTAGCAGCACATCCTGCATCCGATGTGAAAGGACTTTTATGCTGCGCACATTTATGCTGCACACTGTGACTCACAGTAACTTTGTGTTAAACTAATCCTAAAGTAATAATGGTATTTCTAACCACTGATATACCACAACTTTATCCTTTCAACAGCTACTGAAAGTTAGGGGACCTAGCTGCTATCGGATATTTATATAGAGACCCTCCAGCTTCAAACTGTATTACCCTTCAAGGACCAGTTCAAAAAAGCGCCCCTCCGACAGCCAAACCCATCTGTTCTCTGATTGGATTGTTACATTTGTGATTGACATGACATTGGTCAATCAGATAAAAGGAAGAAAAATAGTGTCAAAATTCGTACTTGTAACTTGCAGGGTTTTTTTTTTTGGCTAAGTCCACACACAAATCTTTGTTACGCACACACAAATTCTTTTTACATATACGAAACTGATTTACAAGTACAAAATATTTATGACCACATTTTGAGCCCATTTCTATAATACATACATTTTAAACTTTATATGGTAAAACCAGCCTTAATAACAATTTTTGGCTTTGATATAGACTCCAGTGTTAAAGTGCTCCACTTTAGAGCATTAAAAAACAAACAAACAAAAAAACAACAACAAAATTTAGCAGTCTGTACCTGTGCTAGTACAACTACATGATCCTTGATGACAAAACAAAATGATGGTTGTACAGTAGCCACCTAATGCTACGTAAGCATTAGCGTTTAAAATTACATTTAATCAGTGAACAGTCTGGAGTGTTCTCTCCTCCAGAAGGAGTACGGCTCAGACTAACTTGCATTCTTTTTAAATTGCCAGCAAGGGGCGGTGCCTCTAGTTGCGACTTCAGGTTTACTTGCTGCATGTAAGGATGTACTGTGTGAGTCTTTATTCAGTCCAAGTGACATCATTGAGAAGCAATATAGATTAAAACATGCTTTTATACCACTGTTAACAACTGCAACAGCATCAATAATTACAATAATAGCACTACTACCACCATTATTAACTTTCACCACTAATACCACCACTACACTTTATTTTTTATTCATACCCCCACCACTACTATTTATACCACTATCACCATGACTACCTGCTACTACTGATACCACAACTACTGCTACTCCTACTGGCAACAACCACCCTTCTCCCCCATCACCATTACGAATAACCAAACCACTACCACCAACACCAAACATTATTATTGATCATAATGTTACAAAGAAGAAAATTATAATAAAGGCAAACCAATAAACAGAATAGCCCTATCTGCTCCCTTCTTTTATCAAATGCATCACTTTCTCCACGAGCTTCTCTATAAACACTTTCCTGATGATTTTATGGGCTTGATTGCTTCTTTCAGGTCATCTTGAATAAAACATGGAGGTAACTTTGCAATTTACAGTCATTATTAGAGTCAGAAAGGAGGATTATCCAGGGCTGAGGACCTGTCAGTCACTAGTTGTTAGCCGATAAGTGCCATTAGTTTCCTCACTCATCATGTACGGTTTTACAAAAGGACCTTACAGAAGGGCAAACTGTGACGTCACGTCCTACGTCTATGATCAAAAACCAATGAAACAAGTCAAACCACCATTGCAGCACAAGTTGCTTCTCTGAGACACATAAGTCAGATATAATAAACCTCAGAAAAATCACAAATTAAAACACATGGAAGAATCTTAACAGCAAACAGAGTGTTAGAAGCATTAAAGTCTTATTCTGAGGTACAATCAGCAGATCTGTTCCATGCTTTTTAAATCAGATTTTACCAGTGATGCTATTTCTGACTTTTTTCTTTTACATTTTGGTAACCACAGAGATTGAAATGAATAAATTCAAATAACACTTCAAAAATAACTTCCCAGGTAAGCGCCTGGAGATTATGGCCACCGTGTGGAGAGACTTCTCCGGTGTCCATTAAGCTCCGACTACATCTGGAGTGGCCATCCTTGCCTTTTGTTGCCAGCACAGTTATCGTCTCGTTCCCCTCGATCAGCTTCAGTCTTAATTGACGTTGAAGGGGCTTAATCACATCTTAAACGTTGCTCCCCAAACAAGGAGCAGAGAACACACACAAAAAAAAAAAAAATTACAGATGCTGCCACATGTGCAGAAACCCAACATGTTTTATGCAGGCCGACTTCTGCTGACCTGATGTGCCAAATTGTTTGTTACATGGAGCCATCTGGGAAGTGCTCCATGGAAGCTGGTGCATATGAGATACTTTGTAGGTCATTAAATGAACCTCTGTGTACTGAGGACTGAACTGAACCAATCAGATGAATGAACAACACTTTGAAGAGAGCAACAACAAGGAAAAGCTAGCTAAAAAAGAAGAAAACAAACCAAAAGAAAATCACAGCACAGTTGTTATGATGATGGGAGCTATCCAGAAAAGCCACAATCAGGCTGTAAATGTGGTTTTAAATGCTATAACGTTACAATCGGAGTCTATGGGGATTGACTCATTTTTTTGGAAGCAGGCTCAAGTGGCCACTAGAGGAAGTGCAGGTTTGGGGTTTTTTTGCTTCATTTTTTATTAATGAGGAAATAAAGTGAATGTATTCTTCAACAACCTCCTTCAACATTGATTATCAAAGCTGCCTGCTGGATAACTTTTCAGTTTGCAGTCAGTTGTATTGAACTTGACACTCGTTCCTCACTACATTTTCTAAATCCAACATCCCAGAGCTCTGTTATTGTTTTTTTTCTCTTTTTAGATATTTTTAAAAAGCTGGTTTCTGGTATCTGTTTGGGAAAATCTGTGTATTTAATTTCTGGGCTGAGCTTCTTTGGGTGTAAAACAGAAACTTCCTTCCTTAACGGCTTGTTTCGGTTTAAATCATCACAGACCTCGTGGTTTACACGTGCCACATATCAGAAATTGTGGGTATTTAAGCTGCCAGATGCAGTCAGAGATGAGACGGGGAGGCATAAAAGCCAAATAAAAGAAGATGAAGCTTCTTTGTTCTTGGTTTTAAAAGCAAAAATAAGGATTTTACATTGAGTTGGGAGACTTCTGCTAAAAGTGATGAATATGACTTGTTTGTCCTCTGCTAGTGCCTTCTGTTTCAGTCAGATGCGAGGATGAAGCGGGAGGGCCGGGGTTAGGAAGGATGCAGTGTGTGAAACGGCTGGACGAGGGCCAGTATTTTTTTTTCCTGTTCACAGCTGACCGGGGCTCATTGTGTTCTCCCACAGCTTTTTATGAGATTGGTGAAATCAGCCCTGGCTTCTTGTTTCCCTGTAAATTCTTTCATTAGCAATCCAGGCTCCTGTGTTGGCTTGCAGAGTGGCTCCTGTTTGTTTTAATTAGAAGCAAGGAAAGTCTGCTCTCCCTCGAAACTGACAACAACACAGTTTTCAAGCACAAAAACATCAAGAAATTATGAGAACTGAGCATTCTGATATCTTTGCGTGGCACCTTTTGTTTTCCTGGAAAGTTGAATTTTAAATTAAATGAGCAAATCCTCTGAAAGGGGTCCATTTTTGGAAGCTTTTATTTTGAAATTGACTGTCCAGCAAGTAATCAATTAAAAAATTAGCTTCCAGCACTAGTTAAAGTTAGAGTTGGATGTCTCGAGACCGGTCTTGGTCTTGACAGACTTTGGTCTTGGTCTTGTCTTAGTCTCGGATCCCTCGATCTTGTCTTGGTGTCTCGGTCTTGCTTTCTCAGATCAACATAGTGGTCGGGAGATTTGGAATCAACAGTATCCATGACACACAACGTAACGTTCGATAATGTGTCATGCGCAAAAGCATCAGCTCTAAGAGCCGTGCTTAGAGAGTGCTTTGTAGTGAATCAGAAGAGTCGACTCCCATTGAGCGAGAGCCGGCTCCTCACTTGATTTCCTTTCGCTGCTCAGCTCTCACACAGTGGCTCAGCTATGCTCCAATCCCTCCATATTGTGGCCAATCACATGCGAGGATATAGGATAATATCATTGTGTAAAAAACAGAGAGGGTGAGAGACGCAACAGTCAAGTGGAGTGTGCGTCTGTCCTCTCAGTAAGTGAGTGAGACAGCAGACAGCGGTGAGGAGGGCTGTGCGAGTGTATCACAAAAACACATAAATATGCCTGACACCTGTAAACGAATCAGCAAAAAAGTCTTTAAACTGCAGGTTTAAAGACTTTTTTTGTCTCGGTCTCGACTTTGTCTTGACTCGGTCTGTCTTGGTTTCGTCTTGGTCTCGATACCCTCTGGTCTTGGTATTGTCTTAGTCTTGGTTTAGGTGGTCTTGACTACAAGTCTAGTTAAAGTACCAATAAAGTGACTAGTTGACTACATTTACTCCCCATAACCTTTACATAGGTCTTAATTTCTCATTTGTATCCTAACATATGTACGTGTGCATTCATATTGTGAGTATTTATATAGATGTACATAATCTACATACTGTAAATACCATATACTCCATTTCTGTACCAGTATGTTTTCTCCACTATGGCAATAAGACAAATTTGACAATGAACATAATTCGGATTTTGATCCACTGTTTATGAGGAAGACTGTAAACACTTCCCACAATTTAAGTGATTTTGTCCAAGTTGGAATGACAGGATAAGCTTTTCCAAATAATTTCCTGCCACTGATTTAAACTGACAGCTAAAGTGGAGAGCAGGGGCAGAGCTGCAGTTGGGAAGCTTGCAACTTCATTAAAAGTACTCTGGTTCCACAGACCTGACACCCCGTTGATCTGAAGCTTTCCCTCCAAAAACAAAAAGTCAGGGAGTGTAAAGTCCACATGTGATCAGAATATTGCAGCAGTGCTGTGATGTATCACCAAACCACCAACTCACAAGGGTTTCAATTACACAATTAAGCCCTGAAGAGCAAAACTGAAACGTCTGTCTCCGTCTCACACACACCATATGGTGCCCACTTCCCTCCGTCCCCAGCCTGACTGGTCACTCCTTTTAATTACCTTCACACTGAGGGTAGTTAATGAGAAGCCAATTAAAAAGACCGACTTAAAAAGGAGAGAGCAGCAGCTCAAAGTCGCCCAAGTTATCCATTAAAATAAATGTAAAAAAAAAACAACAAAAAACTTCACTGCACTTGTGCCTGAAAAGGCTCCAGCTGCGGGCAGAAACCGCTTGACCTCATTTTAAAAGTGTTAAGCAAACACCGGAGAAGAGAGAAGGAAACTTTCCGCAGGATTTAGCGCACACTGACGGCTGCGGTCACAGCGCAAAACAGCGCAACGGAGTAGATGATGGACCCACCTGTGAGGAAAAGCCGCCGTCCCGTGCAGGCTGGAGAGCAAAAAGCAGACTTAAATGAAAGTGGGAGAGAAAAGTAGACTTAAAGAGCCGAGTCCGTACAGTCCGTAGCGCTGGGAATAAAAGCCGGTTGGTACCGATTTCAGAGAGAAGCTGAGAGCTGCTCAGGTCCGCTGATACGCGCACAGAGACGTCGGAGGGTTTGTCCGCTCCTCAGCGAGCGCGCTGCTGAATAAAAAGCATTTTGTGCTTCTCTTCTCACCGACCAGCCCCGGTGTGTGTGTGTGTGTGATATCTGCAAACCACGGACTGGATTCATACTGGATCCGGATCATGGAGCCGCTGAAGAGGCTTTAAATCTCAGTATAACCACGGGTCACATCACAGGGGCCATATGTTAGTCACACACTGACCGAGATTATTAGCTACTTTATACAGGAATTTCTTTATTTATTATGTCAACATATAAGTATTTCTTCCTTTAATATTTTTATAAACATATATTTATGATATATATAATTTCTTTTATAGTATTTTAAAAATCTATTATTAAAATCTGAGGCCCTGTTAATGTTCCTGTAATTCTTCCAATATCTATAACAGTTTAAATCTAAATATTCTGAGATGATGTTAATTTCATGCAAACTACAGTGCACAGATTAATGGTTTTTCTGCATATGTGTCTCACTGAGATATGTTTCTGATCACCAGAGTAAACATAAAACACGGTTTTAAAATTATATTTCATTTATTAAGGGGAAAAACCTACTTGTGAAAAAGTAATTGCCCCGCTGAGTCCCATTAGATCTGGCATAAAACTAACATAAATAAAAACAGACTTAAAAAAAATCGAACAACCTTATTTTACAATACAAAACACAATTTTAAAAGATGTCCCCCTCTCTCTGTACCGTCCTTCACTACATCCACGGATCTCCTCTATGGTCTTCTTCTTGCTTCGACACCCTTTCTGCAGTATATCCACCATCCCTAATCTGCGGATGTCCAAACCACCTCAGCCTCGCCTCTCTAACTTTGTCTCCAACTGAGACAAACTACTCGTTTCCTGTCCATTCTGGTTGCTCCCAATTAAAATCTGAGCATCCTCAGCTTGTCTTTTTGTCAGAGCCAAACCACATGTATCGCTCCAGGTCTCACTGCCATCTTATGAACCTTTCCTTTCACTCTTGTTGTCACAAATCACCTCTGACACTTGCCTCCTGTCATTATTAGGATCCCGGTCCGGCTGAGTCAGGCCTCCAGAGTTTGGGAGCTGCTGCTGTGCTGGGCAGATGTTGCTCATTCTGAAGCAAACACCATCAAGAATCAAATGGACCATTTCAGGGCCCTCTGTCTTTGTCTGTGTCACTCAGCCACAATCAGAGAGGGAGAGAGGGGTTGGTGGTCTGTGGATGATTTGCATAACTCCATGTTCTCACTGGAGATGTCTTCATGTCATTGAAGATTGGGTAGCTGCAGGTTGGAGCAGCAGAAACACTTGAGTTTAAGAGTTTGAGGCTCATAAATGGGGTTTTATGTAAGAGCTTTTAAAGTGGAAGGACATGTGTGAGAGTCCCAGTATGAGCCCACTGAAACCAGTCATAAAAATCATGGCATTTGTTGTTTTATTGCCCTCTTATACTTGAGGGGCTGAAATTTTGATATATCAAGTTATCTTTGGTTAACTACTTTTTAAATATTTAACAGTTCTTCCAGCTTCTATCTTCATCCATTCCAATTAGAAATCAATCAAATTCATGCATCCTTTACACTCAGACCACCCTGCTGAACATCAGGCATCAGCACTGACTGATTGATTCAAAAGTTTGTCTCCAAGCGGAGTTTGAATTTAACACCAAAAATCAGGTTTTCTTCTTCTCCGAACTACTTCAGCTTCCCTTATTCACAGAGGGACAAACAAAGGCTGTTTTGGGAAAAGAAAAGCCTCTCTCCCTCCTCCAACGTCAGCTAAAAAGAAAAGAGAAAGCCGGGCCTGTCACCACAACAGTCTGCTGGGAGGGAGGACGTCATTACACGCCAACAACGCACGACGACGGCGGCGGTCAAGTGCCACGCGCTCGGCCTCTCTTCCGTTAAGCAGATAAAAGGTGGCATCTGTCTTTATTGTGCGAGTAAATCCCCTCCGCCATTGACCGCAGACACTTCACATGTTGATGAGGAGGAGGACGTATAGATAGGAGGCCCCCCGTCCGCTTTGTTCACCTCCCTCTTTGGGGAGACGTTATGCAAATCCAACAAACCGTTTGTGATTTCCATCTTAGCTGACAAATAATTGAGGTGCTTTGGTTAGATGGGGTTATTTTTCTACTCCAGGGTTTTTGGATCTTACCTAAAAGCTGATAAAAACTTTTTTCTCATCAGGAAGAAACTGGAATGTTTTGGAGACCTTCCAAAGGTCAACAAGGCTCTGTAGAACTTATGCAAATATTTAATGCAACTGACGAGCCTCTTACTCAACAAGCGAAAGAAAGAAACAAAGGAGGAAGAGGAAGGCTGAGGCTTTGTCTTATCATAACTAATCAGCAGCCGGGGGTGAAATGATACTCTATTCAAAGCACTGAGGAGGGGCCCGCCTGCTGATTTGCATGAAATTCGTTGGGAGAGTTTTAAAGGTGTGTTCACTGCAGGCCATAACAGGAAGCAATCCCATAAATCAATCACCAAGGTTTACTCAGCATTACACAGTGTACACAGAGGGAATAAAAACACTTTTTGAGGTTTAATAGAAACTCCGATTGAGCGTAACTAAATGCAAAAACCTGAGTCCACTTATTCCACTTCCATGTTGGAAAAAAATACATCTGCATGGGTCTGGAGGAAGACGAGTTTCATCCAAGAGCAAATTACAGATGAATCCTGGAAATAAAGCCTCTGTTTTTGCCATAATGCAGAGGATAAGTTTTCCTTCACAGATGCACGTTGCATCACGTGGATACGGGATTTTAAAATGACGGGAAATCTCCATCATTTAGTGCCAAGGCGGTTTAGATTCCATTCTGCATGCGGGCAAAAGTTACGTAACGTTTCCTGTTCAGTGACTCTGGCCTGCTTGCTTCCATAAAACTCTTCGATACTGATATTTAATGTCTCCTGGTTTGACCACTTACATTGGAGGAAGAAGGTTCATCGGCCCAATTAACTGTGTCGCCATACTGTGACTTGGACTTTGTTCCCAGCTGGGGTCTTTCTGTATTGAGTTCAGATGTTCTACTCCCACAGTCCAAAGGCATGCATGTTAGGTGGGTGTGGGTGTGTTGTCAGACGCATAAGCCAAACTCCGCACCAGGAACTTGGTTGATGATTAAGAGACTAAAGGGTTAGGTTAGGGTGGTTGTGGCTCAGGAGGTCGAACAAGTCATCTATTAATTGGATGGTTGGTGGTTTGATCCCTTGCTGCTCGCCAAAGTATCCTTGGGAAAGATACTGAACGCTGAGTTGCTCTCTGATGTGTTCATCAGAGTATGAATATTAGATAGAAGGCACACAGACAAGGGAAAAAGTGCTTGAATGAATAGGTGAGTTTTTCCTGGGAATGCATGCCATGCTGCCATGAGTTTTTTAGACAGCAGACGGAGTGTTTAGTTATCAGCCAATACTGGCAGTGCACCAACACATATATCTGCTAATTAGTGCAAAGCAACATACTAAAAAAAATTCATATTTTACTCACCACTCAGATAATCTATTAAAATGCTCCATCAGGCCATCACGTGGCCACTAGAGAAACTGCAGTTTTTGGCAGCTCCAACATGGCTCCATTCACCAAACCCAAAAGCGGCAGGTTAGACGATGTATTCGATATCCCCGTGTTGGTGTTGTTCCTGCATCCTCATCATAATGTCGGTCCATGATCAACATTTCAAATGATCAATTACGTTGCTGTGATGTCATAGCTTTGGAATGTGGATGGAAAACACCCAACATTGTCATGATGATGCAGGGAAGCCAACATGAGGATATCCGATCGTGGTGCTTAGACAGTCCCAACTATTTTATCCAGTGACTGGTCACATGTTTTAATGTGAGGAAAGCTCATTTTGTGAAGGGTGGTGACTCTTTGTAAGAACAAGGGCTTTGCTGATCAGCCCCCAAAGAGCCAATCACCAGAGGAAAAATCAAACATATACAACATATGAGAAAAATCCTAAAATCCACCACAGTGAAGACCCGGTATGTGCACCAGTTCGATTCAGTTCTAACCAACACTCGTGGAGGGGTAGCTGTTCTTGTGAGTTGTGGACAGAGGGACGAGGAACACTTTAGCATGAGTTTGTTGGTCCTTCGCCTGGATGAACCAAAA
Organism: Astatotilapia calliptera; assembly: GCF_964374335.1. Lineage (NCBI taxonomy): Eukaryota > Metazoa > Chordata > Actinopteri > Cichliformes > Cichlidae > Astatotilapia > Astatotilapia calliptera. The sequence goes on from NC_137424.1 coordinate 52,417,004, forward strand.
ATGTTCCAATACAACTGTGGCATTAAACACACGTGACGCCTGTGTCTCCACATTGAACTCCAACTGGACAACTTCACAGATATGTAGAGAAAATATCTGGCTCTCCAATCGTTCTGTTGGAATGTCTTTTGAGGTTTTTAGATGCAAAATTTGCATCTCGGGATAAAATGATCAGCTGTCATGCTCAGGATCCTATATTGTTTAGGATAAGAGGACACTGAGATAGGACATGTAGGTTAACTCTTAAACTCAACTTCCAAAAGCCTCATTTCTTACCTCCCTTCAACACACAATCCAATATTTTTAAAACCTTTCTTTTCCCATCACCTTGAAACCAGTTGCGGCAGATGGCTGCCCCTCCCTGAACCTGGTAATGCATGACGTTTCCTTTCCACTGTCACTAAGTGCTTGCTCATAGATGGTTACATGATTGTTGGGGGTCCTTTCTAATATTGCAGGGTCTTTACAATATAAAGCACCATGGGGTGACTGTTGTTGTGATTTGGTGCTATATATGGTAAATGGACTGGTTCTTATATAACGCTTTTCTACTTTACCTGAGTATAACTAATATTTACACATGTTCACACTCCGATGGATGCTTTGGAGAGCAACATGAGGTTAGTATTTGGCATAAAGACAAGAGCAGTCAGGAAACCACCAACCTTTCAATAGCTGCTCTACAGCCACCCCCTAAATAAAATTGAATTGAGTTGAATTGAATTTTGGTACTTTACAAAAGCCTGGCTGTGCAGAATAAACAATAAAACTGAAAACATAAAATCAAGTGTTTGTTCAGAATGAGGACATGGGAAAGTTTGGGTTTCTAATACTCAGATTTAAAAACAACAAAACACTGGAGTCCAGGATGTTCATCACTTTAAAAGGTTTTTGGAGTTTTTCCATTTTTTTGGCTGCAAACCTCAACAATAAACAAGCAGAAGGTCCAGCTTTCTCCTAAAATAAGAACTCCAGAAGAAGTCCAGGAATTCTAGCGGTGCCACGAATCCTCCCGAGGGCCTCCGAGCTTTTCTAATTTGACTTCGTGGAGCAGAAAAAACACACAAGTCTCTCATGTCCCTCATGTTTACAGCCAGAGCCTGGTATCGCGTAAACCCCTCTCCCCTCTGCCTTTATGAGATAGAATTTCAATCGTCTCTGCTTTTCCGAACTCGTAAACGGTGTAATGAGTTTCATTTGCTTCGGCTACGTGGGGCTCAAACCGCCACGGTGACCGCAGCAGTGTTCATAAAGATCACAGGGAATCCTCTCACACACACTCGGTGCTCACTTCTGCTCAGCACATGCCAGCTCTGCCTGGTGACTCCTACATTTGGTGTGAATTTCCAGGCCATTAATTTAGGGAACATCACTTCTAAAGGAAACTGCCCCGACATTTGTGGTTCCTCTTTCAAACGCTCTCCATTAAAGCCTCTATTAACCAGCCCGCACTGCATAAATCACTGCTTAAAACGGCGCAGCGACACATGACAACAACATGCGCTCCCGGCTTTTATTTCTACAAACGTCTGCGGTGAGCATGGCAAAACACAGGAGAACAGGGGTGGAAAAAACAAAACAAATTTGTTTCAATTCTTGACTTTTCAAAACAGTTATTGCTGATTCTTTAAAAGTAAATGAAGGAACAATTAAAAACACTGCTTTAAATAAGAGCATTAAACACATTATGTTAGAAAGTGGCTAATGAGGGATTTGAAGGCCTATGTGTTGATGTTGCCATTGTTACACTAGTTTGACAAACTTTTTTTTTAAATAAAGCTCCATTTGTGAGGCTTTTTTGGAACTTTCAGTCGCATCCTGCAGCAGGAAAACACAACATGCAGTTAACAAGCAAGTTGGCGTGCTGTGAGCAAGTATTTACATGTAAAAATATGATTTCTGTGGTTAAGAACCAGCTTGTCAAATGTGAGTTTAATGAGCTCCAGAATAAACTGGTGAAATTTGCCAACGTTATCCCAGAAGTTACATCCTGTTTACCTTTGGTTACTCAACACTAGTTTAGCACCCCAGATGAGGATCGTAGGAAGGCTCCATTTAACTGATGTAAATAAACTCACTCTGGTCTAATCTTCCAAGCTTTTCATCAAGCTTGTGCCTCGGTTTCAGTAGGTGGATTTAAGGATTTTGGTCATCGTGTAGTTTGACGTGCAGTGGTTAAACTGTGCAGTATAACTCTGCCACATCACTAATAGCACGTTACACATGGAAACACTCAGGCTTGTATTTTTGGAAGTGTTTTGGCATCTTAAAGAAGTCTATACATTTACTTTGTGAAGTATGTGTGTCTGTTAAAACTATGGCTGATTTAAAGGGAGGAGCAGGTAAGATCATTCATCATGTTTGTTTGGTTTTTTTTTTGTTTTTTTTAAAATACAGGAACAGTTATTGTGTAACTCTAGGCACAATTATTGTACATGGTGGTTTTCATGTTTGTTTAGCAAAGACCAGCAGAGAATACAGTTTTGATGAATATTTATGTACTCTTCTAATCATTGCAGAATAAATCTATTGTGACTTTTAAGAGGGTGTGGGAGAGGATAAAAAAAAACCTCACCAAGCACAGACTTGTCATCAACAGTCAGCTTGTAATGCATCAGGACACATTTTACACTACAAAAGATATGTGGACTCCTAAACGTCAGCGAGTGGGTCGAGTATTTGGATCACAGTTAGGTGTTAATCTCTGAAGCTTAAAAATGAAGCCAAATCCAAATTCTGCAGTTCCCCTAATGGCCACTAAAGGCTGGCTCCAAAAGGGAGGCAATCTCCACAGATGTCCATGTTAAAAACTTTACAGCAGAAATAAATATTAGTCTAGTTCAAGTCTAGTTGTTTTAGGTCTCTTTATTCAATTGCTCTGTGCAGAAACAGTTTTTTTCTTCACTGCAATCTCGGCGTGACCGCAGCAATATGATAGCGACCAAATAAAAGAGGTTTTTGGTACAGCAACCAGCTAGCAACCACTTGCCAACCAGTTGGAGAAAACCAATTTTCCATCATGTCGCAGGAGGAAGCTCTCATATCACTTAATCCAGGTAAGACAGGTAGATGAAGGTATTTCAGGTGTTTTGTTAGTTGGACAAAAGGCACACATTTTAAACACAATTTTGATTTTAAAAGTGTTAAATCAACAGGAGCTTGATTTAGGCTTTTGGGTCCTTTTTTATCAGGTTGCCAACTGGTCTCCGATGATCACAATGATTCCTAGTGGTCATTTCCGCTTCTATTTAGTTCTGTCACTATACAAATACAGACCATTTGCCATCTGTCAACTTGTTTCTAACACATTTTTTAAGCGGAGTTATCATGCCACAAAGGGTTGAACTTATTAGATGTGGCTGCCAGTATGAAACCATTTTCACAAAAGACGCCAATTCTTTAAAATGTTTAATATGAAAAAGACAGCAACAATAAAAACAGTTTAAAACGGGCGATGCTTGAATTAAATGAACATTTGATCAACAGAAAGACAACAACAAACTTGACCGGAATCTCACTCCAAACCTTTGTTAGTCTGGGATGCATTTCAGTTGGTACCAGCATAACCACAAAGGATCATTCAATACAGTTTCTTCTTCAGTCCTACTGTGGAACCCAGTTTCTGAGTAGACCAAACCAGTTCAGGGTTTGCTGTGTCTATCTAAATTCTCCTTAAGGGTCATGTAATCTTTGTTGTTGCCTGTCCAAAGACTAACCCTTTTTAACTTTCTCTGCATATTTTCCATGTAAAATTCCAAACGCCGTCCAGATGTTTGACTTTGCCCAGGGCTCCAAACAATGTGGCTACAATGTGCAACCGGCTATTTTCCAGCTTTTTTTTCTCTCTCCAGACATCTCAAATACTTTTCAGGCCTCTCGGACCGAGAACGAGGTTTTAACGGTGCTTTTGGGGAAACACGGCCGCTCGTCTGCTTTAACGCTTATCGGTCGTCGAGGGGTAGAAATCGCAGCAGGAGCGGGGTGACCGTGAAACCGTACTCCTGAAAAATCTGCTTTTTCCATTTGGTTTAATACGTCTGACCGATGCACTCCCCCCCTCCTCTGGATACCAGAACGCTCAGCTGTAACCCAGCTTTACATAACCGCACTGAACATACCATAAACTCTCTCATTCACGCAAACACGTGAACCGTTTCCAAAAAACAAAGAATTAAAAACAGCGAACACTGGCACACCAACCACATCCATCCCTCCCCATCCCCAACCCTTATTAAAACTGTTTTCCCCTGGAAACACTCAGCTAATGTTTTCCAAAACTCCTTCTCTTTCCCCCTCCCTCGTTTGCTCCGTGCCTCGGGGCCGAAGGGGTCTGCTCCATATTGTCTTCATTAAAGTCGCAGAGTGTCGACCTGGTTTGGAAACATGGTGTGTGTTCTCCTGTGTGTGTGTGTGTGTGTGGGGGGGGGGGGGGGGGGGGGTGGAGGAGGTTGAGGCTCCTGAGTCCTAAACCACATTCTTTAAATTCCCTGTAAGAAGAAAAAAGAAAGAGAGCGAGAGAAAAATGAGACAACTACAAAGAAAAACACAAAAAAAAGGGGTGGGGGTCAACTTTATCAAATTAAGTAAGGCTAAACACACATATTAGACACCAAAGATGGAGGCAGTCTGGAGGACAGACACACAAGCACACACTCGTGCCAATAAAAATGCTAAATAACATCTGGCTGAGGTAAATCCTGTCACTCCCATGGAAACAAAAGCAAAAAGGGGAATCGATATGGAAATGACAACGGTAAGCAACACTTGGAGCTCATTTGCATGAGGGCACAGATTGGTTTCACACGCAGACAAAGCAAGTGTTTTGACACAATGGCTGCATTATGAAGTCTAGTCGACGGTTTACTTTGCAAATAGTGCCGCCTTGTTTGTCCTTTGTCATGTTAAACGGCCCGTCGGAGGCAAAACAAACACGCTGCACGCGCACACACACACACGCATACACACACGCATGTACGCATGGATTGCAGATGAGTAATTGCCCTGACGCACTGAGGGAGGATGTCCTGTTTGTTGGCCATTGTGGAGCTGTCACTGTGGGCCTGTCATGTTCTCTCCCTGCAGTGACAACAACAGTTTGGAAAAAATGAGCCGTTTACAACATTTGGCGTGGACTTTTTTTTAAATTTGTTTTTGGGGTTTTATTTTTTCCCCATCCCCGTCTGGATGCTGAGACTCCACTGGTGGTTTAAATAAACGCTACAATGTCAACAGATTAAAAAGTATCCCGCTTATGAGGCTTTTGGACGTGCTTACACCAACGGAGGCTGGGATGAAAATCAGCCTCCTGATTTACTCCGATGAGGTCACCGATTCGAGAAAGAAAACACAAACACGGGGTCATCTGGCCTAAAAAAAACATTCCCAGAGCCACAATGTGGTCATCCAGCAGTTTCTAACATAACCCCACAATAACAGAGCGACTTGGTTACCGTGGCATTGCCAGTGTTTAAGCCTAATGTTTTTATTTCCCCTTTCTCAGCAATAAAAGGGGCCAATTATCCATTTCCTCATTTTGTATATGCTTATATTACATAAAACACATTTAATGACCAGTTGACTAAACATTTAAACACCCATTTTCACCTGTGGGCTCTAAGACGTTGCGACGCCACCCGCCACTTAGTGGGGCTGCGTCCTCTCCGTTTTATTCTTCGCCTCGCTATTTTACGACACGCAGACATGAATGATGGGGGCACAAATCTGTAGACAACGACTGGCCGTGAGAGTAATCCAACCCATCACTACTCATCCACAGTGATGTGCAACCACATCTTTCACAGGCGTGTGGATGCAAAGGAGGAGGACTGTTTGTGCCAGCGGTGCTGATGCTGGCCAGACTCCACAAGGAAAAGCAACACATACTAATGCATACTTAGCACAAAAAGCAAGGAAATTTGCATTTGGTGGATTATATCCTGGTTGTAGCAACCCTTTGTCACTTTAAATGGTACCACATTTGTAAGGAAAATGCATTTATGGGTTGAGCAGCAGAGTTGAGTACGCGCCCCTTTGTGGGATGTGAACCCCAAGCCACCCTCGATGTGTTCATCCGACTGAATGTTACATAGAAGCATGTAAGCTTAGATATGGATTGCTTTTCAGTTAAATTCAAAGACATTCAAAAAGCACGTTGGCCATCAGTCAGCTCACTTTGGTCATTGACGTGTTTTTTTCCTTCGCCCCTTTAATTCCTCTGTGAAAGAAACTGACAAAATCTGCACCCCCGCTAATGAAAAGCGTTATGCTACATTGCTCTGGATAGGGTTGGAACTGTATAATCCGATTAAATAAGAAAGTCTGATCTATTTGCTGGTGTGGAACTGTATTACACTTTAATAATGTGTGAGGTGTTCAGCTGATGCCTGTCCAATCCTGTTAATAACTACTGTGGCTAAATAATTCATTGTTGTGTGTGTGTGTGTGTGTGTGTGTGTGTCCTGGGGCCACACAGTTTGCATTATGGAGGCTGGACAGCACTAACCTCACTGGAGCACCTTAACCTCCTCCTCTTCCTCCCGTCTCTGCCTTGGCGGCAATGGTATTGATTATTGGCAATCGTGGCGAGACTACAGGGCGGACAGAGCACGGAGCAGATCACACGCACCTAAATCTGATGAAGTCAGCACAGTTGGTCTAATTTTAGGTGTTTGTTGCCCTCACACAGGAAAGTGTCTCTGTCGCATGTTTTTATTTTAAGAAACTTTCCCTTTATCTAACTAAAGCCAGGTGGCATTTAAAGGAAATTACAGGTACAAAAGGAGGTGTGGCTACATGTGAGTCATGTTGCTACTATCTCGACTTTAAAAAACAAAAAAAAAGACCCCGATTGAGAAGCTGCTGACTTATTTTATGGGAAATTGTTGCTCACAATGCAGTTTTTTTCCTCTCCTCCTGCTGTGACGAGGGGAAACTCAAAAATCATGATGTGTGCTAAAAACAGGAAAAGTCCATCAAAAAGAGGAACAGCAGGCACAAGCGGACTTTCAACAACAGGACATCTGTGGTTAGAAATATTGATTAGATTCGGACTGTAATTAATGTGCCCTCTTCCTTTATTCTGGCTCCGCTGTTTGGCTGGTTTAGACTTGATAAAAGTGCCTGTCCCTCTTTTCCAGATGTAGATATTTAAATCTGGTAAAGTTACCAGAGTCCACCGTGGGCTCTGATGTTTACTCCATATCACAGCGTCCGTGGAAGCATCTATACTGTGCATGTTTGTGTGTATTTTACAGGCGTGTTCGTACAATCTCTCTTTCCCGCAACGCATGCATCTTATTTTGCGTCAACAGAGTGGAGAATTAACGACTGAAGGCGTAATCGTAATCAAAATGTAAAGGTGCTGCAATATTTCCCTGCAGAAGTGTGCAGATAAGGCACTGTTACACGGGGAGGCTGGCAGTTTACACACAAACAAGCACTCTCTGGGGAAATCACACTACTGGCCTTGTAAACCCAGAACCGTGAATGCACAAACAGCCTGACAGCTGCCGCAGCCTTGGACACTCACCTCATAAAAATCACATTTTAATTAATAAAGCCTCCGAGTGCGTGACGGGAGGGAAGCCACAGGAAAAGCTGAGTAACATCTGAATGTTTTCAATTGTTGCTTCTACTGCAGCACATGTACGCACGCAAACGGACTGGGTTGCAAAGACGGTAAGAAACGCTGACATCTCACATTTTTAGTTTTTGCAAGTTTTCATTAAGTGGCATGGAGATACTTTACTTTCATGACAGTCTGGGTCTGAAAAATGACACCAACGTCGTAGCGCCTTAAACCTGGACTCTATTTATTGGCCACAAGAGCCGGAGGAGCTGGATGAGGGAGAGGCAGGTCAGGCCATCTCTGCTTAGTCTGCTGCCCCCTCGACCCCAAGACTTGGCCGAAAATTAGGAGACATTTGTGGGATAGTTCTCACTGAACAGGACTCAGTGGAGCTAAAAGTGTAAAAATCATTATTTAGAACTGCTTCTGGACAAAAAGCTCAAATAGTATTTTAGTTTTTGCTAAAAACCTGACCTAGCTTGACCCCTCATGCTGATTTGGGGAATATGTGCTGGTATGAATTAGGTTGTGTTGCTACAAATCCTCTGATGTGACAACACCAGTAAGTGAAGGGTGACAATAGTACAAAGGTTTTCCAGACATGTGAAACATGTGAGACATGAGAAACTACAGGCAACCGTGGCAACCTGCTGGTAACCAAAGCAACTGCTAGGATGATTTTTGCTGCAACAACTTTTTTGTAATCGGTTTCACCCAATGAGAGCTGGAAACCTCCAGGAAAGTGTGTCAACATGTTGGGGAATACCTGTTTCACATCATGCTGAAGTTTCAAGGTGGACAACTACTGAGATTGTACGCATGACATCATGTCAGAAACCCCCCAAAATAATAATAATAATTTAAAAAAAAGATGGTTCTTCCTGTGCCAGCTACTCCAGCTTCCTCCCAGAGTCCAAAGACATTATTGTTAAACTAATTGGTGAGTTTAAGCTGGGCGTAGGTGTGAATGGTTCTGTCTCTCTATATTAGTGTTAGAATAGACTGGCGAGCTATTTTAGGGTGTACCCACATCTGGGCCTATGACTGCTGGGATTCACCCCTCTATCCATCCATTCTCTTTGCTTGTCCTTATCAGAGTAGCAGGGGGGCTACTCCAGCTAACATAGGCCGAGAGGTGGGGTACATCCTGGGCCGAGCTAACACAGAAAGACAGACAACCATTCATACTTATGGGCAATTTACAGTGACCAGTTAACCTAACTGTAGGAGGAACCCGGAGTACCCGGTGAGAACAAGCACAAACACAGGGAGAACATGCAAACGCCACACAGATGGTGAAGTCAGACTCGGGACCTTCCTGCTGTGAGGCAACAGTGCTAACAACCACCAGCTGGGATATCATGCTGAAAACAGCATCCCCCTTGTAAAAACATTCATAATGTGAAGGAGAGATTTTGCAGATGAGACACACTGTCTTATTTTTCATGAAATGAGCCATATGTACGCCTCGCATCTCTGTAAATACCTGCCAACATGACAGTGTTCTGTGGGCTCAAACTGGCCACGATGCATACGTACATGACTGTACGTCATGCATACGTACAGTCATGGTTTAACATATGGGATCAGAAGCTGACACATGGCGAGTGAAAAACGGAGCGACGGTGGCTTTTGGAGATTACCACTTTAAAATTTGTATCCATTCGTGCGAGCTGAAAGAGCAGATGTGGGCACACAAACATACGTACACTCCCACTCTGCCCAGTTTCTCAGAGAAACCGATGTTTATAAGCAGCAGTTTGTTCCAAACCCAAGAAACACTTATCCAGCCCGATGATGTCATGCAGACATGTTTGCTTTGAGGTGTGTGTGTGTTGTAGGCTATCCTTTATTCAGCGCTCGTGTGTGTGCATAAGTTAAGTTAGCAAACACGCTGGGCTTTCTTTTTGGGAAACAGACAACATCCAGTGTTTAAAATTGTAACACGCAGACTGCCCACTGGGATTATGGTGCTGTGTGGTAACAATAAATGTGACAGAGAGCAGAAGCGACAGACAGAGGAGGAGGAGAAAAAAAGAAAACAAAAAAAGCGACATAAAACAGATTTGACAATTTGAAACCAGGAGAGAGATCAGAGAAAGGAGGGAAAAAGGGATAGGAAATTCTCTGGATTTATAAAAAATGAAACATAATTAGCTCAACTGCAAAATGTATGCAGAAGTTTTTAAAATAAATTTAAGAAGTAGAAACGTCAGAATTCAGCCGAAAGTATAAACTTGACAGAGTTAACCGTTTCATTTTCTGTCCTCAGCGGGAGCTAACGGTGAATGAGGGATCTGATCAAACACAGAGGAGGCACATGGGATGCAGGAGCCAAACATAAACTTCACTTGCTTCTCTCATCTTTGGCTCGTCTGCATTCATTTATTCTCCCTTTTATTCCCTCCATCCGTCCACTCACCGGTTCCCTCTGTTGGCTCTAATAAAAGCCGTATGACTGGAAAAGAGCGATACTTTCAGCCCCTCCAGTTGTGATGATTTAATGCGAGCCAACAGACCAACTGGATTTCGGCAAACAGACTCCCGATCCCCCCTCGCCTCCCCTGATTTGATGTGACCTGAAGTTTTTCAAAGCTGAGGATTTAATGCTGTTTGGATAAACCTATTCCACGTCCAGAAGGCTTTTTGTCATTTGCTACAGTCAGATGACTTGTTTAAATGTATGAAGGTTTAGATACTAATTGATACCATGTCCAGTCGACTGAGGGTAAAAATTTGAGAACGCACAATTTTCTCTCTGTTCTGGATTTCCATTCACACTGATCCACAGATTTCCATAAACAAACTTCCTTTCCAGCGAGTGGATTTGAGTTTGGACTTAACTGGGCAGATGATTGCCGAGAGCATTAACAGGTAGAAACCAAGTAGGACTGAAAACGAAGCCAATGCATTAATATAAAAAAGAGCTGTTCCTCTAGACTTAAAAGAAGAAGACATATTCCCTGTATGTCTGTGAAGGTTCTCAGTAATCCAGGTCATCGTAGTCAAAGGAGCTTGCAAAGAAAAGCGTCTGGACTTCTTTAAGTTGGTTTAAGACGTTTCACCTCTCATCTGAGAAGCTTCTTCACCGTCTTCCCTGTAGACTTCTATGTTAAAAAGTTCAGCCTTAGAGCTGAAATAAACAAACATGGTGGAAAAAAAAACAATAAAAAAAACTGTTGCGGTCTCTATAGCCAATTTACCCATTATAAAACTGCACAGGTGGGTGGATTTTATGTATGGAACGCCAGGACTGCCATAATGAATTAATTAAATACACCATTAAATAATTAATTAAATGTGGCAATAATTAATTAAAATTGGAATTAATTAATTAAATAAATAGTTATGACACATGTAATTAATTAATTATTGACACATTTAATTAATTATTTATGTATTTCACATTTTAATTAATTATTGACACATTTAATTAATTAATTATTGACACATTTAATTAATTATTTATGTATTTCACATTTTAATTAATTATTGACACATTTCATTAATTATTGACACATTTAATTAATTATGATATATTTATTTATTTCATTTTGGCAGTCCTGACGCCTGGCTCTCATCATGAAATAATTTTATCTGTCAGCCTCACCCATCAAACTCAGGGGGCGGGGTTAACGCTGATCGAGTCAAAACCATTGCTTTGGCCTGGTGGCCATTGTTTCTAGCACACAACCGGCATGTGGAAGCTAACAGAACTGAGCTTTGAAAAACCCTGTTTGTGTGTTACCAAATACCGTTTTAATATTTTTTTAGCCGAGAATGTAGTGGTTTAATCTTCATGTGTCTGGTCGGTTTGTCAAGATACAGCCTCTTTGCAAAAGTGTTTCGATGATTTCGGAGATGTCTGCCCAGTCTCACAGCAAAGCGTGGGATAGACCCGCTCGCCTCGCAAGCAATCCCACCGACAAAGCGCAGGCCCCGGTACACAGCTGTAGTAACCCCCGCTGACTTCTTTTACTGAGGTTATATTTATCGATGTTTTATTTCCTGATGTTCTTATGTGTCCTACGTGTTTCAGTCGCCAATTCTGAATTATAACTAACATTAAAAACATGTTTAAGGAGGAGAGAGAGCAAATAAATCTGTTTAACATCTGATCTTTGGGTTTTTGTTCAGTAATCAGCGTGACCTGTGTATAAACGCGTAAAAGAGATAACGTTGGTGTTTCCGTCATGTAGTAACTGCTGGCTTTAGCTGTACAAAGGTTGTTCGACACTATGAAACACATACAGACTTCATGATGTTCGGCTAATATTTTTATTGTGAATATTAATCATGCTGACCTCGCTCTGTACACCACACAGCGAGGTCAGCATATCCACGATATCCTCAGCTCCATGAGTTAACACAAAGTTTCCCAGCTGACTATCTAACTGCCAACTATTCCAGAGACGTGAAAATATACAGCATAAAGAAAAGTGTAAGAGACTCAGCAGCAGATTAGAATAACAGTTATACATTTAATAAATCACCAAATGAATCCAAGAAACGAGCAAACCTGTTCCGACAATTTGAATTTGTATTCCCTCAGCTGCAGACTCGCTGCTGTTTAAATGTTTGAAAAGGAAGATTAGATATAAACAAACGTCAAACATAGACTCAGTCTGCCGTCACATTTGATATGAGGCCAGCACGTATAGTGGCCTCAGCAGGCTATTACTGAAATACACGTGCTATATCATAAACTATGATATAAATAGGGAGGTCCTACTAACATGTTTAGTTTTAAAGGACACCTTCCTGCCTTTAGTCTCATTCATGAGCAGTATTCGTTTTCTTCTAACATCCAGAAGTCTGCACAATGTGTTTCATAGTTTGTAACAAGCCTTTGACAGGTAAACATAACATGACCGAAAAAGCAAAAAAAAAGAAAAAAAAGAGAGAGAGAGTGTTGACATAAGAAGAGAAAATTCTCTCAATTATGGAGACAGACAAATGGTTCATTTATGTTTGATGTGTGTTTATTCCTCCCTAAATATCGTCGGTGAAGTTTGCCATGCACGTCAGATTTTCCTGCGCATTTTTATACCTCTGCCAACAGAGAGAGAAAAAAAATCACATTCTAACAGACAGCTGGTGCTTAGAATACAGTTGAATAACTATTAAAAAACAGATGATATTTAGATGATAGTTCAGTCTAACACATGTGCCAGTGGTTCATTAAACGTCTGTGAAACTATGCAGTTATGAAACGTAACTTTAACCTCAGCCAAACCGATTTGCTCAGTTGTAAATAAAACAGCGAAGTAAACGTGACCCGACAGACAGAACCTGAGTGAATGAAGTCCAGCGTTTAACCACTGAGAGCTAAAACTCAGCTGAGGTTTGAAAGCTGTGTGCCGGTGATTGGACATCAGCCGCTGATGAAGCTGTTCGCCTATAAAGTGCTCTGTAAGGAAACAAGCTCCAGCAGCTCTGCGCTCGGGGAAAACACTATATTTACTTATCTTGTGCAGAAAAATGCGCTGACATTGCTTTATATCGAGCACCGGCTGCCCAGTTAAACTGTGACTATCACCAGGTAACTAGGCATGTTTCTTGAATTAGCAGCAGGTGTTAAACAGCTGACAGATGAGGAGGAGGATGCATGCAGGTAAACTGAGGGTCTGTTGAGCTGATCGCTGGTTTCGTGAGAAAAATGTCAGCTCGTTCTTTATGTTACAGAAGCACAGAGACACAAGACCAGGCGGAAAGAGACGATCGTTCGGTGAAAATGAGAATCTGCGAATGCAACATGTGGAACACGGAGAGTGGAATATGTAAACAAACCGGTTAACGTAACCCCCTCGGTGCACTCTGCATGCTAATTGTTAGCAGAGCTAGTGAAATCTCTGAAAACATCTGAGCACTTTTGCAAACATGTTCTATGTTGACAACCTGACCAGACATACGTCGCGACATTCGCGGCTAAAACACTGTTAAAAGTGTAGCTGGTGACAGAAAAACGACCTGTGATTTGATCTGCATTCTGGGATAACTGGCTGCCCCAAGTCTACACAAGCAATCGATTTTCTAGGATCGACCTGTTTTGACTTACTTTGCACGGCAACCAATCAAATGTTAGAGAAGCTGCATGGGCAGCGTTAACCCCGCCCCCTGAGTTTGATGGGTGAGGCTGACAGATAAAATTATTTCAAGATGAGAGCCAGGCGTCAGGACTGCCAAAATGAAATAAATAAATATATCATTAAATAATTAATTACATGTGTCAATAATTAATTAATTAAATGTGTCAATAATTAATTAATTACATGTGTCATAACTATTTATTTAATTAATTAATTCCAATTTTAATTAATTATTGCCACATTTAATTAATTATTTAATGGTGTATTTAATTAATTCATTATGGCAGTCCTGGCGTTCCATATTTATGTAACTCACTCCACTGAATTCTGAAAGAATTACAATTTTTGGGGGCTTAGCTGCAGTGAATGACAAATGGGAAACGACTTGGTTGCTAGCTGCCTGCTATTTTTCACTTTCACTGATTTACATCACAGAACCTCCACTTAAAATGAGATTAGGATGAGACTAATTAGATTAATTGGCAAGAGGTCGGTAACATGATAGGGTATAAAAAGAGTTTCTCAGAGCCACAGATGGGTAGAGGATCATGGTAAAAAATACTGGCGGCTGCCAGTAATACTCCTGCCTTCTGGTAGATGCAGGTGTGGTATTCCTAGGTGACTTCCTTCTTTCTTCACAAGACTTTCAGAAAACTTGACCTCTGAAGTTGACCTTCAGGCCGAGGTCTCTGAAATTAAATTGTCAGAGATTTTTAATAGCTGCACCTATTGCATGAATTTAAAAATCCCATATTACTTAATCCTCAAGTTCTCACATTTGCAAACTTGGGTGTCCATGCCACCTGCCCGCCCTGCGGGGCGACGATAAAACCTCATCAGCCCTTTATGACTGAGCCTTGGTCTCTTTGGTTTGGTCATTTTTTTTCCAAGGACAAACATATTTGTACCTTGAGTTTTTCCACCTTATTGTACATTCCCTTATGTCAGTCCGAAAACAAACTGGTATAAAAATCCACCAAACAACTATAGAGACCACAACAGGCTGTAAGCATGCTTATTTCTCCTCTAACGCAGGGCATCTTAACACTGGAGTCAATGAGGATCAATGCCTACAGGAATTGCAGTTTAAGCATTTAAACATTGCCACCTGATGCTGACTGAATGAACGAATGCCGTGTGGACAGACGTTTTTGCTAATGAAATAAATATCTTCTTTCTCTTTTCTATTGTAAAGATAACTGTGAGCAAACGCTGGTAATACTGAAGAAGAGTGCAGACAATGACTTTCAAAGCTTTTACTTTTTGTGGTGTGTCCTACTATAAATCCATTTCCATCACACTGAAACTATGATAATTATTAGTCTGTTTTATACTTTCCGACATGGATCACTGTGACGTGACCTGATCTTGGTAGGATTTTACTATTCCCACAATATTGTGAGTGCCTTTTATTTGGTCGGTAACTCACCTCACCATAACTTACCAGAATGGATAACCGCTGTTTAAAATATAAGATTTCACTGAGGAAAAGGAAGGAAAGGAGGACTTCCTGTCACTCTACGGTTCACACTTTTATACCCCGGAGACGCCGAATGATCAAACTCAGATTTTGTTTTCCTTTTCGGATGTGTGGCTGTGTGCGGCGAAACGTCTGACATGGTTGCCGACGTGTCGTTTCCTGACCTCACCTCCTTACAATAATTCTCCCTTCGCTCAACTTTTCGCCTAAATTTCACCCTGCTGGACGATTTCTCCTGAGAGCTGTGGGCTGTCAGCACTGAGACCAAAGACCCGACTTCAGGCTTAACCACAAGGCTGCACGCACACACGGGAACACGAACATACAAACATAAAGGCACATATAGAGAGGAAGATGCAGAAAAAGGAAAAAAAATACCACATGTATCAAGAGCCAGACTCGAGCAGGGGTCATAGACATATTGTGCATATTCACACACACATACAAAAGGACGTTAAAAAGCCACAGAGAGGACACAAAGAGAGAAGATGACATACTTTCATCCCACACAGAGACGTATAGAAACAAGAGCAGACACATGAAACTGCACTTTAAAAGAGCCGTGGAGAGACCAAAGGGCCTCAGATGAGCCAGGGTTCAGTGCAACACAAACACACACCTGTTTACGCTCCACACCCTCACAAACAGGCACACCTGTGCATCCAACCCAAACACATACACATGACATGCACACCTTTGATGGTGCTGATGACCTGGTCCAGGTGTTTGGTGTCGTTGCGGTCTGGTCTACAGCTCGGACTGATCTCCAGCGAGTAGTCTGGTCCGTATTCTGTAAAAAACTAAACACACACACATACACACACAGATCACATCGTAAGGTTTTGCATTTTCCGATTTTGAAATAATACTTCATTTTTCTTATTCACAGTCATGTGTTCATCACATTTGCCCAGAGTCACTGCAGCAGAGTGCCAAAATACACTCTGTCTTCTTTGTCTTTGTTTTTTTCCTCTTTTTTTGGAGAATGCAGCTGCTTTCCTGGAAAGTTTCGGGGTCTGTTTGGACTTTGAAGAACTGAACTGACTGGTGACGAATATTTACACAGGCTTTCAGGGATCTTTTTTTTAAACATAACAGTGAAATCAATTCAAAACAGTGGTTAAAAAAGGACACACTTCCTTCCAGTTTTTGACCATCATTTCTGTTTTTCTCAACCATATCAAGATATCTCTTTCCATTCTTTCTGGCTTTGTTCCTGTAAAGCCAGCCACACAGTTCTGGGTTTGAAACTCAGGCCACGGCTGGACACTTATGAGGAGCTTGCATAACTTGCTTCCACAAATTTACTCCAACAGCTTAGAGATTAACTCAGCAGTTTAGTGTTGGGGGCAGGGGCAAATTCACTTCTAACGCTCACATGCTACATTTTCAGGAATTTACAAATCCTGTACCAGGAGACCAAAATGCAGGAAAGTTCATTTGAAAGGCTTCTAGTTTCTTAATAGAAAAGCGCAAAGCCTAAATAGTATTTAAGTTTTGCAAAATTATTATTGCTCTGGGTTTCTGTCTGACTGCAGCTGTTACAAGTTAGCAAAGACCCATTATCAAGTCTTGAGTGAAGGTCTGTGTCACCACCTAGAGGTCTTGAAACTGGATGAGGCAAGTGAGGGGTGGACCTGACTGTGAAGCTTACTGGCCAAAAAAACCAACAAAAAACAAAAGAAACTTGTGATTGACAAGTCATTAGCCAATATCTTGGAGAATCCTCCTACGTGACTCTTAGAATGACCATAATAAGTAAAACATGCACTGTATTTTCCACATTATAAGGCACACTTAAAATCCTTAACAGTGCGTCTTATAATCCACTGCGCCTTATGTATGAATTCTAGTTGTGCTTACTGACCTCGAACTGATTTGGTACACGGCGCTCAAAAATCTGTGGAAAATGTTTTAGCACCACTTTGGTAAGCTACCGAGCCGCACCGCTTGGTGGATTGTCGGAGCCTTACAGCTACCATAATCAGGAGCCTCGTGGAATAATCTGGGTCCAAAACTCCGTTGGCTTCAGGTCCCAAAGTCAAACGAACACTGCAGCATCACTGAGAGTTAAAAACTGTCTAAATTCTTTCATCTTTAATAAAATGATCAGCGTTGCTGCTTTATCGGGTGTAAAAATTAAGTTTAACATCCAGGCATTCATGAAAACAGAATGTATAAAATTCAACGGAGTTAGAAGTTAGCAGGAAGTTAGCTCGCTAGTTTCCACCTAAACATGATATATCATGTTCTTACTGAGAGATTTCTGAAACAATTAAAACATACAGCTCTGCTATCATTCCCAACATAAATGAAGAGAGAAAACTAAACAGCAGTTAGTCATTAATATACTGCAACAACATGGGAACAGAGCAGCGGCGAGAGAATTCAACATTAATGAATCAATGGTACGGAAGTGGAGGAAGCAAGGAGAATGAGTTGAGTAAAGTTTGACTTATCTGACTGTTTTGTTTTGCTTAATGCGCCTTATAATACGGTGCCTTATGGTCCGAACAATATGGTATTTAATACTCTATTCAGTTTGATCTGAAATTTGGAATTTCGGCCATGAAGTCATCAGGAAAGTGTTCACTGTGGTCAAAGAGCAAGGAAGCATAACGTGGTTCCATCCATCACTGCATATGAAAGAGGAAGCTCAAAGATTAGTACTTCCCCATGAAGAAGGGCCAATGAGTCTGGGGATATTTTTAATGATGTTAGTTAAAAGGTCTATACGGCACTTATTTCATGACACTCCATCCAATTGCCCATTGAGCACCAAAAGCCAGTAGGATTCAATTCTTTAGACACTGTGCAAAATTTCATGGTAATCCGTCCAGTATTTGTTGAGATATTTCCATCTGGACCAAAGCAGTGCACTGATTAACAGACTGATCCCTCAAGCAAAGAAACACATTTTTCATATAGACACATGTTGTTTATATTCTCGGATTCTTTTTTCCCTCCTGTGTTGTCTGGGAGCTGGATCAACACAAACAAAAAAATATACGAGATTCTGAAGCCTGTACAGAAGGAAAATGTAATGCATAACACAGAAGAGGAACCACAAATCAGTCAAGCCTCTGCTAAGACAGCCTGGGCTTTGCCAACTTGAATAAAAAAAAAACAAAAAAAACAACTCAGAGTATTTCAGCAAATACCAAAGGCTCCTGGCATTTCAGGCAGAACCGGGTGTCAGCCAATTGAAAAAAAGAAACAGGTGGAAACACAGAGAGTGGGTTCAACCAGAAGTTAAAACCAGAGCACGTCAGTTTGGGGCCATGACTCAGTGCCATGAGAGCTAAGCAAACTCTGAGGCCAGGTCTGACCACAAGTGCGTCAGTCCGTTTGCAGTGACTGTTGTGAAAGCCTTGGACTCTGAGGACTCAGCAGAAACACGCTGAGCGAGCCAAGCTGAGGTCTAATGCAGAGGAGTGGGACATGTAGCAAAACGACGGAGATTAAGTGAAGATGAGGGTTAAAATGGTAAGAAAAGATTATTAAGTTAATAAGATATCAGGAAACAGTGAATTGGGGCTTAGATTTGTTTGATCAACAGTCAAAAACCATGTAGTATCATAGAGCCTCAATTTGTCAGATAATCACGTAAAAGAAAAGAAAAACAGGGTTGAGTGATCCTGTTCAAGGACTCAAGTACTGCAGCTTTTGGCACTTCGGCGTTGAACTGACGCACAAAGGTTTGCTGCTCAGCCTGTCCGGGGTGTAACGCGTCTATCCTGACAGCTTGGATGGGCAAAGGCTCAGGCGCTCTGCAAAAGCGTCCGAGTACTCAAGTAAAATCAAACCAACCAACAACTGTAATAGTCTTCGGTGCAGGGATGCTAGGTTCAGCGTGGCTCACCAATCTGCCTGTGAGACCATTTAATGATTTGATTTAATGAGTTTCTGCAGTTTTACAGATACATATCTGAAAAAAGACAAAATAGACTAGATTAAAAGGACAATAAAATGAAATTGTCTTAGTTTTATCAGTGTGGAAATAGGAACGTTTCCTGAAATGCAACAAAGCTGGTCCCCTTAGAAATCTTCAAAGTTCAGTTTTGACTTTTTAAGAGTTTGAAATGTCCATTCTGAACTTGCTAAACCTCACTTCTGACTAGGGGTGGGTTTTGATAATCGATTTATTCTGGCTTGGATAACGTGATATCGATTCATTAAAATCCTGAATCGATTAATTTTTAATATTAATTTATTTTGCCCGAAACGCCAGAATCTCAGGTTAAACCTCACCAAATTTCAACAACCACCAAACAGCTATAACAGTAAATGAGAGCAGGTACACAGATTCTGCACAAAGATGTAAACACAAAGCGCGGACCCGCCGACGGATCAGAATCAGTGAGATGTCGCCTTTCTCATCCAAAGGCATGGACACGGTCGGGGCTGAAAGCCGACAGCTCGCTGATTCTGATGTTTCGGCGGGTCCGTGCTTTGTGTTTACGCCCTTTTTGCGGTGATTCTAAAGTTGTTAGTTTGACAGTGGGAAGGGAGTTTTTCCTTCCCACTGTCGCCAAAGTGCTTGCTCATAGGGGGTCATATGATTGTTGGGTTTTTCTCTGTATCTATGAAGCGCCTTGAGGCGACTTTTGTTGTGATTTGGCGCTATATAAATAAAATTGAATTGAATTGAATCTCTCTCCAAACAAAATTGACTGAACCAGCAGCAAAAGAAGAGTCAAACTACACTTCACAAAAACATCATCATGAATTCACTTTTACTTTTGCTATTTTGTTTCCACCACGATAAAATCACACTTCATGCACAGCTCGCTGTCTCTGTCTCTCTCTCTCTCTCTGTACTTCAAGAACAGTTTCCCGTCTGAAAATCTGTTTTCTGCATTATTCGCTTGCTTGTTACGCACAAGTCTACCGTTGTTTACAGGCTGTCGGCCGCTGTTTTTTTCCCTTTTACTTACTTCCGAAAAGAAAACCTAATTTCTGCTGTTCAATACTGAACAAATGTAAACTTTTTAAAATGATGCAAAATGCAAAACGCTTAACCGTGTCTCTAATAAAACTGCTGTAACTTCAGAGGTAATGTTCATATGTTGATTAATGGTTTTCTTTCGTTTTTGATGTACTGCAGAACATTTTTATAAAATTCCAGGGCAGGAAAACCACCTTCATGTTTTTCTGTGTTTTATCTTCAGCTACTTTGACACAAAGGCATCTGCTGTGATGTCAAATCAAATCACTTTTATTGTCACATCACATGTGCAGGTACATTGGTACAGCACATGTGAGTGAAATTCTTGTGTGCGAGCTTCACAAGCAACAGAGTTGTGCAAAATGATGTTCACATAAAGTCTTGCGAGTATCAGCTTCCTTTTTATAGATACAAAATATGTAAATGTACTGATCTGAATTATAATATTTCTGACTGTCTGAGGCAAAATTTCCCAGATTTAAATCGAATCAAATCGAATTGAATCGTGGATTGAATTGATTCGGGTCCTTGTGAATCGGAATCAAATCGATTCTAGAAATCAGTGATGATACCCAGCCCTACTTCTGACCACTACCGTCCATATTATAATAATTAAAAATCTTTAGTAGAGCAGGACAAGGTTGCTGGGGAGAAGGAGGTGTTGATGCCTACTACTGCCCTAGAGCCTTGAATGAGTTTTAGATGGACGGATAAACAAAGACAACACTAAAACAACGACTAAACCTAAAACTCAACTTCATTTCGCAGTCCCATGGTTACAGCTTTAGAAGGATTCAGTTTACATTTACATACAATGAGAAAAAGTAGAAAACTTTATAAGCAGACTGCAGTCAGTGAATATCTGGCTTCTTCTTTTGTTTGTTTTGGACTTCCTAAACCTTCATTATCAAACTTTCTACTGTCACATTTGCTCCTTTGGCTTAAATTACCCCCCCGAAAAAAAAAAAAAATGTCAGCTTGGCCCCCTCGAGTTGGCGTTCAGTTAGCATCCCCTAATGATTCCTGCGTTGATGTTGCAGTCACTTAGAAGTCTTGTTTTGAATGGAGCCTCTTTAGTGGCTTAGATGTACATTAGTAGACAAGACTTCACAAAGTCTGCTGGCAACAAACAAAACACACATACACGAACTGAGCCAATGTGCAGTAGGAGTATACTTTTGTTTATATGAAGACAAAGGCTACTCTGTCTTTGATTAATGGTCCTGTGTGAGTCAGATAGAGAGAATGCACTCCTGTGTATATGTGCTAGATTTATTAATGTGTCCCTATATGTGTGTTTTGTGTGATTATCCACGTATATTTGCTTGTGGCAGTTCATGCACACAGAGGTAAGGCCCTGTTTTAGTGTGTGTGTGTCTGTTTCCAATTACTTCAGATGAGTTTCTGTGTCTTACCTCCGGCCTCAACAGAGCCCAACGTGAGACACACACACACACACACACACACACACACACACACACACACACACACACACACACACACACACACACACACACACACACACACACACACACACACACACACACTATTCCCATGAACCCAGTGCTCTGTCTCCTGCTGTCCAGCAAAACACACACACACACACAGACTCCCACTGACTGCTTGTTTGGCTTGGATGACCATAGAGAGAAGAGAAAGAGGGGAAGTGAGGAAAGTGAAGCCCATCCTGACACACTTCTTCAACATTGTCTTCATAGTAGAGGCAAATAAAATGATAGCCAGCAATTCTGTGCTGTTTTTGTGTGTGTGTTTGTAAGAGAAAACGCCACATGACAACAGATAGAGGCACAGCTACGTCACCTGGCCAAGGTCAGGAGACAGAAAATACCCGGTGACTGGCTCCAGTGTCTCCGGCAGAGACGCCCAGGGAGATAAATAGGGAAAGGTCTCTGCCTATTTACCATGGTCCTATACATGGAAACTTCTGTCCATCACTCACTGAGCCTGTTTGTACTGTGAAGGGAACACTGTGTGTTCTCATCAGAATGTCTTTATAACACCCCCCCCCCCCCCCCCCCAAAACAAATAATGTAAGGTTTTAGAACTATTCATTAAGTTAAAATGCTTAATCCTCGTTTAGTTTCATTTTCAGCTCCTGCAACAAAGCTCTGTTCTTTTAAAGTGCACTAAATTTAACAGCTTGTGTCTATGGATTAGTCTGTTAATAATATTTGGAGCTGTAACTATGTAACACTGCTCAAAAAAAGGAAACACTTGTTTTACGACCAAGTGTAACACAATGGGCCAGGTCACAACAGCTCATTAGCTGCAACCCAACATGGCTCTCTGGCACTAGAGCTCACCTTTCTCTGGCCTTAAGCATTCTTAATTGCTGATGGGAGTCAGCTGTACAAAAAAGGTAGCATCTAAGGCAGGAGATATGGCAAGACACACACACACACACACACACACACACAAGGTCAATTTCAGGGGGAGACCGTGCTAGGGCTGTACCACATGATAATCAGTGCACCAGTTAGGAATCAGAAACTAGTTTGAGTCCATTTCAGCTGCTTTGGTGCAAATCAAAGTGACAACATGTACAATGAAAACATGACAACAGGCAAACACATAAAGGGAAGTCTTTCTTCTGGCGTCTCCATATTTTAGCTTTTTATTTGGGTCCTTATCAATGCTGGATGTCCCAAAATAAAGGAGCACTGGGAAGCAAAACCGCGACATATTTGGAATATTGAAGAAAATGATCCAAATCGGCATCTAAAGTTGAGGTTTAATACCTGTTCCATGCACACTGAAAACGTTCACCAGCTTCAACTCCCACCTTACAGAGATATATCAGGAAAGGACCAAAGCTACACTGGCTTTTTTTTTTTTTTTTTTTAAAGGTGCATACCAATCAGGTGCTTATTCATCAACAATGAACATCACACAAAACGCAAAAGATTGCCGGCCACAGCAGCCATGTGCTGTTAGCAGTTGCAGCTTCAGCCCTAAGTTGACCAGTCAACTCATATTTTGCCAAGACAAAGCTGCCAAACCAGAAACCCCAATTCACTCTCCCTATGACAGATGGATGGGTAGATGTAAATATAACAACGCTGTAATGTGTATCACTCAACACTGGCAAAACAATTCACTCCACCACCATTTCGAACCTCCAATCGTAGATTTTTTCACCTTTTGAGTGCAGGAACATGAATGGGAACACAAATCAATCCAAGTGCTTTCTATCTAACATTCATACTCGCCAATAAAGACATGGAAAGAAACTTGGGTTCCAGTATCGTGCCCGAGCATACTTTGCCAAGCAGACAGAAGCAGTAGATGACCTAGCTTTACCTTCTGAGCCTCAGCCATTCCCAGTAATAAATTTCATTAATATTAGCATATAACTCTGCAAAGATTAAGTAAATTTTAAAACAATGCAACATCTTCTAAAGTATCTTTTAAAAGTAAAAGCTGGTCTAATTGATTTCATCCCTCCTCCTTTAAAAGGTGCTCAGGACTCCTGGGGACTCCATCGGCCTGAACAGCTAAACAGCTTTAATAATCATAAACTTCTTTTTTAAATTAATTATTTTTTTATACGTACATTACCTCAGCGACGTTACAATTAAATTAATTTGCAACTGGCAAAACTAAACATGCCATCATCCATATTTTCCTGCCAACAAGGAAACGCACCAATCAACAAAATATCCTCCATATGTGCGTGTGTTTATCTTTACACTGTCTATAAATTACTAATCTGTAAATCTGTGCCGCTCTGAGTAAATAAGAGGACCTTCACTAACCCCTGCCCCCAATCAGAGCATTATAATAAACTCTGTTATGGCTCATACGTGTGACCAGTTCACATCAAGGTGACGGTTCCTACATCTGAACATGCAAACAACAAACTGGCTGCAAAAAACCCAAAAACAAAACCCAAAGAAACGCTGTTTACAGCGCTGTTTGACGAAAGCACGAGAAAACATCAGTTCATATTTGTGTTTGTGCAACGAGTACATGCCCTGTGAGAAAGCTGGAGTGTGTGACAGTACGCACCAGGCTATGTGTGTATGTGTGTGCACGTGTGCGCATGTGTGTGTGTGAGAGTGAAAGAGAGTGAGTGAGAGAGAGTGAGGGAGGGTTGTTTGTTTTTACAGCGATCAGCAGGATCTCCAGCTATGAAGGACACTGAGCAGCGCAGCAGGGAGGAAAACATCTCCGAAAACAAATGGAGTCTGACTCATATCAAGCTGCTATCTAATAAATGTTTTCAACAAGGAAAAAAACAACAACAAAAAACCCCAAAAAACAGTGCAATGCCCCAATCACGGTCACATTGCGCACGTACTCCTCTCCCTCGCTCTGCATCTGGACTCTCTCTCACCCTTCCCACTTTTCATCAGTCCATGTTTTTTTCCTTGGTTCATATGATAGTTTTCCTTTTAAGGAAACCTGCCCCGCAAATACCATTTGGACTTCAAAAAAGAAAGAAAGAAAAAAAAACCACTTCTATTCTTGAACTGCTGCTGTAACAGTGTAATTGCTCCATTGTGGCAAGAATAAAGGATTATTTTATACTTTGAAGGGCTTTTATACTATGAACCCCTGGTATAGTTTCAGTGTATCACACATCAAATGTAAAACAGTGAAACTAATACACTGCAGAAAAACACCAGTGGATTACCGTGTGTTGCTGTGTGATACATATATTATACTGTAATACACTTCTATACACTAATATCTGGTAACACAATTGTTGCCTATCATACCTATACTGTTACTGTATATCAGTGACAGAGCTTCCTAAATGTTCTAATGTTAATTGTGTATTCTATGAATATTATGAGTTATATAAAATGCATTCACATTTATAAAATCTTCATCTGCTGCTTCTTAGAAAACAAATATTGTTTGCTTCAATAACAGCGGGGGGGGGGGGGGGGGGGGGGGAACGGTAGAACTTTCTACAGCTTGGTAATAAATAGGTAATAGTAGGGGAACAGGGTAATAATTTGGTGATTTCAAAGTTATTACTATGCAATTACAAAAGTAATAATTATGTAATATTTAAGTAACATAATGTAGCAACAGTGGTTATAGCTGAGTAATATTACCCTGAAACATATGTAATAGCATAATAAGGGCCCCAAAACTGGGGGTAATAACATGGAAATAGAGCTCCGCAATAATAGTGTAATAAGGAAGAAAAATAATGCAATAATGTGGTCATTTTGACCGAGCTATAATAAAAAGTGCTACCAAAAAAGCACTTTAAAACTTAAGATATGTTTTGAGAGAATTGTGTATAACAGTAGGCAAGTAACATTTTTTTTGTAAAATATCTTTCTGTACCCCACCACCTGTTTAACTTTGCAGGATTAGTTGCCACGTATCTGCAAAACCTCAGCAGATGAACTGGTGACTCCGTAAAACTCTGATGAACTGATGCAAATTCCCTTCATAGTTTGTTGTGAAAATGCTCAGATCCTCCAGATGCCACAGATGATTGGAAATTAAAGGCGAGCTTATCAATGCCATTGGAGCACAGCTGGACGTGTGTGCTTCAACTTCACTTTTATAGAGACAGGAATAAAAGGAGAGTGCTTGGAGAAAAGTGAGTGAAATCATAGTTACTAGAGATTTCCTGTACTTTTTATTGATCATACTGTCTGTTTGGAGCAAATATTCTGTGTGGCTGCATCAGTACAAAAGGTAGACTTTACCCATTGGTTTCTGAAGCCTTAAGATTAGGATTTTTATTGTTGCCACCTTGGCTGCAAAAACTGGATGGGATGAGGAAAAGTTGATCTGACTATAAAACTGCATGTTCACTGGTAAATTAACATATTAAGGATAATATTTGAAAGAAAAAAAGATATGACTATGATTTAGAAAACAATGTGAGCAGCTGAGCCGATAAGCTCATCAGCAAAGCGAAAGTGAAAGAAGCAGTTTTCCTTTAGACTTCTACAGGACCAGAAGTCTTTTTGCAACCACCGCTGTTGTCATTTGGTGGCCTGCTGTACACTTAGTGTAGAGAAAAGGTTTGCTGATAAGAAGCTGATGAAAATATTGGATGGATTTGATAGATTCTAGGATTAAAAATAAAACCATATTTCTGCTTTTACTATGGGTGGCATTCTTAGAAATCACGGCTAAAGTTCACGTCATGTTTGGTGTGAATGGACCATTACCCAAGATTCACTGCAAAACTTTAAAATGCCATTAGGGGCCTAGAATAAAAACAAACCCTATGATAAGAAAAAAAGAGAATTCACAAAGCTTTTACCAGACTGATGAATTCATGGTAGGATAAGCTTTTACAATAATGCTGTAATGTACAGTGATGTGGTTTTACGATCTCCTATAATGAACCCAAAAGAACTGAAAGCCTCCAAAATTCAAAACTGATGTCTTCTGGCCTATAAAACATCTCACCTGAGAGGAACATAAAGTATTCAGGATCAATTGTAGTCCAAGCAGCTCGAAATAAAGGTGAAGGGACTTCAAGTTTTTTTTAAAGATGTTTCACCTCTTATCCAAGAGCCTTCTTCAGATGAAAAACCAAAAGGTGGAGAGTCCCGGGTACTTGACCCGCTATTAACATGTGAGACATCAAGTCAAGTTGCTTTTGATGCAAGCTCCTTAGACTACTATGACCTGGATGACTGAGAACCTACACAGACAGGATCAGTGGTGATGCCATCTTCTGGGATGGAGTCATTTACTGTATGAACATGAGATGAAGACAATCACTCAACTACAACAGAGCCGTGGCTCCATAAAGGGTAGACAGAAAGGAAACAGTCTTTCAGTTCATTGCTCACCAATAATGTGTCGCAGGATCTCCAGCTGCAGCATTTTGAACTTAATCAATCATAATATTGTAATAATGAGCTTCTTCAGTCAGTCTTTGTAAACAGATACATATCCCTGTGCCCACACACGCTATTGCTTGGTGATATTTCCTGTGATTGAGCCTGTGAATCTGGGAGCCAGCACATCCCTGACGGCACCGAGGGGCAGGACAGGAAGTGGCTGCAGACAGGAAAAAGGGGAAGTAGGAAGTAAAGAGGCGGGACGCTTCCCCGCTGCCAATCTGGAACCAGAGATGTCCTCCCTTCCTGTGCGGCTTTGAGACGGACACACGTTTGTATCTACTTCTGTTCCTCTCACCAGAGAAGAATCTGATCGAAGCGGGTTGTTGGGCAATCCAAAGGAAAAAAAAATCTGGCTGACTTTTATCCGTTTGTATTCTCTGCTAGTAATTTAATACCCACGTGTTACCATTATCTGCACAGAGATGACGGGATAACTTGTTTCCAGACTTCTGTAGCTCTTAAGGAGCATGTTGCTTAGAAGGAGCAAAATGAACTTGAAGAAAAAAAAAACCCTTTCCAGTTGGTCTCAGTTTAGCAGCTTGCTGCCCAGACAAATAAAATATCCTTTAAATAATATAAATATGCTTATTTGACCAGTAGGGTCAAAAGAGAGAGAGGGAGAGAGAAAAGGCCTTGCTTTTGGACTGCAGATCTGATTTAGCCTTCTAAAAACATACAATAATTCTTTGGCCAGTTTTCAACTTCCTTCAGCACAATGATGACATTTTTCTACACAGAAATATTGAACGAGTTAAAAGTCAAGGTTTTGCTTCAAAATACCGATGTAATAATAATAATAATAATGGATTGGATTTATATAGCGCTTTTCAAGGCACCCAAAGCGCTTTACAATGCCACTATTCATTCACTCTCACATTCACACACTGGTGGAGGCAAGCTACAGTTGTAGCCACAGCTGCCCTGGGGCAGACTGACAGAAGCGAGGCTGCCATATCGCGCCATCGGCCCCTCTGGCCAACACCAGTAGGCAAGTAGGGTAAAGTGTCTGGCCCAAGGACACAACGACCAGGACAGAGAGCCCGGGGATCGAACCGGCGACCTTCCGGTTACAGATACGCTTCCCAACCCCCTGAGCCACAGTCGCAGTAAGGCAGTGTAAGGCAGTGCACCCTCCCACACTGGGTGCTGATCCAGCCAAGCCCAGTTGTTGTTACACTATGAGCTTAATGGGAGCATGGCAGAGACAGGAAAAAGAGATGAGCAACGGAGACGTGAAGGTACAGCGTGTGACAAAGGATATGAGCTGGATTCACATCAACAACCTTGCGAGGACATGGCATACGTGTTTGCCCACTGACTCAGCAGTTTGGAAGTTACTAAGAACAGAAATAAAGGTGGTGGCGGCAGGGTGGGGGGTCTCTTCTCTGTTTCTGTCCTTGAATGGTACACACTGAGTTTTTAGAGAACGATCTGATCCAAATCTGTGCAACTTCATGTTGTTGTCACCGTCACCAAAACTAGTCTCAAATCAATAGCAGCACTGGAGCAGTACACTCCTCTATGATATGTGAATATATCCAAGGGTTAAAAACAACCATAAATATTGGTTTATGTGCAGTATTTTAAGCACACACACAAAAAAGACTATTTTACTCAGAACTATTCATTGATTACTCTAAAATGAATGTGCATAGTTCTTAGTCCTTTGACTTAAACTGATACCTTCTAACACAAAGGTACTCCATTAAAATTTAAAGATCAAACAAAGATCCAAAATGTCATGAAGTTATACATTCATTATAATTCAATGCAATGCATTTTGAAGAGGTCTAACAGTCGGATCAGTGTCTGTATGCAGTCAACAACTGGAAGTTGAAGTACTAAAGTACAATTCAACAGTATTATATTTTATTATTATAAAATATTAATAAAATGTTCTTTTACTCATTACAAGTAAAATAAGGTTTGATTTTTGTAATTATTTTTTTCCTGATTTACTTCTTTGGACTTTCTCCGTTTTCATCCGCACTCTGAATAAATAATTTGATTGACAGATCAATGCGGGATGAGTTATTGGTCAGTGCTAAAAAGACAAAAAACAAATGCATCAATTGAAATAACCATAAATAAAAGAAAAGTTGTGCAAAGTGAAATAGAAAGGTCCATTAAAATCTAATCATAGGTCCGGGTACAGATCTGGATGCTGGTTCACCTGCTGTTGCCCTGCAATCTACATGGATCACAATATTGGACCACCTACCCCCACAGCAGCTGCTCGGCCAAATAAAACCATGCCATGAAGCTCCCAGCACAGAGTTTGAGTGCAGATGTTAATGCCAGAGGATGTTAAGGAACCACTTCTAAGAGGCAGAAAATTTGACTTGTTGCAACGGTACCACGCTCTCGGGAACGACTCATTCTCTCACATAAGTCTGTGAAGGCTAGGTGCTTGATTTCATACAGCTATGGCAAGGGGACTGAAAATACCCGAATTCAAATATTAACAGGTGTAGACCAACACTTATGTCTATGTATTACTTGTGATCGTTGGATCGTCGAACACCCTTTTGGACTCTTATAGCTGACCCAGGTTTTTAAGGTTCCCCAACACTATTTGTGGAGTGTCTTGTGGTGACTGTTGTTGAATTTAATTGAAAAAGATTTAACTGAAACACTTGAGAGATGAGATGACGAGAGATGAGAGTTTCCATTAAACCACTTCCATTGGAGTGGATGTGACCACTTGAAAAAAGGTATTTTATTATTAACTAAAAATGGAGAGTGGCCTTCAGGTCTGAGATGTTTAAGTTCATATGGTTTTAAAAACGTGATGTACGTGCCAGTGACAGAAGTTACTTTAAGGGGATTCAGAGAAGTATTAAAGACCCTACTGTGGTTTTTGCCCTTCTTCATGACATAACACATGTTTAGATAAGATGATGCTCCACCCCACCTTAAATTAAAGATAATAAATCTAGGCTAACAGGCAAAGCAAAACCATGTGAACATCACATGTGACAAATAAAAAGTTCCTGTAACCATAAGAACAATTGTTTCCACCCTCAAAATAAAGTTCGTTATAAAGACAAACTGTTCCTGTCAAATGAGAGACACCAACTAACCTTTGACCCGTGCGGCTATACTTAGCACGCCCAACACCGCGGCTCCTTCGATTCACACGCAGATAGGAGCCGCCGCTATCGCACAATGGGGGGGAGAGGGGGGGTCAATCGGGATCAGCTCAGCACTGGCAGACAATACGAGTCAGCAGCGAAGGTTAACAACTTTCCACCCGGTGGCTGGAATCCTGGCGTGTTTGCATTAGATACTGAAATATAATGAGTGTGACACAAGCAGAGGCATTGTGTGCGTTATCTGTAGTGTAATATTTTGTCTAGTAATCAGCGAGTATTACAGCACTTATTGTTGACGTGACTGGCCAACTCTGACTGATGTTTGTGTTCTTTAGACTGCTATTTTTAATTATTTCATTTGAAGCTTGTGTGCTGCAAGAACAGAGCACCGCGAATCCTCTCGGGCACTGAAAATAAACCTTTCCAAATAAATATTTAAAAGCAACAAATATGTTCGGACTGGTTTTAGTGAGATTTCTGCAGATAAAACAAACAGAGTGTTTGAATTTGTAGTTTTTGCATTTTCCTTCGACTTTAAGCCACTTTTGCCAGTTTGCCTGTTTGAGTTTCCTCCACACTGGTGTCCATTTATCATACAATGAAGCACATGAGAAGCGTTATAAAACAGGCCAGTGCATTATCTGACAGTAATGAATGTGTGTATTCATGGGGTTTTGTCTACAGCGGAGCAGGAGGAGTAAGACGCACTCACACAAACGGGCACAAAGGTAGTTTTTGTTCCCCGTGTCACTGGAACTGGAACAGCTCTGCTTGGTCATCGTGGATAAATGCCCCTCTTATCGCACACAGAGTGAGCTTCAAACACACACACATATGCATTCACATACATACATGCATACACACATATATGTGAAGTTTAGCAGAGGTTGCAGTTTACCTTGAAAATAGGTTGCTTCATAAATCAGAAAAAACCAAGACATAAACACAATAAAATTTTAACTGTTTCAGGTGGAAAACCGTGTGTGTGTGTGTGTGTGTGTGTGTGTGTGTGTGTGTGTGTGTGTGTGTGTGTCACCTCATCTTTATCAACTGTGGCAGCTGGCCGCACTGATAGTTGCTTTGTTTTCAGTGAGTGCTCCTTAATGAGGTCAAAGGCCATTTGGGGCCATTGGACGCCCGACGAGGAGAAACAAGAGGTACCTTCTTCTCGACCAGGACGCACACACGCGTGCACACGCACGCACGCACACACTGAGGCGCTCACAGCTATTCATTACATCTGACCAAGACAAGGTCCAAAAAATCAGCTGCTGGAGAAAGAGGCTCTTTGTGCGTGTGAGAGCATAGGAGCGGGACAGACAGATGGGCGCGCCGATTTCTATTTGGAGAGAGGATGGCTCTGTTTGATTTACCGAAAAGCAACTGGTCACATGTCCCGTGTTTCACAAACAAGTCAACAAATAAAATACACAGTTCCTTCCTCGCTAAATTAAATCAACAGCATATGTGTTCTCGCTATTTTAAGAATCCTCGCTGACGTCCACCCTTTTGAACTAACTGGACAGGTAAAGCTGCGGTTTAAGTCCTTCCAGTCCGACTTCTATAACTCCTCTAATAACGTTCACCCAGACGACGCATAAAAGATGAGAGTGAGAGGAGTCTGTGTTCATCGCAGCAGACAGAGAGGAATTGTCAGCACTGCTACCTGTCCCGCTCACCTGTACACAAACCCCTTTATTGAGATCGGGCAGCCATCTTTGATTAGATGGAGTGACTCAGCAGACAGAGGACACAAGAGGGTGTGTTTGCGTTTCCATGCATGTGTGTGCGTGTGATGGTACAATGAAGGGGCACATTTGTCCTCATGTGGGAATATGTAAATGTGTGGCTGTAACAGGCAGGGAAAGGGAGGATGTGTGTGAGTGTGTGTGTCCGTGTACCTCATGGTCAGGTATTTCAGAGGAGAGAGTCTTTCCCAGCACTTCTGCTGTCAGGTAGGTCCAACACCGAGCTGTGTTAGCCAGGTTATAACCTCCTGAGTAGAGAGAAGGAACGCAGACACATATGAGAAGAAACACAAATGATATCATCTTTATGGAGTACCTGGAACCCACATGAAGGCACGTTTGGAGCCCTGAAGACTATTAAATATGAATTTGAAACTTTTAAACATTTACAGCTGCTCAAACCTTGCGTTTTTGATGAGTAGCCAATCAGAGTAAAGTTGGTTTACAATTAGAGGAGCAAAAATTGCTCCTTTTACAAAGACAAAGTAGTCAGGAGGTACATCAAGGCATCAACTGAACAACATCACTTAAGTTTCACGGCACGTGTGGCTGAATAGAAATAACACAAATCCTGTATTGGCTATATCTTTAGATGCACAGAAAACTTTTGATAGGGTGGAGTGGAACTTTCTGTTCACAGCCCTGGAAAAGTTTGGAATACAACTTTTGCAGATGGATTAGAACCATGTACTCTGGTCCAGAAGCAGCTGTATTTACAAATGGGGTACTTTCTCCTTTTTTTTAGTATTTCCAGATCAACACGTCAAGGATGCAATTTAAGCCCATTGCTATTTATAATATTTTTAGAGCCATTAGCTATTCAAATCAGAGAAAATGCAGAGATTAAAGGTGTATTTGGGGGAGGCAGAGAACACAAATTATTCCTGTATGCAGATGATGTGCTGAAATTAAACCAAGACCCAACTAATTCTATCACAAAACTATTAGAGGTGATTAATACATACTCAATGTTTTCAGGGTACAAAATTAACTGGCATAAATCAGAGGCGATGCCAGTTTCCCAGGCTTGCAGTCATAACTTAATATCGGGCTTTAACTTTAAGTGGGTGGACAAGGGAATGAAATATCTTGGAATTGAATTGAACCCCAATATTGAGGATATTGTGGCTAACAGTATGGGAAAATTATTAAACAAGATCAATAAAAACTTGGGTAAATGGAGTAAACTAAATTTGACATTGTGGGGAAAAGTGAACACAGTTAAAATGGTTGTGGCACCGCTCATCAACTATTATACAGGAATGCTGCCTATGTGTATCCCGCGACGGATGTTGCAAAGCTACAATAATACGATAAAAGATTTTCTTTGGAAGGGTGGTAAATATAGAGTATTATAGTATCTCTTTTGAAATGGCTAGATTAGGCAAACATTGGGCAGGGAAAAACAATATAGACTGGATGTTAATAGAACAAGAGCTTGCATCTCCATTCACACCAAATGATATTTTATCACAAAAAGTGAATAATCACGGTAAGACGCAAAGCCCTATTTTGAAATTTTCGAAAATGGTATGGTTGGAGGTGCATAAGAAATATAAACTTGTGCCATATGTACAGAAGTATGCCCCCTTGTGGTATAATCCTAAAATTAAAATTGGTAAGCAGACTGTTTACTGGACACAATAGCTGAGAAGAGGTATCAGAACTGTTAGAGACCTATTTGAAGGGGGTGTTTTCATGTCGTATGAGGATATTAAAAATAAGTTTTGTTTAGAGGGTAACAGTCATTTCTGGAAGTATTTGCAAATAAGAAACTGTTTAAAAGGAGGAGTTACAATAACATGTGAAAGTAACCCGATAGAGAATTTTATGCTACTACCCCCATCTCTGTGCACAGCTGCGAAATGGTATAATATTTGCCCATGGATTAAAAACAATATAAATAAGAGCCTGAAAAAAGCATGGGAAAGGGATCTAGGGGGTACAATGGATGAAGGTACATGGGATTCTATATTGTCGAACAATGGATTATACATTAGGGAAGCCAGGGGGAAATTTATTCAATACAAAATTCTTAACAGATACTATTATACTCCTTCAAGGCTGTATAGAATGGGGATTGGTAGAGATGACTTGTGTTGGAAATGCCAAAAAGCCAAAGGTACTCTGATACATGCCCTCTGGGAATGCCTGCTGGTTTTTCCAGTTTGGAACACTGTACTGAATTATTTGCAGGGGTGGACACTTTGTAACCTACCCAGATCACCTAAATTATGTTTACTAGGAGACAAAGGAGAGGTGCTGCAATTAAGTAAACACCAGTTTAGAGTGTTAAGTACTGCCTTGGTAACATGTGCCCGTGTCATTTTGGAACACTGGAAGGACTCTCATATTCCAACGCTTAAAATGCGGAAAGACAGAATGATTGGGAATGTTGTATACGAAAAGATGCTGGGAAAAATACATCATGTGACGGAAGCTGCGCTGGAACAGTGGGACAATTTTTGCACCTACATGTCTACCTGACTTGGACATTTGAGCTTAATACAACATATGTTAAAACCTCACTTGTTTTGTTTCGTTGTGGTTTTTTATTTATTTTTTATTTATTTATTTATTTATTTTGTTTGTTTGTTTTTGTTTGTTTGCTTCTTGCTTTTGGTTGTTGCATCTCTGTATTTGCTGCTATAAAATGCGAAATCTAATAAATACTTGAATTATAAAAAAAAAAAAAGTTTCACGGCACGTGTGACAGACACCTGTAACACAGATGTGTCCGGGCATGCCCAATTCATGCCCGGACATCTGCATGCTTTGAAGCTGATGTACGTGTGTATGCATGGCTACACTGCTCCATCTTTGTCTTTTAAATGAGAGAAAACAGGAGCAGGACGATATTCCTGACAGCTGGACTGATCCTTAAATCGTAGCATGATATAACTGCATCTGCAGGAATGCTAGTTTATCTTGCACCCCTACTGTTTTTCCACATTTGTTTTTGTCAGTGAAAAACTGGTGAAGACTGCATAGACAGGTGAAAAATCGTAAACAGAAAGAGAAGGCCTAACATCACATCTGGCCAGGCTGACTGTCACACTGGAGCTCCCCAGGGTTCATTATAGGGTCATTTGCTCTTTTTCTTCTGTGTTTTGCACATATCTAAAATATGCTTGTATTGTGCGCTTTTTTACATTTTTATCTGCTAATATGGAGCTCTGCAACACAAGGTTTTTCACCCTACTCTTTGTAAATTTGTGATGTGACAATGAAGCTGAATCTGAAGTTAAAATAAAGCAGAGCCAGCAAGTGTTTGACTTGATACAACTTTACCTGTTTAGCAGGAATCTACAACTTATTGCTCATTAATTAAATCTAAACCAATCAGTTTTGTCAGAAATAAAACTTCCAGTCTACACATTTCTCTTCCATCAAACTGAATTTTATGTTTTTCTTGCTTAATCAAGGATCATCTTGTCATGTTTCAGTGTGTAGAGCAATCCAGAAGCTTCCCCTCCAAACTGAATGCACCAGCTTTAAACTACTGCCCGTCACATTTGTGACAACACAGTTTGCCCAGGGAAATGATGGTTGTGCCTCAGCATGTGTGTGCTGCTAAACTGTTGTTTAATCCTCCACTTAAACCTTCAAACACTTTCTTAAAGCAGTTTGAATCTCAAACTACAGGGCGGGCCTGACTGGTGGGAAAGAGACCCACACTGCAGGATGGGATGACCAGAGGAAAAAAACATATGGGGTCAAACGAAGTTGAAGAACATGATTCCTGTAGAGAAAATATACAAAGACTTTACTGACCCTACTGTGTTGGCTG
Organism: Astatotilapia calliptera; assembly: GCF_964374335.1. NCBI lineage: Eukaryota > Metazoa > Chordata > Actinopteri > Cichliformes > Cichlidae > Astatotilapia > Astatotilapia calliptera. The sequence continues at coordinate 52,452,575 of NC_137424.1, forward strand.
TTCTTTCACTGGAATAAAACTTAAATCCTTTGTATTGTTAATAATTTGTCTGTCCAGACTGGACATTTTCCATATAAAATAAAATCACTTCATTACTTTACACAGGATACAGCACAACATCTGTTTATCTGTAAAAAAATAAATAAAATAATATAAAATATATATACTCTATTAAGTTAAACGAGTGGGGAAATCCATTTTGAGCAACTGTTAGTTTCCTTTGCTATATTGATGTTTGGGGGCTGTATGTAGATATCACAAGAGTTATTGTTTTTTGAGTGATGTATCATGTAAAGTCGCTGTGAGCTTTACCATTTAGCATCCGAAATCTAATCAGTTCATCCCCAAACTTATTTGTATTTGTGAACGAGTTTGGTTGTGGCCAAAAATGTGTTTTTTCCTGAGGCCACAGTAAGCTTTTAAAAGAAAAAAGAAAAATAAGTTTGCATGCTGCAGAACTCCAATTTCATGACATATGACATTTTGAGCACACCTGCTCCTCGTCACACAACGAAACACAGGGCGACGCCATCTTAAATCACCTGTGATAGGTCACATGACTACGACCAATGACAATGATATCCAAACAGAACCATGTCTTACATAATTCAAAACATAAATCATCTGTGAAGCAACATGTTTCCTTGGCAGGAGTCAGAAAAGATCTCCACTAACCCAGCAACAAACAGACGGGAAAATATAACATGGTGTCTCAGGCATTACCTAACAGTAAAATATTTGACACAATTAAGAACAGCTATTAAACCTACTGATTCAATTAACCACAATGTGTCACATACAGTACCTACTATATTAAAAGTACCGGCGTCCATCAGTGTTACAGCTCAGCCTCCTAGTAGATGTACCTGTGGTTATAATTTGAAAATCCTAGCTGATTTCCCTCTTGAGTTATCACGAGATATTCACAAGATTTTCAGAAAACCTAACCTCTGACCTCGACCTTGAAGCAAAGGTAATTGGGATTCTAACTTATCTGAGATTTTTAGTGGTTCCACGTATGGGATGAATTTGAAAATCATGCGTTGCTTTGTTCTCAGCCACCTATCTAGTTATTTTAATCACAAACTTGGGTGTCTACGCTGAAGATACCCGATCAGCATTTAACGGCTAAGGGGTAAAAACTGAATATAGAATGTGAAAATGCCCCCAATAAGAGGTCGTACACTGTCATCAGGTTACTAAGCAGGGGCACATCTAGAGGGGTGGCATGTGCCACCCTAAAATGATCTCTTGCCACCAGCTTGTGTTGAAAGTTTGGACTTCAAAGTATATACCAGCTTTTAAATTTTAATGACAGGCCACTAAATGCTTTTATATGTATTTATTTATTATACAGGCTATACAGTACATAAAAAAATCACATGTATTATGTAACTGAAAAGGTTCATTATGTGGGCTACAGAAATTAATTAAGCTGCAGACTATTTTTATATGAAATGCATGTATACTTGCATTTGAATCATTTTTACCATACGTAACACATGCACATGTGTTTAAAAAAAGGCTTTGATTTTGTCCTGCCATTTGATTTCCATGCCAGCCTAAGAAAATTTCTCTACATCTGCCCCTGTTACCAAGTCATGAAGTGTGAGAAAATGCCAGTAACCTTCAACTTCAAAGCAGTGAAAAATTAAGCCAACTCTCACAAGTGCCAAAAAGTGCAGTTCCTCCCATGGCCACTTGAGGTGTAAATAACCATAGATTCCCATGTCAAATCACAGAGGATAAAAAAACATGTCTGGGAGAAAATTTTAGATTAAAAAACTAAACTAACCTATCAAATACCCTGTTTCTAATTATGTGTCCAAACTGCAGTTTCTCTAATGGCCACTTGAGGCCGACTAACCATCTCTGAAGACGCCTATGTTAACTACCGGTATACATATAAAACTATAATACTACTAATATTATACTATATGTTAACTTTACATATAAAAGCTGACATAAACATGTTTACAGTGTGCCACAGAACAAATGTATGGAGGGTGTTTTTTTTCTTGTTAAAGTTGCACTGTTTGTGCTGCTGTTTTGAAGTATTTCAATTTCTAATTTTTTTATCTGTCAAAGTGCATGAAATCTGAGTACTTATTTATTCTTTTATTTAGCATTGATTAGCAGTTATGTTTGTCCATGTGGGTATGAGCAGCTTTTGTACACAGTCTATTCTTTTGTTGACCTGAACCAGCTCATTCTTGTGGTCAGTTGAATGTGTGTGCAATAAGAGCTCATTTGTACTTTCACATTTATACAGCTTTGTGTGGCTCTTCAGACCAAAAAAAGGAAGCTAACATGACAAAATCCTCTGGAAGAAAAACTATAAAGCCTCCCACATACAGAAGACACAGAGAAAGTTTAAAGATGGAGGGAATGGACTGAGGAGAAAGTATGTAGGGCAGAGCGGGAGGGGAGAGAAAGGAAGAGAGGTGGGATTGTAGTTGAGTAAAATGGATTCATTGTGTTGTATAATTAGTAGCTATCATCTGGCCAAGGGCTGAGGAGTCTGGGACAGGGCAGTGTGTGTAAATGTGCTTAAGTAACGGACTCAGAAATTCAACGCAAACACGCACAAACAGAAGGCGCACTACACCGTTACATCTGGACTACCTCAGCACTCCGAGAAACATGCGCATACAGCCATACGTGGAGATATACCAACACACACACATCAACATCAGTCAGAATAATAAACACATACGTGAAGCGTACCTCCGCCCAGCAGGAGTGTAGGTAGCTGCCACTGCAGGACATACTGCAGACACTTGCCCACCCCAACAGGGGTCATGTTGAAGGAGCACATAGGGTCACCCGCCATTGTGTCGGCACCCAGCTGCATCACTATCGCCTCCGGGTTGAACTGTGCCCGCACCTCCTGCAGGACGCTGTAAAAAGAAGAAAGAATTCTGTTACTCGCAGAGGATGCATATCATTTGGTTATCAAGCATCCAAAAAAGAAAACAATTCAGGAAAATGTATAGACTTCTGTGACTAATTGAGCTTATGTGCATAGTCACTACCATAGGGGCCTTTTGAGCCAACAAAAACCTTCCTGGCACTCAAGCAGTGATGGCTAACGTGACTTACCTGTACATTCCGTTCTGAACAATAATAACTTTATAGTAAGTGTAGAACACTAAAACAAAACACTTACACCCAATTTGTTCAGTTGCTTCCACCAATTAGAGGTGCTAAAGCAGTAGCCTGTGATTATACCAATAAAAGTAATGAAGTATTAGTCTACATGCAGCTTACTCATTATTTCACAGAGCTGGAGCACTACGCTGTCTTTTTTGTGGAGTTTGCACAGTCTCCCCAGCTCTCTCCGGGTACTCCAGCTTTCTTTCACAGTCTAAACCCATGCATTTGTTAGGTTAGGTATCAAGTGTTTGTCTCCCTGTGTTAAACCTATGAAAGACCAGCAACCTGTCCAGGATGTACACCACCTTTTGCCCTATGACCCCTGCACCCACACATGACCTTGAACTTGAGAAGTGGAAGTGGATGGATGGGATAAGTTTTCAGTCACTTGCATTAGTTACTTTACAAGAAAAGACTTTAGTTTCACCCATTAGAAGTCGACGCTGTGTAATAGAGCAATTTTAATTTCCATCACCATCAGCTCACAGATGCCGGCTGATCCGCAACCATGAAATTACAACAAGGATAAAAAGCAGTTTTCAGGAACAGTTCTCCAGGTTTTGTCAGGTCTTGTTTTGTTAAGGACATGACTTGCACTGTTACTGTTCATCTATTGTATGTACTACATGCTTTTTTAGGTTTCCTCAGTTTGTTTTTGAGGAAACTGCACACAATGCACAAATATGGTAAGATTCTTTAATCTAATAGCTCTCTGGGAATCACTTTGTTATATTTGACATTTTTCATAGGCGAAGGAACAAATGATGTGCTTTATCGTGGCTCAAGAGTTGTTAGTTCGTCCTGTAATCGGAAGGTTGCCGGTTTGAGCCCCGGCTCGCACAGTCTTGGTCGTTGTGTCCTTGGGCAAGACACTTCACCCGTTGCCTACTGGTGGTGGTCAGAGGGCCCGGTGGCGCCAGTGTCCGGCAGCCTCGCCTCTTTCAGTGCACTCCAGGGTGGCTGTGGGACTAAGGGACTAAGTAAAGCGCTATACAAATACAGGCCATTTACCATTTTTTATGCCTGAATGATGCGTAGTACAGTGTAAAACTGACTTAACCAACAAAAAACAATCTTCTGAAAATGGACTAGACTGAAAATAACTGAAAAAGCAGCCGATAAAAGAAAAACATTGAAAGACTTTCAGAAAGCCTGACAAGAAATGCTCCTTAGAAGTAAACTATGAAGAAATGAGGGGTGACTCAAGACTTTTGCACAATAACAGTGATGCTGCATTACTAAAGCTAACCCAACAAAGCAGCACATAGTCAAATAAAATGATCTCTCACCATTAAACTGACATAAACATTATAGAATGAATAATTATAACCCAATAACCTTGTGTATTCAATTGTTTATAATGACTATTTGTAAGTTTATTTTGATGCTGTAACTTTAGTGTTATTAGACTAATTAAGTGTTTTTATGAGTTGTACTAAAGAAAGCCTAAATTCCTGTTTCGTAACTGTAGCATTACGTGTGTGAGGGCACATGGGCCTGAAAATCACATCCAGTGTTTTCTATGCTAATTTTCTACACTCTGTTTATGTCTGATTTCCACTGAGACCCCTCTGTCTTACTCTTGTGCCACTCCATTAAAAAAACAAAACAAAAAAAACCTCCTGGAATGATCCCAGCAGTCACACACAGAGCTGAGATGATTGCTGCTTGGTGCTTGCCAAAAAACCCCAGAAAAAAAACACCGCCTACACTTTTTTTGCTCTTTTGCTCAAATACAGATTTTAAGGATTTATAAGCAGCTGAGAGGAAACAAACTCAGCTCCTCCTGTTCAAGATCACAGAATCTGCGATATACAGATGCTGAGATAGAGAGAACAAACAAGGGGTTTTAGCCCTTTATTTCCTTTTAGAGGCGACACATTTGCATTGAGTGCTCAGCACAGAGAAACTCCTTCAACTAGAAAATCCCCAGTTTAAGCCTCACAATGGAAGGATTTCCCTGCTAAAGTGTCCCTGATAAAATGCTGAACTTGCACATGCTCCATAGCACTCATCAATGGATGACACTGACCTCTGATCTGTTGGAGTTATATAGGAGGACAGCGCTACAGTTTCTCTGTGTGTGTACCTGGTAAAAACCTGGTAGTATCTGTCGTCCTTGATGCCGTCCTCCAGCGGGACGTTCACAGCGTACCAGCGGCCTTTACCCAGCCCGGTGTCACACAGGTCACCCGTACCTAAGCAAGCACAAACTTATCCAACACGGTCTCATGATTCAAATTGGCATATTAAAGCATGCCGTGGTTAAGCTCACTGTATTGCCTGACCTGGGAAGAACCCGGGCGAGAACTTGTGCAGTGAAACGGTCATAACTTTGGATGTGAAGCTGAAGGCATCTTCAACACCTGCAGAGACCAAAGGGGAGGAAAGAGCTTTTAAAACCTGGAACCAAAAAAACTGCTGTGAGGATGACAAAATGTAAAAGACGCTTATTTTAAATTGTGCAAAAGTCACGGTTTGGTGTGCACCGTCTCCATGATGCAGGTCAACGTCCACATAAAGGACTCTTTCGTATTTCTCTCTCAGTCTGAGGATTCCCAGCACGGCATCGTTCACGTAACAGAAGCCTGAAGCCTCATCCCTGGACGATAAGAGAGATGAAGATGAAGCGCCACGTTTGAAATGTACTGCTTTGTCAAGAGCACCCTCTTCAGGCTATTTGATGTAACTGATGGAAATTGATGGTTTAACAAATTCTGAGTCTAGCCCTGAAACACCGGATCACAGCTGGATCATTTAAGCCAGAGTGACTGACATAAGCACAACAACGACTGTTCGGTGACCAGTGTGTAATGTCTCTAAAGGTTTATGCAGATATAGTTTATCTAAACAGTGATTCCTACAGTAGATCTTTGAGTGGAGAGGGGAAACTGGCTGCTTGGGGCTCTATTTATGCTCGCCGTTCTCACCCTCATGAGTGACAAATAATCCAACTGCAAGTCTGCCTTCACGGGCATTTATGTGACTGTCACGGGGGGAGACAACAGTGCGATTACATCACATCGGCACACATTAATGGGCTATTACTGTCTACAGATACGATTAAAAGGACATAGCCAAAAGATTTTGTTCTGAGTGGATAAATAAAGTCACATTATCCACCAAACACTGTCTCTGTTCTTAAACTGACAAGTACTGACTGAACAAGTGCTCGTCTAAAGCTGGTTTAGGTGCAGAAGGAGGGCATGGGTCAGGAGGACAGCCTGCTGGGAGACACTATATGCACATGTAATGCAGCACACAGGAAGGTCACAGCACACTAAAGTGTGTTAGCCTACTTCTTGGCGTGGTGCCACCCTCCTGCCCAGTTGATGGCCACGTCACACTTTTGGTCCAACAGAGTCTGAGCTGCCGTCAGCGTAGCACCCCCCACTCCTGCTGCATAGTCAAATATGCCCTCGACCACTGGACAGTCATAGCCTGGAGGGACAAAATACAGCAGGCGAGAGGAAGATGAGGGATTTAAAAAATAAATACTTTTTAAAAAAAAAAAAGGCAAAACCAATTCGCAGTACGCATGTTAATTTGTCAGGGATCTGACAGCTAGGATAAACTTAAAGCTTTCCTTTTTGATAAAGGTTATAGTTAGAGCTGGATCAGGTGAATCCTCTCTTAGTTACCCTGCAATAGGCCAAGGCTGCTGGGGTATTCCCACAATGCACTGTGTTTCTTCTTTACTCACTATGTGTTTATACACCACTCTGTATTTAATCATTAGTTATTATCTACCAGTGGCTCTCTTCCACAGTGTGTCTTTTTCCCCCCCATCTTCCTCCCCTCACCGTACAGCTGGTTGGGGGAAGTGTCTGCTCCTGTCAAAAGTCACATGCAGATGGTTATCAACTCGATAAGTTAATCGAGGGCTTATCAGTCTCATATGACCAGCTTTTCCAGGAATCGTAACACTATTTTCCAAGGAACTGATTGGTCACTTTGCGGTGTCTTAACTGGATGTGGTTAGGTCTGCAGCACATGTTACCCTAGTGATGCATGCCAGTAAGAGGTGACACTGAAACGCCACTAATAAACACCGAGTTACTTCAACAGGCACCTAATATAATGCTTCGCGGTACATGCATGCATGCAGTGGATTTTACGACGACACACAAAAGCACAAAACTTTGCCTGATATTTGCGCCTTAAACCGCACTGAAGTCTGAAGGGTAACTCAAGTCCTTGAATGAGAACTTTACTGAGTTAAAAAAGAGAGGGTGAGAGAAAGATAAAGGATAAGGGAATGTCATGGAACAAAAACAAGCAGAGTGAACTTGAAGCTTAGTCTAAAGTTAGAAATGTAAACTTCGGAAAAGGATGGACTAACATACAACCCATCCAAGAACAACAAACAACAGTGGGATCCTAGGAGTGGGACAAGATCAACAAACATACCCTTAGATTTTTTTTAAGCACTTGTGTCTCAAACAAAAGAAAAAAAATGTTATTTGAGGAGAACATTTATGATCGCTGTCAGTGTTATTAAGTGCAGTGTTACATCGCCATCTACTGGTGAAATCATTTTAACCCCTTTATTTCCATTTTTGTACTACAGCTGCTTTAATATTGCAGGTAATGATCAATTAACCCCTTCATCACTTTAGTCATACAGGAAAAAGGCAGCTGTGCTTTAAACCAGAAACCCAATGACACCATACTGCACTGAAAGTGTGTGCGTTTAACACATTAAAGATTAAATAATAAAAAGGTAGCAATGTGTTTTGCTCACCCAGGCCGTAGTCAGCCGACTGGGGGTCATCGTTGTCTCCGTCCTGGCTGATCTTGTGGAGATGCTCCAGGTAGGAATCAGTGTGGAATTTGGCCATTTCCTCTATAGTGGCCACGTGGGGTTTGACAATGCTGGAGAGAGTAGAGAGAAAGAGTGATTTAACAACAGAGACACTGCAGTGACAAACAGACATAAGAAATTGAGTTAAAAATAACAGTTATCAAGGTAAAAAGAGAAACTTTATATAATTATATTAAATATAAGTGTTTACCTGAAAAAGTGGAATTTAGGGGATTTTTCAGCTTTATTTGATAGACACAGTGGACAGGAAAGCAGGAGCAGACAGAGAAGGGGTAAAACAGGCAGGGCCACGGGTTGGACTCGAACTCGGACTAGCCACTCTTAGCTGTACGGCATGTGTTCGCCCACTTAATGCACTGAGCTAAACCGGTAACATCATTTGTAAATGACTATAAATGAAAGAACACAAGTTTTATTTGTACTTCACACGTACATTGTTTTTAGGGCTGTCCACCATAGTAGATGTGACACAACCAGTGGTTACTACGGAGGTTGTTGGCTCTCGCTGGGTGAAAGAAGATGCTGCACCAGAAACCTCCTAGTGATTTCTTTTGTTGCTAGCAGACTGTCACTATCTCTGCCACCTACCAGCCGTGCAATAGTAAAACTTTTGTCTCAGGAGGTTTTTGTTATCATCCCTTTCTCACAGTGAGCAAGTCAGGAATTTTGGCATCATTTTGGACAGTGTTCCCAGTTTTGACCAACATCTTAATAATTCCCTGAATCCTGCTTTAGTTATGCTGCAATAGGCCAAGGGTGATTGGGGCTTCTCCTGACAGACTAAATGTTTCTTCTTTACTCACCTGTTTTCACTCTCAGTGTGTTTACACAGCACTCTGCTGCTTTAATCATTAGTTATAAATCGCTGATCCTCTCCCACTACTCCTGTGCAACAATGCAAATGTTTATATAGATCCGATACAAATACTAGCTTTGGTAGCGATACTATTGATATTTGGATTGATCCACCCACCTTCATCTTGCACAGTGTGTCTTTTGTACATCCTCTCCTGCTCACTGACAAAAACAATACCAACTGTGTTCTCTCTCGGTGCAAACACCAGCAGCTCACCTCATGTGTTGAAGCAGTCCATAGGCTTCTATCAGTGAGTGGACCATACTCGCCTGGTAACAGAGGTAAAGACAAGGATATCGTTTTCCAGATTAGGAAAAGGCTGCTACCTAACTAGCTCTGTAACGCCTCTCATTCAGTTCAACTCACCCGGTTTGGCACTTTGGATAAAGTGTCGCAGGTCTGGATGTACTCCGGACCGTAAACATACGCGACTCTTCGTTTACTGCAGCTGTCGTCATCATCGCTGTCACCCCTGAAACTCATTTAGGTTGGCTGAAATCCAAATGTTTAGATGGAGCTGAAATATAAGACAAATTCTGAACACAGAGAGCGGCTTCTACTGCCCGAGTCTGGCGTCACACTGTCAACATTCCGTGTTACCCACCCGGTAAAGCTGGCTTCAACCGTGAGATTAACAGACATACAGGTTTTGAAAATTATAACTTTGTGTTTTATATTATGTCTTAATGCTATTTTATCTCCATGAAAAAAAGTCAATTCGATAATTCTGTAACGAGAGATAGAAGATTTTAAGAACTCGTCTAAAGTTCCGCACGAGGACACTTTGTCTCCATTTCAGCGGACGCACGTGAGGTGCATTCTGGGATTCCTTGTAGTCTTTTCACGGACTCTTCAACCGCTACATTGATAGCCAACCGATAAACTCGTCGAGACAGACGAGTCTGCTGAATATAATACGTGTTCACCCTAACTTTGTCCTTCCACCAACCCAGACATGTATTTCACAAACAACCTTCAGTAGGAGAGGGGAAAACAGGGCTGTAAACTGAAATAGAACCTGGTTAAACTCCAATAAACGTGTAGTTAACTAAAGGGGGCAGTGTTCTCCATTGTGACATCACCCTAAGATATATGCATTGTTTGTTTTATCATAGCTATAAAAGCCTAACCCCTATCCCCCTTACCCCATAACTACCCATAATTTAAAGTTATTAAGTCAAAATTCCAACTTATAGATGCCTTCTAGCACTGCTGTTTTCAGATTTTCAGAGTGTTTAACTGGACACATTTTGAAGTTTGGTGAGTCTGTATAATTGTTAAGTTTGAAAAGCAGGGAGTAGCTGAGTAGAAATTCCATGTTGCTGCTTTAGCTCCTTGTCCGTCTTCTTCAGCTCAGAGACCTCCTACTCCAGCTTCTTCTGAAGCATTATAACTCGACACCTTTCATTTTTCTGCTGGGATTTGATTTGCAGAGTTTCTCTTGATCCATTTTGTAGCCTGGGTGTCAATTTTTGTCTGCAAAATGCATGCCAAACATTATCACTGTGAGAGGAGAAGGTGATATGTACTGGGTTACACTGTGTTTAAGGAAATCATGGGATTTCAGAAGGTCACCTCCTCTCAGTTGAGAAATAATGGTAAATGGTAAATGGCCTGTATTTGTATAGCGCTTTACTTGTCCCTAAGGACCCCAAAGCACTTTACATATCCAGTCATCCATGCACACATTCACACACTGGTGATGGCAAGCTACATTCTAGCCACAGCCACCCTGGGGCACACTGATAGAGGCGAGGCTGCCAGACACTGGCGCCACCGGGCCCTCTGACCACCACCAGTAGGCAACGGGTGAAGAGTCTTGCCCAAGGACACAACGACCGAGACTGTCCAAGCCGGAGCTCGAACCGGGCTTGGAAAAATCATACATGTGATTTTTTCAGTCTCACCTGACTGCAGGTTTCCCCAACTTTATAAACAGTACCTTTGCACAATGACTGAAACTAGCACCACTGGTGAACAATGGCCTGTGAGGTCAGTTTCTTGTTAATATTCAAATTGTCATGACCATTGATCAACAACCACAGATCAAAGACTTTTAATCAGTGACCACTGATCATCGATCGGTGACCACTGACCAACTCCCCGGATTTCGTCTCGCAATTTATGTTCTCCCTGCCATTCCTGTTCTGACTAATTTTTTCCCCCTCCTTCTTTACAAACAATCCCTATTTGCTTGTTAAATATGTTATGACTGCCCTGATCCTGGCTCTACATGCCTCTTTCCTTTTGTTGAAAAATAAACACACTTACTTATGATCTGTTGTGTAACATTGCTTTCTGGGTCCTGCCAAAATCCGTGGTCTTTTGGAGCTTTTTCTACAGCAGCAGTCACCAAATTCATGAAGTGAACACACAATAAATATAGTACTCTATGTATTATGCATAATTAGTCATCTTTATTATTTCGATTTCTTTACATAGGTAGCAAAGTGTTTATGTTTTTGTATTTGTTTATATATACAGTATTTATTCAGTAAGTGATTAAGTAGATGACAGGAAAAGACATTAATCATACGAGTAACCAACTGAGTTCAGGAAGTTGCTATCACGTCGCCACTGCCCTGTTCCCCAGAGCAGAATAGGACAGTCACTTAAAATTCTAAATTCGCACAACTATTAGGTCATTACACTCTGACAGGGGTCATTTACATTAAAAACAGGGGAAAATCAAAATCGACAGAGCCCATCGGTCCATTGGATTATCAAGACCTAATCACCCTCGTGCAATGATTATTAAGGTGCATAATCCGGTAGACAAGATTAGGATCCTCACTGCAGCTAAAGATAATGGCCCCCTGACTTATGATGGACAGATCATTCATATTCGACAAGATTTGGCAACAGGAGTAAAAGAGATGCGACGTGCGTTTAACGGAGTGTGCCAAAAACTAATCCAGAAAAATATGCGCTTTTATATGCGCTATCCTGCTACACTTAACTTTTCTCACGGAGGGGAAAATTACTCCTTCCGTAAATCTGAAGATGCTCTTGCTTTTTTGAACAATTTGAGTTAAACTGAACACCGACAGCAATTGATTGAATATGATCAGTTCTATTACGGCACTTAAATATTAGACATACTCTTAATTTAAGGATACCCAGTCCATGTTAAGGTATATTGGAACTGGAAGTTGTACTCTTATTAAGGAATGATTTAACTGTCCCGTCCCTTCTTATTTGTTTTTTCTTACAAACTTTATAAAGTAAAACATGTTTAACTCAGAAATATAAATGAGATTGGCTGGTTCTCTCGGTGGCATGCGGGAGTTTGGAGAGGAAGTTTTGTTTCTTTTTTTTCCCTTTTTGCCTCCCTGTCAGTGACCTTTGCTCGGTTTCATGAGACCAAGTTTTCTTTTTTGATGGACTGTAGGATCGTTTTTTGGGGGGAGGGAAGGGGGGTTTTAGGGGTTGTCGTTTTCCTTTTTTTTTTTTTTTTATCATTAATATGCGTGGCTATTGTTTCTGTTGTTTATTTATTCATTTATTTTTTCATGTTTGTGTCTATATAATGTATCTAAAATTACCTTTCCCTTTTATGGAAACATCTGTTTGCTTATTTGCAGTTGCGCATTCCGAGAAATGGTTTCCCACACATCATGTTTTAATAGAGGGGGGAAAGAAACTATAACAAAAGAGACTGAGCTGATATGACTGACCTTAAAATAATTTCTTTAAATGTTAAAGGGCTGAATAATGTTGTTAAAAGACAAAAACTTCTTTCATTCTTGAAAAAGGAAAAAATACAAATTGCCTTACTTTCAGAAACTCATTTAAATGATTTGGAACACTCAAAACTAAAAAGAAATTGGGTTGGCCAAGTTTTTTACTCATCATATAACACAAAAAGCAGAGGAGTAGCCATCCTTATCCATAGCAATTTGCCTCTAACCACAGAAAAAGTCATAAAAGATAAGGAAGGACGCTACATTCTTATATCTGGTTTCTTATTTAGAGAATCTGTTTTTATAGGATGTGTTTATGGTCCAAATTCAGAAGATGTCTCTTTTTTCCCCAATCTCTTAACCCATGTTTCAGCCATAGCTTCCCCATATTTGGTGTTGGGAGGTGATTTTAATTGTGTTCCTGATCCTAGGGCTGATAAATCTCCACCAGGGAGTGAATTGTCGCCAAGAAGCATTAGATTGAGCCTTTCTTTTTAATGAAACTCACCAGCTCATTGATGATTGTCTCAATGTCCTTCTCAGCGCTATCAGAAGATTGCAGAATGTCCTCGATTTCCTTCCCAAGCACGTTCACTTCTGTTTCTTTGGTCTGAATTCTCCGGTGAACAATTTGCAAAATCACCTCAAATTCTTTTTGCATTTCAATTGTGTTGTGGCGTTTATGTTCATTCACACAGCAGAGATAGCAGATACATTTTTGATCAGTACGGCAGAACATCTTCATCATCTCATTATGAGTTGAACAGATGTTCCCTTTGAGCCTGTTCGATGGTTTGACCAGCTTGTGTTTGTCAAAGGCAGAGTTATAGTGAGGCTGGAGGTGTTGCTCACAGTAAGAAACCAAACATACCAGACAGGACTTCACTGCTTTCAGCTTCTTTTCAGTGCAGACATCACAGGAAACATCTTCAGGTCCAGCATAGCAGAGATCAGCTGAAACAGGTTGGATTCCAGGTATCTTAGAGTCCTCTACTAACTCTGCTAACATGCTGTTTTTCACAAGAGCAGGCCTCGGGATGAAGATTTTTCTGCACTGAGGACAGCTGTAGATTCCTTTTGGTTCCTCTTTATTCCAGTGGACTTTAATACAGCTCATACAGTAGTTGTGTCCACAAGAAATAGTCACTGGATCCTTCAGTAGATCCAGACAGACTGAACAGCAGAGTTTTTCGTGATTCATTGTTTGTCCTTGGAGTGTTTTTGTATGTCAAGGTAATTGAAAAACTGTTTCACTGTGAGAGGAGAAATGGAGTGTATCAGGTTACGCTTTGTTTTGGGCAACCAAGAGGCTTGACAAAGTGACCCCTCCCAGGAGGCTTTTTTCCTCATGTGGGCTTTAGTTGAGTATTGCTTTATTTTCCTATGTTGATTTTTGTTTTCTGTTTATGTTGGTCAAATTTATTTGCAGTAATAATGGTACAGACTAAAGAAAAGATGGCCAATTCTCCAATCCTGACTTCTCTTAATTGGCTCGCTGAAAATTTATTCTCTTCACATCTTCAATAATCAGACTCCATCTCATCTAAAGACATTACAGTACCATATCATCAATATCTCAGACTACTGGTTCCCAAAATAGATGGAATCAGTAGAGTCAAGGTGGCTGTTTATGTGAAAATCAAATGAGCTTCTTTGAAACAAGGGTGGGTGCATTAAGGGTAAGTCTTTTGCCATCTTACAATGCTGTGATTGGAACCCTTCCTTGACTCTCTGTGAATGGTGATCCTGCCTGTTGATCAGTGCTTATGACAAGTTGCATATGGACAATGATGAAACTGAGCCAAGAGCCCATTGTTAATCAGGGTTGATGAACAGGTTTTAACCAGGACAGGCAGATGTTTTTGTGTCCAAAAAGTATTAAACATGTTTTTCTACAACAGTAAGAGCATCACTGAATGTTCTGAGCTTCTATTTTGTGCTGCACTTTTTCAAGTTTTACTGTCTAGATTTTTGGGATGAGGTCCTCACTCGCAATGGTAGCATGACCGAGCGGTCTAAGGTGCTGGATTTAGGCTCCAGTCTCTTCGGAGGCGTGGGTTTGAATCCCACTGCTGCCATAGTCTTCAGGTTCTTTTCGTGTTTCTTCCATCCCCTACCAATAAATTGTAAGGGCTGCAGTGGAACTCAAATCTGTTACAGAATGTCTGTCAAGTACAGTCAAGCAGGAATCTCATCAAGAGCAATTCTTCCAAACCAGGGTGATGTTAGGTGTTGTGCAAGTTTTCCATTCAATAAAGCCTCCAGACAAGCGGTCAGTGGTAGCTAACATTCTTTAATAATAACAAGAACAGAATCCAAGCTTGGTGAAGGAATGCATCATTGCGGGGCAGACGATGGGCAGAGTCCCTAACTGAGTCTAGCATGGCCTTCAGTTACATACCTCTTACAGGAACTAAAGGCAGTACACAGCTGTTTTCACACCTTTGGTACCCCCACCCCCAAAGAAAGTTTCACACTCCCTTGCCACCTCTTACAGTGGAGAAGGAGACAAAAGACTCCTCCCCCCACTCTGGGTCCTTTGTGTGTGAATGCTTCCCTCAAACATCCTGAGATACCATCTGTTACCAGTATGAGTGTGAGAGACATGCTGAAATCCAGTGGCACCAAGGTATTATACAACCACAAAGGGACCATGAGTATGTTAAGCTATTTTCAGATGTGCGCTGCTATTTAACCCTCCGCACCCCATGACAGCAACGGACAGCCAGGAGTTTTTGTAGGTGAATAACATCAACATTTGACAATAATATTGCTCGGTTATGATAGTGAGGTGAGCTGTTGAGGATATCTGTTGGTAGGTGCTGTTCCTGACAATGTAGCTGCTGTTAGCAGAAACTTCTATAAGCTTTGGAGGTAATGCCACCAGACTTGGTCAATTACCCAGAAAACTCTATTGCAATGTGTGACTATAATAAAACTTGGTGTTGCAATGTGTCATTGAGAATTATTTGGAGGAATTTGGAACATCCTAAAAGGATTCTCAGGAATCTGGAACATTCCAATAGAACTCTCAAAAATCCTAAAATAGCTCTTGTGAATTCGAAACATTCTAAAAGAATTCTCAGGAATACAGGGTTAACTTTTGATACTTCTTTTTAAATACTCTCATTACTACCTTTCCCTAGCCCATCGTTGTAAATAGGAATATCTTTGTAATAACTTACTTGGTTACCTTGTGGTACAAATGTAACACGAGTGTGTGTTACATGAGACTATGCTCTTGCCCTAGTTCCATTTCAGTTAATATCTGTTGAATACAATTTACAGATGTTCAAGAAATAAAACTCTCAAGTCCAATCCACTTCAAGTCCAACTTCAATAGAAGAATCAGAGCCTTCCAGAGACGGTCTCACGTCTCTCATGGTCAGTCATTTTGACCTTTCACTAATGATGTTGAAGTACAGATAGGCAACAATAGCTTCGGCTTTTGTAAGGCATCAGTGGAGAAGAAGATTAACAGAAGAGTGAGCAGGATATTGTTTGTTTTTATAATAATGCGATTAATACATGAATAAAAGAAATTCTTTTGCAAAAGTCATTTACAATGTGCAGGTGTTTCATATATTTTTATTCACAGTGTCAACACTGACTGGTTAGTGGCTACTCAAGTGTGCTTCAAGTCCACCGCATTGTAAGGTGTTAGATTGTGTGGTCTAAGGATCTGGGTTAAGACTCCAGGCTCCTCACACATGTGGGTTGAAATCCTATTGCTGCAATAAGAGTTTAACCAGGGCAGGCACATGCTATTGTATCCAAAAACATTCAGGCAAGTATTAAACATGTTTTTCTAAAACAGCAAGAGCATCACTGAATGTTCTGGGCTTCTATTTTGTGCTGCACTTTTCAAGTTTTACTATCTAGATTTTTGCGATGAGGTCCTTACTCGCATTGGTAGCATGACCGAGCGGTCTAAGGTGCTGGATTAAGGCTCCAGTCTCTTCGGAGGCGTGGGTTCGAATCCCACTGCTGCCATAGTGTTCTAGCGGCAAAGTTTTGTTTCTTCCATGCCTTACCAATAAATTGTAAGGGCTGCAGTGGAAATCAAATCTGTTATAGAATGTCTGTCAAGTCCAAACATGCAGGAAACCCATCAGGAGCAATTCTTCCAAACCACATTAGGCACGTGCTGTAAAGTCATTTACAACTTGCATGTTTTTCATGTCTTTTTGTTCATGGTCTCATCACTGACTGGTTAGTGGACTTTCCCACATGCCACTCAAGTGTGCTTCAAGTCCAGTCCACTCCCTTGTAATGTGCTTTTGAGCAGAACCTGCAACTGCTGGAGAATTGATTAAGGTGCTGCTATGTTGGTCTCACCAAGGCTGCAGAGTGACAAGAGTATCCTTGATTTCATGACAGTGGAGCAGTCCCATATGGTCTAGCGGCTAGAATGCCTGGTTCTAACCCAGCAGCACGAGCACGACAGTGGCGCATTACCAAACCAATCCCATATGGTCTAGCGGTTAGGATTCCTGGTTTTCACCCAGGCGACCCGGGTTCAACTCCCGGTATGGGAACATGTCTTTAATGTGCCCACAAGCCAATGTGTTCTTTGTGTTAATCCCACGATGGATTACATAGGGCAAAGTTGTTGGCTGAAGGCAAACATCAGGTAAGGCTAAGCACATGGCATAACGGTTCAGATCAGGACTGTACAGTCTTCAGTGATGAGGATGTACACAAGCAGGCCTGCAATTATGAGCGGCGAGTCAAGGTGGCTGTTTATGTGAAAATCAAATGAGCTTCTTTGAAACAAGGGTGGGTGCATTAAGGGTACGTCTCTTGCCATCTTACAATGCTGTGATTGGAACCCTTCCTTGACTCTCTGTGAATGGTGATCCTGCCTGTTGATCAGTGCTTATGACAAGTTGCATATGGACAATGATGAAACTGAGCCAAGAGCCCATTGTTAATCAGGGTTGATGAACAGGTTTTAACCAGGACAGGCAGATGTTTTTGTGTCCAAAAAGTATTAAACATGTTTTTCTACAACAGTAAGAGCATCACTGAATGTTCTGAGCTCCTATTTTGTGCTGCACTTTTTCAAGTTTTACTGTCTAGAGTTTTGCGATGAGGTCCTCACTCGCAATGGTAGCATGACCGAGCGGTCTAAGGTGCTGGATTTAGGCTCCAGTCTCTTCGGAGGCGTGGGTTCGAATCCCACTGCTGCCATAGTCTTCAGGTTCTTTTCGTGTTTCTTCCATCCCCTACCAATAAATTGTAAGGGCTGCAGTGGAACTCAAATCTGTTACAGAATGTCTGTCAAGTACAATCAAGCAGGAATCTCATCAAGAGCAATTCTTCCAAACCAGGGTGATAAGATAAGATAAGATAACCTTTATTAGTCCCACACGTGGGAAATTTGTTTTGTCACAGCAGGAAGTGGACAGTGCAAAAGTTATGAGGCAAAAATTAGAATACAATAAGAATAAATACAGTACACAGCTGTACAGAATAGAATAAAATAAAATACTATATACAGTAGAATAAAATAAAATAAATATACAATAAGATAAAAATAGAATACAAATACAAATACTATATACAACTGAGTAAAAATACAACGATGACAGAAGGATTATTGCACTTAGTATTATTGCATATGTATGGATGTGTGTGCTTGATCAGTTAAAGTCTTTATTATGGAGTCTGACAGCAGTGGGGAGGAAAGACCTGCGAAATCTCTCCGTCCCACACCGTGGGTGCCGCAGTCTCCCACTGAAGGAGCTGCTCAGTGCTGTCACAGTCTGCTGCATGGGATGGGAGATGTTGTCCAACAGGGATGACAGCTTAGCCGCCGTTCTCCTGTCACTCACCACCTCCACTGGGTCCAGAGGGCATCCTAGAACAGAGCTGGCCCTTCGGATCACCCTGTTCAGTCTCTTCCTGTCCCCAGCAGAGATGCTGCCGCCCCAGCAGACCACGCCATAAAAGATAGCAGAAGCCACAACAGAGTCATAGAAGGTCTTCAGGAGTTGGCCCTCCACTCCAAACGACCTGAGTCTCCGCAGCAGGTACAGCCTGCTCTGCCCTTTCCTGTAGAGGGCGTCTGAATTATGAGTCCAGTCCAGTCTATTGTTCAGATGAACACCAAGGTACCTGTAGCTGTCCACAGCCTCAATGTCCATACCTTGGATGTTCAGTGGTTGCAGTGGAGAATGCTTGTGCCTGCGGAAGTCTACCACCAGTTCCTTGGTTTTACTGGCGTTGATCTGGAGGTAGTTCAGCTGGCACCAGTCCACAAAGTCTTGGGTCAGACCTCTGTACTCCTTGTCGTCCCCATCAGTGATGAGGCCGACTATTGCAGAGTCATCAGAGAACTTCTGCAGGAAGCACTGGGTGGAATTGTGGGAGAAGTCTGCAGTGTAGATGGTGAAGAGGAACGGAGCCAGAACCGTTCCCTGTGGGGCCCCCGTACTGCAGACGACCCTGTCCGACACACAGCCCTGAGTCCTCACATACTGTGGTCGGTCGGTGAGGTAGTCCAGGATCCAGGTAGTGAGGTGATGGTCCACTCCAGAGTTCTCCAGCTTATCCTTTAGAACCGAGGGAAGAATGGTGTTGAAGGCACTGGAGAAATCAAAGAACATGATTCTCACAGTGCTTCCAGCGGTCTCCATGATGTTAGGTGTTGTGCAAGTTTTCCATTCAATAAAGCCTCCAGACAAGCGGTCAGTGGTAGCTAACATTCTTTAATAATAACAAGAACAGAAGCCAAGCTTGGTGAAGGAATGCATCATTGCGGGGCAGACGATGGGCAGAGTCCCTAACTGAGTCTAGCATGGCCTTCAGTTACATACCTCTTACAGGAACTAAAGGCAGTACACAGCTGTTTTCACACCTTTGGTACCCCCACCCCCAAAGAAAGTTTCACACTCCCTTGCCACCTCTTACAGTGGAGAAGGAGACAAAAGACTCCTCCCCCCACTCTGGGTCCTTTATGTGTGAATGCTTCCCTCAAACATCCTGAGATACCATCTGTTACCAGTATGAGTGTGAGAGACATGCTGAAATCCAGTGGCACCAAGGTATTATACAACCACAAAGGGACCATGAGTATGTTAAGCTATTTTCAGATGTGCGCTGCTATTTAACCCTCCGCACCCCATGACAGCAACGGACAGCCAGGAGTTTTTGTAGGTGAATAACATCAACATTTGACAATAATATTGCTCGGTTATGATAGTGAGGTGAGCTGTTGAGGATATCTGTTGGTAGGTGCTGTTCCTGACAATGTAGCTGCTGTTAGCAGAAACTTCTATAAGCTTTGGAGGTAATGCCACCAGACTTGGTCAATTACCCAGAAAACTCTATTGCAATGTGTGACTATAATAAAACTTGGTGTTGCAATGTGTCATTGAGAATTATTTGGAGGAATTTGGAACATCCTAAAAGGATTCTCAGGAATCTGGAACATTCCAATAGAACTCTCAAAAATCCTAAAATAGCTCTTGTGAATTCGAAACATTCTAAAAGAATTCTCAGGAATCTGGAACAGTCTAAGAACGCTCAGGAATCTGGAACATTCTAATAGAACTCTCAAAAATCCTAAAATAGCTCTTGTGAATTCGAAACATTCTAAAAGAATTCTCAGGAATACAGGGTTAACTTTTGATACTTCTTTTTAAATACTCTCATTACTACCTTTCCCTAGCCCATCGTTGTAAATAGGAATATCTTTGTAATAACTTACTTGGTTACCTTGTGGTACAAATGTAACACGAGTGTGTGTTACATGAGACTATGCTCTTGCCCTAGTTCCATTTCAGTTAATATCTGTTGAATACAATTTACAGATGTTCAAGAAATAAAACTCTCAAGTCCAATCCACTTCAAGTCCAACTTCAATAGAAGAATCAGAGCCTTCCAGAGACGGTCTCACGTCTCTCATGGTCAGTCATTTTGACCTTTCACTAATGATGTTGAAGTACAGATAGGCAACAATAGCTTCGGCTTTTGTAAGGCATCAGTGGAGAAGAAGATTAACAGAAGAGTGAGCAGGATATTGTTTGTTTTTATAATAATGCGATTAATACATGAATAAAAGAAATTCTTTTGCAAAAGTCATTTACAATGTGCAGGTGTTTCATATATTTTTATTCACAGTGTCAACACTGACTGGTTAGTGGCTACTCAAGTGTGCTTCAAGTCCACCGCATTGTAAGGTGTTAGATTGTGTGGTCTAAGGATCTGGGTTAAGACTCCAGGCTCCTCACACATGTGGGTTGAAATCCTATTGCTGCAATAAGAGTTTAACCAGGGCAGGCACATGCTATTGTATCCAAAAACATTCAGGCAAGTATTAAACATGTTTTTCTAAAACAGCAAGAGCATCACTGAATGTTCTGGGCTTCTATTTTGTGCTGCACTTTTCAAGTTTTACTATCTAGATTTTTGCGATGAGGTCCTTACTCGCATTGGTAGCATGACCGAGCGGTCTAAGGTGCTGGATTAAGGCTCCAGTCTCTTCGGAGGCGTGGGTTCGAATCCCACTGCTGCCATAGTGTTCTAGCGGCAAAGTTTTGTTTCTTCCATGCCTTACCAATAAATTGTAAGGGCTGCAGTGGAAATCAAATCTGTTATAGAATGTCTGTCAAGTCCAAACATGCAGGAAACCCATCAGGAGCAATTCTTCCAAACCACATTAGGCACGTGC
This sequence comes from Astatotilapia calliptera, assembly GCF_964374335.1. Classification (NCBI taxonomy): domain Eukaryota; kingdom Metazoa; phylum Chordata; class Actinopteri; order Cichliformes; family Cichlidae; genus Astatotilapia; species Astatotilapia calliptera. Next base: position 52,473,772 of record NC_137424.1, read on the forward strand.
TGTAAAGTCATTTACAACTTGCATGTTTTTCATGTCTTTTTGTTCATGGTCTCATCACTGACTGGTTAGTGGACTTTCCCACATGCCACTCAAGTGTGCTTCAAGTCCAGTCCACTCCCTTGTAATGTGCTTTTGAGCAGAACCTGCAACTGCTGGAGAATTGATTAAGGTGCTGCTATGTTGGTCTCACCAAGGCTGCAGAGTGACAAGAGTATCCTTGATTTCATGACAGTGGAGCAGTCCCATATGGTCTAGCGGCTAGAATGCCTGGTTCTAACCCAGCAGCACGAGCACGACAGTGGCGCATTACCAAACCAATCCCATATGGTCTAGCGGTTAGGATTCCTGGTTTTCACCCAGGCGACCCGGGTTCAACTCCCGGTATGGGAACATGTCTTTAATGTGCCCACAAGCCAATGTGTTCTTTGTGTTAATCCCACGATGGATTACATAGGGCAAAGTTGTTGGCTGAAGGCAAACATCAGGTAAGGCTAAGCACATGGCATAACGGTTCAGATCAGGACTGTACAGTCTTCAGTGATGAGGATGTACACAAGCAGGCCTGCAATTATGAGCGGCGAGTCAAGGTGGCTGTTTATGTGAAAATCAAATGAGCTTCTTTGAAACAAGGGTGGGTGCATTAAGGGTACGTCTCTTGCCATCTTACAATGCTGTGATTGGAACCCTTCCTTGACTCTCTGTGAATGGTGATCCTGCCTGTTGATCAGTGCTTATGACAAGTTGCATATGGACAATGATGAAACTGAGCCAAGAGCCCATTGTTAATCAGGGTTGATGAACAGGTTTTAACCAGGACAGGCAGATGTTTTTGTGTCCAAAAAGTATTAAACATGTTTTTCTACAACAGTAAGAGCATCACTGAATGTTCTGAGCTCCTATTTTGTGCTGCACTTTTTCAAGTTTTACTGTCTAGAGTTTTGCGATGAGGTCCTCACTCGCAATGGTAGCATGACCGAGCGGTCTAAGGTGCTGGATTTAGGCTCCAGTCTCTTCGGAGGCGTGGGTTCGAATCCCACTGCTGCCATGGTCTTCAGGTTCTTTTCGTGTTTCTTCCATCCCCTACCAATAAATTGTAAGGGCTGCAGTGGAACTCAAATCTGTTACAGAATGTCTGTCAAGTACAATCAAGCAGGAATCTCATCAAGAGCAATTCTTCCAAACCAGGGTGATGTTAGGTGTTGTGCAAGTTTTCCATTCAATAAAGCCTCCAGACAAGCGGTCAGTGGTAGCTAACATTCTTTAATAATAACAAGAACAGAAGCCAAGCTTGGTGAAGGAATGCATCATTGCGGGGCAGACGATGGGCAGAGTCCCTAACTGAGTCTAGCATGGCCTTCAGTTACATACCTCTTACAGGAACTAAAGGCAGTACACAGCTGTTTTCACACCTTTGGTACCCCCACCCCCAAAGAAAGTTTCACACTCCCTTGCCACCTCTTACAGTGGAGAAGGAGACAAAAGACTCCTCCCCCCACTCTGGGTCCTTTATGTGTGAATGCTTCCCTCAAACATCCTGAGATACCATCTGTTACCAGTATGAGTGTGAGAGACATGCTGAAATCCAGTGGCACCAAGGTATTATACAACCACAAAGGGACCATGAGTATGTTAAGCTATTTTCAGATGTGCGCTGCTATTTAACCCTCCGCACCCCATGACAGCAACGGACAGCCAGGAGTTTTTGTAGGTGAATAACATCAACATTTGACAATAATATTGCTCGGTTATGATAGTGAGGTGAGCTGTTGAGGATATCTGTTGGTAGGTGCTGTTCCTGACAATGTAGCTGCTGTTAGCAGAAACTTCTATAAGCTTTGGAGGTAATGCCACCAGACTTGGTCAATTACCCAGAAAACTCTATTGCAATGTGTGACTATAATAAAACTTGGTGTTGCAATGTGTCATTGAGAATTATTTGGAGGAATTTGGAACATCCTAAAAGGATTCTCAGGAATCTGGAACATTCCAATAGAACTCTCAAAAATCCTAAAATAGCTCTTGTGAATTCGAAACATTCTAAAAGAATTCTCAGGAATCTGGAACAGTCTAAGAACGCTCAGGAATCTGGAACATTCTAATAGAACTCTCAAAAATCCTAAAATAGCTCTTGTGAATTCGAAACATTCTAAAAGAATTCTCAGGAATACAGGGTTAACTTTTGATACTTCTTTTTAAATACTCTCATTACTACCTTTCCCTAGCCCATCGTTGTAAATAGGAATATCTTTGTAATAACTTACTTGGTTACCTTGTGGTACAAATGTAACACGAGTGTGTGTTACATGAGACTATGCTCTTGCCCTAGTTCCATTTCAGTTAATATCTGTTGAATACAATTTACAGATGTTCAAGAAATAAAACTCTCAAGTCCAATCCACTTCAAGTCCAACTTCAATAGAAGAATCAGAGCCTTCCAGAGACGGTCTCACGTCTCTCATGGTCAGTCATTTTGACCTTTCACTAATGATGTTGAAGTACAGATAGGCAACAATAGCTTCGGCTTTTGTAAGGCATCAGTGGAGAAGAAGATTAACAGAAGAGTGAGCAGGATATTGTTTGTTTTTATAATAATGCGATTAATACATGAATAAAAGAAATTCTTTTGCAAAAGTCATTTACAATGTGCAGGTGTTTCATATATTTTTATTCACAGTGTCAACACTGACTGGTTAGTGGCTACTCAAGTGTGCTTCAAGTCCACCGCATTGTAAGGTGTTAGATTGTGTGGTCTAAGGATCTGGGTTAAGACTCCAGGCTCCTCACACATGTGGGTTGAAATCCTATTGCTGCAATAAGAGTTTAACCAGGGCAGGCACATGCTATTGTATCCAAAAACATTCAGGCAAGTATTAAACATGTTTTTCTAAAACAGCAAGAGCATCACTGAATGTTCTGGGCTTCTATTTTGTGCTGCACTTTTCAAGTTTTACTATCTAGATTTTTGCGATGAGGTCCTTACTCGCATTGGTAGCATGACCGAGCGGTCTAAGGTGCTGGATTAAGGCTCCAGTCTCTTCGGAGGCGTGGGTTCGAATCCCACTGCTGCCATAGTGTTCTAGCGGCAAAGTTTTGTTTCTTCCATGCCTTACCAATAAATTGTAAGGGCTGCAGTGGAAATCAAATCTGTTATAGAATGTCTGTCAAGTCCAAACATGCAGGAAACCCATCAGGAGCAATTCTTCCAAACCACATTAGGCACGTGCTGTAAAGTCATTTACAACTTGCATGTTTTTCATGTCTTTTTGTTCATGGTCTCATCACTGACTGGTTAGTGGACTTTCCCACATGCCACTCAAGTGTGCTTCAAGTCCAGTCCACTCCCTTGTAATGTGCTTTTGAGCAGAACCTGCAACTGCTGGAGAATTGATTAAGGTGCTGCTATGTTGGTCTCACCAAGGCTGCAGAGTGACAAGAGTATCCTTGATTTCATGACAGTGGAGCAGTCCCATATGGTCTAGCGGCTAGAATGCCTGGTTCTAACCCAGCAGCACGAGCACGACAGTGGCGCATTACCAAACCAATCCCATATGGTCTAGCGGTTAGGATTCCTGGTTTTCACCCAGGCGACCCGGGTTCAACTCCCGGTATGGGAACATGTCTTTAATGTGCCCACAAGCCAATGTGTTCTTTGTGTTAATCCCACGATGGATTACATAGGGCAAAGTTGTTGGCTGAAGGCAAACATCAGGTAAGGCTAAGCACATGGCATAACGGTTCAGATCAGGACTGTACAGTCTTCAGTGATGAGGATGTACACAAGCAGGCCTGCAATTATGAGCGGCGAGTCAAGGTGGCTGTTTATGTGAAAATCAAATGAGCTTCTTTGAAACAAGGGTGGGTGCATTAAGGGTACGTCTCTTGCCATCTTACAATGCTGTGATTGGAACCCTTCCTTGACTCTCTGTGAATGGTGATCCTGCCTGTTGATCAGTGCTTATGACAAGTTGCATATGGACAATGATGAAACTGAGCCAAGAGCCCATTGTTAATCAGGGTTGATGAACAGGTTTTAACCAGGACAGGCAGATGTTTTTGTGTCCAAAAAGTATTAAACATGTTTTTCTACAACAGTAAGAGCATCACTGAATGTTCTGAGCTCCTATTTTGTGCTGCACTTTTTCAAGTTTTACTGTCTAGAGTTTTGCGATGAGGTCCTCACTCGGAATGGTAGCATGACCGAGCGGTCTAAGGTGCTGGATTTAGGCTCCAGTCTCTTCGGAGGCGTGGGTTCGAATCCCACTGCTGCCATGGTCTTCAGGTTCTTTTCGTGTTTCTTCCATCCCCTACCAATAAATTGTAAGGGCTGCAGTGGAACTCAAATCTGTTACAGAATGTCTGTCAAGTACAATCAAGCAGGAATCTCATCAAGAGCAATTCTTCCAAACCAGGGTGATGTTAGGTGTTGTGCAAGTTTTCCATTCAATAAAGCCTCCAGACAAGCGGTCAGTGGTAGCTAACATTCTTTAATAATAACAAGAACAGAAGCCAAGCTTGGTGAAGGAATGCATCATTGCGGGGCAGACGATGGGCAGAGTCCCTAACTGAGTCTAGCATGGCCTTCAGTTACATACCTCTTACAGGAACTAAAGGCAGTACACAGCTGTTTTCACACCTTTGGTACCCCCACCCCCAAAGAAAGTTTCACACTCCCTTGCCACCTCTTACAGTGGAGAAGGAGACAAAAGACTCCTCCCCCCACTCTGGGTCCTTTATGTGTGAATGCTTCCCTCAAACATCCTGAGATACCATCTGTTACCAGTATGAGTGTGAGAGACATGCTGAAATCCAGTGGCACCAAGGTATTATACAACCACAAAGGGACCATGAGTATGTTAAGCTATTTTCAGATGTGCGCTGCTATTTAACCCTCCGCACCCCATGACAGCAACGGACAGCCAGGAGTTTTTGTAGGTGAATAACATCAACATTTGACAATAATATTGCTCGGTTATGATAGTGAGGTGAGCTGTTGAGGATATCTGTTGGTAGGTGCTGTTCCTGACAATGTAGCTGCTGTTAGCAGAAACTTCTATAAGCTTTGGAGGTAATGCCACCAGACTTGGTCAATTACCCAGAAAACTCTATTGCAATGTGTGACTATAATAAAACTTGGTGTTGCAATGTGTCATTGAGAATTATTTGGAGGAATTTGGAACATCCTAAAAGGATTCTCAGGAATCTGGAACATTCCAATAGAACTCTCAAAAATCCTAAAATAGCTCTTGTGAATTCGAAACATTCTAAAAGAATTCTCAGGAATCTGGAACAGTCTAAGAACGCTCAGGAATCTGGAACATTCTAATAGAACTCTCAAAAATCCTAAAATAGCTCTTGTGAATTCGAAACATTCTAAAAGAATTCTCAGGAATACAGGGTTAACTTTTGATACTTCTTTTTAAATACTCTCATTACTACCTTTCCCTAGCCCATCGTTGTAAATAGGAATATCTTTGTAATAACTTACTTGGTTACCTTGTGGTACAAATGTAACACGAGTGTGTGTTACATGAGACTATGCTCTTGCCCTAGTTCCATTTCAGTTAATATCTGTTGAATACAATTTACAGATGTTCAAGAAATAAAACTCTCAAGTCCAATCCACTTCAAGTCCAACTTCAATAGAAGAATCAGAGCCTTCCAGAGACGGTCTCACGTCTCTCATGGTCAGTCATTTTGACCTTTCACTAATGATGTTGAAGTACAGATAGGCAACAATAGCTTCGGCTTTTGTAAGGCATCAGTGGAGAAGAAGATTAACAGAAGAGTGAGCAGGATATTGTTTGTTTTTATAATAATGCGATTAATACATGAATAAAAGAAATTCTTTTGCAAAAGTCATTTACAATGTGCAGGTGTTTCATATATTTTTATTCACAGTGTCAACACTGACTGGTTAGTGGCTACTCAAGTGTGCTTCAAGTCCACCGCATTGTAAGGTGTTAGATTGTGTGGTCTAAGGATCTGGGTTAAGACTCCAGGCTCCTCACACATGTGGGTTGAAATCCTATTGCTGCAATAAGAGTTTAACCAGGGCAGGCACATGCTATTGTATCCAAAAACATTCAGGCAAGTATTAAACATGTTTTTCTAAAACAGCAAGAGCATCACTGAATGTTCTGGGCTTCTATTTTGTGCTGCACTTTTCAAGTTTTACTATCTAGATTTTTGCGATGAGGTCCTTACTCGCATTGGTAGCATGACCGAGCGGTCTAAGGTGCTGGATTAAGGCTCCAGTCTCTTCGGAGGCGTGGGTTCGAATCCCACTGCTGCCATAGTGTTCTAGCGGCAAAGTTTTGTTTCTTCCATGCCTTACCAATAAATTGTAAGGGCTGCAGTGGAAATCAAATCTGTTATAGAATGTCTGTCAAGTCCAAACATGCAGGAAACCCATCAGGAGCAATTCTTCCAAACCACATTAGGCACGTGCTGTAAAGTCATTTACAACTTGCATGTTTTTCATGTCTTTTTGTTCATGGTCTCATCACTGACTGGTTAGTGGACTTTCCCACATGCCACTCAAGTGTGCTTCAAGTCCAGTCCACTCCCTTTAAATGTGCTTTTGAGCAGAACCTGCAACTGCTGGAGAATTGATTAAGGTGCTGCTATGTTGGTCTCACCAAGGCTGCAGAGTGACAAGAGTATCCTTGATTTCATGACAGTGGAGCAGTCCCATATGGTCTAGCGGCTAGAATGCCTGGTTCTAACCCAGCAGCACGAGCACGACAGTGGCACATTACCAAACCAATCCCATATGGTCTAGCGGTTAGGATTCCTGGTTTTCACCCAGGCGACCCGGGTTCAACTCCCGGTATGGGAACATGTCTTTAATGTGCCCACAAGCCAATGTGTTCTTTGTGTTAATCCCACGATGGATTACATAGGGCAAAGTTGTTGGCTGAAGGCAAACATCAGGTAAGGCTAAGCACATGGCATAACGGTTCAGATCAGGACTGTACAGTCTTCAGTGATGAGGATGTACACAAGCAGGCCTGCAATTATGAGCGGCGAGTCAAGGTGGCTGTTTATGTGAAAATCAAATGAGCTTCTTTGAAACAAGGGTGGGTGCATTAAGGGTACGTCTCTTGCCATCTTACAATGCTGTGATTGGAACCCTTCCTTGACTCTCTGTGAATGGTGATCCTGCCTGTTGATCAGTGCTTATGACAAGTTGCATATGGACAATGATGAAACTGAGCCAAGAGCCCATTGTTAATCAGGGTTGATGAACAGGTTTTAACCAGGACAGGCAGATGTTTTTGTGTCCAAAAAGTATTAAACATGTTTTTCTACAACAGTAAGAGCATCACTGAATGTTCTGAGCTCCTATTTTGTGCTGCACTTTTTCAAGTTTTACTGTCTAGAGTTTTGCGATGAGGTCCTCACTCGCAATGGTAGCATGACCGAGCGGTCTAAGGTGCTGGATTTAGGCTCCAGTCTCTTCGGAGGCGTGGGTTCGAATCCCACTGCTGCCATAGTCTTCAGGTTCTTTTCGTGTTTCTTCCATCCCCTACCAATAAATTGTAAGGGCTGCAGTGGAACTCAAATCTGTTACAGAATGTCTGTCAAGTACAATCAAGCAGGAATCTCATCAAGAGCAATTCTTCCAAACCAGGGTGATGTTAGGTGTTGTGCAAGTTTTCCATTCAATAAAGCCTCCAGACAAGCGGTCAGTGGTAGCTAACATTCTTTAATAATAACAAGAACAGAAGCCAAGCTTGGTGAAGGAATGCATCATTGCGGGGCAGACGATGGGCAGAGTCCCTAACTGAGTCTAGCATGGCCTTCAGTTACATACCTCTTACAGGAACTAAGGGCAGTACACAGCTGTTTTCACACCTTTGGTACCCCCACCCCCAAAGAAAGTTTCACACTCCCTTGCTACCTCTTACAGTGGAGAAGGAGACAAAAGACTCCTCCCCCCACTCTGGGTCCTTTATGTGTGAATGCTTCCCTCAAACATCCTGAGATACCATCTGTTACCAGTATGAGTGTGAGAGACATGCTGAAATCCAGTGGCACCAAGGTATTATACAACCACAAAGGGACCATGAGTATGTTAAGCTATTTTCAGATGTGCGCTGCTATTTAACCCTCCGCACCCCATGACAGCAACGGACAGCCAGGAGTTTTTGTAGGTGAATAACATCAACATTTGACAATAATATTGCTCGGTTATGATAGTGAGGTGAGCTGTTGAGGATATCTGTTGGTAGGTGCTGTTCCTGACAATGTAGCTGCTGTTAGCAGAAACTTCTATAAGCTTTGGAGGTAATGCCACCAGACTTGGTCAATTACCCAGAAAACTCTATTGCAATGTGTGACTATAATAAAACTTGGTGTTGCAATGTGTCATTGAGAATTATTTGGAGGAATTTGGAACATCCTAAAAGGATTCTCAGGAATCTGGAACATTCCAATAGAACTCTCAAAAATCCTAAAATAGCTCTTGTGAATTCGAAACATTCTAAAAGAATTCTCAGGAATCTGGAACAGTCTAAGAACGCTCAGGAATCTGGAACATTCTAATAGAACTCTCAAAAATCCTAAAATAGCTCTTGTGAATTCGAAACATTCTAAAAGAATTCTCAGGAATCTGGAACAGTCTAAGAACGCTCAGGAATCTGGAACATTCTAATAGAACTCTCAAAAATCCTAAAATAGCTCTTGTGAATTCGAAACATTCTAAAAGAATTCTCAGGAATACAGGGTTAACTTTTGATACTTCTTTTTAAATACTCTCATTACTACCTTTCCCTAGCCCATCGTTGTAAATAGGAATATCTTTGTAATAACTTACTTGGTTACCTTGTGGTACAAATGTAACACGAGTGTGTGTTACATGAGACTATGCTCTTGCCCTAGTTCCATTTCAGTTAATATCTGTTGAATACAATTTACAGATGTTCAAGAAATAAAACTCTCAAGTCCAATCCACTTCAAGTCCAACTTCAATAGAAGAATCAGAGCCTTCCAGAGACGGTCTCACGTCTCTCATGGTCAGTCATTTTGACCTTTCACTAATGATGTTGAAGTACAGATAGGCAACAATAGCTTCGGCTTTTGTAAGGCATCAGTGGAGAAGAAGATTAACAGAAGAGTGAGCAGGATATTGTTTGTTTTTATAATAATGCGATTAATACATGAATAAAAGAAATTCTTTTGCAAAAGTCATTTACAATGTGCAGGTGTTTCATATATTTTTATTCACAGTGTCAACACTGACTGGTTAGTGGCTACTCAAGTGTGCTTCAAGTCCACCGCATTGTAAGGTGTTAGATTGTGTGGTCTAAGGATCTGGGTTAAGACTCCAGGCTCCTCACACATGTGGGTTGAAATCCTATTGCTGCAATAAGAGTTTAACCAGGGCAGGCACATGCTATTGTATCCAAAAACATTCAGGCAAGTATTAAACATGTTTTTCTAAAACAGCAAGAGCATCACTGAATGTTCTGGGCTTCTATTTTGTGCTGCACTTTTCAAGTTTTACTATCTAGATTTTTGCGATGAGGTCCTTACTCGCATTGGTAGCATGACCGAGCGGTCTAAGGTGCTGGATTAAGGCTCCAGTCTCTTCGGAGGCGTGGGTTCGAATCCCACTGCTGCCATAGTGTTCTAGCGGCAAAGTTTTGTTTCTTCCATGCCTTACCAATAAATTGTAAGGGCTGCAGTGGAAATCAAATCTGTTATAGAATGTCTGTCAAGTCCAAACATGCAGGAAACCCATCAGGAGCAATTCTTCCAAACCACATTAGGCACGTGCTTTAAAGTCATTTACAACTTGCATGTTTTTCATGTCTTTTTGTTCATGGTCTCATCACTGACTGGTTAGTGGACTTTCCCACATGCCACTCAAGTGTGCTTCAAGTCCAGTCCACTCCCTTGTAATGTGCTTTTGAGCAGAACCTGCAACTGCTGGAGAATTGATTAAGGTGCTGCTATGTTGGTCTCACCAAGGCTGCAGAGTGACAAGAGTATCCTTGATTTCATGACAGTGGAGCAGTCCCATATGGTCTAGCGGCTAGAATGCCTGGTTCTAACCCAGCAGCACGAGCACGACAGTGGCGCATTACCAAACCAATCCCATATGGTCTAGCGGTTAGGATTCCTGGTTTTCACCCAGGCGACCCGGGTTCAACTCCCGGTATGGGAACATGTCTTTAATGTGCCCACAAGCCAATGTGTTCTTTGTGTTAATCCCACGATGGATTACATAGGGCAAAGTTGTTGGCTGAAGGCAAACATCAGGTAAGGCTAAGCACATGGCATAACGGTTCAGATCAGGACTGTACAGTCTTCAGTGATGAGGATGTACACAAGCAGGCCTGCAATTATGAGCGGCGAGTCAAGGTGGCTGTTTATGTGAAAATCAAATGAGCTTCTTTGAAACAAGGGTGGGTGCATTAAGGGTACGTCTCTTGCCATCTTACAATGCTGTGATTGGAACCCTTCCTTGACTCTCTGTGAATGGTGATCCTGCCTGTTGATCAGTGCTTATGACAAGTTGCATATGGACAATGATGAAACTGAGCCAAGAGCCCATTGTTAATCAGGGTTGATGAACAGGTTTTAACCAGGACAGGCAGATGTTTTTGTGTCCAAAAAGTATTAAACATGTTTTTCTACAACAGTAAGAGCATCACTGAATGTTCTGAGCTCCTATTTTGTGCTGCACTTTTTCAAGTTTTACTGTCTAGAGTTTTGCGATGAGGTCCTCACTCGCAATGGTAGCATGACCGAGCGGTCTAAGGTGCTGGATTTAGGCTCCAGTCTCTTCGGAGGCGTGGGTTCGAATCCCACTGCTGCCATAGTCTTCAGGTTCTTTTCGTGTTTCTTCCATCCCCTACCAATAAATTGTAAGGGCTGCAGTGGAACTCAAATCTGTTACAGAATGTCTGTCAAGTACAATCAAGCAGGAATCTCATCAAGAGCAATTCTTCCAAACCAGGGTGATGTTAGGTGTTGTGCAAGTTTTCCATTCAATAAAGCCTCCAGACAAGCGGTCAGTGGTAGCTAACATTCTTTAATAATAACAAGAACAGAAGCCAAGCTTGGTGAAGGAATGCATCATTGCGGGGCAGACGATGGGCAGAGTCCCTAACTGAGTCTAGCATGGCCTTCAGTTACATACCTCTTACAGGAACTAAAGGCAGTACACAGCTGTTTTCACACCTTTGGTACCCCCACCCCCAAAGAAAGTTTCACACTCCCTTGCTACCTCTTACAGTGGAGAAGGAGACAAAAGACTCCTCCCCCCACTCTGGGTCCTTTATGTGTGAATGCTTCCCTCAAACATCCTGAGATACCATCTGTTACCAGTATGAGTGTGAGAGACATGCTGAAATCCAGTGGCACCAAGGTATTATACAACCACAAAGGGACCATGAGTATGTTAAGCTATTTTCAGATGTGCGCTGCTATTTAACCCTCCGCACCCCATGACAGCAACGGACAGCCAGGAGTTTTTGTAGGTGAATAACATCAACATTTGACAATAATATTGCTCGGTTATGATAGTGAGGTGAGCTGTTGAGGATATCTGTTGGTAGGTGCTGTTCCTGACAATGTAGCTGCTGTTAGCAGAAACTTCTATAAGCTTTGGAGGTAATGCCACCAGACTTGGTCAATTACCCAGAAAACTCTATTGCAATGTGTGACTATAATAAAACTTGGTGTTGCAATGTGTCATTGAGAATTATTTGGAGGAATTTGGAACATCCTAAAAGGATTCTCAGGAATCTGGAACATTCCAATAGAACTCTCAAAAATCCTAAAATAGCTCTTGTGAATTCGAAACATTCTAAAAGAATTCTCAGGAATCTGGAACAGTCTAAGAACGCTCAGGAATCTGGAACATTCTAATAGAACTCTCAAAAATCCTAAAATAGCTCTTGTGAATTCGAAACATTCTAAAAGAATTCTCAGGAATACAGGGTTAACTTTTGATACTTCTTTTTAAATACTCTCATTACTACCTTTCCCTAGCCCATCGTTGTAAATAGGAATATCTTTGTAATAACTTACTTGGTTACCTTGTGGTACAAATGTAACACGAGTGTGTGTTACATGAGACTATGCTCTTGCCCTAGTTCCATTTCAGTTAATATCTGTTGAATACAATTTACAGATGTTCAAGAAATAAAACTCTCAAGTCCAATCCACTTCAAGTCCAACTTCAATAGAAGAATCAGAGCCTTCCAGAGACGGTCTCACGTCTCTCATGGTCAGTCATTTTGACCTTTCACTAATGATGTTGAAGTACAGATAGGCAACAATAGCTTCGGCTTTTGTAAGGCATCAGTGGAGAAGAAGATTAACCGAAGAGTGAGCAGGATATTGTTTGTTTTTATAATAATGCGATTAATACATGAATAAAAGAAATTCTTTTGCAAAAGTCATTTACAATGTGCAGGTGTTTCATATATTTTTATTCACAGTGTCAACACTGACTGGTTAGTGGCTACTCAAGTGTGCTTCAAGTCCACCGCATTGTAAGGTGTTAGATTGTGTGGTCTAAGGATCTGGGTTAAGACTCCAGGCTCCTCACACATGTGGGTTGAAATCCTATTGCTGCAATAAGAGTTTAACCAGGGCAGGCACATGCTATTGTATCCAAAAACATTCAGGCAAGTATTAAACATGTTTTTCTAAAACAGCAAGAGCATCACTGAATGTTCTGGGCTTCTATTTTGTGCTGCACTTTTCAAGTTTTACTATCTAGATTTTTGCGATGAGGTCCTTACTCGCATTGGTAGCATGACCGAGCGGTCTAAGGTGCTGGATTAAGGCTCCAATCTCTTCGGAGGCGTGGGTTCGAATCCCACTGCTGCCATAGTGTTCTAGCGGCAAAGTTTTGTTTCTTCCATGCCTTACCAATAAATTGTAAGGGCTGCAGTGGAAATCAAATCTGTTATAGAATGTCTGTCAAGTCCAAACATGCAGGAAACCCATCAGGAGCAATTCTTCCAAACCACATTAGGCACGTGCTGTAAAGTCATTTACAACTTGCATGTTTTTCATGTCTTTTTGTTCATGGTCTCATCACTGACTGGTTAGTGGACTTTCCCACATGCCACTCAAGTGTGCTTCAAGTCCAGTCCACTCCCTTGTAATGTGCTTTTGAGCAGAACCTGCAACTGCTGGAGAATTGATTAAGGTGCTGCTATGTTGGTCTCACCAAGGCTGCAGAGTGACAAGAGTATCCTTGATTTCATGACAGTGGAGCAGTCCCATATGGTCTAGCGGCTAGAATGCCTGGTTCTAACCCAGCAGCACGAGCACGACAGTGGCGCATTACCAAACCAATCCCATATGGTCTAGCGGTTAGGATTCCTGGTTTTCACCCAGGCGACCCGGGTTCAACTCCCGGTATGGGAACATGTCTTTAATGTGCCCACAAGCCAATGTGTTCTTTGTGTTAATCCCACGATGGATTACATAGGGCAAAGTTGTTGGCTGAAGGCAAACATCAGGTAAGGCTAAGCACATGGCATAACGGTTCAGATCAGGACTGTACAGTCTTCAGTGATGAGGATGTACACAAGCAGGCCTGCAATTATGAGCGGCGAGTCAAGGTGGCTGTTTATGTGAAAATCAAATGAGCTTCTTTGAAACAAGGGTGGGTGCATTAAGGGTACGTCTCTTGCCATCTTACAATGCTGTGATTGGAACCCTTCCTTGACTCTCTGTGAATGGTGATCCTGCCTGTTGATCAGTGCTTATGACAAGTTGCATATGGACAATGATGAAACTGAGCCAAGAGCCCATTGTTAATCAGGGTTGATGAACAGGTTTTAACCAGGACAGGCAGATGTTTTTGTGTCCAAAAAGTATTAAACATGTTTTTCTACAACAGTAAGAGCATCACTGAATGTTCTGAGCTCCTATTTTGTGCTGCACTTTTTCAAGTTTTACTGTCTAGAGTTTTGCGATGAGGTCCTCACTCGCAATGGTAGCATGACCGAGCCGATCTAAGGTGCTGGATTTAGGCTCCAGTCTCTTCGGAGGCGTGGGTTCGAATCCCACTGCTGCCATAGTCTTCAGGTTCTTTTCGTGTTTCTTCCATCCCCTACCAATAAATTGTAAGGGCTTCAGTGGAACTCAAATCTGTTACAGAATGTCTGTCAAGTACAATCAAGCAGGAATCTCATCAAGAGCAATTCTTCCAAACCAGGGTGATAAGATAAGATAAGATAACCTTTATTAGTCCCACACGTGGGAAATTTGTTTTGTCACAGCAGGAAGTGGACAATGCAAAAGTTATGAGGCAAAAATTAGAATACAATAAGAATAAATACAGTACACAGCTGTACAGAATAGAATAAAATAAAATACTATATACAGTAGAATAAAATAAAATAAATATACAATAAGATAAAAATAGAATACAAATACAAATACTATATACAACTGAGTAAAAATACAACGATGACAGAAGGATTATTGCACTTAGTATTATTGCATATGTATGGATGTGTGTGCTTGATCAGTTAAAGTCTTTATTATGGAGTCTGACAGCAGTGGGGAGGAAAGACCTGCGAAATCTCTCCGTCCCACACCGTGGGTGCCGCAGTCTCCCACTGAAGGAGCTGCTCAGTGCTGTCACAGTCTGCTGCATGGGGTGGGAGATGTTGTCCAACAGGGATGACAGCTTAGCCGCCGTTCTCCTGTCACTCACCACCTCCACTGGGTCCAGAGGGCATCCTAGAACAGAGCTGGCCCTTCGGATCACCCTGTTCAGTCTCTTCCTGTCCCCAGCAGAGATGCTGCCGCCCCAGCAGACCACGCCATAAAAGATAGCAGAAGCCACAACAGAGTCATAGAAGGTCTTCAGGAGTTGGCCCTCCACTCCAAACGACCTGAGTCTCCGCAGCAGGTACAGCCTGCTCTGCCCTTTCCTGTAGAGAGCGTCTGAGTTATGAGTCCAGTCCAGTCTATTGTTCAGATGAACACCAAGGTACCTGTAGCTGTCCACAGCCTCAATGTCCATACCTTGGATGTTCAGTGGTTGCAGTGGAGAATGCTTGTGCCTGCGGAAGTCTACCACCAGTTCCTTGGTTTTACTGGCGTTGATCTGGAGGTAGTTCAGCTGGCACCAGTCCACAAAGTCTTGGGTCAGACCTCTGTACTCCTTGTCGTCCCCATCAGTGATGAGGCCGACTATTGCAGAGTCATCAGAGAACTTCTGCAGGAAGCACTGGGTGGAATTGTGGGAGAAGTCTGCAGTGTAGATGGTGAAGAGGAACGGAGCCAGAACCGTTCCCTGTGGGGCCCCCGTACTGCAGACGACCCTGTCCGACACACAGCCCTGAGTCCTCACATACTGTGGTCGGTCGGTGAGGTAGTCCAGGATCCAGGTAGTGAGGTGATGGTCCACTCCAGAGTTCTCCAGCTTATCCTTTAGAACCGAGGGAAGAATGGTGTTGAAGGCACTGGAGAAATCAAAGAACATGATTCTCACAGTGCTTCCAGCGGTCTCCATGATGTTAGGTGTTGTGCAAGTTTTCCATTCAATAAAGCCTGCAGACAAGCGGTCAGTGGTAGCTAACATTCTTTAATAATAACAAGAACAGAAGCCAAGCTTGGTGAAGGAATGCATCATTGCGGGGCAGACGATGGGCAGAGTCCCTAACTGAGTCTAGCATGGCCTTCAGTTACATACCTCTTACAGGAACTAAAGGCAGTACACAGCTGTTTTCACACCTTTGGTACCCCCACCCCCAAAGAAAGTTTCACACTCCCTTGCCACCTCTTACAGTGGAGAAGGAGACAAAAGACTCCTCCCCCCACTCTGGGTCCTTTATGTGTGAATGCTTCCCTCAAACATCCTGAGATACCATCTGTTACCAGTATGAGTGTGAGAGACATGCTGAAATCCAGTGGCACCAAGGTATTATACAACCACAAAGGGACCATGAGTATGTTAAGCTATTTTCAGATGTGCGCTGCTATTTAACCCTCCGCACCCCATGACAGCAACGGACAGCCAGGAGTTTTTGTAGGTGAATAACATCAACATTTGACAATAATATTGCTCGGTTATGATAGTGAGGTGAGCTGTTGAGGATATCTGTTGGTAGGTGCTGTTCCTGACAATGTAGCTGCTGTTAGCAGAAACTTCTATAAGCTTTGGAGGTAATGCCACCAGACTTGGTCAATTACCCAGAAAACTCTATTGCAATGTGTGACTATAATAAAACTTGGTGTTGCAATGTGTCATTGAGAATTATTTGGAGGAATTTGGAACATCCTAAAAGGATTCTCAGGAATCTGGAACATTCCAATAGAACTCTCAAAAATCCTAAAATAGCTCTTGTGAATTCGAAACATTCTAAAAGAATTCTCAGGAATCTGGAACAGTCTAAGAACGCTCAGGAATCTGGAACATTCTAATAGAACTCTCAAAAATCCTAAAATAGCTCTTGTGAATTCGAAACATTCTAAAAGAATTCTCAGGAATACAGGGTTAACTTTTGATACTTCTTTTTAAATACTCTCATTACTACCTTTCCCTAGCCCATCGTTGTAAATAGGAATATCTTTGTAATAACTTACTTGGTTACCTTGTGGTACAAATGTAACACGAGTGTGTGTTACATGAGACTATGCTCTTGCCCTAGTTCCATTTCAGTTAATATCTGTTGAATACAATTTACAGATGTTCAAGAAATAAAACTCTCAAGTCCAATCCACTTCAAGTCCAACTTCAATAGAAGAATCAGAGCCTTCCAGAGACGGTCTCACGTCTCTCATGGTCAGTCATTTTGACCTTTCACTAATGATGTTGAAGTACAGATAGGCAACAATAGCTTCGGCTTTTGTAAGGCATCAGTGGAGAAGAAGATTAACAGAAGAGTGAGCAGGATATTGTTTGTTTTTATAATAATGCGATTAATACATGAATAAAAGAAATTCTTTTGCAAAAGTCATTTACAATGTGCAGGTGTTTCATATATTTTTATTCACAGTGTCAACACTGACTGGTTAGTGGCTACTCAAGTGTGCTTCAAGTCCACCGCATTGTAAGGTGTTAGATTGTGTGGTCTAAGGATCTGGGTTAAGACTCCAGGCTCCTCACACATGTGGGTTGAAATCCTATTGCTGCAATAAGAGTTTAACCAGGGCAGGCACATGCTATTGTATCCAAAAACATTCAGGCAAGTATTAAACATGTTTTTCTAAAACAGCAAGAGCATCACTGAATGTTCTGGGCTTCTATTTTGTGCTGCACTTTTCAAGTTTTACTATCTAGATTTTTGCGATGAGGTCCTTACTCGCATTGGTAGTATGACCGAGCGGTCTAAGGTGCTGGATTAAGGCTCCAGTCTCTTCGGAGGCGTGGGTTCGAATCCCACTGCTGCCATAGTGTTCTAGCAGCAAAGTTTTGTTTCTTCCATGCCTTACCAATAAATTGTAAGGGCTGCAGTGGAAATCAAATCTGTTATACAATGTCTGTCAAGTCCAAACATGCAGGAAACCCATCAGGAGCAATTCTTCCAAACCACATTAGGCACGTGCTGTAAAGTCATTTACAACTTGCATGTTTTTCATGTCTTTTTGTTCATGGTCTCATCACTGACTGGTTAGTGGACTTTCCCACATGCCACTCAAGTGTGCTTCAAGTCCAGTCCACTCCCTTGTAATGTGCTTTTGAGCAGAACCTGCAACTGCTGGAGAATTGATTAAGGTGCTGCTATGTTGGTCTCACCAAGGCTGCAGAGTGACAAGAGTATCCTTGATTTCATGACAGTGGAGCAGTCCCATATGGTCTAGCGGCTAGAATGCCTGGTTCTAACCCAGCAGCACGAGCACGACAGTGGCGCATTACCAAACCAATCCCATATGGTCTAGCGGTTAAGATTCCTGGTTTTCACCCAGGCGACCCGGGTTCAGCTCCCGGTATGGGAACATGTCTTTAATGTGCCCACAAGCCAATGTGTTCTTTGTGTTAATCCCACGATGGATTACATAGGGCAAAGTTGTTGGCTGAAGGCAAACATCAGGTAAGGCTAAGCACATGGCATAAGGGTTCAGATCGGGACTGTACAGTCTTCAGTGATGAGGATGTACACAAGCAGGCCTGCAATTATGAGCGGCGAGTCAAGGTGGCTGTTTATGTGAAAATCAAATGAGCTTCTTTGAAACAAGGGTGGGTGCATTAAGGGTACGTCTCTTGCCATCTTACAATGCTGTGATTGGAACCCTTCCTTGACTCTCTGTGAATGGTGATCCTGCCTGTTGATCAGTGCTTATGACAAGTTGCATATGGACAATGATGAAACTGAGCCAAGAGCCCATTGTTAATCAGGGTTGATGAACAGGTTTTAACCAGGACAGGCAGATGTTTTTGTGTCCAAAAAGTATTAAACATGTTTTTCTACAACAGTAAGAGCATCACTGAATGTTCTGAGCTCCTATTTTGTGCTGCACTTTTTCAAGTTTTACTGTCTAGAGTTTTGCGATGAGGTCCTCACTCGCAATGGTAGCATGACCGAGCGGTCTAAGGTGCTGGATTTAGGCTCCAGTCTCTTCGGAGGCGTGGGTTCGAATCCCACTGCTGCCATAGTCTTCAGGTTCTTTTCGTGTTTCTTCCATCCCCTACCAATAAATTGTAAGGGCTGCAGTGGAACTCAAATCTGTTACAGAATGTCTGTCAAGTACAATCAAGCAGGAATCTCATCAAGAGCAATTCTTCCAAACCAGGGTGATAAGATAAGATAAGATAACCTTTATTAGTCCCACACGTGGGAAATTTGTTTTGTCACAGCAGGAAGTGGACAGTGCAAAAGTTATGAGGCAAAAATTAGAATACAATAAGAATAAATACAGTACACAGCTGTACAGAATAGAATAAAATAAAATACTATATACAGTAGAATAAAATAAAATAAATATACAATAAGATAAAAATAGAATACAAATACAAATACTATATACAACTGAGTAAAAATACAACGATGACAGAAGGATTATTGCACTTAGTATTATTGCATATGTATGGATGTGTGTGCTTGATCAGTTAAAGTCTTTATTATGGAGTCTGACAGCAGTGGGGAGGAAAGACCTGCGAAATCTCTCCGTCCCACACCGTGGGTGCCGCAGTCTCCCACTGAAGGAGCTGCTCAGTGCTGTCACAGTCTGCTGCATGGGGTGGGAGATGTTGTCCAACAGGGATGACAGCTTAGCCGCCGTTCTCCTGTCACTCACCACCTCCACTGGGTCCAGAGGGCATCCTAGAACAGAGCTGGCCCTTCGGATCACCCTGTTCAGTCTCTTCCTGTCCCCAGCAGAGATGCTGCCGCCCCAGCAGACCACGCCATAAAAGATAGCAGAAGCCACAACAGAGTCATAGAAGGTCTTCAGGAGTTGGCCCTCCACTCCAAACGACCTGAGTCTCCGCAGCAGGTACAGCCTGCTCTGCCCTTTCCTGTAGAGGGCGTCTGAGTTATGAGTCCAGTCCAGTCTATTGTTCAGATGAACACCAAGGTACCTGTAGCTGTCCACAGCCTCAATGTCCATACCTTGGATGTTCAGTGGTTGCAGTGGAGAATGCTTGTGCCTGCGGAAGTCTACCACCAGTTCCTTGGTTTTACTGGCGTTGATCTGGAGGTAGTTCAGCTGGCACCAGTCCACAAAGTCTTGGGTCAGACCTCTGTACTCCTTGTCGTCCCCATCAGTGATGAGGCCGACTATTGCAGAGTCATCAGAGAACTTCTGCAGGAAGCACTGGGTGGAATTGTGGGAGAAGTCTGCAGTGTAGATGGTGAAGAGGAACGGAGCCAGAACCGTTCCCTGTGGGGCCCCCGTACTGCAGACGACCCTGTCCGACACACAGCCCTGAGTCCTCACATACTGTGGTCGGTCGGTGAGGTAGTCCAGGATCCAGGTAGTGAGGTGATGGTCCACTCCAGAGTTCTCCAGCTTATCCTTTAGAACCGAGGGAAGAATGGTGTTGAAGGCACTGGAGAAATCAAAGAACATGATTCTCACAGTGCTTCCAGCGGTCTCCATGATGTTAGGTGTTGTGCAAGTTTTCCATTCAATAAAGCCTCCAGACAAGCGGTCAGTGGTAGCTAACATTCTTTAATAATAACAAGAACAGAAGCCAAGCTTGGTGAAGGAATGCATCATTGCGGGGCAGACGATGGGCAGAGTCCCTAACTGAGTCTAGCATGGCCTTCAGTTACATACCTCTTACAGGAACTAAAGGCAGTACACAGCTGTTTTCACACCTTTGGTACCCCCACCCCCAAAGAAAGTTTCACACTCCCTTGCCACCTCTTACAGTGGAGAAGGAGACAAAAGACTCCTCCCCCCACTCTGGGTCCTTTATGTGTGAATGCTTCCCTCAAACATCCTGAGATACCATCTGTTACCAGTATGATTGTGAGAGACATGCTGAAATCCAGTGGCACCAAGGTATTATACAACCACAAAGGGACCATGAGTATGTTAAGCTATTTTCAGATGTGCGCTGCTATTTAACCCTCCGCACCCCATGACAGCAACGGACAGCCAGGAGTTTTTGTAGGTGAATAACATCAACATTTGACAATAATATTGCTCGGTTATGATAGTGAGGTGAGCTGTTGAGGATATCTGTTGGTAGGTGCTGTTCCTGACAATGTAGCTGCTGTTAGCAGAAACTTCTATAAGCTTTGGAGGTAATGCCACCAGACTTGGTCAATTACCCAGAAAACTCTATTGCAATGTGTGACTATAATAAAACTTGGTGTTGCAATGTGTCATTGAGAATTATTTGGAGGAATTTGGAACATCCTAAAAGGATTCTCAGGAATCTGGAACATTCCAATAGAACTCTCAAAAATCCTAAAATAGCTCTTGTGAATTCGAAACATTCTAAAAGAATTCTCAGGAATCTGGAACAGTCTAAGAACGCTCAGGAATCTGGAACATTCTAATAGAACTCTCAAAAATCCTAAAATAGCTCTTGTGAATTCGAAACATTCTAAAAGAATTCTCAGGAATACAGGGTTAACTTTTGATACTTCTTTTTAAATACTCTCATTACTACCTTTCCCTAGCCCATCGTTGTAAATAGGAATATCTTTGTAATAACTTACTTGGTTACCTTGTGGTACAAATGTAACACGAGTGTGTGTTACATGAGACTATGCTCTTGCCCTAGTTCCATTTCAGTTAATATCTGTTGAATACAATTTACAGATGTTCAAGAAATAAAACTCTCAAGTCCAATCCACTTCAAGTCCAACTTCAATAGAAGAATCAGAGCCTTCCAGAGACGGTCTCACGTCTCTCATGGTCAGTCATTTTGACCTTTCACTAATGATGTTGAAGTACAGATAGGCAACAATAGCTTCGGCTTTTGTAAGGCATCAGTGGAGAAGAAGATTAACAGAAGAGTGAGCAGGATATTGTTTGTTTTTATAATAATGCGATTAATACATGAATAAAAGAAATTCTTTTGCAAAAGTCATTTACAATGTGCAGGTGTTTCATATATTTTTATTCACAGTGTCAACACTGACTGGTTAGTGGCTACTCAAGTGTGCTTCAAGTCCACCGCATTGTAAGGTGTTAGATTGTGTGGTCTAAGGATCTGGGTTAAGACTCCAGGCTCCTCACACATGTGGGTTGAAATCCTATTGCTGCAATAAGAGTTTAACCAGGGCAGGCACATGCTATTGTATCCAAAAACATTCAGGCAAGTATTAAACATGTTTTTCTAAAACAGCAAGAGCATCACTGAATGTTCTGGGCTTCTATTTTGTGCTGCACTTTTCAAGTTTTACTATCTAGATTTTTGCGATGAGGTCCTTACTCGCATTGGTAGCATGACCGAGCGGTCTAAGGTGCTGGATTAAGGCTCCAGTCTCTTCGGAGGCGTGGGTTCGAATCCCACTGCTGCCATAGTGTTCTAGCGGCAAAGTTTTGTTTCTTCCATGCCTTACCAATAAATTGTAAGGGCTGCAGTGGAAATCAAATCTGTTATAGAATGTCTGTCAAGTCCAAACATGCAGGAAACCCATCAGGAGCAATTCTTCCAAACCACATTAGGCACGTGCTGTAAAGTCATTTACAACTTGCATGTTTTTCATGTCTTTTTGTTCATGGTCTCATCACTGACTGGTTAGTGGACTTTCCCACATGCCACTCAAGTGTGCTTCAAGTCCAGTCCACTCCCTTGTAATGTGCTTTTGAGCAGAACCTGCAACTGCTGGAGAATTGATTAAGGTGCTGCTATGTTGGTCTCACCAAGGCTGCAGAGTGACAAGAGTATCCTTGATTTCATGACAGTGGAGCAGTCCCATATGGTCTAGCGGCTAGAATGCCTGGTTCTAACCCAGCAGCACGAGCACGACAGTGGCGCATTGTCAAACCAATCCCATATGGTCTAGCGGTTAGGATTCCTGGTTTTCACCCAGGCGACCCGGGTTCAACTCCCGGTATGGGAACATGTCTTTAATGTGCCCACAAGCCAATGTGTTCTTTGTGTTAATCCCACGATGGATTACATAGGGCAAAGTTGTTGGCTGAAGGCAAACATCAGGTAAGGCTAAGCACATGGCATAACGGTTCAGATCAGGACTGTACAGTCTTCAGTGATGAGGATGTACACAAGCAGGCCTGCAATTATGAGCGGCGAGTCAAGGTGGCTGTTTATGTGAAAATCAAATGAGCTTCTTTGAAACAAGGGTGGGTGCATTAAGGGTACGTCTCTTGCCATCTTACAATGCTGTGATTGGAACCCTTCCTTGACTCTCTGTGAATGGTGATCCTGCCTGTTGATCAGTGCTTATGACAAGTTGCATATGGACAATGATGAAACTGAGCCAAGAGCCCATTGTTAATCAGGGTTGATGAACAGGTTTTAACCAGGACAGGCAGATGTTTTTGTGTCCAAAAAGTATTAAACATGTTTTTCTACAACAGTAAGAGCATCACTGAATGTTCTGAGCTCCTATTTTGTGCTGCACTTTTTCAAGTTTTACTGTCTAGAGTTTTGCGATGAGGTCCTCACTCGCAATGGTAGCATGACCGAGCGGTCTAAGGTGCTGGATTTAGGCTCCAGTCTCTTCGGAGGCGTGGGTTCGAATCCCACTGCTGCCATAGTCTTCAGGTTCTTTTCGTGTTTCTTCCATCCCCTACCAATAAATTGTAAGGGCTGCAGTGGAACTCAAATCTGTTACAGAATGTCTGTCAAGTACAATCAAGCAGGAATCTCATCAAGAGCAATTCTTCCAAACCAGGGTGATGTTAGGTGTTGTGCAAGTTTTCCATTCAATAAAGCCTCCAGACAAGCGGTCAGTGGTAGCTAACATTCTTTAATAATAACAAGAACAGAAGCCAAGCTTGGTGAAGGAATGCATCATTGCGGGGCAGACGATGGGCAGAGTCCCTAACTGAGTCTAGCATGGCCTTCAGTTACATACCTCTTACAGGAACTAAAGGCAGTACACAGCTGTTTTCACACCTTTGGTACCCCCACCCCCAAAGAAAGTTTCACACTCCCTTGCTACCTCTTACAGTGGAGAAGGAGACAAAAGACTCCTCCCCCCACTCTGGGTCCTTTATGTGTGAATGCTTCCCTCAAACATTCTGAGATACCATCTGTTACCAGTATGAGTGTGAGAGACATGCTGAAATCCAGTGGCACCAAGGTATTATACAACCACAAAGGGACCATGAGTATGTTAAGCTATTTTCAGATGTGCGCTGCTATTTAACCCTCCGCACCCCATGACAGCAACGGACAGCCAGGAGTTTTTGTAGGTGAATAACATCAACATTTGACAATAATATTGCTCGGTTATGATAGTGAGGTGAGCTGTTGAGGATATCTGTTGGTAGGTGCTGTTCCTGACAATGTAGCTGCTGTTAGCAGAAACTTCTATAAGCTTTGGAGGTAATGCCACCAGACTTGGTCAATTACCCAGAAAACTCTATTGCAATGTGTGACTATAATAAAACTTGGTGTTGCAATGTGTCATTGAGAATTATTTGGAGGAATTTGGAACATCCTAAAAGGATTCTCAGGAATCTGGAACATTCCAATAGAACTCTCAAAAATCCTAAAATAGCTCTTGTGAATTCGAAACATTCTAAAAGAATTCTCAGGAATCTGGAACAGTCTAAGAACGCTCAGGAATCTGGAACATTCTAATAGAACTCTCAAAAATCCTAAAATAGCTCTTGTGAATTCGAAACATTCTAAAAGAATTCTCAGGAATACAGGGTTAACTTTTGATACTTCTTTTTAAATACTCTCATTACTACCTTTCCCTAGCCCATCGTTGTAAATAGGAATATCTTTGTAATAACTTACTTGGTTACCTTGTGGTACAAATGTAACACGAGTGTGTGTTACATGAGACTATGCTCTTGCCCTAGTTCCATTTCAGTTAATATCTGTTGAATACAATTTACAGATGTTCAAGAAATAAAACTCTCAAGTCCAATCCACTTCAAGTCCAACTTCAATAGAAGAATCAGAGCCTTCCAGAGACGGTCTCACGTCTCTCATGGTCAGTCATTTTGACCTTTCACTAATGATGTTGAAGTACAGATAGGCAACAATAGCTTCGGCTTTTGTAAGGCATCAGTGGAGAAGAAGATTAACCGAAGAGTGAGCAGGATATTGTTTGTTTTTATAATAATGCGATTAATACATGAATAAAAGAAATTCTTTTGCAAAAGTCATTTACAATGTGCAGGTGTTTCATATATTTTTATTCACAGTGTCAACACTGACTGGTTAGTGGCTACTCAAGTGTGCTTCAAGTCCACCGCATTGTAAGGTGTTAGATTGTGTGGTCTAAGGATCTGGGTTAAGACTCCAGGCTCCTCACACATGTGGGTTGAAATCCTATTGCTGCAATAAGAGTTTAACCAGGGCAGGCACATGCTATTGTATCCAAAAACATTCAGGCAAGTATTAAACATGTTTTTCTAAAACAGCAAGAGCATCACTGAATGTTCTGGGCTTCTATTTTGTGCTGCACTTTTCAAGTTTTACTATCTAGATTTTTGCGATGAGGTCCTTACTCGCATTGGTAGCATGACCGAGCGGTCTAAGGTGCTGGATTAAGGCTCCAGTCTCTTCGGAGGCGTGGGTTCGAATCCCACTGCTGCCATAGTGTTCTAGCGGCAAAGTTTTGTTTCTTCCATGCCTTACCAATAAATTGTAAGGGCTGCAGTGGAAATCAAATCTGTTATAGAATGTCTGTCAAGTCCAAACATGCAGGAAACCCATCAGGAGCAATTCTTCCAAACCACATTAGGCACGTGCTGTAAAGTCATTTACAACTTGCATGTTTTTCATGTCTTTTTGTTCATGGTCTCATCACTGACTGGTTAGTGGACTTTCCCACATGCCACTCAAGTGTGCTTCAAGTCCAGTCCACTCCCTTGTAATGTGCTTTTGAGCAGAACCTGCAACTGCTGGAGAATTGATTAAGGTGCTGCTATGTTGGTCTCACCAAGGCTGCAGAGTGACAAGAGTATCCTTGATTTCATGACAGTGGAGCAGTCCCATATGGTCTAGCGGCTAGAATGCCTGGTTCTAACCCAGCAGCACGAGCACGACAGTGGCGCATTACCAAACCAATCCCATATGGTCTAGCGGTTAGGATTCCTGGTTTTCACCCAGGCGACCCGGGTTCAACTCCCGGTATGGGAACATGTCTTTAATGTGCCCACAAGCCAATGTGTTCTTTGTGTTAATCCCACGATGGATTACATAGGGCAAAGTTGTTGGCTGAAGGTAAGGCTAAGCACATGGCATAACGGTTCAGATCAGGACTGTACAGTCTTCAGTGATGAGGATGTACACAAGCAGGCCTGCAATTATGAGCGGCGAGTCAAGGTGGCTGTTTATGTGAAAATCAAATGAGCTTCTTTGAAACAAGGGTGGGTGCATTAAGGGTACGTCTCTTGCCATCTTACAATGCTGTGATTGGAACCCTTCCTTGACTCTCTGTGAATGGTGATCCTGCCTGTTGATCAGTGCTTATGACAAGTTGCATATGGACAATGATGAAACTGAGCCAAGAGCCCATTGTTAATCAGGGTTGATGAACAGGTTTTAACCAGGACAGGCAGATGTTTTTGTGTCCAAAAAGTATTAAACATGTTTTTCTACAACAGTAAGAGCATCACTGAATGTTCTGAGCTCCTATTTTGTGCTGCACTTTTTCAAGTTTTACTGTCTAGAGTTTTGCGATGAGGTCCTCACTCGCAATGGTAGCATGACCGAGCGGTCTAAGGTGCTGGATTTAGGCTCCAGTCTCTTCGGAGGCGTGGGTTCGAATCCCACTGCTGCCATAGTCTTCAGGTTCTTTTCGTGTTTCTTCCATCCCCTACCAATAAATTGTAAGGGCTGCAGTGGAACTCAAATCTGTTACAGAATGTCTGTCAAGTACAATCAAGCAGGAATCTCATCAAGAGCAATTCTTCCAAACCAGGGTGATGTTAGGTGTTGTGCAAGTTTTCCATTCAATAAAGCCTCCAGACAAGCGGTCAGTGGTAGCTAACATTCTTTAATAATAACAAGAACAGAAGCCAAGCTTGGTGAAGGAATGCATCATTGCGGGGCAGATGATGGGCAGAGTCCCTAACTGAGTCTAGCATGGCCTTCAGTTACATACCTCTTACAGGAACTAAAGGCAGTACACAGCTGTTTTCACACCTTTGGTACCCCCACCCCCAAAGAAAGTTTCACACTCCCTTGCCACCTCTTACAGTGGAGAAGGAGACAAAAGACTCCTCCCCCCACTCTGGGTCCTTTATGTGTGAATGCTTCCCTCAAACATCCTGAGATACCATCTGTTACCAGTATGAGTGTGAGAGACATGCTGAAATCCAGTGGCACCAAGGTATTATACAACCACAAAGGGACCATGAGTATGTTAAGCTATTTTCAGATGTGCGCTGCTATTTAACCCTCCGCACCCCATGACAGCAACGGACAGCCAGGAGTTTTTGTAGGTGAATAACATCAACATTTGACAATAATATTGCTCGGTTATGATAGTGAGGTGAGCTGTTGAGGATATCTGTTGGTAGGTGCTGTTCCTGACAATGTAGCTGCTGTTAGCAGAAACTTCTATAAGCTTTGGAGGTAATGCCACCAGACTTGGTCAATTACCCAGAAAACTCTATTGCAATGTGTGACTATAATAAAACTTGGTGTTGCAATGTGTCATTGAGAATTATTTGGAGGAATTTGGAACATCCTAAAAGGATTCTCAGGAATCTGGAACATTCCAATAGAACTCTCAAAAATCCTAAAATAGCTCTTGTGAATTCGAAACATTCTAAAAGAATTCTCAGGAATCTGGAACAGTCTAAGAACGCTCAGGAATCTGGAACATTCTAATAGAACTCTCAAAAATCCTAAAATAGCTCTTGTGAATTCGAAACATTCTAAAAGAATTCTCAGGAATACAGGGTTAACTTTTGATACTTCTTTTTAAATACTCTCATTACTACCTTTCCCTAGCCCATCGTTGTAAATAGGAATATCTTTGTAATAACTTACTTGGTTACCTTGTGGTACAAATGTAACACGAGTGTGTGTTACATGAGACTATGCTCTTGCCCTAGTTCCATTTCAGTTAATATCTGTTGAATACAATTTACAGATGTTCAAGAAATAAAACTCTCAAGTCCAATCCACTTCAAGTCCAACTTCAATAGAAGAATCAGAGCCTTCCAGAGACGGTCTCACGTCTCTCATGGTCAGTCATTTTGACCTTTCACTAATGATGTTGAAGTACAGATAGGCAACAATAGCTTCGGCTTTTGTAAGGCATCAGTGGAGAAGAAGATTAACAGAAGAGTGAGCAGGATATTGTTTGTTTTTATAATAATGCGATTAATACATGAATAAAAGAAATTCTTTTGCAAAAGTCATTTACAATGTGCAGGTGTTTCATATATTTTTATTCACAGTGTCAACACTGACTGGTTAGTGGCTACTCAAGTGTGCTTCAAGTCCACCGCATTGTAAGGTGTTAGATTGTGTGGTCTAAGGATCTGGGTTAAGACTCCAGGCTCCTCACACATGTGGGTTGAAATCCTATTGCTGCAATAAGAGTTTAACCAGGGCAGGCACATGCTATTGTATCCAAAAACATTCAGGCAAGTATTAAACATGTTTTTCTAAAACAGCAAGAGCATCACTGAATGTTCTGGGCTTCTATTTTGTGCTGCACTTTTCAAGTTTTACTATCTAGATTTTTGCGATGAGGTCCTTACTCGCATTGGTAGCATGACCGAGCGGTCTAAGGTGCTGGATTAAGGCTCCAGTCTCTTCGGAGGCGTGGGTTCGAATCCCACTGCTGCCATAGTGTTCTAGCGGCAAAGTTTTGTTTCTTCCATGCCTTACCAATAAATTGTAAGGGCTGCAGTGGAAATCAAATCTGTTATAGAATGTCTGTCAAGTCCAAACATGCAGGAAACCCATCAGGAGCAATTCTTCCAAACCACATTAGGCACGTGCTGTAAAGTCATTTACAACTTGCATGTTTTTCATGTCTTTTTGTTCATGGTCTCATCACTGACTGGTTAGTGGACTTTCCCACATGCCACTCAAGTGTGCTTCAAGTCCAGTCCACTCCCTTGTAATGTGCTTTTGAGCAGAACCTGCAACTGCTGGAGAATTGATTAAGGTGCTGCTATGTTGGTCTCACCAAGGCTGCAGAGTGACAAGAGTATCCTTGATTTCATGACAGTGGAGCAGTCCCATATGGTCTAGCGGCTAGAATGCCTGGTTCTAACCCAGCAGCACGAGCACGACAGTGGCGCATTACCAAACCAATCCCATATGGTCTAGCGGTTAGGATTCCTGGTTTTCACCCAGGCGACCCGGGTTCAACTCCCGGTATGGGAACATGTCTTTAATGTGCCCACAAGCCAATGTGTTCTTTGTGTTAATCCCACGATGGATTACATAGGGCAAAGTTGTTGGCTGAAGGCAAACATCAGGTAAGGCTAAGCACATGGCATAACGGTTCAGATCAGGACTGTACAGTCTTCAGTGATGAGGATGTACACAAGCAGGCCTGCAATTATGAGCGGCGAGTCAAGGTGGCTGTTTATGTGAAAATCAAATGAGCTTCTTTGAAACAAGGGTGGGTGCATTAAGGGTACGTCTCTTGCCATCTTACAATGCTGTGATTGGAACCCTTCCTTGACTCTCTGTGAATGGTGATCCTGCCTGTTGATCAGTGCTTATGACAAGTTGCATATGGACAATGATGAAACTGAGCCAAGAGCCCATTGTTAATCAGGGTTGATGAACAGGTTTTAACCAGGACAGGCAGATGTTTTTGTGTCCAAAAAGTATTAAACATGTTTTTCTACAACAACAAGAGCATCACTGAATGTTCTGAGCTCCTATTTTGTGCTGCACTTTTTCAAGTTTTACTGTCTAGATTTTTGCGATGAGGTCCTCACTCGCAATGGTAGCATGACCGAGCGGTCTAAGGTGCTGGATTTAGGCTCCAGTCTCTTCGGAGGCGTGGGTTCGAATCCCACTGCTGCCATAGTCTTCAGGTTCTTTTCGTGTTTCTTCCATCCCCTACCAATAAATTGTAAGGGCTGCAGTGGAACTCAAATCTGTTACAGAATGTCTGTCAAGTACAATCAAGCAGGAATCTCATCAAGAGCAATTCTTCCAAACCAGGGTGATGTTAGGTGTTGTGCAAGTTTTCCATTCAATAAAGCCTCCAGACAAGCGGTCAGTGGTAGCTAACATTCTTTAATAATAACAAGAACAGAAGCCAAGCTTGGTGAAGGAATGCATCATTGCGGGGCAGACGATGGGCAGAGTCCCTAACTGAGTCTAGCATGGCCTTCAGTTACATACCTCTTACAGGAACTAAAGGCAGTACACAGCTGTTTTCACACCTTTGGTACCCCCACCCCCAAAGAAAGTTTCACACTCCCTTGCCACCTCTTACAGTGGAGAAGGAGACAAAAGACTCCTCCCCCCACTCTGGGTCCTTTATGTGTGAATGCTTCCCTCAAACATCCTGAGATACCATCTGTTACCAGTATGAGTGTGAGAGACATGCTGAAATCCAGTGGCACCAAGGTATTATACAACCACAAAGGGACCATGAGTATGTTAAGCTATTTTCAGATGTGCGCTGCTATTTAACCCTCCGCACCCCATGACAGCAACGGACAGCCAGGAGTTTTTGTAGGTGAATAACATCAACATTTGACAATAATATTGCTCGGTTATGATAGTGAGGTGAGCTGTTGAGGATATCTGTTGGTAGGTGCTGTTCCTGACAATGTAGCTGCTGTTAGCAGAAACTTCTATAAGCTTTGGAGGTAATGCCACCAGACTTGGTCAATTACCCAGAAAACTCTATTGCAATGTGTGACTATAATAAAACTTGGTGTTGCAATGTGTCATTGAGAATTATTTGGAGGAATTTGGAACATCCTAAAAGGATTCTCAGGAATCTGGAACATTCTAATAGAACTCTCAAAAATCCTAAAATAGCTCTTGTGAATTCGAAACGTTCTAAAAGAATTCTCAGGAATACAGGGTTAACTTTTGATACTTCTTTTTAAATACTCTCATTTCTACCTTTCCCTAGCCCATCGTTGTAAATAGGAATATCTTTGTAATAACTTACTTGGTTACCTTGTGGTACAAATGTAACACGAGTGTGTGTTACATGAGACCATGCTCTTGCCCTAGTTCCATTTCAGTTAATATCTGTTGAATACAATTTACAGATGTTCAAGAAATAAAACTCTCAAGTCCAATCCACTTCAAGTCCAACTTCAATAGAAGAATCAGAGCCTTCCAGAGACGGTCTCACGTCTCTCATGGTCAGTGATTTTGACCTTTCACTAATGATGTTGAAGTACAGACAGGCAACAATAGCTTCGGCTTTTGTAAGGCATCAGTGGAGAAGAAGATTAACAGAAGAGTGAGCAGGATATTGTTTGTTTTTATAATAATGCGATTAATACATGAATAAAAGAAATTCTTTTGCAAAAGTCATTTACAATGTGCAGGTGTTTCATATATTTTTATTCACAGTGTCAACACTGACTGGTTAGTGGCTACTCAAGTGTGCTTCAAGTCCACCGCATTGTAAGGTGTTAGATTGTGTGGTCTAAGGATCTGGGTTAAGACTCCAGGCTCCTCACACATGTGGGTTGAAATCCTATTGCTGCAATAAGAGTTTAACCAGGGCAGGCAGATGCTATTGTATCCAAAAACATTCAGGCAAGTATTAAACATGTTTTTCTACAACAGCAAGAGCATCACTGAATGTTCTGGGCTTCTATTTTGTGCTGCACTTTTCAAGTTTTACTATCTAGATTTTTGCGATGAGGTCCTTACTCGCATTGGTAGCATGACCGAGCGGTCTAAGGTGCTGGATTAAGGCTCCAGTCTCTTCGGAGGCGTGGGTTCGAATCCCACTGCTGCCATAGTGTTCTAGCGGCAAAGTTTTGTTTCTTCCATGCCTTACCAATAAATTGTAAGGGCTGCAGTGGAAATCAAATCTGTTATAGAATGTCTGTCAAGTCCAAACATGCAGGAAACCCATCAGGAGCAATTCTTCCAAACCACATTAGGCACGTGCTGTAAAGTCATTTACAACTTGCATGTTTTTCATGTCTTTTTGTTCATGGTCTCATCACTGACTGGTTAGTGGACTTTCCCACATGCCACTCAAGTGTGCTTCAAGTCCAGTCCACTCCCTTGTAATGTGCTTTTGAGCAGAACCTGCAACTGCTGGAGAATTGATTAAGGTGCTGCTATGTTGGTCTCACCAAGGCTGCAGAGTGACAAGAGTATCCTTGATTTCATGACAGTGGAGCAGTCCCATATGGTCTAGCGGCTAGAATGCCTGGTTCTAACCCAGCAGCACGAGCACGACAGTGGCGCATTACCAAACCAATCCCATATGGTCTAGCGGTTAGGATTCCTGGTTTTCACCCAGGCGACCTGGGTTCAACTCCCGGTATGGGAACATGTCTTTAATGTGCCCACAAGCCAATGTGTTCTTTGTGTTAATCCCACGATGGATTAAATGGGGCAAAGTTGTTGGCTGAAGGCAAACATCAGCTAAGCACATGGCATAACGGTTCAGATCAGGACTGTAC
The DNA here is from genome assembly GCF_964374335.1 of Astatotilapia calliptera. NCBI lineage: Eukaryota > Metazoa > Chordata > Actinopteri > Cichliformes > Cichlidae > Astatotilapia > Astatotilapia calliptera. Next base: position 52,505,911 of record NC_137424.1, read on the forward strand.
AGTCTTCAGTGATGAGGATGTACACAAGCAGGCCTGCAATTATGAGCGGCGAGTCAAGGTGGCTGTTTATGTGAAAATCAAATGAGCTTCTTTGAAACAAGGGTACGTCTTTTGCCATCTTACAATGCTGTGATTGCAACCGTTCCTTGACTCTCTGTGAATGGTGATCCTGCCTGTTGATCAGTGCTTATGACAAGTTGCATATGGACAATGATGAAACTGAGCCAAGAGCCCATTGTTAATCAGGGTTGATGAACAGGTTTTAACCAGGACAGGCAGATGTTTTTGTGTCCAAAAAGTATTAAACATGTTTTTCTACAACAGCAAGAGCATCACTGAATGTTCTGAGCTCCTATTTTGTGCTGCTCTTTTTCAAGTTTTACTGTCTAGATTTTTGCGATGAGGTCCTCACTCGCAATGGTAGCATGACCGAGCGGTCTAAGGTGCTGGATTTAGGCTCCAGTCTCTTCGGAGGCGTGGGTTCGAATCCCACTGCTGCCATAGTCTTCAGGTTCTTTTCGTGTTTCTTCCATCCCCTACCAATAAATTGTAAGGGCTGCAGTGGAACTCAAATCTGTTACAGAATGTCTGTCAAGTACAATCAAGCAGGAATCTCATCAAGAGCAATTCTTCCAAACCAGGGTGATGTTAGGTGTTGTGCAAGTTTTCCATTCAATAAAGCCTCCAGACAAGCGGTCAGTGGTAGCTAACATTCTTTAATAATAACAAGAACAGAAGCCAAGCTTGGTGAAGGAATGCATCATTGCGGGGCAGACGATGGGCAGAGTCCCTAACTGAGTCTAGCATGGCCTTCAGTTACATACCTCTTACAGGAACTAAAGGCAGTACACAGCTGTTTTCACACCTTTGGTACCCCCACCCCCAAAGAAAGTTTCACACTCCCTTGCCACCTCTTACAGTGGAGAAGGAGACAAAAGACTCCTCCCCCCACTCTGGGTCCTTTATGTGTGAATGCTTCCCTCAAACATCCTGAGATACCATCTGTTGCCAGTATGAGTGTGAGAGACATGCTGAAATCCAGTGGCACCAAGGTATTATACAACCACAAAGGGACCATGAGTATGTTAAGCTATTTTCAGATGTGCGCTGCTATTTAACCCTCCGCACCCCATGACAGCAACGGACAGCCAGGAGTTTTTGTAGGTGAATAACATCAACATTTGACAATAATATTGCTCGGTTATGATAGTGAGGTGAGCTGTTGAGGATATCTGTTGGTAGGTGCTGTTCCTGACAATGTAGCTGCTGTTAGCAGAAACTTCTATAAGCTTTGGAGGTAATGCCACCAGACTTGGTCAATTACCCAGAAAACTCTATTGCAATGTGTGACTATAATAAAACTTGGTGTTGCAATGTGTCATTGAGAATTATTTGGAGGAATTTGGAACATCCTAAAAGGATTCTCAGGAATCTGGAACATTCTAATAGAACTCTCAAAAATCCTAAAATAGCTCTTGTGAATTCGAAACATTCTAAAAGAATTCTCAGGAATACAGGGTTAACTTTTGATACTTCTTTTTAAATACTCTCATTTCTACCTTTCCCTAGCCCATCGTTGTAAATAGGAATATCTTTGTAATAACTTACTTGGTTACCTTGTGGTACAAATGTAACACGAGTGTGTGTTACATGAGACTATGCTCTTGCCCTAGTTCCATTTCAGTTAATATCTGTTGAATACAATTTACAGATGTTCAAGAAATAAAACTCTCAAGTCCAATCCACTTCAAGTCCAACTTCAATAGAAGAATCAGAGCCTTCCAGAGACGGTCTCACGTCTCTCATGGTCAGTCATTTTGACCTTTCACTAATGATGTTGAAGTACAGATAGGCAACAATAGCTTCGGCTTTTGTAAGGCATCAGTGGAGAAGAAGATTAACAGAAGAGTGAGCAGGATATTGTTTGTTTTTATAATAATGCGATTAATACATGAATAAAAGAAATTCTTTTGCAAAAGTCATTTACAATGTGCAGGTGTTTCATATATTTTTATTCACAGTGTCAACACTGACTGGTTAGTGGCTACTCAAGTGTGCTTCAAGTCCACCGCATTGTAAGGTGTTAGATTGTGTGGTCTAAGGATCTGGGTTAAGACTCCAGGCTCCTCACACATGTGGGTTGAAATCCTATTGCTGCAATAAGAGTTTAACCAGGGCAGGCAGATGCTATTGTATCCAAAAACATTCAGGCAAGTATTAAACATGTTTTTCTAAAACAGCAAGAGCATCACTGAATGTTCTGGGCTTCTATTTTGTGCTGCACTTTTCAAGTTTTACTATCTAGATTTTTGCGATGAGGTCCTTACTCGCATTGGTAGCATGACCGAGCGGTCTAAGGTGCTGGATTAAGGCTCCAGTCTCTTCGGAGGCGTGTGTTCGAATCCCACTGCTGCCATAGTGTTCTAGCGGCAAAGTTTTGTTTCTTCCATGCCTTACCAATAAATTGTAAGGGCTGCAGTGGAAATCAAATCTGTTATAGAATGTCTGTCAAGTCCAAACATGCAGGAAACCCATCAGGAGCAATTCTTCCAAACCACATTAGGCACGTGCTGTAAAGTCATTTACAACTTGCATGTTTTTCATGTCTTTTTGTTCATGGTCTCATCACTGACTGGTTAGTGGACTTTCCCACATGCCACTCAAGTGTGCTTCAAGTCCAGTCCACTCCCTTGTAATGTGCTTTTGAGCAGAACCTGCAACTGCTGGAGAATTGATTAAGGTGCTGCTATGTTGGTCTCACCAAGGCTGCAGAGTGACAAGAGTATCCTTGATTTCATGACAGTGGAGCAGTCCCATATGGTCTAGCGGCTAGAATGCCTGGTTCTAACCCAGCAGCACGAGCACGACAGTGGCGCATTACCAAACCAATCCCATATGGTCTAGCGGTTAGGATTCCTGGTTTTCACCCAGGCGACCTGGGTTCAACTCCCGGTATGGGAACATGTCTTTAATGTGCCCACAAGCCAATGTGTTCTTTGTGTTAATCCCACGATGGATTAAATGGGGCAAAGTTGTTGGCTGAAGGCAAACATCAGCTAAGCACATGGCATAACGGTTCAGATCAGGACTGTACAGTCTTCAGTGATGAGGATGTACACAAGCAGGCCTGCAATTATGAGCGGCGAGTCAAGGTGGCTGTTTATGTGAAAATCAAATGAGCTTCTTTGAAACAAGGGTGGGTGCATTAAGGGTACGTCTTTTGCCATCTTACAATGCTGTGATTGCAACCGTTCCTTGACTCTCTGTGAATGGTGATCCTGCCTGTTGATCAGTGCTTATGACAAGTTGCATATGGACAATGATGAAACTGAGCCAAGAGCCCATTGTTAATCAGGGTTGATGAACAGGTTTTAACCAGGACAGGCAGATGTTTTTGTGTCCAAAAAGTATTAAACATGTTTTTCTACAACAGCAAGAGCATCACTGAATGTTCTGAGCTCCTATTTTGTGCTGCACTTTTTCAAGTTTTACTGTCTAGATTTTTGCGATGAGGTCCTCACTCGCAATGGTAGCATGACCGAGCGGTCTAAGGTGCTGGATTTAGGCTCCAGTCTCTTCAGAGGCGTGGTTTCGAATCCCACTGCTGCCATAGTCTTCAGGTTCTTTTCGTGTTTCTTCCATCCCCTACCAATAAATTGTAAGGGCTGCAGTGGAACTCAAATCTGTTACAGAATGTCTGTCAAGTACAATCAAGCAGGAATCTCATCAAGAGCAATTCTTCCAAACCAGGGTGATGTTAGGTGTTGTGCAAGTTTTCCATTCAATAAAGCCTCCAGACAAGCGGTCAGTGGTAGCTAACATTCTTTAATAATAACAAGAACAGAAGCCAAGCTTGGTGAAGGAATGCATCATTGCGGGGCAGACGATGGGCAGAGTCCCTAACTGAGTCTAGCATGGCCTTCAGTTACATACCTCTTACAGGAACTAAAGGCAGTACACAGCTGTTTTCACACCTTTGGTACCCCCACCCCCAAAGAAAGTTTCACACTCCCTTGCCACCTCTTACAGTGGAGAAGGAGACAAAAGACTCCTCCCCCCACTCTGGGTCCTTTGTGTGTGAATGCTTCCCTCAAACATCCTGAGATACCATCTGTTACCAGTATGAGTGTGAGAGACATGCTGAAATCCAGTGGCACCAAGGTATTATACAACCACAAAGGGACCATGAGTATGTTAAGCTATTTTCAGATGTGCGCTGCTATTTAACCCTCCGCACCCCATGACAGCAACGGACAGCCAGGAGTTTTTGTAGGTGAATAACATCAACATTTGACAATAATATTGCTCGGTTATGATAGTGAGGTGAGCTGTTGAGGATATCTGTTGGTAGGTGCTGTTCCTGACAATGTAGCTGCTGTTAGCAGAAACTTCTATAAGCTTTGGAGGTAATGCCACCAGACTTGGTCAATTACCCAGAAAACTCTATTGCAATGTGTGACTATAATAAAACTTGGTGTTGCAATGTGTCATTGAGAATTATTTGGAGGAATTTGGAACATCCTAAAAGGATTCTCAGGAATCTGGAACATTCTAATAGAACTCTCAAAAATCCTAAAATAGCTCTTGTGAATTCGAAACATTCTAAAAGAATTCTCAGGAATACAGGGTTAACTTTTGATACTTCTTTTTAAATACTCTCATTTCTACCTTTCCCTAGCCCATCGTTGTAAATAGGAATATCTTTGTAATAACTTACTTGGTTACCTTGTGGTACAAATGTAACACGAGTGTGTGTTACATGAGACTATGCTCTTGCCCTAGTTCCATTTCAGTTAATATCTGTTGAATACAATTTACAGATGTTCAAGAAATAAAACTCTCAAGTCCAATCCACTTCAAGTCCAACTTCAATAGAAGAATCAGAGCCTTCCAGAGACGGTCTCACGTCTCTCATGGTCAGTGATTTTGACCTTTCACTAATGATGTTGAAGTACAGATAGGCAACAATAGCTTCGGCTTTTGTAAGGCATCAGTGGAGAAGAAGATTAACAGAAGAGTGAGCAGGATATTGTTTGTTTTTATAATAATGCAATTAATACATGAATAAAATAAATTCTTTTGCAAAAGTCATTTACAATGTGCAGGTGTTTCATATATTTTTATTCACAGTGTCAACACTGACTGGTTAGTGGCTACTCAAGTGTGCTTCAAGTCCACCGCATTGTAAGGTGTTAGATTGTGTGGTCTAAGGATCTGGGTTAAGACTCCAGGCTCCTCACACATGTGGGTTGAAATCCTATTGCTGCAATAAGAGTTTAACCAGGGCAGGCACATGCTATTGTATCCAAAAACATTCAGGCAAGTATTAAACATGTTTTTCTACAACAGCAAGAGCATCACTGAATGTTCTGGGCTTCTATTTTGTGCTGCACTTTTCAAGTTTTACTATCTAGATTTTTGCGATGAGGTCCTTACTTGCATTGGTAGCATGACCGAGCGGTCTAAGGTGCTGGATTAAGGCTCCAGTCTCTTCGGAGGCGTGTGTTCGAATCCCACTGCTGCCATAGTGTTCTAGCGGCAAAGTTTTGTTTCTTCCATGCCTTACCAATAAATTGTAAGGGCTGCAGTGGAAATCAAATCTGTTATAGAATGTCTGTCAAGTCCAAACATGCAGGAAACCCATCAGGAGCAATTCTTCCAAACCACATTAGGCACGTGCTGTAAAGTCATTTACAACTTGCATGTTTTTCATGTCTTTTTGTTCATGGTCTCATCACTGACTGGTTAGTGGACTTTCCCACATGCCACTCAAGTGTGCTTCAAGTCCAGTCCACTCCCTTGTAATGTGCTTTTGAGCAGAACCTGCAACTGCTGGAGAATTGATTAAGGTGCTGCTATGTTGGTCTCACCAAGGCTGCAGAGTGACAAGAGTATCCTTGATTTCATGACAGTGGAGCAGTCCCATATGGTCTAGCGGCTAGAATGCCTGGTTCTAACCCAGCAGCACGAGCACGACAGTGGCGCATTACCAAACCAATCCCATATGGTCTAGCGGTTAGGATTCCTGGTTTTCACCCAGGCGACCCGGGTTCAACTCCCGGTATGGGAACATGTCTTTAATGTGCCCACAAGCCAATGTGTTCTTTGTGTTAATCCCACGATGGATTAAATGGGGCAAAGTTGTTGGCTGAAGGCAAACATCAGCTAAGCACATGGCATAACGGTTCAGATCAGGACTGTACAGTCTTCAGTGATGAGGATGTACACAAGCAGGCCTGCAATTATGAGCGGCGAGTCAAGGTGGCTGTTTATGTGAAAATCAAATGAGCTTCTTTGAAACAAGGGTGGGTGCATTAAGGGTACGTCTTTTGCCATCTTACAATGCTGTGATTGCAACCGTTCCTTGACTCTCTGTGAATGGTGATCCTGCCTGTTGATCAGTGCTTATGACAAGTTGCATATGGACAATGATGAAACTGAGCCAAGAGCCCATTGTTAATCAGGGTTGATGAACAGGTTTTAACCAGGACAGGCAGATGTTTTTGTGTCCAAAAAGTATTAAACATGTTTTTCTACAACAACAAGAGCATCACTGAATGTTCTGAGCTCCTATTTTGTGCTGCACTTTTTCAAGTTTTACTGTCTAGATTTTTGGGATGAGGTCCTCACTCGCAATGGTAGCATGACCGAGCGGTCTAAGGTGCTGGATTTAGGCTCCAGTCTCTTCAGAGGCGTGGGTTCGAATCCCACTGCTGCCATAGTCTTCAGGTTCTTTTCGTGTTTCTTCCATCCCCTACCAATAAATTGTAAGGGCTGCAGTGGAACTCAAATCTGTTACAGAATGTCTGTCAAGTACAATCAAGCAGGAATCTCATCAAGAGCAATTCTTCCAAACCAGGGTGATGTTAGGTGTTGTGCAAGTTTTCCATTCAATAAAGCCTCCAGACAAGCGGTCAGTGGTAGCTAACATTCTTTAATAATAACAAGAACAGAAGCCAAGCTTGGTGAAGGAATGCATCATTGCGGGGCAGACGATGGGCAGAGTCCCTAACTGAGTCTAGCATGGCCTTCAGTTACATACCTCTTACAGGAACTAAAGGCAGTACACAGCTGTTTTCACACCTTTGGTACCCCCACCCCCAAAGAAAGTTTCACACTCCCTTGCCACCTCTTACAGTGGAGAAGGAGACAAAAGACTCCTCCCCCCACTCTGGGTCCTTTGTGTGTGAATGCTTCCCTCAAACATCCTGAGATACCATCTGTTACCAGTATGAGTGTGAGAGACATGCTGAAATCCAGTGGCACCAAGGTATTATACAACCACAAAGGGACCATGAGTATGTTAAGCTATTTTCAGATGTGCGCTGCTATTTAACCCTCCGCACCCCATGACAGCAACGGACAGCCAGGAGTTTTTGTAGGTGAATAACATCAACATTTGACAATAATATTGCTCGGTTATGATAGTGAGGTGAGCTGTTGAGGATTTCTGTTGGTAGGTGCTGTTCCTGACAATGTAGCTGCTGTTAGCAGAAACTTCTATAAGCTTTGGAGGTAATGCCACCAGACTTGGTCAATTACCCAGAAAACTCTATTGCAATGTGTGACTATAATAAAACTTGGTGTTGCAATGTGTCATTGAGAATTATTTGGAGGAATTTGGAACATCCTAAAAGGATTCTCAGGAATCTGGAACATTCTAATAGAACTCTCAAAAATCCTAAAATAGCTCTTGTGAATTCAAAACGTTCTAAAAGAATTCTCAGGAATACAGGGTTAACTTTTGATACTTCTTTTTAAATACTCTCATTTCTACCTTTCCCTAGCCCATCGTTGTAAATAGGAATATCTTTGTAATAACTTACTTGGTTACCTTGTGGTACAAATGTAACACGAGTGTGTGTTACATGAGACTATGCTCTTGCCCTAGTTCCATTTCAGTTAATATCTGTTGAATACAATTTACAGATGTTCAAGAAATAAAACTCTCAAGTCCAATCCACTTCAAGTCCAACTTCAATAGAAGAATCAGAGCCTTCCAGAGACGGTCTCACGTCTCTCATGGTCAGTCATTTTGACCTTTCACTAATGATGTTGAAGTACAGACAGGCAACAATAGCTTCGGCTTTTGTAAGGCATCAGTGGAGAAGAAGATTAACAGAAGAGTGAGCAGGATATTGTTTGTTTTTATAATAATGCGATTAATACATGAATAAAAGAAATTCTTTTGCAAAAGTCATTTACAATGTGCAGGTGTTTCATATATTTTTATTCACAGTGTCAACACTGACTGGTTAGTGGCTACTCAAGTGTGCTTCAAGTCCACTGCATTGTAAGGTGTTAGATTGTGTGGTCTAAGGATCTGGGTTAAGACTCCAGGCTCCTCACACATGTGGGTTGAAATCCTATTGCTGCAATAAGAGTTTAACCAGGGCAGGCAGATGCTATTGTATCCAAAAACATTCAGGCAAGTATTAAACATGTTTTTCTAAAACAGCAAGAGCATCACTGAATGTTCTGGGCTTCTATTTTGTGCTGCACTTTTCAAGTTTTACTATCTAGATTTTTGCGATGAGGTCCTTACTCGCATTGGTAGCATGACCGAGCGGTCTAAGGTGCTGGATTAAGGCTCCAGTCTCTTTGGGGGCGTGGGTTCGAATCCCACTGCTGCAATAGTGTTCTAGCGGCAAAGTTTTGTTTCTTCCATGCCTTACCAATAAATTGTAAGGGCTGCAGTGGAAATCAAATCTGTTATAGAATGTCTGTCAAGTCCAAACATGCAGGAAACCCATCAGGAGCAATTCTTCCAAACCACATTAGGCACGTGCTGTAAAGTCATTTACAACTTGCATGTTTTTCATGTCTTTTTGTTCATGGTCTCATCACTGACTGGTTAGTGGACTTTCCCACATGCCACTCAAGTGTGCTTCAAGTCCAGTCCACTCCCTTGTAATGTGCTTTTGAGCAGAACCTGCAACTGCTGGAGAATTGATTAAGGTGCTGCTATGTTGGTCTCACCAAGGCTGCAGAGTGACAAGAGTATCCTTGATTTCATGACAGTGGAGCAGTCCCATATGGTCTAGCGGCTAGAATGCCTGGTTCTAACCCAGCAGCACGAGCACGACAGTGGCGCATTACCAAACCAATCCCATATGGTCTAGCGGTTAGGATTCCTGGTTTTCACCCAGGCGACCCGGGTTCAACTCCCGGTATGGGAACATGTCTTTAATGTGCCCACAAGCCAATGTGTTCTTTGTCTTAATCCCACGATGGATTAAATGGGGCAAAGTTGTTGGCTGAAGGCAAACATCAGCTAAGCACATGGCATAACGGTTCAGATCAGGACTGTACAGTCTTCAGTGATGAGGATGTACAAAAGCAGGCCTGCAATTATGAGCGGCGAGTCAAGGTGGCTGTTTATGTGAAAATCAAATGAGCTTCTTTGAAACAAGGGTGGGTGCATTAAGGGTACGTCTTTTGCCATCTTACAATGCTGTGATTGCAACCGTTCCTTGACTCTCTGTGAATGGTGATCCTGCCTGTTGATCAGTGCTTATGACAAGTTGCATATGGACAATGATGAAACTGAGCCAAGAGCCCATTGTTAATCAGGGTTGATGAACAGGTTTTAACCAGGACAGGCAGATGTTTTTGTGTCCAAAAAGTATTAAACATGTTTTTCTACAACAGCAAGAGCATCACTGAATGTTCTGAGCTCCTATTTTGTGCTGCACTTTTTCAAGTTTTACTGTCTAGATTTTTGCGATGAGGTCCTCACTCGCAATGGTAGCATGACCGAGCGGTCTAAGGTGCTGGACTTAGGCTCCAGTCTCTTCGGAGGCGTGGGTTCGAATCCCACTGCTGCCATAGTCTTCAGGTTCTTTTCGTGTTTCTTCCATCCCCTACCAATAAATTGTAAGGGCTGCAGTGGAACTCAAATCTGTTACAGAATGTCTGTCAAGTACAATCAAGCAGGAATCTCATCAAGAGCAATTCTTCCAAACCAGGGTGATGTTAGGTCTTGTGCAAGTTTTCCATTCAATAAAGCCTCCAGACAAGCGGTCAGTGGTAGCTAACATTCTTTAATAATAACAAGAACAGAAGCCAAGCTTGGTGAAGGAATGCATCATTGCGGGGCAGACGATGGGCAGAGTCCCTAACTGAGTCTAGCATGGCCTTCAGTTACATACCTCTTACAGGAACTAAAGGCAGTACACAGCTGTTTTCACACCTTTGGTACCCCCACCCCCAAAGAAAGTTTCACACTCCCTTGCCACCTCTTACAGTGGAGAAGGAGACAAAAGACTCCTCCCCCCCACTCTGGGTCCTTTATGTGTGAATGCTTCCCTCAAACATCCTGAGATACCATCTGTTACCAGTATGAGTGTGAGAGACATGCTGAAATCCAGTGGCACCAAGGTATTATACAACCACAAAGGGACCATGAGTATGTTAAGCTATTTTCAGATGTGCGCTGCTATTTAACCCTCCGCACCCCATGACAGCAACGGACAGCCAGGAGTTTTTGTAGGTGAATAACATCAACATTTGACAATAATATTGCTCGGTTATGATAGTGAGGTGAGCTGTTGAGGATTTCTGTTGGTAGGTGCTGTTCCTGACAATGTAGCTGCTGTTAGCAGAAACTTCTATAAGCTTTGGAGGTAATGCCACCAGACTTGGTCAATTACCCAGAAAACTCTATTGCAATGTGTGACTATAATAAAACTTGGTGTTGCAATGTGTCATTGAGAATTATTTGGAGGAATTTGGAACATCCTAAAAGGATTCTCAGGAATCTGGAACATTCCAATAGAACTCTCAAAAATCCTAAAATAGCTCTTGTGAATTCGAAACATTCTAAAAGAATTCTCAGGAATCTGGAACAGTCTAAGAACGCTCAGGAATCTGGAACATTCTAATAGAACTCTCAAAAATCCTAAAATAGCTCTTGTGAATTCGAAACATTCTAAAAGAATTCTCAGGAATACAGGGTTAACTTTTGATACTTCTTTTTAAATACTCTCATTACTACCTTTCCCTAGCCCATCGTTGTAAATAGGAATATCTTTGTAATAACTTACTTGGTTACCTTGTGGTACAAATGTAACACGAGTGTGTGTTACATGAGACTATGCTCTTGCCCTAGTTCCATTTCAGTTAATATCTGTTGAATACAATTTACAGATGTTCAAGAAATAAAACTCTCAAGTCCAATCCACTTCAAGTCCAACTTCAATAGAAGAATCAGAGCCTTCCAGAGACGGTCTCACGTCTCTCATGGTCAGTCATTTTGACCTTTCACTAATGATGTTGAAGTACAGATAGGCAACAATAGCTTCGGCTTTTGTAAGGCATCAGTGGAGAAGAAGATTAACAGAAGAGTGAGCAGGATATTGTTTGTTTTTATAATAATGCGATTAATACATGAATAAAAGAAATTCTTTTGCAAAAGTCATTTACAATGTGCAGGTGTTTCATATATTTTTATTCACAGTGTCAACACTGACTGGTTAGTGGCTACTCAAGTGTGCTTCAAGTCCACCGCATTGTAAGGTGTTAGATTGTGTGGTCTAAGGATCTGGGTTAAGACTCCAGGCTCCTCACACATGTGGGTTGAAATCCTATTGCTGCAATAAGAGTTTAACCAGGGCAGGCACATGCTATTGTATCCAAAAACATTCAGGCAAGTATTAAACATGTTTTTCTAAAACAGCAAGAGCATCACTGAATGTTCTGGGCTTCTATTTTGTGCTGCACTTTTCAAGTTTTACTATCTAGATTTTTGCGATGAGGTCCTTACTCGCATTGGTAGCATGACCGAGCGGTCTAAGGTGCTGGATTAAGGCTCCAGTCTCTTCGGAGGCGTGGGTTCGAATCCCACTGCTGCCATAGTGTTCTAGCGGCAAAGTTTTGTTTCTTCCATGCCTTACCAATAAATTGTAAGGGCTGCAGTGGAAATCAAATCTGTTATAGAATGTCTGTCAAGTCCAAACATGCAGGAAACCCATCAGGAGCAATTCTTCCAAACCACATTAGGCACGTGCTGTAAAGTCATTTACAACTTGCATGTTTTTCATGTCTTTTTGTTCATGGTCTCATCACTGACTGGTTAGTGGACTTTCCCACATGCCACTCAAGTGTGCTTCAAGTCCAGTCCACTCCCTTGTAATGTGCTTTTGAGCAGAACCTGCAACTGCTGGAGAATTGATTAAGGTGCTGCTATGTTGGTCTCACCAAGGCTGCAGAGTGACAAGAGTATCCTTGATTTCATGACAGTGGAGCAGTCCCATATGGTCTAGCGGCTAGAATGCCTGGTTCTAACCCAGCAGCACGAGCACGACAGTGGCGCATTACCAAACCAATCCCATATGGTCTAGCGGTTAGGATTCCTGGTTTTCACCCAGGCGACCCGGGTTCAACTCCCGGTATGGGAACATGTCTTTAATGTGCCCACAAGCCAATGTGTTCTTTGTGTTAATCCCACGATGGATTACATAGGGCAAAGTTGTTGGCTGAAGGCAAACATCAGGTAAGGCTAAGCACATGGCATAACGGTTCAGATCAGGACTGTACAGTCTTCAGTGATGAGGATGTACACAAGCAGGCCTGCAATTATGAGCGGCGAGTCAAGGTGGCTGTTTATGTGAAAATCAAATGAGCTTCTTTGAAACAAGGGTGGGTGCATTAAGGGTACGTCTCTTGCCATCTTACAATGCTGTGATTGGAACCCTTCCTTGACTCTCTGTGAATGGTGATCCTGCCTGTTGATCAGTGCTTATGACAAGTTGCATATGGACAATGATGAAACTGAGCCAAGAGCCCATTGTTAATCAGGGTTGATGAACAGGTTTTAACCAGGACAGGCAGATGTTTTTGTGTCCAAAAAGTATTAAACATGTTTTTCTACAACAGTAAGAGCATCACTGAATGTTCTGAGCTCCTATTTTGTGCTGCACTTTTTCAAGTTTTACTGTCTAGAGTTTTGCGATGAGGTCCTCACTCGCAATGGTAGCATGACCGAGCGGTCTAAGGTGCTGGATTTAGGCTCCAGTCTCTTCGGAGGCGTGGGTTCGAATCCCACTGCTGCCATAGTCTTCAGGTTCTTTTCGTGTTTCTTCCATCCCCTACCAATAAATTGTAAGGGCTGCAGTGGAACTCAAATCTGTTACAGAATGTCTGTCAAGTACAATCAAGCAGGAATCTCATCAAGAGCAATTCTTCCAAACCAGGGTGATGTTAGGTGTTGTGCAAGTTTTCCATTCAATAAAGCCTCCAGACAAGCGGTCAGTGGTAGCTAACATTCTTTAATAATAACAAGAACAGAAGCCAAGCTTGGTGAAGGAATGCATCATTGCGGGGCAGACGATGGGCAGAGTCCCTAACTGAGTCTAGCATGGCCTTCAGTTACATACCTCTTACAGGAACTAAAGGCAGTACACAGCTGTTTTCACACCTTTGGTACCCCCACCCCCAAAGAAAGTTTCACACTCCCTTGCCACCTCTTACAGTGGAGAAGGAGACAAAAGACTCCTCCCCCCACTCTGGGTCCTTTATGTGTGAATGCTTCCCTCAAACATCCTGAGATACCATCTGTTACCAGTATGAGTGTGAGAGACATGCTGAAATCCAGTGGCACCAAGGTATTATACAACCACAAAGGGACCATGAGTATGTTAAGCTATTTTCAGATGTGCGCTGCTATTTAACCCTCCGCACCCCATGACAGCAACGGACAGCCAGGAGTTTTTGTAGGTGAATAACATCAACATTTGACAATAATATTGCTCGGTTATGATAGTGAGGTGAGCTGTTGAGGATATCTGTTGGTAGGTGCTGTTCCTGACAATGTAGCTGCTGTTAGCAGAAACTTCTATAAGCTTTGGAGGTAATGCCACCAGACTTGGTCAATTACCCAGAAAACTCTATTGCAATGTGTGACTATAATAAAACTTGGTGTTGCAATGTGTCATTGAGAATTATTTGGAGGAATTTGGAACATCCTAAAAGGATTCTCAGGAATCTGGAACATTCCAATAGAACTCTCAAAAATCCTAAAATAGCTCTTGTGAATTCGAAACATTCTAAAAGAATTCTCAGGAATCTGGAACAGTCTAAGAACGCTCAGGAATCTGGAACATTCTAATAGAACTCTCAAAAATCCTAAAATAGCTCTTGTGAATTCGAAACATTCTAAAAGAATTCTCAGGAATACAGGGTTAACTTTTGATACTTCTTTTTAAATACTCTCATTACTACCTTTCCCTAGCCCATCGTTGTAAATAGGAATATCTTTGTAATAACTTACTTGGTTACCTTGTGGTACAAATGTAACACGAGTGTGTGTTACATGAGACTATGCTCTTGCCCTAGTTCCATTTCAGTTAATATCTGTTGAATACAATTTACAGATGTTCAAGAAATAAAACTCTCAAGTCCAATCCACTTCAAGTCCAACTTCAATAGAAGAATCAGAGCCTTCCAGAGACGGTCTCACGTCTCTCATGGTCAGTCATTTTGACCTTTCACTAATGATGTTGAAGTACAGATAGGCAACAATAGCTTCGGCTTTTGTAAGGCATCAGTGGAGAAGAAGATTAACAGAAGAGTGAGCAGGATATTGTTTGTTTTTATAATAATGCGATTAATACATGAATAAAAGAAATTCTTTTGCAAAAGTCATTTACAATGTGCAGGTGTTTCATATATTTTTATTCACAGTGTCAACACTGACTGGTTAGTGGCTACTCAAGTGTGCTTCAAGTCCACCGCATTGTAAGGTGTTAGATTGTGTGGTCTAAGGATCTGGGTTAAGACTCCAGGCTCCTCACACATGTGGGTTGAAATCCTATTGCTGCAATAAGAGTTTAACCAGGGCAGGCACATGCTATTGTATCCAAAAGCATTCAGGCAAGTATTAAACATGTTTTTCTAAAACAGCAAGAGCATCACTGAATGTTCTGGGCTTCTATTTTGTGCTGCACTTTTCAAGTTTTACTATCTAGATTTTTGCGATGAGGTCCTTACTCGCATTGGTAGCATGACCGAGCGGTCTAAGGTGCTGGATTAAGGCTCCAGTCTCTTCGGAGGCGTGGGTTCGAATCCCACTGCTGCCATAGTGTTCTAGCGGCAAAGTTTTGTTTCTTCCATGCCTTACCAATAAATTGTAAGGGCTGCAGTGGAAATCAAATCTGTTATAGAATGTCTGTCAAGTCCAAACATGCAGGAAACCCATCAGGAGCAATTCTTCCAAACCACATTAGGCACGTGCTGTAAAGTCATTTACAACTTGCATGTTTTTCATGTCTTTTTGTTCATGGTCTCATCACTGACTGGTTAGTGGACTTTCCCACATGCCACTCAAGTGTGCTTCAAGTCCAGTCCACTCCCTTGTAATGTGCTTTTGAGCAAAACCTGCAACTGCTGGAGAATTGATTAAGGTGCTGCTATGTTGGTCTCACCAAGGCTGCAGAGTGACAAGAGTATCCTTGATTTCATGACAGTGGAGCAGTCCCATATGGTCTAGCGGCTAGAATGCCTGGTTCTAACCCAGCAGCACGAGCACGACAGTGGCGCATTACCAAACCAATCCCATATGGTCTAGCGGTTAGGATTCCTGGTTTTCACCCAGGCGACCCGGGTTCAACTCCCGGTATGGGAACATGTCTTTAATGTGCCCACAAGCCAATGTGTTCTTTGTGTTAATCCCACGATGGATTACATAGGGCAAAGTTGTTGGCTGAAGGCAAACATCAGGTAAGGCTAAGCACATGGCATAACGGTTCAGATCAGGACTGTACAGTCTTCAGTGATGAGGATGTACACAAGCAGGCCTGCAATTATGAGCGGCGAGTCAAGGTGGCTGTTTATGTGAAAATCAAATGAGCTTCTTTGAAACAAGGGTGGGTGCATTAAGGGTACGTCTCTTGCCATCTTACAATGCTGTGATTGGAACCCTTCCTTGACTCTCTGTGAATGGTGATCCTGCCTGTTGATCAGTGCTTATGACAAGTTGCATATGGACAATGATGAAACTGAGCCAAGAGCCCATTGTTAATCAGGGTTGATGAACAGGTTTTAACCAGGACAGGCAGATGTTTTTGTGTCCAAAAAGTATTAAACATGTTTTTCTACAACAGTAAGAGCATCACTGAATGTTCTGAGCTCCTATTTTGTGCTGCACTTTTTCAAGTTTTACTGTCTAGAGTTTTGCGATGAGGTCCTCACTCGCAATGGTAGCATGACCGAGCGGTCTAAGGTGCTGGATTTAGGCTCCAGTCTCTTCGGAGGCGTGGGTTCGAATCCCACTGCTGCCATAGTCTTCAGGTTCTTTTCGTGTTTCTTCCATCCCCTACCAATAAATTGTAAGGGCTGCAGTGGAACTCAAATCTGTTACAGAATGTCTGTCAAGTACAATCAAGCAGGAATCTCATCAAGAGCAATTCTTCCAAACCAGGGTGATGTTAGGTGTTGTGCAAGTTTTCCATTCAATAAAGCCTCCAGACAAGCGGTCAGTGGTAGCTAACATTCTTTAATAATAACAAGAACAGAAGCCAAGCTTGGTGAAGGAATGCATCATTGCGGGGCAGACGATGGGCAGAGTCCCTAACTGAGTCTAGCATGGCCTTCAGTTACATACCTCTTACAGGAACTAAAGGCAGTACACAGCTGTTTTCACACCTTTGGTACCCCCACCCCCAAAGAAAGTTTCACACTCCCTTGCCACCTCTTACAGTGGAGAAGGAGACAAAAGACTCCTCCCCCCACTCTGGGTCCTTTATGTGTGAATGCTTCCCTCAAACATCCTGAGATACCATCTGTTACCAGTATGAGTGTGAGAGACATGCTGAAATCCAGTGGCACCAAGGTATTATACAACCACAAAGGGACCATGAGTATGTTAAGCTATTTTCAGATGTGCGCTGCTATTTAACCCTCCGCACCCCATGACAGCAACGGACAGCCAGGAGTTTTTGTAGGTGAATAACATCAACATTTGACAATAATATTGCTCGGTTATGATAGTGAGGTGAGCTGTTGAGGATATCTGTTGGTAGGTGCTGTTCCTGACAATGTAGCTGCTGTTAGCAGAAACTTCTATAAGCTTTGGAGGTAATGCCACCAGACTTGGTCAATTACCCAGAAAACTCTATTGCAATGTGTGACTATAATAAAACTTGGTGTTGCAATGTGTCATTGAGAATTATTTGGAGGAATTTGGAACATCCTAAAAGGATTCTCAGGAATCTGGAACATTCCAATAGAACTCTCAAAAATCCTAAAATAGCTCTTGTGAATTCGAAACATTCTAAAAGAATTCTCAGGAATCTGGAACAGTCTAAGAACGCTCAGGAATCTGGAACATTCTAATAGAACTCTCAAAAATCCTAAAATAGCTCTTGTGAATTCGAAACATTCTAAAAGAATTCTCAGGAATACAGGGTTAACTTTTGATACTTCTTTTTAAATACTCTCATTACTACCTTTCCCTAGCCCATCGTTGTAAATAGGAATATCTTTGTAATAACTTACTTGGTTACCTTGTGGTACAAATGTAACACGAGTGTGTGTTACATGAGACTATGCTCTTGCCCTAGTTCCATTTCAGTTAATATCTGTTGAATACAATTTACAGATGTTCAAGAAATAAAACTCTCAAGTCCAATCCACTTCAAGTCCAACTTCAATAGAAGAATCAGAGCCTTCCAGAGACGGTCTCACGTCTCTCATGGTCAGTCATTTTGACCTTTCACTAATGATGTTGAAGTACAGATAGGCAACAATAGCTTCGGCTTTTGTAAGGCATCAGTGGAGAAGAAGATTAACAGAAGAGTGAGCAGGATATTGTTTGTTTTTATAATAATGCGATTAATACATGAATAAAAGAAATTCTTTTGCAAAAGTCATTTACAATGTGCAGGTGTTTCATATATTTTTATTCACAGTGTCAACACTGACTGGTTAGTGGCTACTCAAGTGTGCTTCAAGTCCACCGCATTGTAAGGTGTTAGATTGTGTGGTCTAAGGATCTGGGTTAAGACTCCAGGCTCCTCACACATGTGGGTTGAAATCCTATTGCTGCAATAAGAGTTTAACCAGGGCAGGCAGATGCTATTGTATCCAAAAACATTCAGGCAAGTATTAAACATGTTTTTCTAAAACAGCAAGAGCATCACTGAATGTTCTGGGCTTCTATTTTGTGCTGCACTTTTCAAGTTTTACTATCTAGATTTTTGCGATGAGGTCCTTACTCGCATTGGTAGCATGACCGAGCGGTCTAAGGTGCTGGATTAAGGCTCCAGTCTCTTCGGAGGCGTGGGTTCGAATCCCACTGCTGCCATAGTGTTCTAGCGGCAAAGTTTTGTTTCTTCCATGCCTTACCAATAAATTGTAAGGGCTGCAGTGGAAATCAAATCTGTTATAGAATGTCTGTCAAGTCCAAACATGCAGGAAACCCATCAGGAGCAATTCTTCCAAACCACATTAGGCACGTGCTGTAAAGTCATTTACAACTTGCGTGTTTTTCATGTCTTTTTGTTCATGGTCTCATCACTGACTGGTTAGTGGACTTTCCCACATGCCACTCAAGTGTGCTTCAAGTCCAGTCCACTCCCTTGTAATGTGCTTTTGAGCAGAACCTGCAACTGCTGGAGAATTGATTAAGGTGCTGCTATGTTGGTCTCACCAAGGCTGCAGAGTGACAAGAGTATCCTTGATTTCATGACAGTGGAGCAGTCCCATATGGTCTAGCGGCTAGAATGCCTGGTTCTAACCCAGCAGCACGAGCACGACAGTGGCGCATTACCAAACCAATCCCATATGGTCTAGCGGTTAGGATTCCTGGTTTTCACCCAGGCGACCCGGGTTCAACTCCCGGTATGGGAACATGTCTTTAATGTGCCCACAAGCCAATGTGTTCTTTGTGTTAATCCCACGATGGATTACATAGGGCAAAGTTGTTGGCTGAAGGCAAACATCAGGTAAGGCTAAGCACATGGCATAACGGTTCAGATCAGGACTGTACAGTCTTCAGTGATGAGGATGTACACAAGCAGGCCTGCAATTATGAGCGGCGAGTCAAGGTGGCTGTTTATGTGAAAATCAAATGAGCTTCTTTGAAACAAGGGTGGGTGCATTAAGGGTACGTCTCTTGCCATCTTACAATGCTGTGATTGGAACCCTTCCTTGACTCTCTGTGAATGGTGATCCTGCCTGTTGATCAGTGCTTATGACAAGTTGCATATGGACAATGATGAAACTGAGCCAAGAGCCCATTGTTAATCAGGGTTGATGAACAGGTTTTAACCAGGACAGGCAGATGTTTTTGTGTCCAAAAAGTATTAAACATGTTTTTCTACAACAGTAAGAGCATCACTGAATGTTCTGAGCTCCTATTTTGTGCTGCACTTTTTCAAGTTTTACTGTCTAGAGTTTTGCGATGAGGTCCTCACTCGCAATGGTAGCATGACCGAGCGGTCTAAGGTGCTGGATTTAGGCTCCAGTCTCTTCGGAGGCGTGGGTTCGAATCCCACTGCTGCCATGGTCTTCAGGTTCTTTTCGTGTTTCTTCCATCCCCTACCAATAAATTGTAAGGGCTGCAGTGGAACTCAAATCTGTTACAGAATGTCTGTCAAGTACAATCAAGCAGGAATCTCATCAAGAGCAATTCTTCCAAACCAGGGTGATGTTAGGTGTTGTGCAAGTTTTCCATTCAATAAAGCCTCCAGACAAGCGGTCAGTGGTAGCTAACATTCTTTAATAATAACAAGAACAGAAGCCAAGCTTGGTGAAGGAATGCATCATTGCGGGGCAGACGATGGGCAGAGTCCCTAACTGAGTCTAGCATGGCCTTCAGTTACATACCTCTTACAGGAACTAAAGGCAGTACACAGCTGTTTTCACACCTTTGGTACCCCCACCCCCAAAGAAAGTTTCACACTCCCTTGCCACCTCTTACAGTGGAGAAGGAGACAAAAGACTCCTCCCCCCACTCTGGGTCCTTTATGTGTGAATGCTTCCCTCAAACATCCTGAGATACCATCTGTTACCAGTATGAGTGTGAGAGACATGCTGAAATCCAGTGGCACCAAGGTATTATACAACCACAAAGGGACCATGAGTATGTTAAGCTATTTTCAGATGTGCGCTGCTATTTAACCCTCCGCACCCCATGACAGCAACGGACAGCCAGGAGTTTTTGTAGGTGAATAACATCAACATTTGACAATAATATTGCTCGGTTATGATAGTGAGGTGAGCTGTTGAGGATATCTGTTGGTAGGTGCTGTTCCTGACAATGTAGCTGCTGTTAGCAGAAACTTCTATAAGCTTTGGAGGTAATGCCACCAGACTTGGTCAATTACCCAGAAAACTCTATTGCAATGTGTGACTATAATAAAACTTGGTGTTGCAATGTGTCATTGAGAATTATTTGGAGGAATTTGGAACATCCTAAAAGGATTCTCAGGAATCTGGAACATTCCAATAGAACTCTCAAAAATCCTAAAATAGCTCTTGTGAATTCGAAACATTCTAAAAGAATTCTCAGGAATCTGGAACAGTCTAAGAACGCTCAGGAATCTGGAACATTCTAATAGAACTCTCAAAAATCCTAAAATAGCTCTTGTGAATTCGAAACATTCTAAAAGAATTCTCAGGAATACAGGGTTAACTTTTGATACTTCTTTTTAAATACTCTCATTACTACCTTTCCCTAGCCCATCGTTGTAAATAGGAATATCTTTGTAATAACTTACTTGGTTACCTTGTGGTACAAATGTAACACGAGTGTGTGTTACATGAGACTATGCTCTTGCCCTAGTTCCATTTCAGTTAATATCTGTTGAATACAATTTACAGATGTTCAAGAAATAAAACTCTCAAGTCCAATCCACTTCAAGTCCAACTTCAATAGAAGAATCAGAGCCTTCCAGAGACGGTCTCACGTCTCTCATGGTCAGTGATTTTGACCTTTCACTAATGATGTTGAAGTACAGATAGGCAACAATAGCTTCGGCTTTTGTAAGGCATCAGTGGAGAAGAAGATTAACAGAAGAGTGAGCAGGATATTGTTTGTTTTTATAATAATGCGATTAATACATGAATAAAAGAAATTCTTTTGCAAAAGTCATTTACAATGTGCAGGTGTTTCATATATTTTTATTCACAGTGTCAACACTGACTGGTTAGTGGCTACTCAAGTGTGCTTCAAGTCCACCGCATTGTAAGGTGTTAGATTGTGTGGTCTAAGGATCTGGGTTAAGACTCCAGGCTCCTCACACATGTGGGTTGAAATCCTATTGCTGCAATAAGAGTTTAACCAGGGCAGGCAGATGCTATTGTATCCAAAAACATTCAGGCAAGTATTAAACATGTTTTTCTAAAACAGCAAGAGCATCACTGAATGTTCTGGGCTTCTATTTTGTGCTGCACTTTTCAAGTTTTACTATCTAGATTTTTGCGATGAGGTCCTTACTCGCATTGGTAGCATGACCGAGCGGTCTAAGGTGCTGGATTAAGGCTCCAGTCTCTTCGGAGGCGTGGGTTCGAATCCTACTGCTGCCATAGTGTTCTAGCGGCAAAGTTTTGTTTCTTCCATGCCTTACCAATAAATTGTAAGGGCTGCAGTGGAAATCAAATCTGTTATAGAATGTCTGTCAAGTCCAAACATGCAGGAAACCCATCAGGAGCAATTCTTCCAAACCACATTAGGCACGTGCTGTAAAGTCATTTACAACTTGCGTGTTTTTCATGTCTTTTTGTTCATGGTCTCATCACTGACTGGTTAGTGGACTTTCCCACATGCCACTCAAGTGTGCTTCAAGTCCAGTCCACTCCCTTGTAATGTGCTTTTGAGCAGAACCTGCAACTGCTGGAGAATTGATTAAGGTGCTGCTATGTTGGTCTCACCAAGGCTGCAGAGTGACAAGAGTATCCTTGATTTCATGACAGTGGAGCAGTCCCATATGGTCTAGCGGCTAGAATGCCTGGTTCTAACCCAGCAGCACGAGCACGACAGTGGCGCATTACCAAACCAATCCCATATGGTCTAGCGGTTAGGATTCCTGGTTTTCACCCAGGCGACCCGGGTTCAACTCCCGGTATGGGAACATGTCTTTAATGTGCCCACAAGCCAATGTGTTCTTTGTCTTAATCCCACGATGGATTAAATGGGGCAAAGTTGTTGGCTGAAGGCAAACATCAGCTAAGCACATGGCATAACGGTTCAGATCAGGACTGTACAGTCTTCAGTGATGAGGATGTACAAAAGCAGGCCTGCAATTATGAGCGGCGAGTCAAGGTGGCTGTTTATGTGAAAATCAAATGAGCTTCTTTGAAACAAGGGTGGGTGCATTAAGGGTACGTCTTTTGCCATCTTACAATGCTGTGATTGCAACCGTTCCTTGACTCTCTGTGAATGGTGATCCTGCCTGTTGATCAGTGCTTATGACAAGTTGCATATGGACAATGATGAAACTGAGCCAAGAGCCCATTGTTAATCAGGGTTGATGAACAGGTTTTAACCAGGACAGGCAGATGTTTTTGTGTCCAAAAAGTATTAAAACATGTTTTTCTACAACAGTAAGAGCATCACTGAATGTTCTGAGCTCCTATTTTGTGCTGCACTTTTTCAAGTTTTACTGTCTAGATTTTTGCGATGAGGTCCTCACTCGCAATGGTAGCATGACCGAGCGGTCTAAGGTGCTGGATTTAGGCTCCAGTCTCTTCGGAGGCGTGGGTTCGAATCCCACTGCTGCCATAGTCTTCAGGTTCTTTTCGTGTTTCTTCCATCCCCTACCAATAAATTGTAAGGGCTGCAGTGGAACTCAAATCTGTTACAGAATGTCTGTCAAGTACAATCAAGCAGGAATCTCATCAAGAGCAATTCTTCCAAACCAGGGTGATGTTAGGTGTTGTGCAAGTTTTCCATTCAATAAAGCCTCCAGACAAGCGGTCAGTGGTAGCTAACATTCTTTAATAATAACAAGAACAGAAGCCAAGCTTGGTGAAGGAATGCATCATTGCGGGGCAGACGATGGGCAGAGTCCCTAACTGAGTCTAGCATGGCCTTCAGTTACATACCTCTTACAGGAACTAAAGGCAGTACACAGCTGTTTTCACACCTTTGGTACCCCCACCCCCAAAGAAAGTTTCACACTCCCTTGCCACCTCTTACAGTGGAGAAGGAGACAAAAGACTCCTCCCCCCACTCTGGGTCCTTTATGTGTGAATGCTTCCCTCAAACATCCTGAGATACCATCTGTTACCAGTATGAGTGTGAGAGACATGCTGAAATCCAGTGGCACCAAGGTATTATACAACCACAAAGGGACCATGAGTATGTTAAGCTATTTTCAGATGTGCGCTGCTATTTAACCCTCCGCACCCCATGACAGCAACGGACAGCCAGGAGTTTTTGTAGGTGAATAACATCAACATTTGACAATAATATTGCTCGGTTATGATAGTGAGGTGAGCTGTTGAGGATATCTGTTGGTAGGTGCTGTTCCTGACAATGTAGCTGCTGTTAGCAGAAACTTCTATAAGCTTTGGAGGTAATGCCACCAGACTTGGTCAATTACCCAGAAAACTCTATTGCAATGTGTGACTATAATAAAACTTGGTGTTGCAATGTGTCATTGAGAATTATTTGGAGGAATTTGGAACATCCTAAAAGGATTCTCAGGAATCTGGAACATTCTAATAGAACTCTCAAAAATCCTAAAATAGCTCTTGTGAATTCGAAACATTCTAAAAGAATTCTCAGGAATACAGGGTTAACTTTTGATACTTCTTTTTAAATACTCTCATTTCTACCTTTCCCTAGCCCATCGTTGTAAATAGGAATATCTTTGTAATAACTTACTTGGTTACCTTGTGGTACAAATGTAACACGAGTGTGTGTTACATGAGACCATGCTCTTGCCCTAGTTCCATTTCAGTTAATATCTGTTGAATACAATTTACAGATGTTCAAGAAATAAAACTCTCAAGTCCAATCCACTTCAAGTCCAACTTCAATAGAAGAATCAGAGCCTTCCAGAGACGGTCTCACGTCTCTCATGGTCAGTCATTTTGACCTTTCACTAATGATGTTGAAGTACAGACAGGCAACAATAGCTTCGGCTTTTGTAAGGCATCAGTGGAGAAGAAGATTAACAGAAGAGTGAGCAGGATATTGTTTGTTTTTATAATAATGCGATTAATACATGAATAAAAGAAATTCTTTTGCAAAAGTCATTTACAATGTGCAGGTGTTTCCTATATTTTTATTCACAGTGTCAACACTGACTGTTTAGTGGCTACTCAAGTGTGCTTCAAGTCCACCGCATTGTAAGGTGTTAGATTGTGTGGTCTAAGGATCTGGGTTAAGACTCCAGGCTCCTCACACATGTGGGTTAAAATCCTATTGCTGCAATAAGAGTTTAACCAGGGCAGGCAGATGCTATTGTATCCAAAAACATTCAGGCAAGTATTAAACATGTTTTTCTACAACAGCAAGAGCATCACTGAATGTTCTGGGCTTCTATTTTGTGCTGCACTTTTCAAGTTTTACTATCTAGATTTTTGCGATGAGGTCCTTACTCGCATTGGTAGCATGACCGAGCGGTCTAAGGTGCTGGATTAAGGCTCCAGTCTCTTCGGAGGCGTGGGTTCGAATCCCACTGCTGCCATAGTGTTCTAGCGGCAAAGTTTTGTTTCTTCCATGCCTTACCAATAAATTGTAAGGGCTGCAGTGGAAATCAAATCTGTTATAGAATGTCTGTCAAGTCCAAACATGCAGGAAACCCATCAGGAGCAATTCTTCCAAACCACATTAGGCACGTGCTGTAAAGTCATTTACAACTTGCATGTTTTTCATGTCTTTTTGTTCATGGTCTCATCACTGACTGGTTAGTGGACTTTCCCACATGCCACTCAAGTGTGCTTCAAGTCCAGTCTACTCCCTTGTAATGTGCTTTTGAGCAGAACCTGCAACTGCTGGAGAATTGATTAAGGTGCTGCTATGTTGGTCTCACCAAGGCTGCAGAGTGACAAGAGTATCCTTGATTTCATGACAGTGGAGCAGTCCCATATGGTCTAGCGGCTAGAATGCCTGGTTCTAACCCAGCAGCACGAGCACGACAGTGGCGCATTACCAAACCTATCCCATATGGTCTAGCGGTTAGGATTCCTGGTTTTCACCCAGGCGACCCGGGTTCAACTCCCGGTATGGGAACATGTCTTTAATGTGCCCACAAGCCAATGTGTTCTTTGTGTTAATCCCACGATGGATTAAATGGGGCAAAGTTGTTGGCTGAAGGCAAACATCAGCTAAGCACATGGCATAACGGTTCAGATCAGGACTGTACAGTCTTCAGTGATGAGGATGTACACAAGCAGGCCTGCAATTATGAGCGGCGAGTCAAGGTGGCTGTTTATGTGAAAATCAAATGAGCTTCTTTGAAACAAGGGTGGGTGCATTAAGGGTACGTCTTTTGCCATCTTACAATGCTGTGATTGCAACCGTTCCTTGACTCTCTGTGAATGGTGATCCTGCCTGTTGATCAGTGCTTATGACAAGTTGCATATAGACAATGATGAAACTGAGCCAAGAGCCCATTGTTAATCAGGGTTGATGAACAGGTTTTAACCAGGACAGGCAGATGTTTTTGTGTCCAAAAAGTATTAAACATGTTTTTCTACAACAGCAAGAGCATCACTGAATGTTCTGAGCTCCTATTTTGTGCTGCACTTTTTCAAGTTTTACTGTCTAGATTTTTGCGATGAGGTCCTCACTCGCAATGGTAGCATGACCGAGCGGTCTAAGGTGCTGGATTTAGGCTCCAGTCTCTTCAGAGGCGTGGTTTCGAATCCCACTGCTGCCATAGTCTTCAGGTTCTTTTCGTGTTTCTTCCATCCCCTACCAATAAATTGTAAGGGCTGCAGTGGAACTCAAATCTGTTACAGAATGTCTGTCAAGTACAATCAAGCAGGAATCTCATCAAGAGCAATTCTTCCAAACCAGGGTGATGTTAGGTGTTGTGCAAGTTTTCCATTCAATAAAGCCTCCAGACAAGCGGTCAGTGGTAGCTAACATTCTTTAATAATAACAAGAACAGAAGCCAAGCTTGGTGAAGGAATGCATCATTGCGGGGCAGACGATGGGCAGAGTCCCTAACTGAGTCTAGCATGGCCTTCAGTTACATACCTCTTACAGGAACTAAAGGCAGTACACAGCTGTTTTCACACCTTTGGTACCCCCACCCCCAAAGAAAGTTTCACACTCCCTTGCCACCTCTTACAGTGGAGAAGGAGACAAAAGACTCCTCCCCCCACTCTGGGTCCTTTATGTGTGAATGCTTCCCTCAAACATCCTGAGATACCATCTGTTACCAGTATGAGTGTGAGAGACATGCTGAAATCCAGTGGCACCAAGGTATTATACAACCACAAAGGGACCATGAGTATGTTAAGCTATTTTCAGATGTGCGCTGCTATTTAACCCTCCGCACCCCATGACAGCAACGGACAGCCAGGAGTTTTTGTAGGTGAATAACATCAACATTTGACAATAATATTGCTCGGTTATGATAGTGAGGTGAGCTGTTGAGGATATCTGTTGGTAGGTGCTGTTCCTGACAATGTAGCTGCTGTTAGCAGAAACTTCTATAAGCTTTGGAGGTAATGC
This sequence comes from Astatotilapia calliptera, assembly GCF_964374335.1. NCBI lineage: Eukaryota > Metazoa > Chordata > Actinopteri > Cichliformes > Cichlidae > Astatotilapia > Astatotilapia calliptera. Next base: position 52,532,543 of record NC_137424.1, read on the forward strand.
CACCAGACTTGGTCAATTACCCAGAAAACTCTATTGCAATGTGTGACTATAATAAAACTTGGTGTTGCAATGTGTCATTGAGAATTATTTGGAGGAATTTGGAACATCCTAAAAGGATTCTCAGGAATCTGGAACATTCCAATAGAACTCTCAAAAATCCTAAAATAGCTCTTGTGAATTCGAAACATTCTAAAAGAATTCTCAGGAATCTGGAACAGTCTAAGAACGCTCAGGAATCTGGAACATTCTAATAGAACTCTCAAAAATCCTAAAATAGCTCTTGTGAATTCGAAACATTCTAAAAGAATTCTCAGGAATACAGGGTTAACTTTTGATACTTCTTTTTAAATACTCTCATTACTACCTTTCCCTAGCCCATCGTTGTAAATAGGAATATCTTTGTAATAACTTACTTGGTTACCTTGTGGTACAAATGTAACACGAGTGTGTGTTACATGAGACTATGCTCTTGCCCTAGTTCCATTTCAGTTAATATCTGTTGAATACAATTTACAGATGTTCAAGAAATAAAACTCTCAAGTCCAATCCACTTCAAGTCCAACTTCAATAGAAGAATCAGAGCCTTCCAGAGACGGTCTCACGTCTCTCATGGTCAGTCATTTTGACCTTTCACTAATGATGTTGAAGTACAGATAGGCAACAATAGCTTCGGCTTTTGTAAGGCATCAGTGGAGAAGAAGATTAACAGAAGAGTGAGCAGGATATTGTTTGTTTTTATAATAATGCGATTAATACATGAATAAAAGAAATTCTTTTGCAAAAGTCATTTACAATGTGCAGGTGTTTCATATATTTTTATTTACAGTGTCAACACTGACTGGTTAGTGGCTACTCAAGTGTGCTTCAAGTCCACCGCATTGTAAGGTGTTAGATTGTGTGGTCTAAGGATCTGGGTTAAGACTCCAGGCTCCTCACACATGTGGGTTGAAATCCTATTGCTGCAATAAGAGTTTAACCAGGGCAGGCACATGCTATTGTATCCAAAAACATTCAGGCAAGTATTAAACATGTTTTTCTAAAACAGCAAGAGCATCACTGAATGTTCTGGGCTTCTATTTTGTGCTGCACTTTTCAAGTTTTACTATCTAGATTTTTGCGATGAGGTCCTTACTCGCATTGGTAGCATGACCGAGCGGTCTAAGGTGCTGGATTAAGGCTCCAGTCTCTTCGGAGGCGTGGGTTCGAATCCCACTGCTGCCATAGTGTTCTAGCGGCAAAGTTTTGTTTCTTCCATGCCTTACCAATAAATTGTAAGGGCTGCAGTGGAAATCAAATCTGTTATAGAATGTCTGTCAAGTCCAAACATGCAGGAAACCCATCAGGAGCAATTCTTCCAAACCACATTAGGCACGTGCTGTAAAGTCATTTACAACTTGCATGTTTTTCATGTCTTTTTGTTCATGGTCTCATCACTGACTGGTTAGTGGACTTTCCCACATGCCACTCAAGTGTGCTTCAAGTCCAGTCCACTCCCTTGTAATGTGCTTTTGAGCAGAACCTGCAACTGCTGGAGAATTGATTAAGGTGCTGCTATGTTGGTCTCACCAAGGCTGCAGAGTGACAAGAGTATCCTTGATTTCATGACAGTGGAGCAGTCCCATATGGTCTAGCGGCTAGAATGCCTGGTTCTAACCCAGCAGCACGAGCACGACAGTGGCGCATTACCAAACCAATCCCATATGGTCTAGCGGTTAGGATTCCTGGTTTTCACCCAGGCGACCCGGGTTCAACTCCCGGTATGGGAACATGTCTTTAATGTGCCCACAAGCCAATGTGTTCTTTGTGTTAATCCCACGATGGATTACATAGGGCAAAGTTGTTGGCTGAAGGCAAACATCAGGTAAGGCTAAGCACATGGCATAACGGTTCAGATCAGGACTGTACAGTCTTCAGTGATGAGGATGTACACAAGCAGGCCTGCAATTATGAGCGGCGAGTCAAGGTGGCTGTTTATGTGAAAATCAAATGAGCTTCTTTGAAACAAGGGTGGGTGCATTAAGGGTACGTCTCTTGCCATCTTACAATGCTGTGATTGGAACCCTTCCTTGACTCTCTGTGAATGGTGATCCTGCCTGTTGATCAGTGCTTATGACAAGTTGCATATGGACAATGATGAAACTGAGCCAAGAGCCCATTGTTAATCAGGGTTGATGAACAGTTTTTAACCAGGACAGGCAGATGTTTTTGTGTCCAAAAAGTATTAAACATGTTTTTCTACAACAGTAAGAGCATCACTGAATGTTCTGAGCTCCTATTTTGTGCTGCACTTTTTCAAGTTTTACTGTCTAGAGTTTTGCGATGAGGTCCTCACTCGCAATGGTAGCATGACCGAGCGGTCTAAGGTGCTGGATTTAGGCTCCAGTCTCTTCGGAGGCGTGGGTTCGAATCCCACTGCTGCCATAGTCTTCAGGTTCTTTTCGTGTTTCTTCCATCCCCTACCAATAAATTGTAAGGGCTGCAGTGGAACTCAAATCTGTTACAGAATGTCTGTCAAGTACAATCAAGCAGGAATCTCATCAAGAGCAATTCTTCCAAACCAGGGTGATGTTAGGTGTTGTGCAAGTTTTCCATTCAATAAAGCCTCCAGACAAGCGGTCAGTGGTAGCTAACATTCTTTAATAATAACAAGAACAGAAGCCAAGCTTGGTGAAGGAATGCATCATTGCGGGGCAGACGATGGGCAGAGTCCCTAACTGAGTCTAGCATGGCCTTCAGTTACATACCTCTTACAGGAACTAAAGGCAGTACACAGCTGTTTTCACACCTTTGGTACCCCCACCCCCAAAGAAAGTTTCACACTCCCTTGCCACCTCTTACAGTGGAGAAGGAGACAAAAGACTCCTCCCCCCACTCTGGGTCCTTTATGTGTGAATGCTTCCCTCAAACATCCTGAGATACCATCTGTTACCAGTATGAGTGTGAGAGACATGCTGAAATCCAGTGGCACCAAGGTATTATACAACCACAAAGGGACCATGAGTATGTTAAGCTATTTTCAGATGTGCGCTGCTATTTAACCCTCCGCACCCCATGACAGCAACGGACAGCCAGGAGTTTTTGTAGGTGAATAACATCAACATTTGACAATAATATTGCTCGGTTATGATAGTGAGGTGAGCTGTTGAGGATATCTGTTGGTAGGTGCTGTTCCTGACAATGTAGCTGCTGTTAGCAGAAACTTCTATAAGCTTTGGAGGTAATGCCACCAGACTTGGTCAATTACCCAGAAAACTCTATTGCAATGTGTGACTATAATAAAACTTGGTGTTGCAATGTGTCATTGAGAATTATTTGGAGGAATTTGGAACATCCTAAAAGGATTCTCAGGAATCTGGAACATTCCAATAGAACTCTCAAAAATCCTAAAATAGCTCTTGTGAATTCGAAACATTCTAAAAGAATTCTCAGGAATCTGGAACAGTCTAAGAACGCTCAGGAATCTGGAACATTCTAATAGAACTCTCAAAAATCCTAAAATAGCTCTTGTGAATTCGAAACATTCTAAAAGAATTCTCAGGAATACAGGGTTAACTTTTGATACTTCTTTTTAAATACTCTCATTACTACCTTTCCCTAGCCCATCGTTGTAAATAGGAATATCTTTGTAATAACTTACTTGGTTACCTTGTGGTACAAATGTAACACGAGTGTGTGTTACATGAGACTATGCTCTTGCCCTAGTTCCATTTCAGTTAATATCTGTTGAATACAATTTACAGATGTTCAAGAAATAAAACTCTCAAGTCCAATCCACTTCAAGTCCAACTTCAATAGAAGAATCAGAGCCTTCCAGAGACGGTCTCACGTCTCTCATGGTCAGTCATTTTGACCTTTCACTAATGATGTTGAAGTACAGATAGGCAACAATAGCTTCGGCTTTTGTAAGGCATCAGTGGAGAAGAAGATTAACAGAAGAGTGAGCAGGATATTGTTTGTTTTTATAATAATGCGATTAATACATGAATAAAAGAAATTCTTTTGCAAAAGTCATTTACAATGTGCAGGTGTTTCATATATTTTTATTCACAGTGTCAACACTGACTGGTTAGTGGCTACTCAAGTGTGCTTCAAGTCCACCGCATTGTAAGGTGTTAGATTGTGTGGTCTAAGGATCTGGGTTAAGACTCCAGGCTCCTCACACATGTGGGTTGAAATCCTATTGCTGCAATAAGAGTTTAACCAGGGCAGGCACATGCTATTGTATCCAAAAACATTCAGGCAAGTATTAAACATGTTTTTCTAAAACAGCAAGAGCATCACTGAATGTTCTGGGCTTCTATTTTGTGCTGCACTTTTCAAGTTTTACTATCTAGATTTTTGCGATGAGGTCCTTACTCGCATTGGTAGCATGACCGAGCGGTCTAAGGTGCTGGATTAAGGCTCCAGTCTCTTCGGAGGCGTGGGTTCGAATCCCACTGCTGCCATAGTGTTCTAGCGGCAAAGTTTTGTTTCTTCCATGCCTTACCAATAAATTGTAAGGGCTGCAGTGGAAATCAAATCTGTTATAGAATGTCTGTCAAGTCCAAACATGCAGGAAACCCATCAGGAGCAATTCTTCCAAACCACATTAGGCACGTGCTGTAAAGTCATTTACAACTTGCATGTTTTTCATGTCTTTTTGTTCATGGTCTCATCACTGACTGGTTAGTGGACTTTCCCACATGCCACTCAAGTGTGCTTCAAGTCCAGTCCACTCCCTTGTAATGTGCTTTTGAGCAGAACCTGCAACTGCTGGAGAATTGATTAAGGTGCTGCTATGTTGGTCTCACCAAGGCTGCAGAGTGACAAGAGTATCCTTGATTTCATGACAGTGGAGCAGTCCCATATGGTCTAGCGGCTAGAATGCCTGGTTCTAACCCAGCAGCACGAGCACGACAGTGGCGCATTACCAAACCAATCCCATATGGTCTAGCGGTTAGGATTCCTGGTTTTCACCCAGGCGACCCGGGTTCAACTCCCGGTATGGGAACATGTCTTTAATGTGCCCACAAGCCAATGTGTTCTTTGTGTTAATCCCACGATGGATTACATAGGGCAAAGTTGTTGGCTGAAGGCAAACATCAGGTAAGGCTAAGCACATGGCATAACGGTTCAGATCAGGACTGTACAGTCTTCAGTGATGAGGATGTACACAAGCAGGCCTGCAATTATGAGCGGCGAGTCAAGGTGGCTGTTTATGTGAAAATCAAATGAGCTTCTTTGAAACAAGGGTGGGTGCATTAAGGGTACGTCTCTTGCCATCTTACAATGCTGTGATTGGAACCCTTCCTTGACTCTCTGTGAATGGTGATCCTGCCTGTTGATCAGTGCTTATGACAAGTTGCATATGGACAATGATGAAACTGAGCCAAGAGCCCATTGTTAATCAGGGTTGATGAACAGGTTTTAACCAGGACAGGCAGATGTTTTTGTGTCCAAAAAGTATTAAACATGTTTTTCTACAACAGTAAGAGCATCACTGAATGTTCTGAGCTCCTATTTTGTGCTGCACTTTTTCAAGTTTTACTGTCTAGAGTTTTGCGATGAGGTCCTCACTCGCAATGGTAGCATGACCGAGCGGTCTAAGGTGCTGGATTTAGGCTCCAGTCTCTTCGGAGGCGTGGGTTCGAATCCCACTGCTGCCATAGTCTTCAGGTTCTTTTCGTGTTTCTTCCATCCCCTACCAATAAATTGTAAGGGCTGCAGTGGAACTCAAATCTGTTACAGAATGTCTGTCAAGTACAATCAAGCAGGAATCTCATCAAGAGCAATTCTTCCAAACCAGGGTGATGTTAGGTGTTGTGCAAGTTTTCCATTCAATAAAGCCTCCAGACAAGCGGTCAGTGGTAGCTAACATTCTTTAATAATAACAAGAACAGAAGCCAAGCTTGGTGAAGGAATGCATCATTGCGGGGCAGACGATGGGCAGAGTCCCTAACTGAGTCTAGCATGGCCTTCAGTTACATACCTCTTACAGGAACTAAAGGCAGTACACAGCTGTTTTCACACCTTTGGTACCCCCACCCCCAAAGAAAGTTTCACACTCCCTTGCCACCTCTTACAGTGGAGAAGGAGACAAAAGACTCCTCCCCCCACTCTGGGTCCTTTATGTGTGAATGCTTCCCTCAAACATCCTGAGATACCATCTGTTACCAGTATGAGTGTGAGAGACATGCTGAAATCCAGTGGCACCAAGGTATTATACAACCACAAAGGGACCATGAGTATGTTAAGCTATTTTCAGATGTGCGCTGCTATTTAACCCTCCGCACCCCATGACAGCAACGGACAGCCAGGAGTTTTTGTAGGTGAATAACATCAACATTTGACAATAATATTGCTCGGTTATGATAGTGAGGTGAGCTGTTGAGGATATCTGTTGGTAGGTGCTGTTCCTGACAATGTAGCTGCTGTTAGCAGAAACTTCTATAAGCTTTGGAGGTAATGCCACCAGACTTGGTCAATTACCCAGAAAACTCTATTGCAATGTGTGACTATAATAAAACTTGGTGTTGCAATGTGTCATTGAGAATTATTTGGAGGAATTTGGAACATCCTAAAAGGATTCTCAGGAATCTGGAACATTCCAATAGAACTCTCAAAAATCCTAAAATAGCTCTTGTGAATTCGAAACATTCTAAAAGAATTCTCAGGAATCTGGAACAGTCTAAGAACGCTCAGGAATCTGGAACATTCTAATAGAACTCTCAAAAATCCTAAAATAGCTCTTGTGAATTCGAAACATTCTAAAAGAATTCTCAGGAATACAGGGTTAACTTTTGATACTTCTTTTTAAATACTCTCATTACTACCTTTCCCTAGCCCATCGTTGTAAATAGGAATATCTTTGTAATAACTTACTTGGTTACCTTGTGGTACAAATGTAACACGAGTGTGTGTTACATGAGACTATGCTCTTGCCCTAGTTCCATTTCAGTTAATATCTGTTGAATACAATTTACAGATGTTCAAGAAATAAAACTCTCAAGTCCAATCCACTTCAAGTCCAACTTCAATAGAAGAATCAGAGCCTTCCAGAGACGGTCTCACGTCTCTCATGGTCAGTCATTTTGACCTTTCACTAATGATGTTGAAGTACAGATAGGCAACAATAGCTTCGGCTTTTGTAAGGCATCAGTGGAGAAGAAGATTAACAGAAGAGTGAGCAGGATATTGTTTGTTTTTATAATAATGCGATTAATACATGAATAAAAGAAATTCTTTTGCAAAAGTCATTTACAATGTGCAGGTGTTTCATATATTTTTATTCACAGTGTCAACACTGACTGGTTAGTGGCTACTCAAGTGTGCTTCAAGTCCACCGCATTGTAAGGTGTTAGATTGTGTGGTCTAAGGATCTGGGTTAAGACTCCAGGCTCCTCACACATGTGGGTTGAAATCCTATTGCTGCAATAAGAGTTTAACCAGGGCAGGCAGATGCTATTGTATCCAAAAACATTCAGGCAAGTATTAAACATGTTTTTCTAAAACAGCAAGAGCATCACTGAATGTTCTGGGCTTCTATTTTGTGCTGCACTTTTCAAGTTTTACTATCTAGATTTTTGCGATGAGGTCCTTACTCGCATTGGTAGCATGACCGAGCGGTCTAAGGTGCTGGATTAAGGCTCCAGTCTCTTCGGAGGCGTGGGTTCGAATCCCACTGCTGCCATAGTGTTCTAGCGGCAAAGTTTTGTTTCTTCCATGCCTTACCAATAAATTGTAAGGGCTGCAGTGGAAATCAAATCTGTTATAGAATGTCTGTCAAGTCCAAACATGCAGGAAACCCATCAGGAGCAATTCTTCCAAACCACATTAGGCACGTGCTGTAAAGTCATTTACAACTTGCATGTTTTTCATGTCTTTTTGTTCATGGTCTCATCACTGACTGGTTAGTGGACTTTCCCACATGCCACTCAAGTGTGCTTCAAGTCCAGTCCACTCCCTTGTAATGTGCTTTTGAGCAGAACCTGCAACTGCTGGAGAATTGATTAAGGTGCTGCTATGTTGGTCTCACCAAGGCTGCAGAGTGACAAGAGTATCCTTGATTTCATGACAGTGGAGCAGTCCCATATGGTCTAGCGGCTAGAATGCCTGGTTCTAACCCAGCAGCACGAGCACGACAGTGGCGCATTACCAAACCAATCCCATATGGTCTAGCGGTTAGGATTCCTGGTTTTCACCCAGGCGACCCGGGTTCAACTCCCGGTATGGGAACATGTCTTTAATGTGCCCACAAGCCAATGTGTTCTTTGTGTTAATCCCACGATGGATTACATAGGGCAAAGTTGTTGGCTGAAGGCAAACATCAGGTAAGGCTAAGCACATGGCATAACGGTTCAGATCAGGACTGTACAGTCTTCAGTGATGAGGATGTACACAAGCAGGCCTGCAATTATGAGCGGCGAGTCAAGGTGGCTGTTTATGTGAAAATCAAATGAGCTTCTTTGAAACAAGGGTGGGTGCATTAAGGGTACGTCTCTTGCCATCTTACAATGCTGTGATTGGAACCCTTCCTTGACTCTCTGTGAATGGTGATCCTGCCTGTTGATCAGTGCTTATGACAAGTTGCATATGGACAATGATGAAACTGAGCCAAGAGCCCATTGTTAATCAGGGTTGATGAACAGGTTTTAACCAGGACAGGCAGATGTTTTTGTGTCCAAAAAGTATTAAACATGTTTTTCTACAACAGTAAGAGCATCACTGAATGTTCTGAGCTCCTATTTTGTGCTGCACTTTTTCAAGTTTTACTGTCTAGAGTTTTGCGATGAGGTCCTCACTCGCAATGGTAGCATGACCGAGCGGTCTAAGGTGCTGGATTTAGGCTCCAGTCTCTTCGGAGGCGTGGGTTCGAATCCCACTGCTGCCATAGTCTTCAGGTTCTTTTCGTGTTTCTTCCATCCCCTACCAATAAATTGTAAGGGCTGCAGTGGAACTCAAATCTGTTACAGAATGTCTGTCAAGTACAATCAAGCAGGAATCTCATCAAGAGCAATTCTTCCAAACCAGGGTGATGTTAGGTGTTGTGCAAGTTTTCCATTCAATAAAGCCTCCAGACAAGCGGTCAGTGGTAGCTAACATTCTTTAATAATAACAAGAACAGAAGCCAAGCTTGGTGAAGGAATGCATCATTGCGGGGCAGACGATGGGCAGAGTCCCTAACTGAGTCTAGCATGGCCTTCAGTTACATACCTCTTACAGGAACTAAAGGCAGTACACAGCTGTTTTCACACCTTTGGTACCCCCACCCCCAAAGAAAGTTTCACACTCCCTTGCCACCTCTTACAGTGGAGAAGGAGACAAAAGACTCCTCCCCCCACTCTGGGTCCTTTATGTGTGAATGCTTCCCTCAAACATCCTGAGATACCATCTGTTACCAGTATGAGTGTGAGAGACATGCTGAAATCCAGTGGCACCAAGGTATTATACAACCACAAAGGGACCATGAGTATGTTAAGCTATTTTCAGATGTGCGCTGCTATTTAACCCTCCGCACCCCATGACAGCAACGGACAGCCAGGAGTTTTTGTAGGTGAATAACATCAACATTTGACAATAATATTGCTCGGTTATGATAGTGAGGTGAGCTGTTGAGGATATCTGTTGGTAGGTGCTGGTCCTGACAATGTAGCTGCTGTTAGCAGAAACTTCTATAAGCTTTGGAGGTAATGCCACCAGACTTGGTCAATTACCCAGAAAACTCTATTGCAATGTGTGACTATAATAAAACTTGGTGTTGCAATGTGTCATTGAGAATTATTTGGAGGAATTTGGAACATCCTAAAAGGATTCTCAGGAATCTGGAACATTCCAATAGAACTCTCAAAAATCCTAAAATAGCTCTTGTGAATTCGAAACATTCTAAAAGAATTCTCAGGAATCTGGAACAGTCTAAGAACGCTCAGGAATCTGGAACATTCTAATAGAACTCTCAAAAATCCTAAAATAGCTCTTGTGAATTCGAAACATTCTAAAAGAATTCTCAGGAATACAGGGTTAACTTTTGATACTTCTTTTTAAATACTCTCATTACTACCTTTCCCTAGCCCATCGTTGTAAATAGGAATATCTTTGTAATAACTTACTTGGTTACCTTGTGGTACAAATGTAACACGAGTGTGTGTTACATGAGACTATGCTCTTGCCCTAGTTCCATTTCAGTTAATATCTGTTGAATACAATTTACAGATGTTCAAGAAATAAAACTCTCAAGTCCAATCCACTTCAAGTCCAACTTCAATAGAAGAATCAGAGCCTTCCAGAGACGGTCTCACGTCTCTCATGGTCAGTCATTTTGACCTTTCACTAATGATGTTGAAGTACAGATAGGCAACAATAGCTTCGGCTTTTGTAAGGCATCAGTGGAGAAGAAGATTAACAGAAGAGTGAGCAGGATATTGTTTGTTTTTATAATAATGCGATTAATACATGAATAAAAGAAATTCTTTTGCAAAAGTCATTTACAATGTGCAGGTGTTTCATATATTTTTATTCACAGTGTCAACACTGACTGGTTAGTGGCTACTCAAGTGTGCTTCAAGTCCACCGCATTGTAAGGTGTTAGATTGTGTGGTCTAAGGATCTGGGTTAAGACTCCAGGCTCCTCACACATGTGGGTTGAAATCCTATTGCTGCAATAAGAGTTTAACCAGGGCAGGCAGATGCTATTGTATCCAAAAACATTCAGGCAAGTATTAAACATGTTTTTCTAAAACAGCAAGAGCATCACTGAATGTTCTGGGCTTCTATTTTGTGCTGCACTTTTCAAGTTTTACTATCTAGATTTTTGCGATGAGGTCCTTACTCGCATTGGTAGCATGACCGAGCGGTCTAAGGTGCTGGATTAAGGCTCCAGTCTCTTCGGAGGCGTGGGTTCGAATCCCACTGCTGCCATAGTGTTCTAGCGGCAAAGTTTTGTTTCTTCCATGCCTTACCAATAAATTGTAAGGGCTGCAGTGGAAATCAAATCTGTTATAGAATGTCTGTCAAGTCCAAACATGCAGGAAACCCATCAGGAGCAATTCTTCCAAACCACATTAGGCACGTGCTGTAAAGTCATTTACAACTTGCGTGTTTTTCATGTCTTTTTGTTCATGGTCTCATCACTGACTGGTTAGTGGACTTTCCCACATGCCACTCAAGTGTGCTTCAAGTCCAGTCCACTCCCTTGTAATGTGCTTTTGAGCAGAACCTGCAACTGCTGGAGAATTGATTAAGGTGCTGCTATGTTGGTCTCACCAAGGCTGCAGAGTGACAAGAGTATCCTTGATTTCATGACAGTGGAGCAGTCCCATATGGTCTAGCGGCTAGAATGCCTGGTTCTAACCCAGCAGCACGAGCACGACAGTGGCGCATTACCAAACCAATCCCATATGGTCTAGCGGTTAGGATTCCTGGTTTTCACCCAGGCGACCCGGGTTCAACTCCCGGTATGGGAACATGTCTTTAATGTGCCCACAAGCCAATGTGTTCTTTGTGTTAATCCCACGATGGATTACATAGGGCAAAGTTGTTGGCTGAAGGCAAACATCAGGTAAGGCTAAGCACATGGCATAACGGTTCAGATCAGGACTGTACAGTCTTCAGTGATGAGGATGTACACAAGCAGGCCTGCAATTATGAGCGGCGAGTCAAGGTGGCTGTTTATGTGAAAATCAAATGAGCTTCTTTGAAACAAGGGTGGGTGCATTAAGGGTACGTCTCTTGCCATCTTACAATGCTGTGATTGGAACCCTTCCTTGACTCTCTGTGAATGGTGATCCTGCCTGTTGATCAGTGCTTATGACAAGTTGCATATGGACAATGATGAAACTGAGCCAAGAGCCCATTGTTAATCAGGGTTGATGAACAGGTTTTAACCAGGACAGGCAGATGTTTTTGTGTCCAAAAAGTATTAAACATGTTTTTCTACAACAGTAAGAGCATCACTGAATGTTCTGAGCTCCTATTTTGTGCTGCACTTTTTCAAGTTTTACTGTCTAGAGTTTTGCGATGAGGTCCTCACTCGCAATGGTAGCATGACCGAGCGGTCTAAGGTGCTGGATTTAGGCTCCAGTCTCTTCGGAGGCGTGGGTTCGAATCCCACTGCTGCCATAGTCTTCAGGTTCTTTTCGTGTTTCTTCCATCCCCTACCAATAAATTGTAAGGGCTGCAGTGGAACTCAAATCTGTTACAGAATGTCTGTCAAGTACAATCAAGCAGGAATCTCATCAAGAGCAATTCTTCCAAACCAGGGTGATGTTAGGTGTTGTGCAAGTTTTCCATTCAATAAAGCCTCCAGACAAGCGGTCAGTGGTAGCTAACATTCTTTAATAATAACAAGAACAGAAGCCAAGCTTGGTGAAGGAATGCATCATTGCGGGGCAGACGATGGGCAGAGTCCCTAACTGAGTCTAGCATGGCCTTCAGTTACATACCTCTTACAGGAACTAAAGGCAGTACACAGCTGTTTTCACACCTTTGGTACCCCCACCCCCAAAGAAAGTTTCACACTCCCTTGCCACCTCTTACAGTGGAGAAGGAGACAAAAGACTCCTCCCCCCACTCTGGGTCCTTTATGTGTGAATGCTTCCCTCAAACATCCTGAGATACCATCTGTTACCAGTATGAGTGTGAGAGACATGCTGAAATCCAGTGGCACCAAGGTATTATACAACCACAAAGGGACCATGAGTATGTTAAGCTATTTTCAGATGTGCGCTGCTATTTAACCCTCCGCACCCCATGACAGCAACGGACAGCCAGGAGTTTTTGTAGGTGAATAACATCAACATTTGACAATAATATTGCTCGGTTATGATAGTGAGGTGAGCTGTTGAGGATATCTGTTGGTAGGTGCTGTTCCTGACAATGTAGCTGCTGTTAGCAGAAACTTCTATAAGCTTTGGAGGTAATGCCACCAGACTTGGTCAATTACCCAGAAAACTCTATTGCAATGTGTGACTATAATAAAACTTGGTGTTGCAATGTGTCATTGAGAATTATTTGGAGGAATTTGGAACATCCTAAAAGGATTCTCAGGAATCTGGAACATTCCAATAGAACTCTCAAAAATCCTAAAATAGCTCTTGTGAATTCGAAACATTCTAAAAGAATTCTCAGGAATCTGGAACAGTCTAAGAACGCTCAGGAATCTGGAACATTCTAATAGAACTCTCAAAAATCCTAAAATAGCTCTTGTGAATTCGAAACATTCTAAAAGAATTCTCAGGAATACAGGGTTAACTTTTGATACTTCTTTTTAAATACTCTCATTACTACCTTTCCCTAGCCCATCGTTGTAAATAGGAATATCTTTGTAATAACTTACTTGGTTACCTTGTGGTACAAATGTAACACGAGTGTGTGTTACATGAGACTATGCTCTTGCCCTAGTTCCATTTCAGTTAATATCTGTTGAATACAATTTACAGATGTTCAAGAAATAAAACTCTCAAGTCCAATCCACTTCAAGTCCAACTTCAATAGAAGAATCAGAGCCTTCCAGAGACGGTCTCACGTCTCTCATGGTCAGTCATTTTGACCTTTCACTAATGATGTTGAAGTACAGATAGGCAACAATAGCTTCGGCTTTTGTAAGGCATCAGTGGAGAAGAAGATTAACAGAAGAGTGAGCAGGATATTGTTTGTTTTTATAATAATGCGATTAATACATGAATAAAAGAAATTCTTTTGCAAAAGTCATTTACAATGTGCAGGTGTTTCATATATTTTTATTCACAGTGTCAACACTGACTGGTTAGTGGCTACTCAAGTGTGCTTCAAGTCCACCGCATTGTAAGGTGTTAGATTGTGTGGTCTAAGGATCTGGGTTAAGACTCCAGGCTCCTCACACATGTGGGTTGAAATCCTATTGCTGCAATAAGAGTTTAACCAGGGCAGGCACATGCTATTGTATCCAAAAACATTCAGGCAAGTATTAAACATGTTTTTCTAAAACAGCAAGAGCATCACTGAATGTTCTGGGCTTCTATTTTGTGCTGCACTTTTCAAGTTTTACTATCTAGATTTTTGCGATGAGGTCCTTACTCGCATTGGTAGCATGACCGAGCGGTCTAAGGTGCTGGATTAAGGCTCCAGTCTCTTCGGAGGCGTGGGTTCGAATCCCACTGCTGCCATAGTGTTCTAGCGGCAAAGTTTTGTTTCTTCCATGCCTTACCAATAAATTGTAAGGGCTGCAGTGGAAATCAAATCTGTTATAGAATGTCTGTCAAGTCCAAACATGCAGGAAACCCATCAGGAGCAATTCTTCCAAACCACATTAGGCACGTGCTGTAAAGTCATTTACAACTTGCATGTTTTTCATGTCTTTTTGTTCATGGTCTCATCACTGACTGGTTAGTGGACTTTCCCACATGCCACTCAAGTGTGCTTCAAGTCCAGTCCACTCCCTTGTAATGTGCTTTTGAGCAGAACCTGCAACTGCTGGAGAATTGATTAAGGTGCTGCTATGTTGGTCTCACCAAGGCTGCAGAGTGACAAGAGTATCCTTGATTTCATGACAGTGGAGCAGTCCCATATGGTCTAGCGGCTAGAATGCCTGGTTCTAACCCAGCAGCACGAGCACGACAGTGGCGCATTACCAAACCAATCCCATATGGTCTAGCGGTTAGGATTCCTGGTTTTCACCCAGGCGACCCGGGTTCAACTCCCGGTATGGGAACATGTCTTTAATGTGCCCACAAGCCAATGTGTTCTTTGTGTTAATCCCACGATGGATTACATAGGGCAAAGTTGTTGGCTGAAGGCAAACATCAGGTAAGGCTAAGCACATGGCATAACGGTTCAGATCAGGACTGTACAGTCTTCAGTGATGAGGATGTACACAAGCAGGCCTGCAATTATGAGCGGCGAGTCAAGGTGGCTGTTTATGTGAAAATCAAATGAGCTTCTTTGAAACAAGGGTGGGTGCATTAAGGGTACGTCTCTTGCCATCTTACAATGCTGTGATTGGAACCCTTCCTTGACTCTCTGTGAATGGTGATCCTGCCTGTTGATCAGTGCTTATGACAAGTTGCATATGGACAATGATGAAACTGAGCCAAGAGCCCATTGTTAATCAGGGTTGATGAACAGGTTTTAACCAGGACAGGCAGATGTTTTTGTGTCCAAAAAGTATTAAACATGTTTTTCTACAACAGTAAGAGCATCACTGAATGTTCTGAGCTCCTATTTTGTGCTGCACTTTTTCAAGTTTTACTGTCTAGAGTTTTGCGATGAGGTCCTCACTCGCAATGGTAGCATGACCGAGCGGTCTAAGGTGCTGGATTTAGGCTCCAGTCTCTTCGGAGGCGTGGGTTCGAATCCCACTGCTGCCATAGTCTTCAGGTTCTTTTCGTGTTTCTTCCATCCCCTACCAATAAATTGTAAGGGCTGCAGTGGAACTCAAATCTGTTACAGAATGTCTGTCAAGTACAATCAAGCAGGAATCTCATCAAGAGCAATTCTTCCAAACCAGGGTGATGTTAGGTGTTGTGCAAGTTTTCCATTCAATAAAGCCTCCAGACAAGCGGTCAGTGGTAGCTAACATTCTTTAATAATAACAAGAACAGAAGCCAAGCTTGGTGAAGGAATGCATCATTGCGGGGCAGACGATGGGCAGAGTCCCTAACTGAGTCTAGCATGGCCTTCAGTTACATACCTCTTACAGGAACTAAAGGCAGTACACAGCTGTTTTCACACCTTTGGTACCCCCACCCCCAAAGAAAGTTTCACACTCCCTTGCCACCTCTTACAGTGGAGAAGGAGACAAAAGACTCCTCCCCCCACTCTGGGTCCTTTATGTGTGAATGCTTCCCTCAAACATCCTGAGATACCATCTGTTACCAGTATGAGTGTGAGAGACATGCTGAAATCCAGTGGCACCAAGGTATTATACAACCACAAAGGGACCATGAGTATGTTAAGCTATTTTCAGATGTGCGCTGCTATTTAACCCTCCGCACCCCATGACAGCAACGGACAGCCAGGAGTTTTTGTAGGTGAATAACATCAACATTTGACAATAATATTGCTCGGTTATGATAGTGAGGTGAGCTGTTGAGGATATCTGTTGGTAGGTGCTGTTCCTGACAATGTAGCTGCTGTTAGCAGAAACTTCTATAAGCTTTGGAGGTAATGCCACCAGACTTGGTCAATTACCCAGAAAACTCTATTGCAATGTGTGACTATAATAAAACTTGGTGTTGCAATGTGTCATTGAGAATTATTTGGAGGAATTTGGAACATCCTAAAAGGATTCTCAGGAATCTGGAACATTCCAATAGAACTCTCAAAAATCCTAAAATAGCTCTTGTGAATTCGAAACATTCTAAAAGAATTCTCAGGAATCTGGAACAGTCTAAGAACGCTCAGGAATCTGGAACATTCTAATAGAACTCTCAAAAATCCTAAAATAGCTCTTGTGAATTCGAAACATTCTAAAAGAATTCTCAGGAATACAGGGTTAACTTTTGATACTTCTTTTTAAATACTCTCATTACTACCTTTCCCTAGCCCATCGTTGTAAATAGGAATATCTTTGTAATAACTTACTTGGTTACCTTGTGGTACAAATGTAACACGAGTGTGTGTTACATGAGACTATGCTCTTGCCCTAGTTCCATTTCAGTTAATATCTGTTGAATACAATTTACAGATGTTCAAGAAATAAAACTCTCAAGTCCAATCCACTTCAAGTCCAACTTCAATAGAAGAATCAGAGCCTTCCAGAGACGGTCTCACGTCTCTCATGGTCAGTCATTTTGACCTTTCACTAATGATGTTGAAGTACAGATAGGCAACAATAGCTTCGGCTTTTGTAAGGCATCAGTGGAGAAGAAGATTAACAGAAGAGTGAGCAGGATATTGTTTGTTTTTATAATAATGCGATTAATACATGAATAAAAGAAATTCTTTTGCAAAAGTCATTTACAATGTGCAGGTGTTTCATATATTTTTATTCACAGTGTCAACACTGACTGTTTAGTGGCTACTCAAGTGTGCTTCAAGTCCACCGCATTGTAAGGTGTTAGATTGTGTGGTCTAAGGATCTGGGTTAAGACTCCAGGCTCCTCACACATGTGGGTTGAAATCCTATTGCTGCAATAAGAGTTTAACCAGGGCAGGCAGATGCTATTGTATCCAAAAACATTCAGGCAAGTATTAAACATGTTTTTCTAAAACAGCAAGAGCATCACTGAATGTTCTGGGCTTCTATTTTGTGCTGCACTTTTCAAGTTTTACTATCTAGATTTTTGCGATGAGGTCCTTACTCGCATTGGTAGCATGACCGAGCGGTCTAAGGTGCTGGATTAAGGCTCCAGTCTCTTCGGAGGCGTGGGTTCGAATCCCACTGCTGCCATAGTGTTCTAGCGGCAAAGTTTTGTTTCTTCCATGCCTTACCAATAAATTGTAAGGGCTGCAGTGGAAATCAAATCTGTTATAGAATGTCTGTCAAGTCCAAACATGCAGGAAACCCATCAGGAGCAATTCTTCCAAACCACATTAGGCACGTGCTGTAAAGTCATTTACAACTTGCGTGTTTTTCATGTCTTTTTGTTCATGGTCTCATCACTGACTGGTTAGTGGACTTTCCCACATGCCACTCAAGTGTGCTTCAAGTCCAGTCCACTCCCTTGTAATGTGCTTTTGAGCAGAACCTGCAACTGCTGGAGAATTGATTAAGGTGCTGCTATGTTGGTCTCACCAAGGCTGCAGAGTGACAAGAGTATCCTTGATTTCATGACAGTGGAGCAGTCCCATATGGTCTAGCGGCTAGAATGCCTGGTTCTAACCCAGCAGCACGAGCACGACAGTGGCGCATTACCAAACCAATCCCATATGGTCTAGCGGTTAGGATTCCTGGTTTTCACCCAGGCGACCCGGGTTCAACTCCCGGTATGGGAACATGTCTTTAATGTGCCCACAAGCCAATGTGTTCTTTGTCTTAATCCCACGATGGATTAAATGGGGCAAAGTTGTTGGCTGAAGGCAAACATCAGCTAAGCACATGGCATAACGGTTCAGATCAGGACTGTACAGTCTTCAGTGATGAGGATGTACAAAAGCAGGCCTGCAATTATGAGCGGCGAGTCAAGGTGGCTGTTTATGTGAAAATCAAATGAGCTTCTTTGAAACAAGGGTGGGTGCATTAAGGGTACGTCTTTTGCCATCTTACAATGCTGTGATTGCAACCGTTCCTTGACTCTCTGTGAATGGTGATCCTGCCTGTTGATCAGTGCTTATGACAAGTTGCATATGGACAATGATGAAACTGAGCCAAGAGCCCATTGTTAATCAGGGTTGATGAACAGGTTTTAACCAGGACAGGCAGATGTTTTTGTGTCCAAAAAGTATTAAACATGTTTTTCTACAACAGCAAGAGCATCACTGAATGTTCTGAGCTCCTATTTTGTGCTGCACTTTTTCAAGTTTTACTGTCTAGATTTTTGCGATGAGGTCCTCACTCGCAATGGTAGCATGACCGAGCGGTCTAAGGTGCTGGACTTAGGCTCCAGTCTCTTCGGAGGCGTGGGTTCGAATCCCACTGCTGCCATAGTCTTCAGGTTCTTTTCGTGTTTCTTCCATCCCCTACCAATAAATTGTAAGGGCTGCAGTGGAACTCAAATCTGTTACAGAATGTCTGTCAAGTACAATCAAGCAGGAATCTCATCAAGAGCAATTCTTCCAAACCAGGGTGATGTTAGGTGTTGTGCAAGTTTTCCATTCAATAAAGCCTCCAGACAAGCGGTCAGTGGTAGCTAACATTCTTTAATAATAACAAGAACAGAAGCCAAGCTTGGTGAAGGAATGCATCATTGCGGGGCAGACGATGGGCAGAGTCCCTAACTGAGTCTAGCATGGCCTTCAGTTACATACCTCTTACAGGAACTAAAGGCAGTACACAGCTGTTTTCACACCTTTGGTACCCCCACCCCCAAAGAAAGTTTCACACTCCCTTGCCACCTCTTACAGTGGAGAAGGAGACAAAAGACTCCTCCCCCCACTCTGGGTCCTTTATGTGTGAATGCTTCCCTCAAACATCCTGAGATACCATCTGTTACCAGTATGAGTGTGAGAGACATGCTGAAATCCAGTGGCACCAAGGTATTATACAACCACAAAGGGACCATGAGTATGTTAAGCTATTTTCAGATGTGCGCTGCTATTTAACCCTCCGCACCCCATGACAGCAACGGACAGCCAGGAGTTTTTGTAGGTGAATAACATCAACATTTGACAATAATATTGCTCGGTTATGATAGTGAGGTGAGCTGTTGAGGATATCTGTTGGTAGGTGCTGTTCCTGACAATGTAGCTGCTGTTAGCAGAAACTTCTATAAGCTTTGGAGGTAATGCCACCAGACTTGGTCAATTACCCAGAAAACTCTATTGCAATGTGTGACTATAATAAAACTTGGTGTTGCAATGTGTCATTGAGAATTATTTGGAGGAATTTGGAACATCCTAAAAGGATTCTCAGGAATCTGGAACATTCTAATAGAACTCTCAAAAATCCTAAAATAGCTCTTGTGAATTCGAAACATTCTAAAAGAATTCTCAGGAATACAGGGTTAACTTTTGATACTTCTTTTTAAATACTCTCATTTCTACCTTTCCCTAGCCCATCGTTGTAAATAGGAATATCTTTGTAATAACTTACTTGGTTACCTTGTGGTACAAATGTAACACGAGTGTGTGTTACATGAGACCATGCTCTTGCCCTAGTTCCATTTCAGTTAATATCTGTTGAATACAATTTACAGATGTTCAAGAAATAAAACTCTCAAGTCCAATCCACTTCAAGTCCAACTTCAATAGAAGAATCAGAGCCTTCCAGAGACGGTCTCACGTCTCTCATGGTCAGTCATTTTGACCTTTCACTAATGATGTTGAAGTACAGACAGGCAACAATAGCTTCGGCTTTTGTAAGGCATCAGTGGAGAAGAAGATTAACAGAAGAGTGAGCAGGATATTGTTTGTTTTTATAATAATGCGATTAATACATGAATAAAAGAAATTCTTTTGCAAAAGTCATTTACAATGTGCAGGTGTTTCCTATATTTTTATTCACAGTGTCAACACTGACTGTTTAGTGGCTACTCAAGTGTGCTTCAAGTCCACCGCATTGTAAGGTGTTAGATTGTGTGGTCTAAGGATCTGGGTTAAGACTCCAGGCTCCTCACACATGTGGGTTAAAATCCTATTGCTGCAATAAGAGTTTAACCAGGGCAGGCAGATGCTATTGTATCCAAAAACATTCAGGCAAGTATTAAACATGTTTTTCTACAACAGCAAGAGCATCACTGAATGTTCTGGGCTTCTATTTTGTGCTGCACTTTTCAAGTTTTACTATCTAGATTTTTGCGATGAGGTCCTTACTCGCATTGGTAGCATGACCGAGCGGTCTAAGGTGCTGGATTAAGGCTCCAGTCTCTTCGGAGGCGTGGGTTCGAATCCCACTGCTGCCATAGTGTTCTAGCGGCAAAGTTTTGTTTCTTCCATGCCTTACCAATAAATTGTAAGGGCTGCAGTGGAAATCAAATCTGTTATAGAATGTCTGTCAAGTCCAAACATGCAGGAAACCCATCAGGAGCAATTCTTCCAAACCACATTAGGCACGTGCTGTAAAGTCATTTACAACTTGCATGTTTTTCATGTCTTTTTGTTCATGGTCTCATCACTGACTGGTTAGTGGACTTTCCCACATGCCACTCAAGTGTGCTTCAAGTCCAGTCTACTCCCTTGTAATGTGCTTTTGAGCAGAACCTGCAACTGCTGGAGAATTGATTAAGGTGCTGCTATGTTGGTCTCACCAAGGCTGCAGAGTGACAAGAGTATCCTTGATTTCATGACAGTGG
Source organism: Astatotilapia calliptera (assembly GCF_964374335.1). Classification (NCBI taxonomy): domain Eukaryota; kingdom Metazoa; phylum Chordata; class Actinopteri; order Cichliformes; family Cichlidae; genus Astatotilapia; species Astatotilapia calliptera. Next base: position 52,553,383 of record NC_137424.1, read on the forward strand.
AGCAGTCCCATATGGTCTAGCGGCTAGAATGCCTGGTTCTAACCCAGCAGCACGAGCACGACAGTGGCGCATTACCAAACCTATCCCATATGGTCTAGCGGTTAGGATTCCTGGTTTTCACCCAGGCGACCCGGGTTCAACTCCCGGTATGGGAACATGTCTTTAATGTGCCCACAAGCCAATGTGTTCTTTGTGTTAATCCCACGATGGATTAAATGGGGCAAAGTTGTTGGCTGAAGGCAAACATCAGCTAAGCACATGGCATAACGGTTCAGATCAGGACTGTACAGTCTTCAGTGATGAGGATGTACACAAGCAGGCCTGCAATTATGAGCGGCGAGTCAAGGTGGCTGTTTATGTGAAAATCAAATGAGCTTCTTTGAAACAAGGGTGGGTGCATTAAGGGTACGTCTTTTGCCATCTTACAATGCTGTGATTGCAACCGTTCCTTGACTCTCTGTGAATGGTGATCCTGCCTGTTGATCAGTGCTTATGACAAGTTGCATATAGACAATGATGAAACTGAGCCAAGAGCCCATTGTTAATCAGGGTTGATGAACAGGTTTTAACCAGGACAGGCAGATGTTTTTGTGTCCAAAAAGTATTAAACATGTTTTTCTACAACAGCAAGAGCATCACTGAATGTTCTGAGCTCCTATTTTGTGCTGCACTTTTTCAAGTTTTACTGTCTAGATTTTTGCGATGAGGTCCTCACTCGCAATGGTAGCATGACCGAGCGGTCTAAGGTGCTGGATTTAGGCTCCAGTCTCTTCAGAGGCGTGGTTTCGAATCCCACTGCTGCCATAGTCTTCAGGTTCTTTTCGTGTTTCTTCCATCCCCTACCAATAAATTGTAAGGGCTGCAGTGGAACTCAAATCTGTTACAGAATGTCTGTCAAGTACAATCAAGCAGGAATCTCATCAAGAGCAATTCTTCCAAACCAGGGTGATGTTAGGTGTTGTGCAAGTTTTCCATTCAATAAAGCCTCCAGACAAGCGGTCAGTGGTAGCTAACATTCTTTAATAATAACAAGAACAGAAGCCAAGCTTGGTGAAGGAATGCATCATTGCGGGGCAGACGATGGGCAGAGTCCCTAACTGAGTCTAGCATGGCCTTCAGTTACATACCTCTTACAGGAACTAAAGGCAGTACACAGCTGTTTTCACACCTTTGGTACCCCCACCCCCAAAGAAAGTTTCACACTCCCTTGCCACCTCTTACAGTGGAGAAGGAGACAAAAGACTCCTCCCCCCACTCTGGGTCCTTTATGTGTGAATGCTTCCCTCAAACATCCTGAGATACCATCTGTTACCAGTATGAGTGTGAGAGACATGCTGAAATCCAGTGGCACCAAGGTATTATACAACCACAAAGGGACCATGAGTATGTTAAGCTATTTTCAGATGTGCGCTGCTATTTAACCCTCCGCACCCCATGACAGCAACGGACAGCCAGGAGTTTTTGTAGGTGAATAACATCAACATTTGACAATAATATTGCTCGGTTATGATAGTGAGGTGAGCTGTTGAGGATATCTGTTGGTAGGTGCTGTTCCTGACAATGTAGCTGCTGTTAGCAGAAACTTCTATAAGCTTTGGAGGTAATGCCACCAGACTTGGTCAATTACCCAGAAAACTCTATTGCAATGTGTGACTATAATAAAACTTGGTGTTGCAATGTGTCATTGAGAATTATTTGGAGGAATTTGGAACATCCTAAAAGGATTCTCAGGAATCTGGAACATTCCAATAGAACTCTCAAAAATCCTAAAATAGCTCTTGTGAATTCGAAACATTCTAAAAGAATTCTCAGGAATCTGGAACAGTCTAAGAACGCTCAGGAATCTGGAACATTCTAATAGAACTCTCAAAAATCCTAAAATAGCTCTTGTGAATTCGAAACATTCTAAAAGAATTCTCAGGAATACAGGGTTAACTTTTGATACTTCTTTTTAAATACTCTCATTACTACCTTTCCCTAGCCCATCGTTGTAAATAGGAATATCTTTGTAATAACTTACTTGGTTACCTTGTGGTACAAATGTAACACGAGTGTGTGTTACATGAGACTATGCTCTTGCCCTAGTTCCATTTCAGTTAATATCTGTTGAATACAATTTACAGATGTTCAAGAAATAAAACTCTCAAGTCCAATCCACTTCAAGTCCAACTTCAATAGAAGAATCAGAGCCTTCCAGAGACGGTCTCACGTCTCTCATGGTCAGTCATTTTGACCTTTCACTAATGATGTTGAAGTACAGATAGGCAACAATAGCTTCGGCTTTTGTAAGGCATCAGTGGAGAAGAAGATTAACAGAAGAGTGAGCAGGATATTGTTTGTTTTTATAATAATGCGATTAATACATGAATAAAAGAAATTCTTTTGCAAAAGTCATTTACAATGTGCAGGTGTTTCATATATTTTTATTCACAGTGTCAACACTGACTGGTTAGTGGCTACTCAAGTGTGCTTCAAGTCCACCGCATTGTAAGGTGTTAGATTGTGTGGTCTAAGGATCTGGGTTAAGACTCCAGGCTCCTCACACATGTGGGTTGAAATCCTATTGCTGCAATAAGAGTTTAACCAGGGCAGGCACATGCTATTGTATCCAAAAACATTCAGGCAAGTATTAAACATGTTTTTCTAAAACAGCAAGAGCATCACTGAATGTTCTGGGCTTCTATTTTGTGCTGCACTTTTCAAGTTTTACTATCTAGATTTTTGCGATGAGGTCCTTACTCGCATTGGTAGCATGACCGAGCGGTCTAAGGTGCTGGATTAAGGCTCCAGTCTCTTCGGAGGCGTGGGTTCGAATCCCACTGCTGCCATAGTGTTCTAGCGGCAAAGTTTTGTTTCTTCCATGCCTTACCAATAAATTGTAAGGGCTGCAGTGGAAATCAAATCTGTTATAGAATGTCTGTCAAGTCCAAACATGCAGGAAACCCATCAGGAGCAATTCTTCCAAACCACATTAGGCACGTGCTGTAAAGTCATTTACAACTTGCATGTTTTTCATGTCTTTTTGTTCATGGTCTCATCACTGACTGGTTAGTGGACTTTCCCACATGCCACTCAAGTGTGCTTCAAGTCCAGTCCACTCCCTTGTAATGTGCTTTTGAGCAGAACCTGCAACTGCTGGAGAATTGATTAAGGTGCTGCTATGTTGGTCTCACCAAGGCTGCAGAGTGACAAGAGTATCCTTGATTTCATGACAGTGGAGCAGTCCCATATGGTCTAGCGGCTAGAATGCCTGGTTCTAACCCAGCAGCACGAGCACGACAGTGGCGCATTACCAAACCAATCCCATATGGTCTAGCGGTTAGGATTCCTGGTTTTCACCCAGGCGACCCGGGTTCAACTCCCGGTATGGGAACATGTCTTTAATGTGCCCACAAGCCAATGTGTTCTTTGTGTTAATCCCACGATGGATTACATAGGGCAAAGTTGTTGGCTGAAGGCAAACATCAGGTAAGGCTAAGCACATGGCATAACGGTTCAGATCAGGACTGTACAGTCTTCAGTGATGAGGATGTACACAAGCAGGCCTGCAATTATGAGCGGCGAGTCAAGGTGGCTGTTTATGTGAAAATCAAATGAGCTTCTTTGAAACAAGGGTGGGTGCATTAAGGGTACGTCTCTTGCCATCTTACAATGCTGTGATTGGAACCCTTCCTTGACTCTCTGTGAATGGTGATCCTGCCTGTTGATCAGTGCTTATGACAAGTTGCATATGGACAATGATGAAACTGAGCCAAGAGCCCATTGTTAATCAGGGTTGATGAACAGGTTTTAACCAGGACAGGCAGATGTTTTTGTGTCCAAAAAGTATTAAACATGTTTTTCTACAACAGTAAGAGCATCACTGAATGTTCTGAGCTCCTATTTTGTGCTGCACTTTTTCAAGTTTTACTGTCTAGAGTTTTGCGATGAGGTCCTCACTCGCAATGGTAGCATGACCGAGCGGTCTAAGGTGCTGGATTTAGGCTCCAGTCTCTTCGGAGGCGTGGGTTCGAATCCCACTGCTGCCATAGTCTTCAGGTTCTTTTCGTGTTTCTTCCATCCCCTACCAATAAATTGTAAGGGCTGCAGTGGAACTCAAATCTGTTACAGAATGTCTGTCAAGTACAATCAAGCAGGAATCTCATCAAGAGCAATTCTTCCAAACCAGGGTGATGTTAGGTGTTGTGCAAGTTTTCCATTCAATAAAGCCTCCAGACAAGCGGTCAGTGGTAGCTAACATTCTTTAATAATAACAAGAACAGAAGCCAAGCTTGGTGAAGGAATGCATCATTGCGGGGCAGACGATGGGCAGAGTCCCTAACTGAGTCTAGCATGGCCTTCAGTTACATACCTCTTACAGGAACTAAAGGCAGTACACAGCTGTTTTCACACCTTTGGTACCCCCACCCCCAAAGAAAGTTTCACACTCCCTTGCCACCTCTTACAGTGGAGAAGGAGACAAAAGACTCCTCCCCCCACTCTGGGTCCTTTATGTGTGAATGCTTCCCTCAAACATCCTGAGATACCATCTGTTACCAGTATGAGTGTGAGAGACATGCTGAAATCCAGTGGCACCAAGGTATTATACAACCACAAAGGGACCATGAGTATGTTAAGCTATTTTCAGATGTGCGCTGCTATTTAACCCTCCGCACCCCATGACAGCAACGGACAGCCAGGAGTTTTTGTAGGTGAATAACATCAACATTTGACAATAATATTGCTCGGTTATGATAGTGAGGTGAGCTGTTGAGGATATCTGTTGGTAGGTGCTGTTCCTGACAATGTAGCTGCTGTTAGCAGAAACTTCTATAAGCTTTGGAGGTAATGCCACCAGACTTGGTCAATTACCCAGAAAACTCTATTGCAATGTGTGACTATAATAAAACTTGGTGTTGCAATGTGTCATTGAGAATTATTTGGAGGAATTTGGAACATCCTAAAAGGATTCTCAGGAATCTGGAACATTCCAATAGAACTCTCAAAAATCCTAAAATAGCTCTTGTGAATTCGAAACATTCTAAAAGAATTCTCAGGAATCTGGAACAGTCTAAGAACGCTCAGGAATCTGGAACATTCTAATAGAACTCTCAAAAATCCTAAAATAGCTCTTGTGAATTCGAAACATTCTAAAAGAATTCTCAGGAATACAGGGTTAACTTTTGATACTTCTTTTTAAATACTCTCATTACTACCTTTCCCTAGCCCATCGTTGTAAATAGGAATATCTTTGTAATAACTTACTTGGTTACCTTGTGGTACAAATGTAACACGAGTGTGTGTTACATGAGACTATGCTCTTGCCCTAGTTCCATTTCAGTTAATATCTGTTGAATACAATTTACAGATGTTCAAGAAATAAAACTCTCAAGTCCAATCCACTTCAAGTCCAACTTCAATAGAAGAATCAGAGCCTTCCAGAGACGGTCTCACGTCTCTCATGGTCAGTCATTTTGACCTTTCACTAATGATGTTGAAGTACAGATAGGCAACAATAGCTTCGGCTTTTGTAAGGCATCAGTGGAGAAGAAGATTAACAGAAGAGTGAGCAGGATATTGTTTGTTTTTATAATAATGCGATTAATACATGAATAAAAGAAATTCTTTTGCAAAAGTCATTTACAATGTGCAGGTGTTTCATATATTTTTATTCACAGTGTCAACACTGACTGGTTAGTGGCTACTCAAGTGTGCTTCAAGTCCACCGCATTGTAAGGTGTTAGATTGTGTGGTCTAAGGATCTGGGTTAAGACTCCAGGCTCCTCACACATGTGGGTTGAAATCCTATTGCTGCAATAAGAGTTTAACCAGGGCAGGCACATGCTATTGTATCCAAAAACATTCAGGCAAGTATTAAACATGTTTTTCTAAAACAGCAAGAGCATCACTGAATGTTCTGGGCTTCTATTTTGTGCTGCACTTTTCAAGTTTTACTATCTAGATTTTTGCGATGAGGTCCTTACTCGCATTGGTAGCATGACCGAGCGGTCTAAGGTGCTGGATTAAGGCTCCAGTCTCTTCGGAGGCGTGGGTTCGAATCCCACTGCTGCCATAGTGTTCTAGCGGCAAAGTTTTGTTTCTTCCATGCCTTACCAATAAATTGTAAGGGCTGCAGTGGAAATCAAATCTGTTATAGAATGTCTGTCAAGTCCAAACATGCAGGAAACCCATCAGGAGCAATTCTTCCAAACCACATTAGGCACGTGCTGTAAAGTCATTTACAACTTGCATGTTTTTCATGTCTTTTTGTTCATGGTCTCATCACTGACTGGTTAGTGGACTTTCCCACATGCCACTCAAGTGTGCTTCAAGTCCAGTCCACTCCCTTGTAATGTGCTTTTGAGCAGAACCTGCAACTGCTGGAGAATTGATTAAGGTGCTGCTATGTTGGTCTCACCAAGGCTGCAGAGTGACAAGAGTATCCTTGATTTCATGACAGTGGAGCAGTCCCATATGGTCTAGCGGCTAGAATGCCTGGTTCTAACCCAGCAGCACGAGCACGACAGTGGCGCATTACCAAACCAATCCCATATGGTCTAGCGGTTAGGATTCCTGGTTTTCACCCAGGCGACCCGGGTTCAACTCCCGGTATGGGAACATGTCTTTAATGTGCCCACAAGCCAATGTGTTCTTTGTGTTAATCCCACGATGGATTACATAGGGCAAAGTTGTTGGCTGAAGGCAAACATCAGGTAAGGCTAAGCACATGGCATAACGGTTCAGATCAGGACTGTACAGTCTTCAGTGATGAGGATGTACACAAGCAGGCCTGCAATTATGAGCGGCGAGTCAAGGTGGCTGTTTATGTGAAAATCAAATGAGCTTCTTTGAAACAAGGGTGGGTGCATTAAGGGTACGTCTCTTGCCATCTTACAATGCTGTGATTGGAACCCTTCCTTGACTCTCTGTGAATGGTGATCCTGCCTGTTGATCAGTGCTTATGACAAGTTGCATATGGACAATGATGAAACTGAGCCAAGAGCCCATTGTTAATCAGGGTTGATGAACAGGTTTTAACCAGGACAGGCAGATGTTTTTGTGTCCAAAAAGTATTAAACATGTTTTTCTACAACAGTAAGAGCATCACTGAATGTTCTGAGCTCCTATTTTGTGCTGCACTTTTTCAAGTTTTACTGTCTAGAGTTTTGCGATGAGGTCCTCACTCGCAATGGTAGCATGACTGAGCGGTCTAAGGTGCTGGATTTAGGCTCCAGTCTCTTCGGAGGCGTGGGTTCGAATCCCACTGCTGCCATAGTCTTCAGGTTCTTTTCGTGTTTCTTCCATCCCCTACCAATAAATTGTAAGGGCTGCAGTGGAACTCAAATCTGTTACAGAATGTCTGTCAAGTACAATCAAGCAGGAATCTCATCAAGAGCAATTCTTCCAAACCAGGGTGATGTTAGGTGTTGTGCAAGTTTTCCATTCAATAAAGCCTCCAGACAAGCGGTCAGTGGTAGCTAACATTCTTTAATAATAACAAGAACAGAAGCCAAGCTTGGTGAAGGAATGCATCATTGCGGGGCAGACGATGGGCAGAGTCCCTAACTGAGTCTAGCATGGCCTTCAGTTACATACCTCTTACAGGAACTAAAGGCAGTACACAGCTGTTTTCACACCTTTGGTACCCCCACCCCCAAAGAAAGTTTCACACTCCCTTGCCACCTCTTACAGTGGAGAAGGAGACAAAAGACTCCTCCCCCCACTCTGGGTCCTTTATGTGTGAATGCTTCCCTCAAACATCCTGAGATACCATCTGTTACCAGTATGAGTGTGAGAGACATGCTGAAATCCAGTGGCACCAAGGTATTATACAACCACAAAGGGACCATGAGTATGTTAAGCTATTTTCAGATGTGCGCTGCTATTTAACCCTCCGCACCCCATGACAGCAACGGACAGCCAGGAGTTTTTGTAGGTGAATAACATCAACATTTGACAATAATATTGCTCGGTTATGATAGTGAGGTGAGCTGTTGAGGATATCTGTTGGTAGGTGCTGGTCCTGACAATGTAGCTGCTGTTAGCAGAAACTTCTATAAGCTTTGGAGGTAATGCCACCAGACTTGGTCAATTACCCAGAAAACTCTATTGCAATGTGTGACTATAATAAAACTTGGTGTTGCAATGTGTCATTGAGAATTATTTGGAGGAATTTGGAACATCCTAAAAGGATTCTCAGGAATCTGGAACATTCCAATAGAACTCTCAAAAATCCTAAAATAGCTCTTGTGAATTCGAAACATTCTAAAAGAATTCTCAGGAATCTGGAACAGTCTAAGAACGCTCAGGAATCTGGAACATTCTAATAGAACTCTCAAAAATCCTAAAATAGCTCTTGTGAATTCGAAACATTCTAAAAGAATTCTCAGGAATACAGGGTTAACTTTTGATACTTCTTTTTAAATACTCTCATTACTACCTTTCCCTAGCCCATCGTTGTAAATAGGAATATCTTTGTAATAACTTACTTGGTTACCTTGTGGTACAAATGTAACACGAGTGTGTGTTACATGAGACTATGCTCTTGCCCTAGTTCCATTTCAGTTAATATCTGTTGAATACAATTTACAGATGTTCAAGAAATAAAACTCTCAAGTCCAATCCACTTCAAGTCCAACTTCAATAGAAGAATCAGAGCCTTCCAGAGACGGTCTCACGTCTCTCATGGTCAGTCATTTTGACCTTTCACTAATGATGTTGAAGTACAGATAGGCAACAATAGCTTCGGCTTTTGTAAGGCATCAGTGGAGAAGAAGATTAACAGAAGAGTGAGCAGGATATTGTTTGTTTTTATAATAATGCGATTAATACATGAATAAAAGAAATTCTTTTGCAAAAGTCATTTACAATGTGCAGGTGTTTCATATATTTTTATTCACAGTGTCAACACTGACTGGTTAGTGGCTACTCAAGTGTGCTTCAAGTCCACCGCATTGTAAGGTGTTAGATTGTGTGGTCTAAGGATCTGGGTTAAGACTCCAGGCTCCTCACACATGTGGGTTGAAATCCTATTGCTGCAATAAGAGTTTAACCAGGGCAGGCAGATGCTATTGTATCCAAAAACATTCAGGCAAGTATTAAACATGTTTTTCTAAAACAGCAAGAGCATCACTGAATGTTCTGGGCTTCTATTTTGTGCTGCACTTTTCAAGTTTTACTATCTAGATTTTTGCGATGAGGTCCTTACTCGCATTGGTAGCATGACCGAGCGGTCTAAGGTGCTGGATTAAGGCTCCAGTCTCTTCGGAGGCGTGGGTTCGAATCCCACTGCTGCCATAGTGTTCTAGCGGCAAAGTTTTGTTTCTTCCATGCCTTACCAATAAATTGTAAGGGCTGCAGTGGAAATCAAATCTGTTATAGAATGTCTGTCAAGTCCAAACATGCAGGAAACCCATCAGGAGCAATTCTTCCAAACCACATTAGGCACGTGCTGTAAAGTCATTTACAACTTGCGTGTTTTTCATGTCTTTTTGTTCATGGTCTCATCACTGACTGGTTAGTGGACTTTCCCACATGCCACTCAAGTGTGCTTCAAGTCCAGTCCACTCCCTTGTAATGTGCTTTTGAGCAGAACCTGCAACTGCTGGAGAATTGATTAAGGTGCTGCTATGTTGGTCTCACCAAGGCTGCAGAGTGACAAGAGTATCCTTGATTTCATGACAGTGGAGCAGTCCCATATGGTCTAGCGGCTAGAATGCCTGGTTCTAACCCAGCAGCACGAGCACGACAGTGGCGCATTACCAAACCAATCCCATATGGTCTAGCGGTTAGGATTCCTGGTTTTCACCCAGGCGACCCGGGTTCAACTCCCGGTATGGGAACATGTCTTTAATGTGCCCACAAGCCAATGTGTTCTTTGTGTTAATCCCACGATGGATTACATAGGGCAAAGTTGTTGGCTGAAGGCAAACATCAGGTAAGGCTAAGCACATGGCATAACGGTTCAGATCAGGACTGTACAGTCTTCAGTGATGAGGATGTACACAAGCAGGCCTGCAATTATGAGCGGCGAGTCAAGGTGGCTGTTTATGTGAAAATCAAATGAGCTTCTTTGAAACAAGGGTGGGTGCATTAAGGGTACGTCTCTTGCCATCTTACAATGCTGTGATTGGAACCCTTCCTTGACTCTCTGTGAATGGTGATCCTGCCTGTTGATCAGTGCTTATGACAAGTTGCATATGGACAATGATGAAACTGAGCCAAGAGCCCATTGTTAATCAGGGTTGATGAACAGGTTTTAACCAGGACAGGCAGATGTTTTTGTGTCCAAAAAGTATTAAACATGTTTTTCTACAACAGTAAGAGCATCACTGAATGTTCTGAGCTCCTATTTTGTGCTGCACTTTTTCAAGTTTTACTGTCTAGAGTTTTGCGATGAGGTCCTCACTCGCAATGGTAGCATGACCGAGCGGTCTAAGGTGCTGGATTTAGGCTCCAGTCTCTTCGGAGGCGTGTGTTCGAATCCCACTGCTGCCATAGTCTTCAGGTTCTTTTCGTGTTTCTTCCATCCCCTACCAATAAATTGTAAGGGCTGCAGTGGAACTCAAATCTGTTACAGAATGTCTGTCAAGTACAATCAAGCAGGAATCTCATCAAGAGCAATTCTTCCAAACCAGGGTGATGTTAGGTGTTGTGCAAGTTTTCCATTCAATAAAGCCTCCAGACAAGCGGTCAGTGGTAGCTAACATTCTTTAATAATAACAAGAACAGAAGCCAAGCTTGGTGAAGGAATGCATCATTGCGGGGCAGACGATGGGCAGAGTCCCTAACTGAGTCTAGCATGGCCTTCAGTTACATACCTCTTACAGGAACTAAAGGCAGTACACAGCTGTTTTCACACCTTTGGTACCCCCACCCCCAAAGAAAGTTTCACACTCCCTTGCCACCTCTTACAGTGGAGAAGGAGACAAAAGACTCCTCCCCCCACTCTGGGTCCTTTATGTGTGAATGCTTCCCTCAAACATCCTGAGATACCATCTGTTACCAGTATGAGTGTGAGAGACATGCTGAAATCCAGTGGCACCAAGGTATTATACAACCACAAAGGGACCATGAGTATGTTAAGCTATTTTCAGATGTGCGCTGCTATTTAACCCTCCGCACCCCATGACAGCAACGGACAGCCAGGAGTTTTTGTAGGTGAATAACATCAACATTTGACAATAATATTGCTCGGTTATGATAGTGAGGTGAGCTGTTGAGGATATCTGTTGGTAGGTGCTGTTCCTGACAATGTAGCTGCTGTTAGCAGAAACTTCTATAAGCTTTGGAGGTAATGCCACCAGACTTGGTCAATTACCCAGAAAACTCTATTGCAATGTGTGACTATAATAAAACTTGGTGTTGCAATGTGTCATTGAGAATTATTTGGAGGAATTTGGAACATCCTAAAAGGATTCTCAGGAATCTGGAACATTCCAATAGAACTCTCAAAAATCCTAAAATAGCTCTTGTGAATTCGAAACATTCTAAAAGAATTCTCAGGAATCTGGAACAGTCTAAGAACGCTCAGGAATCTGGAACATTCTAATAGAACTCTCAAAAATCCTAAAATAGCTCTTGTGAATTCGAAACATTCTAAAAGAATTCTCAGGAATACAGGGTTAACTTTTGATACTTCTTTTTAAATACTCTCATTACTACCTTTCCCTAGCCCATCGTTGTAAATAGGAATATCTTTGTAATAACTTACTTGGTTACCTTGTGGTACAAATGTAACACGAGTGTGTGTTACATGAGACTATGCTCTTGCCCTAGTTCCATTTCAGTTAATATCTGTTGAATACAATTTACAGATGTTCAAGAAATAAAACTCTCAAGTCCAATCCACTTCAAGTCCAACTTCAATAGAAGAATCAGAGCCTTCCAGAGACGGTCTCACGTCTCTCATGGTCAGTCATTTTGACCTTTCACTAATGATGTTGAAGTACAGATAGGCAACAATAGCTTCGGCTTTTGTAAGGCATCAGTGGAGAAGAAGATTAACAGAAGAGTGAGCAGGATATTGTTTGTTTTTATAATAATGCGATTAATACATGAATAAAAGAAATTCTTTTGCAAAAGTCATTTACAATGTGCAGGTGTTTCATATATTTTTATTCACAGTGTCAACACTGACTGGTTAGTGGCTACTCAAGTGTGCTTCAAGTCCACCGCATTGTAAGGTGTTAGATTGTGTGGTCTAAGGATCTGGGTTAAGACTCCAGGCTCCTCACACATGTGGGTTGAAATCCTATTGCTGCAATAAGAGTTTAACCAGGGCAGGCAGATGCTATTGTATCCAAAAACATTCAGGCAAGTATTAAACATGTTTTTCTAAAACAGCAAGAGCATCACTGAATGTTCTGGGCTTCTATTTTGTGCTGCACTTTTCAAGTTTTACTATCTAGATTTTTGCGATGAGGTCCTTACTCGCATTGGTAGCATGACCGAGCGGTCTAAGGTGCTGGATTAAGGCTCCAGTCTCTTCGGAGGCGTGGGTTCGAATCCCACTGCTGCCATAGTGTTCTAGCGGCAAAGTTTTGTTTCTTCCATGCCTTACCAATAAATTGTAAGGGCTGCAGTGGAAATCAAATCTGTTATAGAATGTCTGTCAAGTCCAAACATGCAGGAAACCCATCAGGAGCAATTCTTCCAAACCACATTAGGCACGTGCTGTAAAGTCATTTACAACTTGCGTGTTTTTCATGTCTTTTTGTTCATGGTCTCATCACTGACTGGTTAGTGGACTTTCCCACATGCCACTCAAGTGTGCTTCAAGTCCAGTCCACTCCCTTGTAATGTGCTTTTGAGCAGAACCTGCAACTGCTGGAGAATTGATTAAGGTGCTGCTATGTTGGTCTCACCAAGGCTGCAGAGTGACAAGAGTATCCTTGATTTCATGACAGTGGAGCAGTCCCATATGGTCTAGCGGCTAGAATGCCTGGTTCTAACCCAGCAGCACGAGCACGACAGTGGCGCATTACCAAACCAATCCCATATGGTCTAGCGGTTAGGATTCCTGGTTTTCACCCAGGCGACCCGGGTTCAACTCCCGGTATGGGAACATGTCTTTAATGTGCCCACAAGCCAATGTGTTCTTTGTGTTAATCCCACGATGGATTACATAGGGCAAAGTTGTTGGCTGAAGGCAAACATCAGGTAAGGCTAAGCACATGGCATAACGGTTCAGATCAGGACTGTACAGTCTTCAGTGATGAGGATGTACACAAGCAGGCCTGCAATTATGAGCGGCGAGTCAAGGTGGCTGTTTATGTGAAAATCAAATGAGCTTCTTTGAAACAAGGGTGGGTGCATTAAGGGTACGTCTCTTGCCATCTTACAATGCTGTGATTGGAACCCTTCCTTGACTCTCTGTGAATGGTGATCCTGCCTGTTGATCAGTGCTTATGACAAGTTGCATATGGACAATGATGAAACTGAGCCAAGAGCCCATTGTTAATCAGGGTTGATGAACAGGTTTTAACCAGGACAGGCAGAAGTTTTTGTGTCCAAAAAGTATTAAACATGTTTTTCTACAACAGTAAGAGCATCACTGAATGTTCTGAGCTCCTATTTTGTGCTGCACTTTTTCAAGTTTTACTGTCTAGAGTTTTGCGATGAGGTCCTCACTCGCAATGGTAGCATGACCGAGCGGTCTAAGGTGCTGGATTTAGGCTCCAGTCTCTTCGGAGGCGTGGGTTCGAATCCCACTGCTGCCATGGTCTTCAGGTTCTTTTCGTGTTTCTTCCATCCCCTACCAATAAATTGTAAGGGCTGCAGTGGAACTCAAATCTGTTACAGAATGTCTGTCAAGTACAATCAAGCAGGAATCTCATCAAGAGCAATTCTTCCAAACCAGGGTGATGTTAGGTGTTGTGCAAGTTTTCCATTCAATAAAGCCTCCAGACAAGCGGTCAGTGGTAGCTAACATTCTTTAATAATAACAAGAACAGAAGCCAAGCTTGGTGAAGGAATGCATCATTGCGGGGCAGACGATGGGCAGAGTCCCTAACTGAGTCTAGCATGGCCTTCAGTTACATACCTCTTACAGGAACTAAAGGCAGTACACAGCTGTTTTCACACCTTTGGTACCCCCACCCCCAAAGAAAGTTTCACACTCCCTTGCCACCTCTTACAGTGGAGAAGGAGACAAAAGACTCCTCCCCCCACTCTGGGTCCTTTATGTGTGAATGCTTCCCTCAAACATCCTGAGATACCATCTGTTACCAGTATGAGTGTGAGAGACATGCTGAAATCCAGTGGCACCAAGGTATTATACAACCACAAAGGGACCATGAGTATGTTAAGCTATTTTCAGATGTGCGCTGCTATTTAACCCTCCGCACCCCATGACAGCAACGGACAGCCAGGAGTTTTTGTAGGTGAATAACATCAACATTTGACAATAATATTGCTCGGTTATGATAGTGAGGTGAGCTGTTGAGGATATCTGTTGGTAGGTGCTGTTCCTGACAATGTAGCTGCTGTTAGCAGAAACTTCTATAAGCTTTGGAGGTAATGCCACCAGACTTGGTCAATTACCCAGAAAACTCTATTGCAATGTGTGACTATAATAAAACTTGGTGTTGCAATGTGTCATTGAGAATTATTTGGAGGAATTTGGAACATCCTAAAAGGATTCTCAGGAATCTGGAACATTCCAATAGAACTCTCAAAAATCCTAAAATAGCTCTTGTGAATTCGAAACATTCTAAAAGAATTCTCAGGAATCTGGAACAGTCTAAGAACGCTCAGGAATCTGGAACATTCTAATAGAACTCTCAAAAATCCTAAAATAGCTCTTGTGAATTCGAAACATTCTAAAAGAATTCTCAGGAATACAGGGTTAACTTTTGATACTTCTTTTTAAATACTCTCATTACTACCTTTCCCTAGCCCATCGTTGTAAATAGGAATATCTTTGTAATAACTTACTTGGTTACCTTGTGGTACAAATGTAACACGAGTGTGTGTTACATGAGACTATGCTCTTGCCCTAGTTCCATTTCAGTTAATATCTGTTGAATACAATTTACAGATGTTCAAGAAATAAAACTCTCAAGTCCAATCCACTTCAAGTCCAACTTCAATAGAAGAATCAGAGCCTTCCAGAGACGGTCTCACGTCTCTCATGGTCAGTCATTTTGACCTTTCACTAATGATGTTGAAGTACAGATAGGCAACAATAGCTTCGGCTTTTGTAAGGCATCAGTGGAGAAGAAGATTAACAGAAGAGTGAGCAGGATATTGTTTGTTTTTATAATAATGCGATTAATACATGAATAAAAGAAATTCTTTTGCAAAAGTCATTTACAATGTGCAGGTGTTTCATATATTTTTATTCACAGTGTCAACACTGACTGGTTAGTGGCTACTCAAGTGTGCTTCAAGTCCACCGCATTGTAAGGTGTTAGATTGTGTGGTCTAAGGATCTGGGTTAAGACTCCAGGCTCCTCACACATGTGGGTTGAAATCCTATTGCTGCAATAAGAGTTTAACCAGGGCAGGCAGATGCTATTGTATCCAAAAACATTCAGGCAAGTATTAAACATGTTTTTCTAAAACAGCAAGAGCATCACTGAATGTTCTGGGCTTCTATTTTGTGCTGCACTTTTCAAGTTTAATATCTAGATTTTTGCGATGAGGTCCTTACTCGCATTGGTAGCATGACCGAGCGGTCTAAGGTGCTGGATTAAGGCTCCAGTCTCTTCGGAGGCGTGGGTTCGAATCCCACTCCTGCCATAGTGTTCTAGCAGCAAAGTTTTGTTTCTTCCATGCCTTACCAATAAATTGTAAGGGCTGCAGTGGAAATCAAATCTGTTATAGAATGTCTGTCAAGTCCAAACATGCAGGAAACCCATCAGGAGCAATTCTTCCAAACCACATTAGGCACGTGCTGTAAAGTCATTTACAACTTGCGTGTTTTTCATGTCTTTTTGTTCATGGTCTCATCACTGACTGGTTAGTGGACTTTCCCACATGCCACTCAAGTGTGCTTCAAGTCCAGTCCACTCCCTTGTAATGTGCTTTTGAGCAGAACCTGCAACTGCTGGAGAATTGATTAAGGTGCTGCTATGTTGGTCTCACCAAGGCTGCAGAGTGACAAGAGTATCCTTGATTTCATGACAGTGGAGCAGTCCCATATGGTCTAGCGGCTAGAATGCCTGGTTCTAACCCAGCAGCACGAGCACGACAGTGGCGCATTACCAAACCAATCCCATATGGTCTAGCGGTTAGGATTCCTGGTTTTCACCCAGGCGACCCGGGTTCAACTCCCGGTATGGGAACATGTCTTTAATGTGCCCACAAGCCAATGTGTTCTTTGTGTTAATCCCACGATGGATTACATAGGGCAAAGTTGTTGGCTGAAGGCAAACATCAGGTAAGGCTAAGCACATGGCATAACGGTTCAGATCAGGACTGTACAGTCTTCAGTGATGAGGATGTACACAAGCAGGCCTGCAATTATGAGCGGCGAGTCAAGGTGGCTGTTTATGTGAAAATCAAATGAGCTTCTTTGAAACAAGGGTGGGTGCATTAAGGGTACGTCTCTTGCCATCTTACAATGCTGTGATTGGAACCCTTCCTTGACTCTCTGTGAATGGTGATCCTGCCTGTTGATCAGTGCTTATGACAAGTTGCATATGGACAATGATGAAACTGAGCCAAGAGCCCATTGTTAATCAGGGTTGATGAACAGGTTTTAACCAGGACAGGCAGATGTTTTTGTGTCCAAAAAGTATTAAACATGTTTTTCTACAACAGTAAGAGCATCACTGAATGTTCTGAGCTCCTATTTTGTGCTGCACTTTTTCAAGTTTTACTGTCTAGAGTTTTGCGATGAGGTCCTCACTCGCAATGGTAGCATGACCGAGCGGTCTAAGGTGCTGGATTTAGGCTCCAGTCTCTTCGGAGGCGTGGGTTCGAATCCCACTGCTGCCATAGTCTTCAGGTTCTTTTCGTGTTTCTTCCATCCCCTACCAATAAATTGTAAGGGCTGCAGTGGAACTCAAATCTGTTACAGAATGTCTGTCAAGTACAATCAAGCAGGAATCTCATCAAGAGCAATTCTTCCAAACCAGGGTGATGTTAGGTGTTGTGCAAGTTTTCCATTCAATAAAGCCTCCAGACAAGCGGTCAGTGGTAGCTAACATTCTTTAATAATAACAAGAACAGAAGCCAAGCTTGGTGAAGGAATGCATCATTGCGGGGCAGACGATGGGCAGAGTCCCTAACTGAGTCTAGCATGGCCTTCAGTTACATACCTCTTACAGGAACTAAAGGCAGTACACAGCTGTTTTCACACCTTTGGTACCCCCACCCCCAAAGAAAGTTTCACACTCCCTTGCCACCTCTTACAGTGGAGAAGGAGACAAAAGACTCCTCCCCCCACTCTGGGTCCTTTATGTGTGAATGCTTCCCTCAAACATCCTGAGATACCATCTGTTACCAGTATGAGTGTGAGAGACATGCTGAAATCCAGTGGCACCAAGGTATTATACAACCACAAAGGGACCATGAGTATGTTAAGCTATTTTCAGATGTGCGCTGCTATTTAACCCTCCGCACCCCATGACAGCAACGGACAGCCAGGAGTTTTTGTAGGTGAATAACATCAACATTTGACAATAATATTGCTCGGTTATGATAGTGAGGTGAGCTGTTGAGGATATCTGTTGGTAGGTGCTGTTCCTGACAATGTAGCTGCTGTTAGCAGAAACTTCTATAAGCTTTGGAGGTAATGCCACCAGACTTGGTCAATTACCCAGAAAACTCTATTGCAATGTGTGACTATAATAAAACTTGGTGTTGCAATGTGTCATTGAGAATTATTTGGAGGAATTTGGAACATCCTAAAAGGATTCTCAGGAATCTGGAACATTCCAATAGAACTCTCAAAAATCCTAAAATAGCTCTTGTGAATTCGAAACATTCTAAAAGAATTCTCAGGAATCTGGAACAGTCTAAGAACGCTCAGGAATCTGGAACATTCTAATAGAACTCTCAAAAATCCTAAAATAGCTCTTGTGAATTCGAAACATTCTAAAAGAATTCTCAGGAATACAGGGTTAACTTTTGATACTTCTTTTTAAATACTCTCATTACTACCTTTCCCTAGCCCATCGTTGTAAATAGGAATATCTTTGTAATAACTTACTTGGTTACCTTGTGGTACAAATGTAACACGAGTGTGTGTTACATGAGACTATGCTCTTGCCCTAGTTCCATTTCAGTTAATATCTGTTGAATACAATTTACAGATGTTCAAGAAATAAAACTCTCAAGTCCAATCCACTTCAAGTCCAACTTCAATAGAAGAATCAGAGCCTTCCAGAGACGGTCTCACGTCTCTCATGGTCAGTCATTTTGACCTTTCACTAATGATGTTGAAGTACAGATAGGCAACAATAGCTTCGGCTTTTGTAAGGCATCAGTGGAGAAGAAGATTAACAGAAGAGTGAGCAGGATATTGTTTGTTTTTATAATAATGCGATTAATACATGAATAAAAGAAATTCTTTTGCAAAAGTCATTTACAATGTGCAGGTGTTTCATATATTTTTATTCACAGTGTCAACACTGACTGGTTAGTGGCTACTCAAGTGTGCTTCAAGTCCACCGCATTGTAAGGTGTTAGATTGTGTGGTCTAAGGATCTGGGTTAAGACTCCAGGCTCCTCACACATGTGGGTTGAAATCCTATTGCTGCAATAAGAGTTTAACCAGGGCAGGCAGATGCTATTGTATCCAAAAACATTCAGGCAAGTATTAAACATGTTTTTCTAAAACAGCAAGAGCATCACTGAATGTTCTGGGCTTCTATTTTGTGCTGCACTTTTCAAGTTTAATATCTAGATTTTTGCGATGAGGTCCTTACTCGCATTGGTAGCATGACCGAGCGGTCTAAGGTGCTGGATTAAGGCTCCAGTCTCTTCGGAGGCGTGGGTTCGAATCCCACTCCTGCCATAGTGTTCTAGCAGCAAAGTTTTGTTTCTTCCATGCCTTACCAATAAATTGTAAGGGCTGCAGTGGAAATCAAATCTGTTATAGAATGTCTGTCAAGTCCAAACATGCAGGAAACCCATCAGGAGCAATTCTTCCAAACCACATTAGGCACGTGCTGTAAAGTCATTTACAACTTGCGTGTTTTTCATGTCTTTTTGTTCATGGTCTCATCACTGACTGGTTAGTGGACTTTCCCACATGCCACTCAAGTGTGCTTCAAGTCCAGTCCACTCCCTTGTAATGTGCTTTTGAGCAGAACCTGCAACTGCTGGAGAATTGATTAAGGTGCTGCTATGTTGGTCTCACCAAGGCTGCAGAGTGACAAGAGTATCCTTGATTTCATGACAGTGGAGCAGTCCCATATGGTCTAGCGGCTAGAATGCCTGGTTCTAACCCAGCAGCACGAGCACGACAGTGGCGCATTACCAAACCAATCCCATATGGTCTAGCGGTTAGGATTCCTGGTTTTCACCCAGGCGACCCGGGTTCAACTCCCGGTATGGGAACATGTCTTTAATGTGCCCACAAGCCAATGTGTTCTTTGTGTTAATCCCACGATGGATTACATAGGGCAAAGTTGTTGGCTGAAGGCAAACATCAGGTAAGGCTAAGCACATGGCATAACGGTTCAGATCAGGACTGTACAGTCTTCAGTGATGAGGATGTACACAAGCAGGCCTGCAATTATGAGCGGCGAGTCAAGGTGGCTGTTTATGTGAAAATCAAATGAGCTTCTTTGAAACAAGGGTGGGTGCATTAAGGGTACGTCTCTTGCCATCTTACAATGCTGTGATTGGAACCCTTCCTTGACTCTCTGTGAATGGTGATCCTGCCTGTTGATCAGTGCTTATGACAAGTTGCATATGGACAATGATGAAACTGAGCCAAGAGCCCATTGTTAATCAGGGTTGATGAACAGGTTTTAACCAGGACAGGCAGATGTTTTTGTGTCCAAAAAGTATTAAACATGTTTTTCTACAACAGTAAGAGCATCACTGAATGTTCTGAGCTCCTATTTTGTGCTGCACTTTTTCAAGTTTTACTGTCTAGAGTTTTGCGATGAGGTCCTCACTCGCAATGGTAGCATGACCGAGCGGTCTAAGGTGCTGGATTTAGGCTCCAGTCTCTTCGGAGGCGTGGGTTCGAATCCCACTGCTGCCATAGTCTTCAGGTTCTTTTCGTGTTTCTTCCATCCCCTACCAATAAATTGTAAGGGCTGCAGTGGAACTCAAATCTGTTACAGAATGTCTGTCAAGTACAATCAAGCAGGAATCTCATCAAGAGCAATTCTTCCAAACCAGGGTGATGTTAGGTGTTGTGCAAGTTTTCCATTCAATAAAGCCTCCAGACAAGCGGTCAGTGGTAGCTAACATTCTTTAATAATAACAAGAACAGAAGCCAAGCTTGGTGAAGGAATGCATCATTGCGGGGCAGACGATGGGCAGAGTCCCTAACTGAGTCTAGCATGGCCTTCAGTTACATACCTCTTACAGGAACTAAAGGCAGTACACAGCTGTTTTCACACCTTTGGTACCCCCACCCCCAAAGAAAGTTTCACACTCCCTTGCCACCTCTTACAGTGGAGAAGGAGACAAAAGACTCCTCCCCCCACTCTGGGTCCTTTATGTGTGAATGCTTCCCTCAAACATCCTGAGATACCATCTGTTACCAGTATGAGTGTGAGAGACATGCTGAAATCCAGTGGCACCAAGGTATTATACAACCACAAAGGGACCATGAGTATGTTAAGCTATTTTCAGATGTGCGCTGCTATTTAACCCTCCGCACCCCATGACAGCAACGGACAGCCAGGAGTTTTTGTAGGTGAATAACATCAACATTTGACAATAATATTGCTCGGTTATGATAGTGAGGTGAGCTGTTGAGGATATCTGTTGGTAGGTGCTGTTCCTGACAATGTAGCTGCTGTTAGCAGAAACTTCTATAAGCTTTGGAGGTAATGCCACCAGACTTGGTCAATTACCCAGAAAACTCTATTGCAATGTGTGACTATAATAAAACTTGGTGTTGCAATGTGTCATTGAGAATTATTTGGAGGAATTTGGAACATCCTAAAAGGATTCTCAGGAATCTGGAACATTCCAATAGAACTCTCAAAAATCCTAAAATAGCTCTTGTGAATTCGAAACATTCTAAAAGAATTCTCAGGAATCTGGAACAGTCTAAGAACGCTCAGGAATCTGGAACATTCTAATAGAACTCTCAAAAATCCTAAAATAGCTCTTGTGAATTCGAAACATTCTAAAAGAATTCTCAGGAATACAGGGTTAACTTTTGATACTTCTTTTTAAATACTCTCATTACTACCTTTCCCTAGCCCATCGTTGTAAATAGGAATATCTTTGTAATAACTTACTTGGTTACCTTGTGGTACAAATGTAACACGAGTGTGTGTTACATGAGACTATGCTCTTGCCCTAGTTCCATTTCAGTTAATATCTGTTGAATACAATTTACAGATGTTCAAGAAATAAAACTCTCAAGTCCAATCCACTTCAAGTCCAACTTCAATAGAAGAATCAGAGCCTTCCAGAGACGGTCTCACGTCTCTCATGGTCAGTCATTTTGACCTTTCACTAATGATGTTGAAGTACAGATAGGCAACAATAGCTTCGGCTTTTGTAAGGCATCAGTGGAGAAGAAGATTAACAGAAGAGTGAGCAGGATATTGTTTGTTTTTATAATAATGCGATTAATACATGAATAAAAGAAATTCTTTTGCAAAAGTCATTTACAATGTGCAGGTGTTTCATATATTTTTATTCACAGTGTCAACACTGACTGGTTAGTGGCTACTCAAGTGTGCTTCAAGTCCACCGCATTGTAAGGTGTTAGATTGTGTGGTCTAAGGATCTGGGTTAAGACTCCAGGCTCCTCACACATGTGGGTTGAAATCCTATTGCTGCAATAAGAGTTTAACCAGGGCAGGCACATGCTATTGTATCCAAAAACATTCAGGCAAGTATTAAACATGTTTTTCTAAAACAGCAAGAGCATCACTGAATGTTCTGGGCTTCTATTTTGTGCTGCACTTTTCAAGTTTAATATCTAGATTTTTGCGATGAGGTCCTTACTCGCATTGGTAGCATGACCGAGCGGTCTAAGGTGCTGGATTAAGGCTCCAATCTCTTCGGAGGCGTGGGTTCGAATCCCACTGCTGCCATAGTGTTCTAGCGGCAAAGTTTTGTTTCTTCCATGCCTTACCAATAAATTGTAAGGGCTGCAGTGGAAATCAAATCTGTTATAGAATGTCTGTCAAGTCCAAACATGCAGGAAACCCATCAGGAGCAATTCTTCCAAACCACATTAGGCACGTGCTGTAAAGTCATTTACAACTTGCATGTTTTTCATGTCTTTTTGTTCATGGTCTCATCACTGACTGGTTAGTGGACTTTCCCACATGCCACTCAAGTGTGCTTCAAGTCCAGTCCACTCCCTTGTAATGTGCTTTTGAGCAGAACCTGCAACTGCTGGAGAATTGATTAAGGTGCTGCTATGTTGGTCTCACCAAGGCTGCAGAGTGACAAGAGTATCCTTGATTTCATGACAGTGGAGCAGTCCCATATGGTCTAGCGGCTAGAATGCCTGGTTCTAACCCAGCAGCACGAGCACGACAGTGGCGCATTACCAAACCAATCCCATATGGTCTAGCGGTTAGGATTCCTGGTTTTCACCCAGGCGACCCGGGTTCAACTCCCGGTATGGGAACATGTCTTTAATGTGCCCACAAGCCAATGTGTTCTTTATCTTAATCCCACGATGGATTAAATGGGGCAAAGTTGTTGGCTGAAGGCAAACATCAGCTAAGCACATGGCATAACGGTTCAGATCAGGACTGTACAGTCTTCAGTGATGAGGATGTACAAAAGCAGGCCTGCAATTATGAGCGGCGAGTCAAGGTGGCTGTTTATGTGAAAATCAAATGAGCTTCTTTGAAACAAGGGTGGGTGCATTAAGGGTACGTCTTTTGCCATCTTACAATGCTGGGATTGCAACCGTTCCTTGACTCTCTGTGAATGGTGATCCTGCCTGTTGATCAGTGCTTATGACAAGTTGCATATGGACAATGATGAAACTGAGCCAAGAGCCCATTGTTAATCAGGGTTGATGAACAGGTTTTAACCAGGACAGGCAGATGTTTTTGTGTCCAAAAAGTATTAAACATGTTTTTCTACAACAGTAAGAGCATCACTGAATGTTCTGAGCTCCTATTTTGTGCTGCTCTTTTTCAAGTTTTACTGTCTAGATTTTTGCGATGAGGTCCTTACTCGCAATGGTAGCATGACCGAGCGGTCTAAGGTGCTGGATTTAGGCTCCAGTCTCTTCAGAGGCGTGGGTTCGAATCCCACTGCTGCCATAGTCTTCAGGTTCTTTTCGTGTTTCTTCCATCCCCTACCAATAAATTGTAAGGGCTGCAGTGGAACTCAAATCTGTTACAGAATGTCTGTCAAGTACAATCAAGCAGGAATCTCATCAAGAGCAATTCTTCCAAACCAGGGTGATGTTAGGTGTTGTGCAAGTTTTCCATTCAATAAAGCCTCCAGACAAGCGGTCAGTGGTAGCTAACATTCTTTAATAATAACAAGAACAGAAGCCAAGCTTGGTGAAGGAATGCATCATTGCGGGGCAGACGATGGGCAGAGTCCCTAACTGAGTCTAGCATGGCCTTCAGTTACATACCTCTTACAGGAACTAAAGGCAGTACACAGCTGTTTTCACACCTTTGGTACCCCCACCCCCAAAGAAAGTTTCACACTCCCTTGCCACCTCTTACAGTGGAGAAGGAGACAAAAGACTCCTCCCCCCACTCTGGGTCCTTTATGTGTGAATGCTTCCCTCAAACATCCTGAGATACCATCTGTTACCAGTATGAGTGTGAGAGACATGCTGAAATCCAGTGGCACCAAGGTATTATACAACCACAAAGGGACCATGAGTATGTTAAGCTATTTTCAGATGTGCGCTGCTATTTAACCCTCCGCACCCCATGACAGCAACGGACAGCCAGGAGTTTTTGTAGGTGAATAACATCAACATTTGACAATAATATTGCTCGGTTATGATAGTGAGGTGAGCTGTTGAGGATATCTGTTGGTAGGTGCTGTTCCTGACAATGTAGCTGCTGTTAGCAGAAACTTCTATAAGCTTTGGAGGTAATGCCACCAGACTTGGTCAATTACCCAGAAAACTCTATTGCAATGTGTGACTATAATAAAACTTGGTGTTGCAATGTGTCATTGAGAATTATTTGGAGGAATTTGGAACATCCTAAAAGGATTCTCAGGAATCTGGAACATTCTAATAGAACTCTCAAAAATCCTAAAATAGCTCTTGTGAATTCGAAACATTCTAAAAGAATTCTCAGGAATACAGGGTTAACTTTTGATACTTCTTTTTAAATACTCTCATTTCTACCTTTCCCTAGCCCATCGTTGTAAATAGGAATATCTTTGTAATAACTTACTTGGTTACCTTGTGGTACAAATGTAACACGAGTGTGTGTTACATGAGACCATGCTCATGCCCTAGTTCCATTTCAGTTAATATCTGTTGAATACAATTTACAGATGTTCAAGAAATAAAACTCTCAAGTCCAATCCACTTCAAGTCCAACTTCAATAGAAGAATCAGAGCCTTCCAGAGACGGTCTCACGTCTCTCATGGTCAGTCATTTTGACCTTTCACTAATGATGTTGAAGTACAGATAGGCAACAATAGCTTCGGCTTTTGTAAGGCATCAGTGGAGAAGAAGATTAACAGAAGAGTGAGCAGGATATTGTTTGTTTTTATAATAATGCGATTAATACATGAATAAAAGAAATTCTTTTGCAAAAGTCATTTACAATGTGCAGGTGTTTCCTATATTTTTATTCACAGTGTCAACACTGACTGGTTAGTGGCTACTCAAGTGTGCTTCAAGTCCACCGCATTGTAAGGTGTTAGATTGTGTGGTCTAAGGATCTGGGTTAAGACTCCAGGCTCCTCACACATGTGGGTTGAAATCCTATTGCTGCAATAAGAGTTTAACCAGGGCAGGCACATGCTATTGTATCCAAAAACATTCAGGCAAGTATTAAACATGTTTTTCTAAAACAGCAAGAGCATCACTGAATGTTCTGGGCTTCTATTTTGTGCTGCACTTTTCAAGTTTTACTATCTAGATTTTTGCGATGAGGTCCTTACTCGCATTGGTAGCATGACCGAGCGGTCTAAGGTGCTGGATTAAGGCTCCAGTCTCTTCGGAGGCGTGGGTTCGAATCCCACTGCTGCCATAGTGGTCTAGCGGCAAAGTTTTGTTTCTTCCATGCCTTACCAATAAATTGTAAGGGCTGCAGTGGAAATCAAATCTGTTATAGAATGTCTGTCAAGTCCAAACATGCAGGAAACCCATCAGGAGCAATTCTTCCAAACCACATTAGGCACGTGCTGTAAAGTCATTTACAACTTGCATGTTTTTCATG
This sequence comes from Astatotilapia calliptera, assembly GCF_964374335.1. NCBI lineage: Eukaryota > Metazoa > Chordata > Actinopteri > Cichliformes > Cichlidae > Astatotilapia > Astatotilapia calliptera. Next base: position 52,578,850 of record NC_137424.1, read on the forward strand.
TCTTTTTGTTCATGGTCTCATCACTGACTGGTTAGTGGACTTTCCCACATGCCACTCAAGTGTGCTTCAAGTCCAGCCCACTCCCTTGTAATGTGCTTTTGAGCAGAACCTGCAACTGCTGGAGAATTGATTAAGGTGCTGCTATGTTGGTCTCACCAAGGCTGCAGAGTGACAAGAGTATCCTTGATTTCATGACAGTGGAGCAGTCCCATATGGTCTAGCGGCTAGAATGCCTGGTTCTAACCCAGCAGCACGAGCACGACAGTGGCGCATTACCAAACCAATCCCATATGGTCTAGCGGTTAGGATTCCTGGTTTTCACCCAGGCGACCCGGGTTCAACTCCCGGTATGGGAACATGTCTTTAATGTGCCCACAAGCCAATGTGTTCTTTGTGTTAATCCCACGATGAATTAAATGGGGCAAAGTTGTTGGCTGAAGGCAAACATCAGCTAAGCACATGGCATAACGGTTCAGATCAGGACTGTACAGTCTTCAGTGATGAGGATGTACACAAGCAGGCCTGCAATTATGAGCGGCGAGTCAAGGTGGCTGTTTATGTGAAAATCAAATGAGCTTCTTTGAAACAAGGGTACGTCTTTTGCCATCTTACAATGCTGTGATTGCAACCGTTCCTTGACTCTCTGTGAATGGTGATCCTGCCTGTTGATCAGTGCTTATGACAAGTTGCATATGGACAATGATGAAACTGAGCCAAGAGCCCATTGTTAATCAGGGTTGATGAACAGGTTTTAACCAGGACAGGCAGATGTTTTTGTGTCCAAAAAGTATTAAAACATGTTTTTCTACAACAGTAAGAGCATCACTGAATGTTCTGAGCTCCTATTTTGTGCTGCACTTTTTCAAGTTTTACTGTCTAGATTTTTGCGATGAGGTCCTCACTCGCAATGGTAGCATGACCGAGCGGTCTAAGGTGCTGGATTTAGGCTCCAGTCTCTTCGGAGGCGTGGGTTCGAATCCCACTGCTGCCATAGTCTTCAGGTTCTTTTCGTGTTTCTTCCATCCCCTACCAATAAATTGTAAGGGCTGCAGTGGAACTCAAATCTGTTACAGAATGTCTGTCAAGTACAATCAAGCAGGAATCTCATCAAGAGCAATTCTTCCAAACCAGGGTGATGTTAGGTGTTGTGCAAGTTTTCCATTCAATAAAGCCTCCAGACAAGCGGTCAGTGGTAGCTAACATTCTTTAATAATAACAAGAACAGAAGCCAAGCTTGGTGAAGGAATGCATCATTGCGGGGCAGACGATGGGCAGAGTCCCTAACTGAGTCTAGCATGGCCTTCAGTTACATACCTCTTACAGGAACTAAAGGCAGTACACAGCTGTTTTCACACCTTTGGTACCCCCACCCCCAAAGAAAGTTTCACACTCCCTTGCCACCTCTTACAGTGGAGAAGGAGACAAAAGACTCCTCCCCCCACTCTGGGTCCTTTATGTGTGAATGCTTCCCTCAAACATCCTGAGATACCATCTGTTACCAGTATGAGTGTGAGAGACATGCTGAAATCCAGTGGCACCAAGGTATTATACAACCACAAAGGGACCATGAGTATGTTAAGCTATTTTCAGATGTGCGCTGCTATTTAACCCTCCGCACCCCATGACAGCAACGGACAGCCAGGAGTTTTTGTAGGTGAATAACATCAACATTTGACAATAATATTGCTCGGTTATGATAGTGAGGTGAGCTGTTGAGGATATCTGTTGGTAGGTGCTGTTCCTGACAATGTAGCTGCTGTTAGCAGAAACTTCTATAAGCTTTGGAGGTAATGCCACCAGACTTGGTCAATTACCCAGAAAACTCTATTGCAATGTGTGACTATAATAAAACTTGGTGTTGCAATGTGTCATTGAGAATTATTTGGAGGAATTTGGAACATCCTAAAAGGATTCTCAGGAATCTGGAACATTCTAATAGAACTCTCAAAAATCCTAAAATAGCTCTTGTGAATTCGAAACATTCTAAAAGAATTCTCAGGAATACAGGGTTAACTTTTGATACTTCTTTTTAAATACTCTCATTTCTACCTTTCCCTAGCCCATCGTTGTAAATAGGAATATCTTTGTAATAACTTACTTGGTTACCTTGTGGTACAAATGTAACACGAGTGTGTGTTACATGAGACCATGCTCTTGCCCTAGTTCCATTTCAGTTAATATCTGTTGAATACAATTTACAGATGTTCAAGAAATAAAACTCTCAAGTCCAATCCACTTCAAGTCCAACTTCAATAGAAGAATCAGAGCCTTCCAGAGACGGTCTCACGTCTCTCATGGTCAGTCATTTTGACCTTTCACTAATGATGTTGAAGTACAGATAGGCAACAATAGCTTCGGCTTTTGTAAGGCATCAGTGGAGAAGAAGATTAACAGAAGAGTGAGCAGGATATTGTTTGTTTTTATAATAATGCGATTAATACATGAATAAAAGAAATTCTTTTGCAAAAGTCATTTACAATGTGCAGGTGTTTCATATATTTTTATTCACAGTGTCAACACTGACTGGTTAGTGGCTACTCAAGTGTGCTTCAAGTCCACCGCATTGTAAGGTGTTAGATTGTGTGGTCTAAGGATCTGGGTTAAGACTCCAGGCTCCTCACACATGTGGGTTGAAATCCTATTGCTGCAATAAGAGTTTAACCAGGGCAGGCAGATGCTATTGTATCCAAAAACATTCAGGCAAGTATTAAACATGTTTTTCTAAAACAGCAAGAGCATCACTGAATGTTCTGGGCTTCTATTTTGTGCTGCACTTTTCAAGTTTTACTATCTAGATTTTTGCGATGAGGTCCTTACTCGCATTGGTAGCATGACCGAGCGGTCTAAGGTGCTGGATTAAGGCTCCAGTCTCTTCGGAGCCGTGGGTTCGAATCCCACTGCTGCCATAGTGTTCTAGCGGCAAAGTTTTGTTTCTTCCATGCCTTACCAATAAATTGTAAGGGCTGCAGTGGAAATCAAATCTGTTATAGAATGTCTGTCAAGTCCAAACATGCAGGAAACCCATCAGGAGCAATTCTTCCAAACCACATTAGGCACGTGCTGTAAAGTCATTTACAACATGCATGTTTTTCATGTCTTTTTGTTCATGGTCTCATCACTGACTGGTTAGTGGACTTTCCCACATGCCACTCAAGTGTGCTTCAAGTCCAGTCTACTCCCTTGTAATGTGCTTTTGAGCAGAACCTGCAACTGCTGGAGAATTGATTAAGGTGCTGCTATGTTGGTCTCACCAAGGCTGCAGAGTGACAAGAGTATCCTTGATTTCATGACAGTGGAGCAGTCCCATATGGTCTAGCGGCTAGAATGCCTGGTTCTAACCCAGCAGCACGAGCACGACAGTGGCGCATTACCAAACCAATCCCATATGGTCTAGCGGTTAGGATTCCTGGTTTTCACCCAGGCGACCCGGGTTCAACTCCCGGTATGGGAACATGTCTTTAATGTGCCCACAAGCCAATGTGTTCTTTGTCTTAATCCCACGATGGATTAAATGGGGCAAAGTTGTTGGCTGAAGGCAAACATCAGCTAAGCACATGGCATAACGGTTCAGATCAGGACTGTACAGTCTTCAGTGATGAGGATGTACACAAGCAGGCCTGCAATTATGAGCGGCGAGTCAAGGTGGCTGTTTATGTGAAAATCAAATGAGCTTCTTTGAAACAAGGGTGGGTGCATTAAGGGTACGTCTTTTGCCATCTTACAATGCTGTGATTGCAACCGTTCCTTGACTCTCTGTGAATGGTGATCCTGCCTGTTGATCAGTGCTTATGACAAGTTGCATATGGACAATGATGAAACTGAGCCAAGAGCCCATTGTTAATCAGGGTTGATGAACAGGTTTTAACCAGGACAGGCAGATGTTTTTGTGTCCAAAAAGTATTAAACATGTTTTTCTACAACAGCAAGAGCATCACTGAATGTTCTGAGCTCCTATTTTGTGCTGCACTTTTTCAAGTTTTACTGTCTAGATTTTTGCGATGAGGTCCTCACTCGCAATGGTAGCATGACCGAGCGGTCTAAGGTGCTGGATTTAGGCTCCAGTCTCTTCGGAGGCGTGGGTTCGAATCCCACTGCTGCCATAGTCTTCAGGTTCTTTTCGTGTTTCTTCCATCCCCTACCAATAAATTGTAAGGGCTGCAGTGGAACTCAAATCTGTTACAGAATGTCTGTCAAGTACAATCAAGCAGGAATCTCATCAAGAGCAATTCTTCCAAACCAGGGTGATGTTAGGTGTTGTGCAAGTTTTCCATTCAATAAAGCCTCCAGACAAGCGGTCAGTGGTAGCTAACATTCTTTAATAATAACAAGAACAGAAGCCAAGCTTGGTGAAGGAATGCATCATTGCGGGGCAGACGATGGGCAGAGTCCCTAACTGAGTCTAGCATGGCCTTCAGTTACATACCTCTTACAGGAACTAAAGGCAGTACACAGCTGTTTTCACACCTTTGGTACCCCCACCCCCAAAGAAAGTTTCACACTCCCTTGCCACCTCTTACAGTGGAGAAGGAGACAAAAGACTCCTCCCCCCACTCTGGGTCCTTTGTGTGTGAATGCTTCCCTCAAACATCCTGAGATACCATCTGTTACCAGTATGAGTGTGAGAGACATGCTGAAATCCAGTGGCACCAAGGTATTATACAACCACAAAGGGACCATGAGTATGTTAAGCTATTTTCAGATGTGCGCTGCTATTTAACCCTCCGCACCCCATGACAGCAACGGACAGCCAGGAGTTTTTGTAGGTGAATAACATCAACATTTGACAATAATATTGCTCGGTTATGATAGTGAGGTGAGCTGTTGAGGATATCTGTTGGTAGGTGCTGTTCCTGACAATGTAGCTGCTGTTAGCAGAAACTTCTATAAGCTTTGGAGGTAATGCCACCAGACTTGGTCAATTACCCAGAAAACTCTATTGCAATGTGTGACTATAATAAAACTTGGTGTTGCAATGTGTCATTGAGAATTATTTGGAGGAATTTGGAACATCCTAAAAGGATTCTCAGGAATCTGGAACATTCTAATAGAACTCTCAAAAATCCTAAAATAGCTCTTGTGAATTCGAAACATTCTAAAAGAATTCTCAGGAATACAGGGTTAACTTTTGATACTTCTTTTTAAATACTCTCATTACTACCTTTCCCTAGCCCATCGTTGTAAATAGGAATATCTTTGTAATAACTTACTTGGTTACCTTGTGGTACAAATGTAACACGAGTGTGTGTTACATGAGACTATGCTCTTGCCCTAGTTCCATTTCAGTTAATATCTGTTGAATACAATTTACAGATGTTCAAGAAATAAAACTCTCAAGTCCAATCCACTTCAAGTCCAACTTCAATAGAAGAATCAGAGCCTTCCAGAGACGGTCTCACGTCTCTCATGGTCAGTCATTTTGACCTTTCACTAATGATGTTGAAGTACAGACAGGCAACAATAGCTTCGGCTTTTGTAAGGCATCAGTGGAGAAGAAGATTAACAGAAGAGTGAGCAGGATATTGTTTGTTTTTATAATAATGCGATTAATACATGAATAAAAGAAATTCTTTTGCAAAAGTCATTTACAATGTGCAGGTGTTTCATATATTTTTATTCACAGTGTCAACACTGACTGGTTAGTGGCTACTCAAGTGTGCTTCAAGTCCACCGCATTGTAAGGTGTTAGATTGTGTGGTCTAAGGATCTGGGTTAAGACTCCAGGCTCCTCACACATGTGGGTTGAAATCCTATTGCTGCAATAAGAGTTTAACCAGGGCAGGCAGATGCTATTGTATCCAAAAACATTCAGGCAAGTATTAAACATGTTTTTCTACAACAGCAAGAGCGTCACTGAATGTTCTGGGCTTCTATTTTGTGCTGCACTTTTCAAGTTTTACTATCTAGATTTTTGCGATGAGGTCGAGGTGGGAGGCGTAGCCGCTGTGCCGTGGCGAAGGTCCGGCGAATGAGGTGGCGGGTGTGTGAGCGAGGAGCGGAGCGGCGAGAGACCGAGCGGCTGAAGCGCGGCGTGAAACGTCCACTCTCCGCGGCAAATGCGCTGGTGCAGGTGAGGCAGCAGTTGGTTGAACACGGCGTCTCCTAGGCCCGCCCAGAGCCAGGCGAGTCCCCTTGAAGACGTGCTCTCTCTCCGTAAAGAGCCGCTGTTTTTCCCTGAGCTCCTCTGCCCAACGGGAAAGCGCTGCCTCCCTCCGCTCGTAGAAGTCCGAGTCCGCTGGGTTCCAATCGTGTCTTCGTGGCACGGGTCGTGTCATTCTGTCAGGCGTTGTGTGGAGGCGAGGAAGAAGGAACCCAAACGCAGGACTCGCGGGTGGGTGAAGACTGGTGAAGGTTTATTATAAGGAGTGGATGAACAGAACAGAGGTAGGAAATGGCTGGCTGGACGACGGACTGAATGACTGACTGAAAGACTGAATGGCTGACTGAATGGCTGGCTGAACGCAGGCGGAAACGACAACATAACATCAATGACACGACAAGGGCTGAAGGGAAGAGAGGGCAGGAAGTGGAACAGGCAGTGAACGTGAACTGAAAATACTGGGTCAACGACCCAGAAACCCTGACACAGACAAGAAAAAACTGTCACTGCTTCATACAAGTGTGTCATACATTTTTTGTTCCATAACCCCATCAACTTTTTTCTATATATTTCAATTATGCATGTGAAGTGGCTCAGGTCTGTTCCTGGCCTTGTTTTCAGTGTAACATACATTTATAAATAAGATCCCAAGCATGGGAACATCTCAGGATCCCCCAAGAAGATGTGGAGCATATAATTTGGCTTGAGGACTTCTGGAGTTGCTATGCCTTGTTTTCTGAGGCATATAATGAGAAGCACCAAGTCTACTGTAGAGGACATATTTTTGTTTTGTTTTTTTCTAATTCAGATTTCTTTTGTTTTGCCACATACTTTTTAGTTTTACTTGTCACTTGGTTAGATGTAGGACGAGATCATCATTGGGATTAAAAACATAGTTCATTAACAACACTCAGCATTTCTTTGTGCAACCAGCTCAACAAAAACTAAAAGCCATATTAGAATTAGTATCACAAGTGCAATAACATTTGTTGTGGCCTGGGCTCCTTCATCACAAAAACCACTGACATTGGGTTTTTTTGCCCTAAGCATCAATAAGCATCAATTTCTGCTGAAATGTTTAGAGTATTTGGTGTAAACACCATTAAAGGATGGAACCATCTTGCCTTGGATCAAAAGTTTGTTGTTGTTTATGTAACAGTGTGGGTGATTTTCCTTTTGACACCCTTGGTACCAATTGAACATCATGTAAAAACATCACAACCCACCTGATTACTACTGGAATGGAAGGATGATACACAATGATACATGTCACAAGACTCATCATTTCAAGACTGATCATTTCAAACTGGTTCCTTCAAGATGAAACCAGAGGATTCACATCATGGATGTGATTCTGAAGCAACTGTGTGATGCTCTCGTGTCAATATGGATCAAAATCTCTGAGGAATGTTTCCGGCACCTCTGTGAAATTGTACCATGAATAAGGTAGTTATGAAGGCAAAAACAGACTCATTTAAATAGTAGTAAGTCATAAATAAATCCAATACACCGATAATTAAATGAGTATTAAAATCTATGCACTCACTTCAGTTATTCAGTTCAGTTCCTATAATGACTGCACAAAAATTCTTTAGAATGGCTTTAAAATTGCGCAACTTTATTTATGGTATTAATTCACTTTTTCACATCACCAAAGCAATCTTTCTATTCTGTTATAGACTTTGTCACATTCCATACAGACTGTAAAATAAGTCATTTTTGAAGACTGTACAAACCATTTTATATTATACAACTTTTTCAGGGTCAAACTCAAACACTTTTTAAGTATTTTAAAAGTCCATTTTAAAGCTTTTCCCAACACATTACCCAAAAAGAATGCATGTTTCACTTTGCATCACCTCAGTAAGACCATGTGAAAATTAAAACAAATCATCCTATGCACCACACAAAAATACTCCAAAAGGAAAAGGTTGCCTATAGTGTATAAACTCAAAACACACATTTCCCTTAAAAATTAAGATGTACAAATGTGAAAAAAACAACTTGTTAGAGGTATTCATCTCCTGATGAAAATAAAAAACAACCCCACAAAACAAGAAAACTGCACCAAATACCACAAAACAATACATGGTAAGTTCAAATTAATTTTTTATCGTTCTTTTATTGAGTCTGTTTTATCCTTTTGTTTGGTGGCATGGTTTGGTCAGACCTCTGTCACGGAGAAAAACTCTCTAAATCAGTTAGTGAGATGGTCCAGTCGTCTGATAGGTGAACCACAGTCTTGTTTAGCCTCCCTGTACTCTAAGCAGGTACAGAGGATGGCTTTATCAATCCTTAAAAATGGTTCCCATCCTCTAAGGGGAGAATTTCAGCTTCTTCCCTCAGGACGGAGGTTTCTATTTCCGAGATGCAGGACAAAGCGTTATAAAAATAGCTTTATCCCCGTTGCTGTCACTGAATTAAATAAGAACTGTTTTTGATTCGAAATATTAAAATTACTATATATGTGCCACAGTGAGGTTTATATCTTTATTAGGTATGTGTGTTTTTGAAGGGATGCCAAATGCTATCATTTTTTCTGTAAAGCAAATTTACCTTGCCTATGGGTATAAATAAAGTTACCTTGACCTTGACATATAAGACTAACAATGCACAAGCATCTATCTAACACCTGTTTATTTAATCTATCATCTGTGATATTATTATGTAATTGTTCATTATAATGTATTGTTCGTTTCCCTTAAATAAACAGGCAGCCTTAAAGTATGAAATATTCATATATGAAAACACATATAAATTTGTATATTGTCTCAGTTGGTAATAGTGTCCCACAGGCCTCAATGTGAGTTTAAAGCCATTTCTAATGTTTAAGGTGTGCTCACGAGAACAGATTTTGAGGGAAAGTCAGGGAACCTCAGTAGCACAAAAAAGTGGCTGTTCTTTGTGCCCATATGGATCAGTCCCTCATATTACCATTATTATCGCCCCTAAGGTGTTGCCAAATGAACCAAGATAATATTTGAAAAAGCTGCAGAAATACACAAAAACATAAACTTTTAATTTTACTTGGTAACAACTTCGTTTTTAGCCTTTAATCAGAAAGCCTTAAGTTGGGTAGTTATATATAACAGTAACTCACATTACTGCTACTGCTATGTAATGTTAGTTCACAGCATATTTCATAAATTACCATATCATAACTAACTGCTTTACTAGCGTTGCAATATTGCATCACGCGCAATGCATTTCAATAGTTTATCCTGCGAGTTTGCTAGCTAGCAAAAAAGTAGTAATAATTATAAAAATTAGCATGTGTAACGTACACATAGTTGAAAATTATTTACTAGGACTTAAGCAAACTCCCCCATTCTGAAAAGGTACAAATCATTTTGCAGACCTTTCAGGTGAATTTGGTCGTTGTCTTATCCAAGATTTGTATTTGTCCTTTTCCAGCAAACGCTCATTAAAAACTGCAACCTCCAGGCTTGTTATTGCACTCATTCCTGACTGTTCGGGGCGGGTGTCACACACTGAAACAGACATGCAGAGGTGCAAGGCAGCCCAGGTGGAGAAATGTTGTTTTTAGAATTTGCGACTCATTTTATTTCTCTATCTGATAAAAAACAAACGAACAAAGAACTATTCAATCAGACAGTCATTTGTTGTGAATGAAATAGAGTTACAGTTTCAAGCAGTTTTAAGCACCACATCTGAAATTCAAGCACTTTTCAAACCTTGAAAAGACAATATTAAAATCCAAGTATTTTCAATGATTTCAAGCACCCATACAAACCCTTGATATTACATCATAGAAAAAATATAACAAATAAAGGCAAAATCAGTTAAACAGTATTTTACTGTATATCATTTAATGTAGCAGTGGTTGAAATAAAATAATCAGAATCAGAATCAGAATCAGAATACTTTATTGATCCCTGGGGGAAATTATTTAAAAAAAGATCTCTGGAGTAAACAGTCCGTGCGTGTAGGAGATGTGCCGCGGTCCCGTTCCATGATAAAAGTAACAGTTCCACGGCCACCAGAAGAACAAAAACTCTCTCAATCCACATGATTGAGTAAGAGATAGAAAACGGAGGAAAATACAAGTCAGAAAAAAAAAAGAATACGTAAGAAAAAAGAGCTAAACTAAGAGAAAAGCAGGAGCGACTGTAACAGGCTGCACGCTGGTTGGCGCATGCGCACTTAACACTTACCCCCCCCAAATCCACAGTCCAGCATAGAGTGGCTCAGTGAATGTCGTCTGGACTCTGTGTAGCAGGGCCATGGTGTCAGAGACGCTGTAGAAGCACAGAATACCTGCTCTGGGATTCAGATAGACTCCAATTTTAGAGGAAGAAGGACCTAAGAGGCGAGTTGTCGTGTTGTTGTGTCTGAATTTATAACTGTCCTTGTAACAATCTAATGCCCAAGAATTATTATTGCTTCCAAATGCAGTTTGATCCAGTTTATTCTCATTCTTATATGTTACGGCTACTGAAAGTCCTTTCCCTTTCCACTCCACTTCCCAGTAACAAGGTCCAGTCAGACTCTCTTTACTCAGGACCTGCTGCTCAATGGAAAACCTGTCTCTGTTCTTAAGACAGGAATTATCTGGATCTTGAAGCATGTCTGTAACTGTTCTGTTCTGATTAGACAGGAAGAGTTTTCTGTGAACTATATCTGGATCCAGCGTGAGTTGACATGAATGTTTTAAAAAGTCATCTCTGGTCTTAGGATCACTTTGTGGCAGCAAAACATCCACTGACCTCACTGTCAGAGTGATCTTCCACAGTTCATCACACAGAAATGCTTTGAGTTTATCTCTAGCTTCTGATATCACCATTTGAAGACTCTCAAAGTACTTAACCTGACAGATTTTAAAGCTTGATGAATCTGTAGAGTCAATGAATACGGGCATTGTGGAGTAACTTAGTAGAAATTCGGTGTGGTCCTCTGTGCGTGAAAGCTGCTTCAGCTCCTCTTCTTTCCTCCTCAGCTCAGCGATCTCCTGCTCCAGCTTCTTCTGAAGCTCTTCGACTCGACTCGTTTCATCTTTCTGCTGGGATCTGATCTGCTGCTTTAAATTTGAGGCGTTTTCTTTGATGAAACTCACCAGCTCATCAACAGTCATCTCAATGTCCTTCACTGCTGTATCAGCAGACAGTTTGATCCCCTCTATCTCTTTCTCAAGTACTCCTCCTTCCTTCTTTCTGGTCTGGATTCTCCGCTGGACTTCTTTCAGAATTACCTCCAGGTCTTTCTCTTTGTCTGCCCTTTCTTTTTCAACTGGAACTGTTTCATGTCCTCTATGTTTATTTATCCAGCAGAGACAACAGACACACATTTGATCAGTGCGGCAAAACATCTTCATCACCTCATTGTGAACTGAACAGGTGTTTGCTTTCAACACCTTGTCTACCAGCTTGTGCTTTTCAAAAGCAGGGGAATCATGGATAGGCTGGAGGTATTTCATTTTCTCTACCAACTCTGCTAACATGGTGTTTTTCACCAGAATAGGCCTCGGTGTGAAAGCCTGTCTGCACTGAGGACAGCTGTGGATTCCTTTTGCATTCTCTGCTTTCCAGTAGGTTTCAATACAGCTCATACAGTAGTTGTGTCCACAGGGAATAGTCACCGGATCCTTGAGTAGATCCAGACAGACAGCACAGCAGAATTGTCTGTCTTCCATCTTCTTTCCTTGTTGTGCAATTATGTGTGCAGAGGTGAATGCCAAAACTGTTTCACTGTCAGTGAAGAAGTGTGTATCAGGTTAGTCTTCATTTCAGAAAAAGGTGTAGTTTGTGAAACTCGTACCTACCAGTCTTAATAAATCTTTTTATTGTTGAGCAGCAAGAACGTAAAGTGAACTGTGGGAACAGGTAAGCTTTTAATGTAGATTTCTGTATTAAGAAATATTTACGAACATGAAAATAATAGACGCCACAATGAAGAGTGCAACAAGCTGTTACAGTTACTGCAGGAAATACTAAAAACAAATCCCAGTCACAAGAGCACCAAGACATATTGTGCAAATTAGAATGAGCAAATGCAACAGAGGTAAAGCTGCAGCTTACTGGAAATCTAAACCCAAAACAGCACAAGTATACTTGAGGAACAAGTACAGGGAATATGTCTCCTACTTTACCTTTTTTGGAATTACTTTGGTTGATATATGGTGTCTCCTTTAAGGTAGTGGAGCAAGAGATAGTCAGCTATGCAGTCAGATTCAGACAGAGAGGATGGTTGCTTTTCCTAAAGATGACATACACTGAGTCAGTGACGTGTTTCATCAACACAAAAACAAAGATGCAAGTTGAAAAGATCTCGAGTGCACCACAGCACTACAATTAAACAAACTAGACTTTGTTCCGAAGCCTCTCTTACCTGCCAGCATGAGTCCACTCACCGTCCCAGACAAAGAGAACTTGTCTTCACACTTCACACTTCTTATATAAGGAGGAACAACATTCCTCCGCCCAGATTCCAACTGTCACTTGAAACGTGTCATCTTCACCACCAGTTTGGCAGAAAATGTTGCAGAGCAGCTCATGAAGAATAACAACATAGTTTTTAAGGGTAGTTGGCGCAGGTGAAATTTAATACCTCCATGGGTACGTCATCTGTACCAACTGCCTTTTCGGTCTTTATATATTTGGCAGTATTTACATATGGTTACATATTCGCCATGAGGACTAAGGTGGGGGTTGTCCTGTTAATTTACACTCATCAGGCACTTTATTAGGCATACCTTGGTAGTACTTGATTTTTACCCCGTTTTGTCTTCAGAGCTGTCTTTATTCTTCATGCCATAGATTCAAGCTGCTTGGAGTTTTTGGTCATATTGACATGATAACATTAGACAGTGGCTGAATATTTAACGCCTGCATCCATGTTGTCAGTCTGCTGTTCTACCACTTCCCAAAGGTGCTCTGTTAGATTGAGATCTGGTGACTGTGAAGGCTATTTGAGTACAGTGAACTCATCGTCATGTTCAAGAAACCAGCCCAAAATGTGCCAAGAAAATATCCACCATCCTGAACTGTTGATGCAGGGCAGGATGGATCCATGGTTCCATGTGGTTTACACAGGAATTATGACTCTACCATCTGAATTCTACAAGAGAAATTCTCAATGACTAATCAGACCAGGCGACAATTTCCTCCAGTCTTCTTTTGTTTAACTGTGGTGAGTAAAATCCATCTTTTTCCAAATGACTGTCAAAGATCAAGCCTCTTCTGTCCAAACACAACCTTAATACAGGCTTTTATAACCTCTAGTCTTGATTACTGCATGATTACTGCAATGCAATGCACTCTTTATCAGAATCAGGAAGGCCTCCATTGCTCGCCTACAGCTGATGCAAAACGTGACTGTCCAATTTTCATCTGGAAAGCAAAAGTACATCACTCCAATTTTAGCTTTCCTTCATTGGCTTCCAGTTCGTTTATCAATCCATTTTAAAATCCCTTTATTTGTCCTTAATAATTGTGCCCCATTTTATTTGTCTGAGCTGCTGCACCCATATGTGCCACCTTGTTCTCTCAGGCCAGTGGTATGGTAAATATATATATATGTACATACAATCCAATTTATTTACTTTACCGTCACTTGGCACTGACATCACAAACAGAAGGAGAAGTGAGGACTTGTAGATTGTAACTGCCAGCCGATCCCTTATTTTCTTTTACTTTTAAATCTAAATGATCCAGATTGGTGACTTATAAAGAAGTCACCCACTGTTCTTTCTTAGTCATAGTCATTTATGAAGGCAACACTTTGGACATAGTATTTATTTCAGTCTTAAAAGTTTATAACAACTTCCGGATAACATAAAATGGAAACAAAACAACAAAAAGAAAAAAAAAATGCACATTTTTTTTTAATCGCACCCCAGGCTGACACAATTAGAATTCATAAAAGCAGATTTGAAAAAAAAAAAAAAACACACAAAACAAACAAACAATAAAAATCACAGGGAAATATTTCACCCTCCCCCAAACAGCTCGCATAGCTTTACAGTACATCAGGAATCTGTACGCTCAGACCTGTGTTACCACACCATGAAGCCTGAACACTTTATCCAATTTGGGATAGAAATTCAAGCCAGTAAAAGTGGATTTGAAAGTGTTGGGAACAAAGGCAGCCCCTTCAAACTACATCAGGATCTTTTTATAGAAAATTCCCAGCACCTGGAAATGTAAGAAACACAAAAAATGTCCCTGTTTTCTAATCAAATAAAGAAGAATTTATCTGAACTTTATTTTCTCCGTTTCCCGTGTTGATATTCGTAACAATTTCCAATCATTCAACTAGCTGAAAGCAAATCCCCTTTATTTCAGTGGAACAATACAAAAGGTTGAAGCATTGGCATTGTTAATATCACATAAGACTGTTATAGTTTCATGAAAATGGCTGTTTGCGTTCAGTAGTAAGCTTTATTTTTTCATGAAATGTAATGTATGACCGTTTCGTGGTTAAAAACAACAAACAAGCTCTCCACAGCCGAATAAAGTTTATATACTTTTTAATCCTCTTTTTTCAAATATATATTTATTATATATAAAATACTGTTTCATTCATAAAAGCCTTACTTTGTACAATATCTGAGTCAACGTGCGTTAAGTGAATGTGTGAGCTAAGAAGAACCTGGAAAATCGCCGTGCATAACAAACAGCTGGTAGTGATTCGAGCTAATACACTAAAAACAAAAGTGTTTTACACAATATACACATTGTATTACTTACAAAAACAAAAAAATAAGCAAAAGAAGGCGATATGGTTAGCAAAGAGTGGGAGACAGCAGGGTTATCACTACGAAATGTAACGTAAAACAGAAAAAATAAGAGCGAGAAAGAAAGGGTGATTGGTAATTTTTTTTAAAAAAGCAGTCATTCTCACTACAGAAAGCTCATCGTCAGTGCATCTGTCATCATGGATGTTCCGAAGTCAAAGTGCCGATTTGGTAACTGTGAAAACCATCAACTCCTTATCAAAAATAAAATAAAATCAAAAGTTACTCTGTCACATTTTTGCTGCACCAACGTGTCAAACGTAATTTTTGGGGGGAAAAGGGGGAAAGGGAACAAAGATCCTTCTGGGAAAGAAGGGAAAAGAAAGAAAAATGCAGTTTTGTTGTCACACATCCATCGTGGCACCATGAATTGAATATATTCTGCTTTCATTTTGAGGTACTTCTTAAGACAAACAAAGACTAAATGTAAGATTTGTTTACGTCAGTTTTTTTCTTTTTTTTGTCTTTTTCTTTTTTTTTTTAAGCTGTGTTGCACAGTAGCACCATTGTTTTAGTTGTAGTTTGTTTTTCCGGAAGACAATGCACCATTGGAATTCCAACTCATCGTGACTGCCCCCACCCGCTGCCACACTTGTCTACTGTACGTCCAATCGTCTCTCGTCATCGATGGGCGTCTCTCCACCTCCTGGCAGTGGTGTGTTTGCTTGGTGGCATGCATGCCGTTACGTGCGCTTCATGCAGACTGCACAGCGGCTCACACGTGTCCGTAGGCTACCTGCCTTGTAGGTCTCAGACTGGGGCTTTCTGTAAGAGCCATAAGTATTAAGATGGTTAAGAGAGGGTTGATTTTAACGTGGGTCATGTAAGTACTGCATTATACACATTCATATATACATTCATTATACACATTATTAGGTACACATGTTCAGCTGCTCATTACTGCAAATATTTATTCAACAGCAACTAAAATTAGGGAAATAAACATGGCAAAGAAGAGTCGCAAAGAATTTCAAATTGAGCAAAACGGGGAAGAAATGTGATTTAAGCAACTTTGAACATAGCATGGTTGCTGGAGTCAAATGATCTGGTTCTAGAGTTTTAGAGACAGGTGAACTACTGAGATTTTCCTGCAAAACTCTAGTTTTTACAGAGAATGCTCTGAAAAAGGAAATATCTATTGAGCGTTCCTATCAGCTCAAACCCGTCTGGTTTTAAGCTGATAATAAGGCAAAGTTAACTCAAATAACAACTCATTGCATCCAAAGTTTGCAGAAGAACATCTCTGAATGAGCTCCAACGGCAGAAGACCACACCAGCCAGATGCCACTCGAGCCAGCTAAGAACAGGAAACTGAAGCTACAAGTCACATAAGCTCACCAAATTATTCAACAGAAGACTGGAAAAAATCTGCCTGTTCTAATGAGTCTTAATTTCTGCGTCACTATCCAGATTTTAGGGTCAGAAATTGGTGTAAATAACATAAAACCATGGATATATGGTGTGAGGATATTTTCTCATCAATAAACTTTCCCCTTTACAGACGTTTGCACATGAATCCACACCTGAACATCTCAGAAGTTTCCACGGTGGCCAGCCAGAAGCTGTAGGAGTTGGCATAGAAGTTACATGTCCCTCTGCCGTGGCACTCGATGAAAGGGGAGCTGCGGAACTCCTCCAGGCAGGAGCCGGGGGAGGCGAGCGCCTGACCGGAGCCCTCTGCACCCGCACTGGTGTGCTGTGGGGAGAGAAAGAAGAATTAGAATTGTAGAGAATTTGTTTTTTTAGTTTTCTTAATTAATGAACTCCTTCTGAAAGGGGAAAAAGGCAGAAGATGGGGGGTGCTGGTCACATGTGCTGTGCTGGTGTAGTTGCAGAGAGGTGTCTACCACCAACCCAAATCATAGCAGTCGACAGATTTTAGTCCCACAGGCCTAGTGACCTCCTGGCAACCACTGGTTGCTATGGAGGAATGTGTATTGCTTGCTTGGTCTCAAAGAGGTGCACAGTGCTGCACTATAAACTTGCATGCAATTGTTTGGGTTGCTACCAGACTGCAGCTGTTGCCTAGAATCTGAATAGACGTTTTTCACTTACTAAAGGTTGTCCTATCATGGCAATCAACTTTACTTCAAAATGTGCAAAAGGGACCATTTGGTAGCAAAATGGTCTCAATTTCAGTTTTATTTCTATAGTGCCAAATCACAACACGACGCTACTACTGCTACCACTCAGCGAGCAGCAGTGATACTTTTGCGACACAAATGGAAACAAACTGAAACTGAGTGTTATTACAGTGTGGCTCTCACTTTGTAAAATATGATTAAAATAGACAATAAGGAGGGTTTGTTATAGGACATGCCAACCATCTGACTGACTAGTCACTGCCATGTGAGAGTACAGCACGCTCAGTTTTTCAGTCTGATCCACCCACCGTTTGTCATGTCCAATCTCAAAAAAAGCAAGATTGTTGTCTTGATCTTTTAAAGACAGTTGATGAGGAAAACCAATTACTGTAATTTACCGGTACAGGCTCCTGTATTTTGAAAACAGAAATACACACTATGCTACTCAGCTTTTGTGTATCGGCAAAAGGATTTGGGGTTTTGGAAAGCAAGGTTCTGCTAGGAGATCCAGCCAGTGTGAGATTTTAGCCAAGGTGGGGATGGAAGTGTCTGAGTGTGTGTTTGTTTTTTTGCGTGTGTTATTTCCTACCATCATAAAGGAGTATCCAATCCACAGTACTTCCCAGTTTTCAGGGCAAGAAGGAATCTGGATAGTCTGACTGTGAATTGCAATCACCATGGCGGGAGCTTCACAGACTCTACATCTGGATGCACAAACATAGGAAAACACAAGATTTACACACTTCCCTGAATTCGACAGTACTGCCCTTCCCTCCTCCCGTCATACCTGCTGACATGAGGCCTGATATTCTCTCCCACGAAGGGGGCCATGTTTTCGGGCATGGGTCTGTCCGTTGACAGCCAGTAGGAGTAGTCGTTACGGGATGCGAAGTTGCAGACGTTGTTGATATTGCAGAACATGAAGGGCATGGTGCTAAATCTGCGCAGGCAGCTACCGGCTGTGCCTGAAAGAAGACGGTCAGTTATATGAACTGCTTTCTGACAGCTGTCTGATACAATGCAACTTCTAGGTAAAGCCTACCAAGGTCCTGTCCGTGTGCCCGCTCGTTGCCCTGCACGTACAACAGAGAGTATCCGTTATAGATAAACTTAGTTCCAGTGGGGCACTCTGGGTCATCGGTGGTCTGGCTGTGGCGGGTGATGAGGAAACCGTGAGCAGCAGAAACTGATCCTGGGACACCGGGAGGACCTTGTGGGCCATCCGAACCACGGGGACCAGGGTTGCCAGGCTGACCTGTAATAAGGGGAATGTCTGTATTAGCAATGAGAAGCCTCAGGGCAGCAACAGTACCAGTATCCACAGAAACATCAAAATCTCAGCTAAAAGCTCACATAACCATTCCTATGACTTCCAAAGCAAAAACAACAAACAATTAAAAGAGCAGCTAAACAAAAAGGTGTAAACAAAAAGCAGAGATGCCCCCGTTCACCTGACAGCATGTACATGGACAAACAATGTCTCTGCTGAAAACAGACATCTCTCAGATACCAACACTGCAAACTCTCATCATGTTCCAACCAAACGTCACTAAACCAACAGCAAAAGAAGAACAAAATTACATTAATGTTTAAACTCCAGCAGTTTTGTCCTTCCACAGATAACATCCATATGTTGATTCATGGTTTTCTTGAGTTTCTGGTCTACTGCAGCATATTCTCAAAGGTGTAATAGAGAACAAAATAGGCCATATCAAATCCTTTGTATTTTTGTTCCATCCGAATTTCCTTATTAGCTTGTTCGCTTTATTTTGATACGTAGACATTTTCAAGCAGTAACATCACAAAGAACCCTGGGTCCTAATAGGTTAAACTTCTTCTTTTACCAGCTGCTCCCTTTAGGAGTCACCACAGCTGATCATTTGCCTCCAATTCCAGCCTATCTCTTGGACCGTCCTTTGTCACAACAACCCTCTGTGTATTCTTCTTCACTACATCCATGAAGCTTCTCTGTGGCCCTCCTCTTTTTCTTCAACCTCCATATTCATCCTTTGTCCAGTATATCCTTTTATATCCAGTAAATCTTTGATCAGCAAATAAATAAAACTTTTGGCCATGACAGTACATACACTACTAATAACGTTTACTCTTTGTTTAACCAGGGATAACATATAGAGTAGGTCAGTGATGAGACTCTCTGCCTTACTTACCAGGCTGACCTGCCGGACCAATGTCTCCCTTCCTGCCGGCAGGTCCGTTGAAGCCAGGAGGACCATCGCTCCCAGGTCCACCAGGGTCACCTTTGATGCCTGAGACCAGGAGGCAGGAGAGGCAATGACTCCATCAGTTTTTTCCACCTTAGATCATTTTACTCATCACGTTCACATTATATTAGCCCGCATATAAAATTGTCATGGTTTCTATATTGTACAGCACTTGTGTGAGAAGAGCCTGTGAAAAGGGTTGTATACTTTCTGAGTCAAAGATAATTCATGACAAAATGTGTGACTTACAAAGTATTGCTTTTACTTTTAAAATTCACTGTGTAATCTGTCCCCTAGCATTATGGAAAATGTTCAAAATATTCGGCCTCGCTATCAGAAGTAATAATAGTACAAAACCTTATTTTAGGATCACAGATGTGGCCAAAATTTACTCCGAGAAATCATATTGTCAGTATTTATGGAAATACAAAATCCCTATTTAATATGTATTAAATGCAAAAATTGAAAACCTCTTTCCTCAAAACTATAAATATCTGTAAAAGTACAGTATAGATAGCTTTGTAGGAAGTGCTTCCCCTTTGAGAAGAGCAGCATAATCATTTGATCCTGATCCTGTGTCTTTTATGTTATTTTTATCAGTTCCCATCATAGAAACTATATTTACTTACCTGAGCCTCCAGGTTGGCCAGGCAAACCAGGTGGTCCTGGAGAACCAGGTAGGCCCTGAAGACCTGGGGGTCCCCGTTCTCCCTTTAGCACAATGGGAGGCGAACCTTCACCGGGATCACCCGGAGTGCCTATTAACACGAGAAAATTCTCCTGTTAGCGCACTTGTCTGGGGGTGAGGCGGAGGGAGACAAAATAAAGCAGCAGCACAGATTTTTCTTTTGAAGGTAGTCTCACGTCTCTTCACTCTAGAAGAAAAGGATAACATGTTGACCTACCCCGTTCTCCAGGTAATCCACGATCTCCAGGAGGGCCACTGGGGCCAGGATATCCAAGATCACCCTTCAATCCTGATAAAAACAAATCTTTAGGCTCTGTTCACAATAAATGCTGAAGACTAAAATATGTTTTTGTTTAAAAAAAAAAAGAAGCACAAATAATGTTATTGTGAACAAACCAGGGAATCCAGGAACACCAGGCTGTCCTGAATCTCCCTTTATTCCAGCGGGGCCAGTAGGACCAGGTATGCCCTGAGAAGAAAGGGTTGTAGAGATATTGTGAGCTCAGCTAACGAAGGACAAAGAAATACAGATGTGCATTCTTTTGGAGAAGATAATGAAGTAAATGTAAAACAGGGTGTTACCGGATTTCCTGGAAAACCAGGATCTCCCTTCTGTCCGGGGATGCCAGGAATTCCAGGCATGCCAAGAGTACCCTTTTCTCCCTTAACGCCACCAGTTCCTGGGAGTCCACGAGGACCTTGTAGGCCAGGTGAACCTTCACACGCAGAGAATGAAAGGTCAGATGTGATAACATAAAAACAACACAACATTGTTGATTATGTGTTTTTTTCCCCACCAGGGTTTTGATCACATTTGGATTTTAATTAAGCAATTAAACAAAACATTTTTGGCTGATTTACTTTTATGCTTTCTTATGGGTCTTCTTCTGATGTGAAAAATTCTTTGCCCCCTTCCTGATTTCTACGTTTTTTTGACACATCAAATTGTAATATCAGACAAAGATAATCTGAATAAATACAAAATGCAGTTTGTAAAGATTCGTTCAATTTCACTAGTCACACCTAGGCTGCTGAAATTACTTAAATCAGTCTGGAAAGGTTTACAAAGGCATTTCAAAGGCTTTGGGTAGTGATGGGACGTTCTGTATCGAGGCTTCGGAGCGTGTGTCGAGTAATGGAGGGGGCGTTTCCGCGAAGCGCGTATCGAGGCTTGCTTCATTTATGGGAGGAGCTGAAAATGATGACGTCCGAAGCCTCGCTGCCCGGCTGTACCACGTGACTGGTTCATGAAGTGGTTCGAACTTTGCCGCGAGATATGACAGCGATATAAACCCCTCAGACTTCATTCAAAATGTGGGTGTTTGATGGAGAGTTGCGGTTAGTGAGAGTTTGGAGACAGTTTGGAGGTTTATGAGAGTGAGGAGAGAAAGTCAGGAGAGAATAGAGCCAGCTAAGAAGAGGAGGATGTCCTCCCCTGTGTGGGAACATTTTGAGCTTATATCTCCCAACAAGGTATGTGAATTTCCACAGAAGATGTATTTTCATAATACTGATGGTGCAATAAAACCTATGTTAGGCTGTCTGTACTTTTGTACAAGGTGAAGTGTTTGCTATGTGCCAGGGAGCTGGGATATAACAACAACACCTCATCCATGCTTAGGCACTACAGAGCTATGCATGAGAATAAGGGGGACACCGATTGTGGAGCAAGACCAGGTGAGCCATCAAATGCCATGATAATATAGCATGCTGTAATGTTACTAAATGATATAACAATATTATACAATGCAATAAGTGATGTGTGTGATATTTATATTTGTGCTTTGTTTTTATTGTCTTTCCATACTGCCAGCATAAATATACACAGTATACTGCCATCACTACAATATAGATATTTTACACACTCCTTTTGTTGTTGACATTTACAGGCTGTGTGCAAAATGCCACACTCTTCAAATTCATGCCAGCTATTATTTTTACGTCCAGTAGGTGTCCTACTAGAGCAAATGAAGCTTCATGAAGCTTCGCGTTGGGGTGAACCAATTGGATGAAAAGCTTCAGTGCTTCATGGGGCTTCATCTGCCCATCACTAGCTTTGGGACTTCCCAGGGGTGGTCGACCTATCAAAATTAATCCAAGAGCGCATCAATGACTCATCCAGGGCGTCACAAAAGAACCCAAACAACATCTAAAGAATTGCAGGCCTCACAGTTCAGAGTTCATGATTCAACAACTGGGCAAAAATAGCATCCATGAGGGAGTTCAAGGAAAAGACCACTGACCAAGAAGAACAAAAGGCTCACACTGTCACAGTCTGGCGAGAGCAGACTGTATGTATTGTGAAGAGTGGACCCAAAATGCAGACACCAAGGAACTTGGATCAAAACTTGAGTATCAACAAAAAGCGAGCCGTTTAATGAGGCTGGCAGAAAAGGTACAAATAAAGGGCAAGGCAAACAGAAATAAAACTAACATTAACCTAAACTGGGAGAACTAAACAAACAACATGGAAAAACCTGGACATGAAACCTAGAAACATGGCATGGAGAACATGGCGTGAACAACAGACGACCTGACAATCACACACTGAAAACAGAGGACTTAAATACACAGGAGGTGATTAGGGGAAGTGGAGACACATGAGGAAACAGCTGACTAGGATAAACATAATGATGCACAGGCAAGAGTAAAACTAACCGCATGAGCACAGAACACAAGACCCCTTTTCAAAATAAAACAGGAAACATGCAGACGTAGACACGACAACCAGAACTTGACAACGTAAGACACAGACATGAAACGCATGAAGAGCAGGGGAGATTTAACATGGTTGGAAACGGAGGGGGAAATAATAAGAACTAGAAACACTTAGGCATGATAATACAAACTTGATAACATAAAACACGCAGCATGAAACACGAAGGGTGAGGGGAAGCTTAAATACAAGAAAACACAAGGAGTCTAATAACCAAATGAACTTAGATAACCTAATGAACAAAATAAACTCAAACTTAAAACACTGGGTCAAAAGACCCAGGACCATGACACACACATTTACAAAAAGACATCTTGATGGACTTCAGTCAGATTGAGATGCTTTGGCATGAAGTCAAATAAGCTGTTCAAATTTTGTAAACTCTCCAATGTAGCTGATTTAAAACTTTACTCCAAAGAAGAGTGGGCCAAAGTTCCTCCACAGTGATGTGAAAGAGTCACTGGCAGACATCACAAATACTTGATTGCAGTTCTTGATTGAAATGTTTGGAAAATTAAATCATTATTTAAAAACTGCATTTTGTGTTTATTAAGATTATGGTAAATGGTAAATTTACCATTTACACGGGTGATGGCAGCTACGTTGTAGCCACAGCCACCCTGGGGCGCACTGACAGAGGCGATCTTTATTATTATCTTTGAAACATGTAAGTGTGAAAAATGTGAGAAAGTATTTGCGTGGTTCTTTCTTTAAATCCTTTGGGAAACCTTGCAGACACCAAACTGAAGAGTTTTATTTTCAGACTGTGTGTTACAGGTGTAGTAATGGTGAACCCTGAGACTGATTACTGGTTACTATGATTGCCTCATTTGACAGAACAGGATAAACACACATGTATGTTACTGGTAACTAAAAATCATGGTAGAGAAACATTTTAAGAAGATCTTCAGGTAAAAACAATCCCGAAAAACAGTAAACTTGCAACTTGACTGTGTGTAGGTTTTTATGGTTATAAGTCCTGGGCGAACTGTCCTGTGGGGTAAAGAAAGGATGAACTGAACACTCAATTTATAACATAAACCGTCACACAAATCCAGAGGTTAGGGCCGGGGTTAATTCATCTTCAGATCATTAACAGTTTTGTCATACAGTTCGGTCCCAATGTTTTTGGACTATTACACATTTTTGTACTCTTGCCTCTGCACAACAACACAACTACTGTATTTTCCGCACTATAAGGGGCACTAAAAATCCTTTTATTTTCTCAAAAATCAACAGTGCGCCTTATAATCCGGTCTCAGATCAAGAGCTTTTTCTCTCTTATGTACTTTTTTCTTCCCATTACACTGGTACAAGATTTTTCCCCCCAGAGCTGTGCAGACACTTTTAGATGTTTTCTGGCAAACTCTAATCTTCTTATATTAGTATTCTTGACCTGGCTTAATGTTGTATTTGTCACAATATATGAAGGGAACAGGCCTCACGGTGCAATTGGACTGCTTTTCAGTCAATTGTTCAATTACTTTTGAGCCTCTGAAAAATTTGGGTCTGTGTATAAAAATGACTTCTGAGCAGTCATTGCAAAAAAATAAATAAATAAAAAAATTAAACCCATAGAGCTAAAGCTGAAAATCTGCACTTCGATTACATATTGATTATCTGATTCAAAACCCACTGTGGTGGTGCACAGAGGAAAAGTGAAGTGGATTCACACTTTTACATGCTTTGAACTGAGAGAAATTGATGTGAACTAACCCCGGCCCAGCATGAAACTCAGTTTATATGGTTACATGTATCAAACCCATCAAACCACTGGAGTCTAACCTGGAGGACCTAGGGTTCCCAGAATTGCCAGGCAAACCGGAGCCGGGATAAAGGAATGGGGCAACAAAGAAGAGCAGGTTTAGACAGAGGTAGGCATCAGTACAGAAACACAGTCATACCTGACAAAGAAAGAGGTATTTCTCCTTTACTGAATAAACCATGGGGGCTATTCGGCTTGATTTAATTCATGCACAATGATGTGGTATGTTAGCGTAAATGCTAGTTGTCTGCTTTTAAATAAGTTGCTGTTAAGCTTTTACAAATGACACTGATATGTATTCATATTTGACATAATTTTTATAGTCAATCATTAACATGAGAACCAACAACAAACTAAGATAATGTTAACTGGCACCGTTAACCTTGTTTAAGTAACTCTTTGATAAGCGACAGCAGGATTACCATATGCCCTGTTTTTTAACCAGTGAGGTCTTCAACCAGTTATTGGTTTTGGGCTTTTTAACAGGTTTTGCAGGCAATAACAAAACTATAGCTAATAGCCTAACAGCCTTATCTTTCAAAGATAAAAAACAAAACCCCATTAAACTACAATATATACTCAATACATAATGCTTAAATATAATCATACACAATGTGAAAACGACTAAGGTGAGTTAGTTATATGATGTGTTTTTGTATTTAAATTCTGTGGTGCTGATACATTCTGAATTTGCTGCAGCACCTACATGTGACCCGGATCATCCACATGCTGATTTGTGTTGCGATTATCACGATCACACTTGAAGAAAAAGAAAATCTTTAATAGTGGCTTACTTGTAAAAAAAGTGCATTATGCTACCATCAGAGTGCATGGAAAGTGAAAAGAGACAGTTGTTAGGAGGAAATACAGAGGAGATGCAGTGATTTATCATCAATTTGTTCCTAAACTGATCAGAGAGACGTTAAACTCGGTCAGTGCTGCTGTAGGAGACATGCAGGAGAAGTCTGGATGCTGTTGATCTGACCTGCAGGGCCTGTGACGCACAGATGCACGAGTTGTCACGCGAAGAGGGCCCGCCACACCAAAGCAGGTGGGACCAAACCACAGGAAACAGGAGTAACATGTAATAACATTGTGTCACCCTGACAACCCCCAAAACCTTTTCATGTAGCCTGATGCAGGGCTGGATAGCAGTTGGTTCTGACAATTGCTTTCAAAAGATGTGGCTTTTAAATAATGGGTGATTTCCAGTAAATATACACTCACTGCCGCTTATTAGTTACACCTTGCTAGTACTGGGTTGGACCCCTTTGAGCCTTCAGAGCTGCCTGAACTGTTGATAAAATCAGGATGAATCCATGGTTTCATGTTGCGTACTTTTTAAATCTGACCCTACCACCTGAAGTCTGCAGCAGAAATCAAGAGTCAAGAGCCAAGCAGTGTTTTTCTGATCTTCTGTTTTCCAATATTGGTGAATCTATCTGAACTGCAACCTCGGTTTTCCTGTTCTTATGTGACAGAAGTCACCCAGTATGGTCTTCTACTGCTGTAGACCATCTGCTGTAGACCATATTTTTCTTTTTCAGGAGAAACTGTAAACCCTGGAGATGGCAGTGTGGGAAAACCCCAGAAGTTTATCAGTTTCTTAAATACTTGTGTGGCACCAACCACCGTGCCACATTTAAAGTCATTTAAATTAAATTTCTTCCACATTCTGATGCATACTTTAAACTTTCAACTATGCCTACATGCTAAACGCATTGAGTTGCCGCCATCGGCTGATTAGTTAAATTAGTGTACCTAATAAAGCGGCTGATAAGTATAAATAAAACCTGCACATCTACTTTTATCTTTTTTTTACATAAAGAAAGATCACAATGCTACAAATTTGTTTCGGTTGCCTGTTATTACCGATGCTTCCATGAATTTGAGAATTTTTAAACCAAAAAGTATCTTTAAAAAATAGAAGAAATAGTTAAAAACAGGGATGTTTTTCTGAAAGGGTTTGTCAGGAGAGTCCACTCTGTCCAGCACTGTATGAGACTTGTTCTCAGTGTGTATAAACACACACACGCATGTGTGCTTTTGTCGGGATGAACAGTGTCCATGCAGATGGCTGATTGGTGAGACAAAACCAAAATATGGCAGCAAAGCCAGAAACAAACCAACGACAGCTCTTATCCAGAATCAAAGAGTTTTTGCTCTTTATGCTAACAGGGTAAATGAATTACTGCAGCAGCAGTATTTTTGTCGTCATCGAAACATCTTTAATGACAGATTCTTGACTGAATCAGAGATTTTGGTTTGTGTCTGCTATACTTGTTTGAAGTTCTCTTTTTTTCAGAATGGTTCACAAACATACAAAGACACACACTGATCACAATGGTCACATTAGAGGACAAACACACACAAATACACACGATTCAGTGCTGTGGAGAGATGAATGGATTACAGCTTTGCTAATGACCAGATCAAGAGAAGAGGACAAGGGGTGAGGAGACATGAGGGCGTATTGGTTTGTGAATAAAAACATTTTTGGATGATGATGAAGACACAACAATGTGGCATAAACACATGCACTTTTTGGGACGTAGTCATAACCCCAGAGGCAAACAGTGATTGGTGTGTGATGAGGTGAAGGGGGAGAACACTAACATTTACTCATGAGGGTGGTGTTGACAATAATCGGACAGGTGTGTTGCTTCTCATACTGGTGGTTTGATTGGTGCAACAATCTCCCATGCAAATCAAGGAGATGGAAGCGTTCACGTTTAAAGTGGAGATTCTGCCATTTGTTGTCTGGTTTTCTGGTTCCCTACAGGATTGGGTTAGTGGTTCTGAACTGGGAACCACAGGCTGGTATGTCCAAACCATGTTGTCTAGTTTGTCTACATCGTAGCATTTCACCAGCAATCCATCAGTGTTTGGGCTATTTAAGCCCATATAAAGAAGTCGAAACACATTCTTCTTTTAACGTACTTGTCCCACAGCTTTTTATTTACAGGAAGTGGCCCATTGGTGTGACAAGACTTGTGGATGGTTGATTGATTTCATAGTAATTTCTTCGTCTTACCTTTAAATCAAACATTTTACACTGAAGGGAAGCATTATTCAACAGAGATATCCAAAGAATCAAGTAATCTGCATGATGCCTATGGGGCAATTGGTTGTACAGCCATTTTCCTGCAAGTCTTGTGATGCAGTCAAATGCAGTGAGGCTGATTTTTCAAAGTTAACATTAGGTTTATGGGTAGGAACGGAAGAATCCTCTCTGTGGTCACTGATTACACAGTATAGTTATTATTAATACAATAATCATCTGAAAACCAGGCAGCAAATTCTAGTACTATATGTGGTGATAAATACTGTCCATGTCCCTTACCTGCTCTTCCAGGTAATCCAGGGGGTCCTGTGGCACCTTTAGGGCCTGGCAGAGACAGCCCAGCAGGCCCAGGAAAGCCAGGGGCACCTTGTTCACCAGGGCCACCAGGTGAGCCTGGGTCTCCTTTAGGGCCGGGAAAACCAGGGTTGCCGGGTACACCAGGAGGACCTGTGTCTCCCTTGATACCTTAGCACACAGAGACACAAATTAGAGAATGTTGAGAAAAAAATGTAACTAACCTGCAAAACCAGCAAAAAAATCAATAAAGAATACACAGGTATGAATATATATGTACTACAGGTGGTGGTAATTCACCTGGCAGTCCTGGACTTCCAGCAGGACCTGGACCACCGTAACCTGGAATTCCTGGAGGGAAAAGTAATGAAAATATTTATTTTTGAGTAAAACAACGGAAAGCAATTTAGAATGTACCGCAAAATTACAGTTCCTGTAGATGCCCTGTGACTCACCTGCTTCTCCTTTGACTCCAGCTGGTCCTGGAATCCCATCGCGACCTGCCTGACCTTTCTCTCCTGGTGGACCAGACTGTCCTTGTGGACCAGGTTCTCCTGGTCTACCTGGAGCTCCTGAGCTACCTGGGGTACCGGGCACACCGTCAAGACCCTTAGGACCGGGGATACCAGGAGGACCTGACAGGAGAGTAGAAAGAGAAGATCGACCCTTGCTTTGCTTCAATGAAAAGAAGTCCCATTAACACAAAAACTGATCATGATCGACATACAATACTGCCACCTCAAAGGGAATTCCTGGTAAAATAAAAAGTAATATTAGTAATAAATTATCGCAATAAAATTCCTTTTTCACTCTGATATAAAATACATGTGCCTGACCAACGTCTCTCATCCAAGGTTTAATTTTTCTAAATGCTTGAAATGGTAATGTGACAGACTCCTTCTCTAATTCCTTGAATTCTCAAAGTCGACTCCTTTTTTTAAATTTGTTTCGGTCCAGTGAAGGCAAAAACGTGTCACCCTCTCCAGATTTACCAGCCAGAACCATTAATTGTGTTGTATTTTAATGCTGTTTTTTTTTCTTATTGCCTTAAAAAATTTATAATTGTATCTTTAATAGATAAAATACTGCCGGGTTCTCAAACTCCAGTCCTCGAGGGCCGGTGTCCTGAAACTCTTCCATGTGTTCCTGCTGCAACACACCTGAATACAATTAGTAGGTCATTAGCAAGACTCTTAAAGAACTTGGCTGCATGCTGAGGTGGCAATTCAGCCATTTGATTCATGCTACAGCAGCTCATGAGTGAATGAACATGGTGCAATAAAAGTACTTTTAGAAGTACATGTTTCCAAATACTTTTGGAACATTTTACGGGTTAGGGTTTGACACTTCAGCATGCAGTTAAGTTCTATACTCTTGCTAATGCAATGCAGTTGCAGTTTAATATCAGCAACTTATTTCAGCTTTTCATTCTTCTTTTCTACATCTGTTATGATCAGACTTACCTTGGAATCCTGGGAGTCCGGGGTCACCTTTATCGCCTGGTCTTCCCGTCACACCTGTGGGACCTGGTAATCCCGGGTTTCCTTTTAGGCCTGGATTTCCTGGGTACCCTGGCAGGCCTGGATCACCCTACAAAGGATGTAACAAAAACTTTTAATGTGCACCAAAATATTATTTATAATAATAATATTTGCCTTTTTTACCAGGAAATCTGAGTGGTTGGATTATGCACCTTTTGTCCGGTTAGTCCAGGTGGTCCGACGCCAGCAGAACCTGGCTCACCTTTGGGTCCTTGGTTACCAGGTGGTCCTGGCTGTCCTGGGGATCCTGGTATACCCGACACTCCTGAAACACCTTTCAGCCCTGGTGGTCCTGTGTGTTCATTAAAGGGATAAGTAGCAAATAAAGTTTAACAAATGTTTTAAAAAAAGAATGTCATTAAGATACAGAATCAGGTATTCTCTTCCTTAGTAACACTAACCAACACACCAGTGCATCACTGGTTTGTGGGCAACCAATACAGGTTTTCAGAACTTTGGGCACCACCATCTTGCTTTGAAAGCCAGAGTGTATGAAAGTGGGACTAATAATACAAGGATACTATGTAAACATTATATTAAAAAAAACATAACCTGTTTCATTATTTGTCATTTGTGTGCTCTACATGAAATGATAGTTGAAAAGTCAAATAAAAATGATCATCGTGATATATCAAAAAAGAGTTTTCATTATAAATTTAGTAGGAAATATTTACTGAGTTATTAAATCAAGTGATAAGCGAGCACATTTTATTAAGACTTCAATTAAATTTAACTTATCGGCCAAACAAGTCACCTTGTTTGGCCGATGGCTGGCAGTTAGAACGAATGCCGGTTTAAGTCTGTTGCTCTATAGCAAGTTACAACATTTAATAAACAAGGTGTAGACCTGAAGGATATTAATTTGTATAGGCATATTTCAACACACAACACTGGCCTTTAATTACTAACATCTACAGCAATAAGGACCAAAGTTTTGATAAAAAGCACCTGGGATTCCCATGTCTCCCATTTGGCCTTTAGGTCCTGGAGACCCAGGAATACCTGGACCTCCTGGGCGACCAGAATCTCCCTTAGAACCTGCAAAAAAAATGAAATAGCATGTTAAAAATCTGTTTCTGTCTGTATTTATGTATGTACTTAGTATGTATGCATTAGGGGTGAATTCATACCTGGAGGTCCAGGGCGGCCAGGACTGCCATCTGTTCCTGGAAACCCAGGGTCACCAGGGAGACCAGTAGCACCTTTTGGACCCGGAAAACCTGTTCCACCTGTAGAAAACCAATATGTAAGATTTAACTCAAACTTTTTACTCTTTGAGGGCAGTGAAAATGTTTTCATCTCTACCTGAAGGTCCAGGATCTCCTTTTTGTCCCTTTAAGAGCTGCGATGGAAAACTGGGTCCTGGCGGTCCCTGGAGGCCCATGTCTCCCCTCTCTCCTTTAGCACCAGGACCACCTGGTGCACCGTCTCTACCTGGAAATCCTGGTTCACCTGTGTAGATGCATCAGGCAGGCCCTTTCATGAGTAGCTGCATACTTTTAATCCAATTATACCAACAACAGAGGTCACAAGTTACTTGAAAATGATAAATTACTTCATATTTTTTATATTATTTTTCATAGCTTATGCAACCAGATTCCAGGTTTTTAATAGATTTTTTGCTGTAGGAAAAATATCATTCTGCATATGTCAATTTAAAACAATAAGTGTTATCATGCATGATTTTTGTGGTAAGTATGGAGTGTGTCAGTACCTTTAAATCCAGGAGCACCAGGTCCTCCTGGGGCTCCCGGTCCTCCAGAAGGTCCTGGAGGTCCATTGGGACCCATGTCTCCTTTCTGACCTGCAGCCAGGCCGGCATTGCAGAGGAGAGAAAGTTAGAATAATCAATAAACCAAAGTAAATATTTAATTACATACAAATAACATAAAAATGTCTATTATCATTTAGTCAACTGTTTCTAATTGCTGGTCTGATTTAGATTTTCTGATAACTTTGTGAGCTAACAACAATTAGCTAGCCTACAAGCTGCCTTTATACTAAGTTATGCAGACATTCAGCCAGTCTTTTTGTAGTTAGTAAATGCTCTAAATGATCGACTGCATAGAGTCATCATGACAGCTTTTTGTCCTTTGCTTTATCAACTTGTGACATATAATGCTTTTTATTGCTTTTCAAGATACCAATATAGCTAATGTTATTCATTTACAGCCATATTTCGATGATTGAAGAGTGACAGCTTACCTGGCAAGCCAGGCAAACCATCGCGACCAGGTCCTCCAGGTGGTCCTGGGGTTCCAATAGTACCTGGAAGACCTTGATAACCTGGAGCTCCTGGGTCTCCTGGTGGGCCTGGGATGTCTAGACCTGGAGGGCCAGGGTCTCCTTTTGGACCATCTGATCCTGGCAGCCCTGTAAAGATGATTATTATGACTGTCCTCTTTTCATTTAGGAACAACATTTGAACTGTCAGGTTAACAATAATTTGAACATTTTTACTCTCCACTCCCCTGGGCGGTCAAGATTTTGAGGGGTTGTCCTGGTTCCCACTTCTGCAATATTGGAAACAGTGCTTCTGGATTTGCAAAGTAGGAAGGAGTGGTTCAGCTCCAGGGTTTATATACATAGAGTTTGCTCTATGTGTGCTTTTGGGTATATGACCACACCCCTAACCTGTGGGAAGCATTTTGGAAGAATAAAGTATTGGCGCCCAATGTTACAAGCTATTCGGTCCCTTTGTTCTAATAATCAGGGTTTGGGTCATATTGTAAGTTAGACTTACAGTCCTCTGGAGAATGTTGGATCCTCTGGGCACAGCCAAGGAGCAGAGTGTTTCTGATTCTATGGCTTCAGAAACACCACCGATCAGTGAACTCCATCTTGCACCAGAGTGATTTGTAATAGTGGCTAGGATGAGAATTATTTCTTTCAAGTCTGAGGCCATGTAGAACCTCAGCTGTACAGTAGATTCGCTACTTCTGGCTGGCAGTGAGTTACTGCTCCAAGTAAAGGGGTTCAAGAATTCTGGGTTACGTTCGAGAGTGGAGGAAACTCTAAGCTAAAGACTGACAGATAGACCAATGTGACGTCCGGTTGTCAGAGCTGAGCCTGAAAGTGAAGTAGTCAAATTATAGAAATAGGGTTGAGCAATGTTCCTGCTCTTGTTATCTGCCTGGGATAACTACTAAAATCCACCTGGATGAGGTGTCTCTTGCATATCCTACTAGCAGGAGAGCCCAGAGACAGAGCCTAGAGATCAGATTATGTCTAACATCTTAAACTGCTGACGGTAGAATGGATATTTTGTAATGCTGAGTTTTCTCTTTTCAGTCAAACCTTATGTGACTTACCTGGTGGTCCCATTGGGCCCGGAGGTCCTGGGAGACCTGGTGGGCCCGTTCCACCAAAAGAGGGGGGTCCAGGGGGGCCACGAGATCCAGGTGTACCAGGTGTACCAGGCTCACCTGCACAGACAGAGGATAAAGTATCAGCTCAAAGTTCTGGCCTGGTGTCATTTTGTTCTAAAACAATCACACAATCTAAAGAGTACCTTTGAATCCTGGAGCTCCATCAGCTCCAAGCCGTCCTGACAAACCGGGGTTACCAGGGAAACCAGGATCTCCCTTAGGCCCAGTGGAACCTTTAGGGCCCGGTGCACCCGTTAAACCAGGAGGACCAGGAAGTCCAAGACCAGGTTCACCCTGTCACACATATAACCAAAAAGAGCGTCAGGCACACAGGGAGGGGCGAACAGTACAGTTTAGGACAGAACAAGAGGCATTTAATGAAAGCTATTAATGCATAACAAAATGTGTTGCTTAGAGAAAATTGCTTAATATAAAAAATCTGTCATTTTCAAATTGTAAGGATTATTTTATCCTTGTTATTTTAGCCTTCTACAGATAATAATGTTAGTAAAATTGGTATACACAACTATCCAAATATATTAAAACATATATATACACACACACCTTTGGTCCAGGAAATCCCAGCTCACCGGGACGTCCATCTATCCCTGGTCTTCCTGGTCCTCCAGGGGCTCCTGGTTGCCCGCCAACACCCGGGAATCCTGGAGGAGGAAAGAAGTGAGTGTGAGATGAAGAAGGTAACAATGACACAAAAAGCAGAGAGTATGTAGGGAAGTACTCAGAAGAAGTTGTTAAAGAGAAGAGAATGTAAATAGAAGTGGACAAAGGAAGACAAAACAGCAGAGGTAGAAAGAGCAAAGGAAGACAGATAGAGAACAGTTTATCGCTATCTTTGCCTTTTGGTCCTGGAGGTCCTGGCAGTCCAATGCCTGGGATTCCGGGTTCACCCTTCGCTCCCGATAAACCGGGAAAACCAGGCTGTCCAGGCTGACCTGGTATACCTAACAAAGGGAAATGACCAAATTAGGCAATCAGGCAGCATGTATGTTACTTTAGATACTGTGAATGGAAAGTATATTATTTTACAACAAAATAGTGACTCGTGTACCTGGTGAACCAGGCTGCCCAGGCTCGCCATCCCGACCTCTTTCTCCTTTGGCCCCTTTCTCTGTCATTGTCTGACCAGGTTCACCCTTAGTTCCTTCATGATGACAAAATGCACAGATAAAAGGTTGGACGCTTTCAGTGAGCAGACGGCAGGAAAATTGGACATGAAATGGATGTCAAATAGCCTGTGGGAAACATCTATGTCCATTCTATTTTGCTATGTTTTCTTTAAGGTAACTTAAGTAAAATCATTTTCAAAGTTCAGTATCAAGACCTCTGCAGGAGATTTTAGGCAAGTTGTGGAAAGAAAACTTTTTGATGCAATGAACAGTACATTTCAACTCAGGCTATAGCTTGACGATATACTAAGCTTTAAAATTTTATAGCTAGAACCTCAGAGATAAATAATGTGAAAATATAAATTAGATCAACATATAATTTACTTTGCTGTATTATGAGACACAGCACTGGTCTAATTTGGTAAGGTACAGTGGGGGAGATAAGTATTTGATCCTCCTAGAAGTCAAACAGAATTCTGGCTCCTATGGTTGGGTGTGTGCCCATGTGCACACGGATTACAGTCAATAAATAAGATACAGCTGATCTGAGTTTTGTGTATAAAGCACACCTGTCCACAGAATCTAAATTTTCCATTCTGACCTTTCCATCACCATGAGCAAAACGAAACGACCATTAAAGGACGAATGGGCTAAAGTGTTATATTAATTGTTGGTGATTATTAGGAAATGGAGGAAATCAACCTCAGCCTGGAGCTCAATACAAGGGGTAAGGATGATTATAAGAACGGTGATTGATTACAGGACAGGAGGAGCTTGTTAATGATCTGAAGGCAGTTGGGGCCACAGTCACCAAACACCACTGGTAACCAGTGTTGGGCAAGTTACTTTGAAAAAGTAATTAATTATAGTTACTAGTTACTTCTTCAAAAAAAGTAACTGAGTTAGTAACTGAGTTACAATATTCTAAAAGTAATTAATTACTTGAAAAGTAACTATTGCGTTACGTTTAACCCTCTGGGGTCCAGGGTATAACTGGCCATTTTAACTACTTTTGATTTTCCCCACATTTTACCTTTAAAAACTATTTTAAAGGTAAAAACTACTATATGATAACTTATGGCAAAGGGGTGGGATTAAATAAGTGTTTACTTCTTCCCACTCCCTTTCAACGTGTAAATGAATCAGAATGGTATCAATATTGAAATGTACTGACTTTTGTATAGTATTTTTTCTCTCTTATTTTCTTTTCTAAATGTACCTGTATATTGTTTACATGGTTGAAATGAATTAACAATCAATCAATTTACTTTGCCTTGTTTGGTATCATCCTTTTCAGCACAACCTCACGTGTCTGAATTTACAGTTATGTTTTCATTTTGACATACTGTATTAACACAATTGATCTAAAATCAGACAAAAAACATAAAATCAGTGTAGAAAAAGTTATTTTTTACTGTAACAACCACAAACATGTTTAATGAATCATATTTAATAACTTTTAAATGCAAATATAAATTGTCAGTTTTAAAATCCTATGCACAAGTTTTGCAAACAACAAAGTTATTTGCATCCATTTACCTTTTACCTTGATTTAAAAAAACCATTTCAAACTATTTACAGAACAATCAGCTGTTCTGCATTCAATAAGATGCCACACAAATTATTTGTGCCACTCCAAAAAAATAATTTCTGTCCACTATAAAGGAGAACATCACAGCCTGATACCTGCAGGTCTGACAGCAGCAGGTGTATCACTCCTGTTTCTACCTGGAGACAGCAGCCGCCTCATTGCGCAGCTGCTTAAAGCTGTAGCGTCCAGATTACTTACAGCTACTTCCATGCAACTGATATAAGATGCGGTAAGCTGAACACAGTTTCAACCGTTTGTTTGTTGAAACATAGTAACGGACCGCATTTTCTTGTTAGTAACCGTAACGGCGTTGTAACGATACGAATAGTAATTAGTTAGATTACTCGTTGCTGAAAAAAGTAGCGCTGTTAGTAACGCCGTTACTTGTAACGCCGTTATTCCCATCACTGCCTGTAACACACTGTGCTGTAATGGGTTGAAATTCTTGAGCAGGGAGACCCACAGGGGCCTATAATAATCGCTCCCCGGATATGCTACAGCACAACACATCAGGTAATTTTGTTTATTTTATTATGTATGACTAACTTGTATTTCATCACAATAGCTCTCATTGAATATCTATCTATATATATAAGGATAAACGTAAAATGATTTTTTTACCTGGTGCACCAACAGGTCCCGGTCTTCCTGAGACACCCTGGATACCTCTCTCTCCACGAGGTCCTGGATTTCCAAAGCCAGGAAGACCTGGGGGACCCCTGTCTCCTGGATTACCAGGGAAACCTGGCTCACCGGGGAGGCCTCGTTCTCCTTTCACCAACAATGAGCCCTGTCACAGTTGCAAATACATTAGTTGGGGTTAGAGGGGTTTGGGTTAATTCAGATAAATAATGAACAGACTGAGTGGAAGTCACTCACAGGAGCTCCTTTAGGCCCTGGAGGCCCAGGGGCTCCGTCACGACCAGGTGCCCCGTCCAGACCTGGCAGACCAGGTGGTCCAGGGAAACCAGTGTCACCCTTCTCTCCACTCAAACCATTAACTCTGATGGGATCACCTGGATCTCCCTTCTCTCCATTTAGGCCGGGAGGACCTTGAGCACCAGGAGGACCCTGGAAAGGAAACAAGCAAGATGTCTTGATGCTCAATCATCCAGGTAAGGAAATCCCCCAAAATTGATTCAGTTTACCCAGACGTAGCCTTTGCAGTCGGAAAAACGTAAAACTCTACGTCCAGGTGAACAGAATCAATTTTTTGGGAAAGAAGCAAGAGCCAGGGACAGGGAAGTCAAACAGAGAAATTAAATCAAAGAATACCAAAGAAATAATGGCGTTTATTATTTTTCTGATGAAAAAAAATCGTGAGCAACACATTAATTATATCAGTTCCACAATGATAATCACCACTTTTGGAAAGGAAAAGTAAGAATACTCACGCTGGGGCCGACAGAGCCAGGTGTTCCTGGAAAACCTCTGTCTCCCTTGAAACCTTGGATGCCAGGAGGTCCTGATGAAGAAAACAAGAGGGACCATAAAAACATCTGTCCTGAGGTCTACTAAACTTCAGTGTCTTTATTGTCACATTTAATGTCATTACTGAAGGACCACCAAGCAATTTTAATCTGCTACTGTGGATTCAGGAAAGTTTGTTAATATCACCTGACGGAAACAAAACTTTGGGGGAGGGGTCTTACCAGGAAATCCAGGAGGTCCTGGAGGTCCTTGAGGTCCAGGGATGGGATTGACACTTCCTAGGCAGTTCACACAGGTGTCACCTTTCTCACCTAAAAACACGATCAGATCATTAATGTCACTTTTTTCTGCAAAAGGCTGCAGGGGGAGACCGTCTTATGCACTTCTTTGGGCGATTGGGTGATATTTCAGCAATCTGACAGGAGTTATTTATTTTGATTCTATGTTAGACATTTCCCCACCTTTCTGTCCTATCTCTCCAGGGAAACCTCTTCCTCCTTGTGCACCAGGAACCCCAGGAAGTCCTGGTATGCAGTCTTGACCTGAGGAAGTGCCTGGAAGTCCACGGGGCCCTGGCGGACCAGGGGATCCAGGAGACCCTGCACGACCTGGGGGGCCTGGCAGAAAGTTTCCTGGAGGGCCAATCTCTCCCTTCTGACCTTGCTCTCCTGGGAAACCTTGAGGTCCAGGAAAACCCCCACTACCGGTTCCTGTGAATCCCGGTTCTCCTGGAGGGCCTGTCAAACCTGGAGAAAGGAGGTTGACGTTTCAGTGTTATTTGGTTTGTTTTTTTGCGAAAGATAATCAAAAAGTAAATCTCAAAAAATGGTCTTATTCAGCCAAAAGCAAAGAAGGGCCATTAACTAATTTACATAATTAATAATTGTATCCCTTTATTTCCTTTTCAGTAACCCTAAATTATTCAATTTATCCCAACCTTTCCCCTAAATGTATTATTGTATTTTTAATCTGTTATTCTAGACCTACACCAGTGCATTTAGGTTGCACCATCTCATCTATAATGTCTGTTTTTGAACTTAAATTTGGTACCCGGTATAAACTAGCTTTAAAAGTAATGCAAACAATAAGTATGCTTGTTATGTGCCTGTGTGTTTTCAGCTCACCTTGTACTCCTCTGTCTCCTTTGAGTCCAGGTGTTCCAGGTAAGCCAGGTTCACCTTTAGGCCCCACCTGATTCCCTATTGGCCCGCCAATCACCTGATGGGATGTTAAAAAGAATTAAGTAAATTCACAAGACTCACATGGACTAAACTATACAAAACTTTGCAAATATCCTTAAATCTTTTTTTGTAATATAATTTTTAAAATAAAAATATTTTAAAAACTACAAGAGAATAAATATAAAATACGACAACAGACTATTGGACCTAAATCAAAGACTATGATAAATATTACCTCCTTATGGAAACTTTCCTCTTTTTAAAACACTTCCTTATTTTAAGCTGTGTTTTTAAAAATGTAAAAAAAAGTCTCATAATTACAGTTTTCTCACGGTTAGCAGGACTAGTGGACTTTGTACACTGAATAGTCATCCTTAATGGTTCATTTTCCATTGGGAGTGGGTAATTCGTATCACACACACACAGTTTAAATGTTTTCCGTATTGCACAGTTGAAAATAAAGTTTCTTTTTGCCGGTAATAAAAAAAAACAGTGGCTGAAAGCACTGTAAACAACAGTAGACTGGTGCATAACAAGCAAGCAAATAATGCAGAAAATAGAGATTTGAGACCGTTTTGACCGATCGGCCCGATTTTGGCCTTCATCGTGCGTCGTGCATCGTGTAGTATACGTGGGGTAACGAGAAGCGATTAACACCTCACGACGAGCTCCCGATCATCAATCGCTTGGTCGTGAGGATTTCAAACAGCGACCGTCGTGAGGGTGTCACCGCAGTTTCTCACACTGCGCACGCGCAAACACAAATGTCAGCGAAAAAGACGGCGCAGCACGGCTGTGCAGCGTGTGATCTGGACACAAGCGATGGAGGCACAACTTGTAGAACTTTGGAAAGCTCATCCGAGCCTTTTCCATGTGGCCTCACAAAATTATCACGACCACAACAACCGTGAAAATAGTTGGAACTACACTGCTGCTCAATCACAGCTGCCTGATCAATGTTTTTCATTAGCAATTTAGCAAAGTTGATGGTGGTGGTGTGTAGGGATGGGTACCGGTGTCCGGTGCCATGATGGCACCGGTTCTGACATAAACGGTAGTAACCAGACCGAAAAGCAGCGCACATTTCGGTGCTTTATTTCGGTGCTTTTTTTCCTGAGCTGTGATACACTTTAGATTCTAGCCAATCATTTTACGTTTACAAGCATAGTAGGCGGGGCCAGGTACGTACGTTCTTTTAGAGCAGAGCTACAGATCAAAAATGTCCAAGGCGAAGTGGTCAAAAGTCTGGCTGTACTTCACAGCAAAATATGCAAACTCAGCAGCAACAAGTGCTTTAAGCTGATACTGTGATACTGTCAAAGGAGGTAACACCTCAAATCTGATGAAACACCTGGCGACGCATAGCGTTTTTTTTAAAAGCCCAGAAATGCGCCGTATTTGATAGCTTGCTGCGAGACCTCACACCGAGCACATCTACTGTGGGTGGGTTGCCTGTTATGCAACATCCCCCAAAAACACGAAGAGGAGAGTCCTGGCCCCTAGCCCTGCCAGTGTAGCAGAAATGATGACGGATGATGATGGTGGCAGCAGCCGTTCTTCTCTGCGTGAGTAGCTAATTTACGTTGAGTAGGCTAACCACGTTATTACATTAATGCATGTAAGGTGAACTAGCAAACATCATCATAGCGACATGCGGCTGTCCTCTTGTTTGATGGCAGATACTCCCTTCACCCTGGCTAAAAAGGCTAAAATGACCAAAGAAAAAGAGGGAAACAGTTAAACATGAGAGGTTTTTGGACAAAGTTTGTGTTTTTTCCATTGTTTAAGCACTGCTTCCAGCCAAGAGTGATACCATATATGCCCCATAGCTGCAGAAAAGGCTAACATTGTTATCTTTTTACAAAAAACAGCTGAACATGAGAGGTTTTTGGACCAATTTTGTGTTCTCCATTCTTTAAGCACCGGTTTGAGCACCGTTTGAGCACCGGCACCGTTTCAAAAGTACCGATTTGGCACCGGTATCGGATAAAACCTAAACGATACCCATCCCTAGTGGTGTGTGTGTGTGAGTGAAAGACAGAGAGGGAGAGCGAGTGACAGAATTTCTGTTATAACCTTCATTTTATGGACGCACAGTGTGAGCACTCAGGTCGCATCAGAGCATCGGGCCGTATAGTGTGAGACCCTGCATCGTGACCTATGAACTTCTAACCCCTGCGAGTCAATCGTGCAGTTTGAGCAGGAGCTGAATCGCGCGACTGACAAAATCGCACAGTGTGAGCGCGGCATAAGAGGGAATTCATGACGATGTTTATCAAATGTGAAGCTTATTTTTGATCTTCTTTGCTGCTGGCTCAGTTAATTTGGAGAGTGACAAAACCTGCAGCATCAGAATCTGTGAGATGTTGGCTTTCAGCTCCGACGGCGTGTCATTGGGTGAGAAAGCCGACATCTCACTGATTCTGATGCGTCGGGTCCGCGCTTTGTGTTTACGTCTTTGTGGAATCCGTTTACCTGCTCTCATTTACTGTTTTAGCTGTTTGGTGGTTGTTGAAATGAAAGCTTTAACCTGAGATTCTTAAGTTTCTGGCAAAATACATTTATATTTAAAAATCAATTCAGGATCAACCTAAAATCGATTTTAATTGGAAAATCAATAATTAAAACCCAGCCTTACTGTATAGTAACCATCAAGTATAGGTTGCCATGGAAATATTAAGCTGTCTGCATGTAATTCACTGTGAGTTTTTTTTCTCCCACACGCTGCGAATGCATCACTAACCCCGGAGATTCAGACTCGTCAGACCATTGCCCAAAAGGTGGCAGTGCTACGAATTTATTCCACCAGCTGAAAAGTCATCACTGCAAAATTAAGACCATCTTAAACTCCACATGCAAATGTCTCCTAACACACCAAAGAAAACTTCAAATAAACCAGCTGTGATACGAGCTACCAGCTATCAGCAAGACGAACAGAGAAAAACGGCACGATTCCATGTTATTGTTTATCGAACATGAAACAACTGTTTCGGTCCTCTTTTGAATTTTGGTCGTGGTTTGGTTACATCAAGCTGAGTGACCTCATGGATTCTTGTTTGTGTTTAGGCACATTTTGTGAAATTATATAACTGCTCTTTTAATTGTTTTGTCGTTTTCATTGTGTTTAGTGGTTGTAGAGATGGTTTATATGAACTTCAGGTGAAATTCAGAGGTCTCATCCCTTTTGCCCCCAATACTGGGAGCGTTGGGGCTCAAGACATATCATGTATAGTGATACAGCCAAAAAATATTGTGATATTAGATTTTTCCTCATATCATCCATCCTATTTTCCATTCCACTCCTGTGTCCTGTGATCATGCGTTTGGGTCCTTATCTTGCCTGCCACGCAGCCGACTCTGACAGCTATGCTTTTACTGCACTGACAGTGTGCTTGGGCTCACTAACAACGAATCAGTGGATCAAAGTCTGGTGGCACTTTTCAAAATCAACTACAAATAAGTGAATAAGCCTCAAATGTCCAAGGAAAAATGGTTAATTTCTTTATATTTTTAAAGCAAACTACAAAGAAATGAAGGATGGCTTGGGATATTTGCACAGCATTGTATTTATAAGTAGACAATGAAATGGTGCTAAGAGTTCAAGTGTAAGACAAATATTCCACAAATAATGAAATATAAATTCTCATTCACCTGCCCTGGTGGACCCGGGAATCCACGATCACCTTTTTGTCCCTGAAATGAGAAAGAGTGATATTTACACAGTTCGTGGCATTACTGTTTGACTCGTAGAATTCAAAATACTCAGAAGAAACTTACTGTCTCACCATCCCTCCCTGGAAGACCAGGCTGGCCTGTCTCTCCAGGGGGCCCCTGAATGTGACAAAAAGCAATACAAGAATGTTAGGAAAAGGTTATAAGACATTTTAGAAAAGGATTATAAATTGTGCAGTTTGTTGGCAGAACTCACTGGGTATCCTGGAGAACCAGGATCACCATCTTTGCCTGGTTTTCCCTGCAAAAGGGGGGAAAAAACATGGTGATCAGGCTTTGCACCAACGGGGACATCTCCAGAGTTGAATACTGAAGCATTACAAAATTGGCAAAAACTGCACATCCTCCAGTGGCCACTAGGGGCTGACTCCCAAAGGGAGTCAAAAATTCTAAGATTGGCTCCCTTCTTAAAATGTCCAGTTTTACAATAATAAAAATGACATTCATACCTCTGTTAAATATAAATATTTAACTCATTCACTTGAGTTAGGCCTGTGGTCAGGTTGACATCCCAACACATGCAACTGGAGTCAATAGGTGTCTGCAAGGTCTTGTTCATCATTTTAAAACGTTACACTGGACTTCATGACTGTGTGCACAGTAGAATAATGTGTATGCGTATTCACATCTATGAAGAGCTGTTTGAAGGTTTACCCGGAGTTTTGGGCTTATTGATAAGGTTTCAGTATGTCTTTAAAAGGCTTGGAGAACATGTTCTACGAATACATACTGAACATACAATCTGGTAACAGTCAAATGAACCCTGCGTCATAGATCCCCTTTGGTCTCTTCTTACTGCTTCAACCCAGGAATTCAAGCTCTGCTGTGTCTTAGCAGTCTTGAAGGAATGACATGTACAAACTGAAATAATGGCAAATATGTTTGAGAGTTCCCTCTTTGCAGAAAGTTTCACACAAAAAAGCTGAGAGAAACCCTGTAAAATAGTCAGGTTGTTTGAGAAAGTTGGGCAACACCTTTCCTCTTTGCCTAAACCAAATGTCAGAGATGAGGTTCCAGACACTCTTGCACTTGTACACATGTTGAGGGCTTTAGAATTGAGTTTACCTTTGAGCAACAGACATATTTTAGCAGCATAGGGGCGATTACGTAAGTTTAGTGAAAGGATTTGCTTGAAATTCCAGAGCTGTACTTACTCGTTTTCCCAGCTCTCCTGGTTCTCCCTTTTCTCCTTTCTGCCCACCATAGGGACCCTACAGTGAGATAAAGAGACATATAAACACCACAGTCACCATCAAGAGCACTAGATACTCCACTTCTTCCAACTTGCAACTTAAATGTTTTGTCTGTTTTCTGGAGGGACTTTTAATGTGTGGAGGTAAATTTGGTTCAGGGGACCAGAGATACTTACAGGAGGTCCCGGTAAACCCGGATCACCTTTAGGGCCAGGAGGTCCTTGGTCACCCTGCAGAATAAAGAGAAAAAATCAGAATCAGTGCAGAACGAGTTTAGAGTTTGAACCAAATCTATTTGGCAAGTCAATTAGTCTACGTTCACACTGCAGGTCTTAATGCTCAATTCCAATTTTTTGATCAAATACGATTTTTTTGTCTGCTTGTTCACACTACAACTAAAATGTGACAGCAAACGTGCTCCTGTGTGAACACTCAAAGTGACCCGCATGCACAAAAGCAGACGTCACACACAACGCGCTCTTCTCAGACCCAGATCAAACAGTACTGTTTGACTGATGCCCCTTAATATAAATACTTGTTTCGGACTTTACGTTTCCCAATTTTGCTTTAAGTTATAAAGTTATTTTGTTATTTACATTTGGCCTAATAATGATCCTTATTGCTGTTTTAGAGGAGCGGTGCTTCAAAGGATAGTTGCAGATTTCTGTCAGAATCTGCAGATTATACAGTACAAATAAAATGTTCACGTTTCTCCAACATTGTCTTCCCAACAGTTTCACTAACATCTACACTGGATGGCCAGGAAGTGTTCACGATGTCTTATCGGGCGCTTCTCCAGAGCTGATAATTGCCGTCTGTCTTGTGTCAGTGACGTAAAAGACGGATTTAATGCGACATGACCGTTCAAACAGCAGTCGCTTTCTAAAACATCGGATATGTATCGGATTCAGTACCACATACGAATGTGACCCAGATCGGATTTGAAAATATCGGATTTGTGCCGTTCACACTGTCATACCATGATATGTGTCGAATAGGGTCAAAAAAGTCGGATTTGATGCGCTTTCGCCTGCTGTGTGAACGTAGCCTTAGTCCCTCTCCTCTTTAGTCTGGAGGCTGTGCTTCAGTCCAATTTAAATGAGCTTTGACTTAAAGAAGATGTCAGTGTTTGTGGATAGTGTTAAATATGGTTGCTTCTTTTTCTTTTTTACACAGTAGACCTTCAACCTGCATTTGCAGCTGGCAAATTGAAATGTGTTCACAGATAGTGATTTCTGCGAGTGTTTCTGTGTTTTTCAGCCTTGACTTTTGCACACAGAGATTTCTCCAGATTCTCTGAATCATTTTAATATTATGTACGGTAGATAATGAGATATTCAAAGCTTTATTCTGAAATAAGCCCACCAGATGTAGTTTCAGATGTATTTTTTTGCATATAAACCCGCCCATCTGTCTGTCTAAGAGGCTCTTTTTATACCACATCATTTTACTGACCTCTTGTCAATCAGTGAGTCCAGTTAGTAGCAAAATGTTACTCTGTAAGCTGTTGCTTTTTAATACCACTTACTTTTCCAGCCTTTTGTTTCCCCTTCCCATAGTTTTTGCAATGTGTTGCTGCCATCAAAT
Source organism: Astatotilapia calliptera (assembly GCF_964374335.1). NCBI lineage: Eukaryota > Metazoa > Chordata > Actinopteri > Cichliformes > Cichlidae > Astatotilapia > Astatotilapia calliptera. The sequence continues at coordinate 52,623,283 of NC_137424.1, forward strand.
TCAAAATGAACTAATAATTTGTGTCATAATAATGTCTCAGTTTAAACATCTGGTACGTTGTTTACGCAATTTATTTACATTTTACACAATGCCCGCCTGGTGTTTTTTATTTCTTTACTGAATGAGATGACTAAATATAATTGGCAGGCATAGATACTCTCTGCTGCCATCATGTGGCTGTGATTTATTACTCTGGCGTAAACTGGTTTTTATATATGTTCACACACATTTAATACATTTTTATGAGCAATGATTAGGTACTGCCAAGACGAGGCATTTTGATACAATGTAAAATACATGCATTATGGAAAATATGAATGACCTTTTTCATATATATGGAAAATCTGTTAATAAAGCGAGTGACTGCCACCTGTCAGCAAGAGATACTGAGTTTTAAACTTGGTTTAAACAGCCTACGTTGTAAAATCTCTCTATTTAAAATCTAATTTTAGTCTCGTCAGTCCTCATTTCTGTGGCGAATGGAATACTTCACCACTTCCATGCCTTTAAAATAGTTATACCTTGTCTCCTCTCTGAATTTCAGTCTCAGCCGGCTTTGTCTGCTCCCCAACCTGTCCTGGAGGACCAGGAGGTCCTTGCAAACCTGGTGCACCCTATGGTCACGGCAGGGAGAGAGTGGCAGGTTTAGTAATTCAGTAAAAGCTCTGAGAAGACAAGCTTGAGGCAGAGACTGAACATAACTCTAGTAAAAAAAGTGACGATTATGGTACCTTTTCTCCTTTGGGTCCTTGGAAATTCAAACCCATATTCCCCTGTTGAGAAAAAACAGAGGGAGGCTGTCACTTCAGGCTCAGTGGAGTATATTTCATGACCAAGAATAGTTCAAAATGTATTATCATTTTGTCTTTATTTACTAAAGATCAGTTACAAAGTGTCTGATCTCACCTTAGGCCCGGGTGGACCAGGAGCACCTGGACGACCCTGAGAAACAAACCGAGAAACAGTTGGCCTTCAATCTGATGCTATTTGTGCAACTTTGATGAAAAAAGGTTTACGCTGTAGCAGCTTCTCTTTACCTCAAGGCCTCTGGGTCCTGGGGGACCTACCGGACCTTGTATACCTGGAGGTCCAGGTCGGCCCTGTGACATAAAAGGAAAAAGATGTACAGACAATTGGTAAAACATACAGTTTAAAAAACCTAAACATTTTCATCCTTTTGCTTCTGTTTGAGTCTGTGAGCATTTCTGTGAGTGTGTGAGAAATTACAGTCCTAGCTCTAAAAATGCTTCCATTAGCACCAACAAATAATGCCAATAATTATAAATACAGCAGACACCTTGATATGTGATGGCTTTATGTTTATAATATCAGTATTGGTCATATTTCAGCTTATAAATGATCAAAATTAAACAGATTTTCATTTGTCGCATTATTAAACAGACCGGTTTGACACCTAAAGCTCAAGTTCTGTTCATTCATTCATTTTGTTTTGTTTTTTATACACACATCATTCTGACTTACGTATTTGAAAAGTTTTGAATCTGCACGTGAATTTAATTAAATGTGTAAATTAGCTTTGGCAGCACAGTGTTTCTAAAAGGAGAATATTTCACTCACAGGACCTCCTGGCAAACCGGGTAAACCCACTGCTCCTTTCTCTCCGAAACGATTGGCGGAGATAACATCACCTGGGTCTCCCTGCAAAGAAAAGAGAAAGAGATGCTCAAATGTACATTTGTCTTCATAAAGGGAAAGAACCTGAGGGGAAAGAAGGAAATGTTGCTTCTGAATATCAAACAATGTCAAAGAGCACCATCTAGTGGACAAATACAGCAAAAACTCAACTTGACATCAGTAAAAAAAAAAAGTTTAAAAAAAATGATAGAAATTGATTTTTATAGAAACCTAAATGAGAGGCAGTAGTAGAGCTTTCACATCTGTGTGTTTCACAGCAAACACTGACAAATAAATTAGCGAAACTCTTATTTGTTTGTTGTTGTGTTGTGTTTTTTGTTTACATGAATAAATAAAAAATAGTGATTTTTTAAAAATTATTTTCCATGGTTTCATTTTCAAAACAGAACTTTTTAAAAAAATGTGTAATGTTTATTTATTTGTAATTGGCTTCCTGGTCCTTTCCTTAGAAGCCCCGTCTTTGGCCTTTTAAACCTGGATGTGGTTTTAAACCTGGACGTGGATGTGTGGTTTGTAAAACCACACATCCACACATGTATTTTTCTACATTTCCCCAGTTGTGAAGGGAATTTATATTTACTCCATTAAGTAAGAGTTAAATTAAGGTCTACCAGCCATAACAAGTTCAAAGCACAGTCAAGTCAACATTTCAAATTAGAGTCTGAGTTGTGTGGTGCTTGTAAAGCTGTAGATATATCAGCCTACAGTGAGATAGAAATTTGTATATTAGTGCAGAAATTGCTGACATATCATGTTTTTAATTCAGAACAATGAATGACAAGAATAACAAAGAAGTAGATTTAAAAGGATCTAAGATCTAAAATGATTATTTTACCTAAATGCAACAATTATTTTCATTGATTGTCATACAAATTATATTATAAATATGAGACAATAGGAAAGTAAGTGACAATCTGGTCTTCTTTTGTTTCTAGCTGGTGGAGGACATAACTTAAAAAATTGAATTCAAACCTTGAAAATTAAGTTATATTTTTTTAAATCAATTTTTAACATTAAGAGCATTAGTAACAAAGTTACAAAATGTGTGTGTGCTGATTTTTACCTTTTGTCCTGGCAGACCAGGTGGACCCTGTAAATGAGTAAAATAGAAAAGTTTGTATAAACAAAGCAAAACCAGACAGATCACTGTGATGCTTCATCCTGTAATGACTCACTTGAAGTCCTGGCTGCCCAGGGATTCCTGGACTTCCTGGGAAACCCCTGTCACCCTAAAAAAGGAAAAGGAAAAAAAATTGAAAGACAGATACGCTGAGTGTCAACATTCTTTTTTGGCTTTAAGAAATTTCTCTTCTACAACTTGCTTTATTGATCATAGACATCTTTATTAGATACCTTTGTCCCATTGCAACCCGGCACTCCTCTTGGACCTGGAGGACCATCCTGCCCAGGTAGACCCTGATACACAGGAATTAAAACAGGAAGTTTAACCATAAATGCTGCATGATTTTAAGTTAGCTAGAATTATCTTAGCTCTTTAAATATCTCACTGGGAGTCCGGGTGTTCCTGGAAATCCTGGTGTTCCTGGAGGTCCCTGATAGAGAAGGGGGAAAAAAGAATGTGTCATTTAAAAGTTGAAATGTGAAAAAAAAGAATCCAGTGTTGAGTTTTTTCAGGACCTAGCTGACTGTTAAGGTACAATAAGGTAAAATGGGGGCACCTGCTGGCCAAAGTAGAGCATTACAACCCCAAATTATTCAGTGCTGAGAAAGCACTAAAAAGTCATCCTGTTTATTTAACCGGGGAAGAAAAAAACAGGTGAAATTTACCTACTTAAAAAAAATGTAACTACCTTTTATGTGTGTGTCTGTGTTTTTAAAAAAGCATAAACATCCATAAACTTCAATAAAAAAAAAATCAATAAAATTATGGAGCCATGTCTTATGTTTCTCAGTGTGGCAACGGCTCAAAATCCCTATGAAGTCTTTAGGAAAAATGGGGGAATTACTTACTCTAATTCCTTTTGGACCACCTGGTCCTTGAGGTCCATCACTTCCCTGAGAGAAAGAACAAACAAACAAACAAGAAAGCATTAATGATGAGCCTGATCATCTTTGACTCTACACTGTGAGCAGCATCAAAGACCAGTAACAGCCAAGTAATGAATCTACAGTAGTATTACTGTAGAAGTAATGGAAAACTTATTCATGTCCTTTACTTAAGTAAATATCCAAACAGGACTACTGTGAAAAACTAAACGTATAAAAGCTAATGTTCTCATGAAAATGTGCTTAAAGTTAACCATCAGAACCAGATTATACGCTAAAATCGATTCAACACTGCTCAGGATTTGTGTAACGCTTTAGAAGTAAAAGCACTCAAATCGAGCCTTTACGGGATTACCGCTGCGTGTGAGCAGCGTCGGCGACTGAAGGTTCTTATCTACGTCTGATATTATCCTACCTAGCAACCACCTAACAAAAGCCTAAAACTACCTATTTGTAGTGTTTATGGACCTGCAACACCTGAATGCTTTGTGTTACTTCAAATTTACAGTAACATCATATTTCATATTAACCAAGCTGAATTATACACAAGTATATTATAACATTATCACGTTACATGGCAACCACCTGGCAGTGGCAAGCCATTAGTTTAACACTTATGCATGTTAAAAAGCATTATATCACTTTCAACAGCGCAAAGACGCCGAAGTCTGTGGGATTTTCTGTTGTATTTGATGCTTTGACAAACAAAAATGTATCTTATACTTATCCAGGGGGATGTGCAGAAAACCTTTTGACTGCAGGAAACATGCTTAATGCAGGAAAACATCATCTATACATGTAATGACATAACTACCTAAATATTTAGCAATTATTCACATTATTGTCCTAATTATTTAGTCAGTTTGTTGACCGACAGTAGCTTATAAAAAAATCATAAAAGTTACCCAGAGCCTTATGTTGGGGTTCTTGTATATGCACTGCCGCCATCCAAAGTCAGAAAATAACCCACGTCTCAAAAATTGATATATTCAGAGTTTCAATTCAAATCAGTTCCTTTTCTCTTCTCGTCTCCTTGCCCTACAAACCCACCTTCTCTCCTCTGGGCCCAATTGGTCCTTCTGGTCCAGGGAATCCTGGGACGCCTGGCTGTCCTGTCAAACCTGGGAAACCCCTTTCACCCTGCAAGCAATGACACAGTCAAACAATCATTTGTTTCATATTTAAAGACCAGATAAGTTTCAGATTTAATTTCAGTCTGGTCATAATAGAAAGGCAGAGTTATTTATAGCCTGTAGCTAGGGCTGCACGATTAATCGTTAGAAAATCGCGATCTCGATTCATACTTATGTGCGATCTCATTTCCAAATGACAACGATTTAAAAAAAAAAAAAAAGACGACGATTGTACCGCATTTTGATTCGGGACGTACTCTGCATGAAAACAAGCGCTCACTCTTCCTGCTCAACAAATGACAAGGGCGGAGCCTTATACCACGTGATACAGAAGCTGTGCCGTGTGATGCTAAAATTAGCAGGGAAAACACAACGGAGAGCACGTCAGGGATGACGAGAAAGTGACAGGAGAAAGTCCGTCCCGGTCAACCACCCAAACATCAATAACGGGAACCTTATACAGCGCTTCCCTATACCCGTCGAACTCCCGCAGGCACAAAGACATTACGGAGGCTATCACTTATCACCTGACCAAAGATATGGCTCCCATCAACACTGTGCAAAACGAGGGATTTAGGAAAATGATCAACACCCTAGACAAACGCTACACAGTGCCATCCCGCAACTATTTTTCTATTGTTGCACTACCTGCTCTATACACGCAGTGTCGAGCAATGGTGGAGACAGAATTTCAAGCAGTACAACATTTTGCAGCAACGACAAAACGTGAGACATTTGTTGTTTTTATGTTTATTTATTGTTTTTATGTTCAGTCTCAACTGTTACGAAGTTGATGTGCAGTTAATAAGTGCAATAAATATTTATACTGGAAAAGAAAATCGTGAGAGAATCGTGATCTCAATTCTAAGCAAAAAAATTGTGATTCTCATTTTATGCAAAATCGTGCAGCCCTACCTGTAGCACATTAAACAACAGATGGTTTAGAGAGATGCATATTTACATTACACGTCTCCAAAAACCACAAAATGCATCAAAATCTGAAAGGTGTGTTTTGTTGTATTAACTAATTATTATGGACCCAGTGATGTAGTGGTCATTAAAATGTGTTTGATTTAGTTAAATGAATGATTATTCATCTAATAAATCATGACACTGCTCTCCCCTCTACATAAGCTTCCTTTATGCGTTAAAAGTATCTGTATTAGAATCTGCAATACAAGCCTGTGTTTACTTGGTTTTGGATCCATACCAAAATCTGCAGTATTGGACTATTATTCATAGAAATGAGAGGAGATTAAAATGTACTGAGAAAGATTGAAGACATATTTCACAACATGAAATCTGCTGTCTTGAGTTCTTGAATGCTTTCTCTTGATTACTGAGGAGTCTTTGCACTTTGAGGTGACAGTCGTTGTAATTTGGCTCTATGTGAATAAAACTGAACTGAGTTGAATTAAACGTGTGAGTGTGTTCTCCAACAGCCGAGGTGTTTCTGCGTAAATGAGGTGAAAACTTTGCCCGTCTTGGTATCTTGTCAAACATCAGCTCCTCCCGTCATCCAGCTCGTACAATCACAGGCAACAAAACACGGTGAAAGCCGGAAATAGAGCCAGGCTGCCTTTTAAAATATGTGTGAGCTTCAACAGCAAAATGTAAGATCCACAGAAACAAAATTCAAAAAAATCACAATTCATATTTCTGCTACTTTACTACATCTCTGTGTGTTATGATTCTGTGACATTATTTATTATTTAAAGACCCGTGTCCGTTATTTTGGCAACAGTGTTTCAGCCTGTGATAAGTCTGACTCAACTTAAATGCAGACTTCACTGTAAGACCGGCACTTGTCTGGTTATAGAGTAATAACAAAAAGAAGAAGATTTCATTAGTCATCCCAAGAAAAACTGTTCCCTGTGTGCGTGTTTTTTTTAAATATGTGTTGCTTTTAATTACGTGTAAGAAATCTATGAGAAATCGGGCCTTTGCTCCCTAACTCTGTGCCCTCAGTCGCAAGTTTCAGGTCAAAGTGAATATGTTCATTAATTGGACGGGAGTATTCAGGGTACACCCACTGGCTGTGGTGTCCAGAGATGGGCAGTAACGTGTTACTTGTAACGCATTACTGTAATCTGATTACTTTTTTCAAGTAACGAGTAAAGTAAGGGATTACTATTGCAAAAACGGTAATTAGATTACCGTTACTTTCCCGTAGGAACGCTGCGTTACTGCGTTACTAAAACCGTGATTTTTTTGCGAGAATGTCTCACGATAGTGACGTAAGCGAGTGCGCCGTTAGTGACAACAGCTGTGTGCAGATCAACAATGGATCACATATCGATTGTGAGAGAGTATGAGCGTGCAGCGTTTAAAGCGTGGAAGTACTGACCTTACTTTGAGTTTGATTCCATAAAAAGTGACAAAAACATTAGCGTCCATCGTGCGTGGGAAGAAAACTTCTTTTTACAGCGAAAAAAAATCCTAAACTGCCGAGCAAGCACCGAGTGCGCTACCACGTAATGGGGAACTCACAGAGAAACTCGCGGATTCTTCCACTGACCGCGGCACACCTGCACCAGGGTAAACCTGCGCCTGCCGTACTCCTGCTTTACAGGTGAAAATAGAGCAACAGGACCGCTGAGTCTTTGACTTTATTTATTTTCTGCTGTGTTTTACTTGCATCTATTTGAAAGACTGAGTGTAAACACAAAAAATATTTTATTTCATGTGCTGGAATGTGCAGAAAATAGGTTTAAATATTAAACAAATTGCTTCCAGTCAGTGAATGTTGCATATAATTACATTTTTGCTTGATGCATAAAGTTAAAAGATTAAAACTGATAAAACAAGTTTAAAAAAGAGACTTTTTCATTTGATTACATTTTGTATGATGGATTATGTAGAAAAAGTAGAATTGGGCTGAAAGATCTATCGCTTTATCACCTATTCAGGTTGTAAATTGTGTTTTTAAAAAGTAGCTAAGTAACTAAGTAATTAATTACTTTTGAAAATAAGTAATCAGTAAAGTAACTGGATTACTTTTTGGGGGAAGTAATCAGTAATTAGTTACTGATTACTTTTTTCAAGTAACTTGACCAACACTGGTGGTGTCCTCACATTCTCAACACGGTGGTTACTAGTAATTGTACTAGTAGTAACTACTAGTAGTTACTAGTGATTGTGTGACACTGTGTTTACCTTTTCTCCTTTCACTCCACTGCAGTCACATTTGGATCCTGCACATCCATGGCAAGCCTGTTTAAAAAAACAAAACAAGAGAAAGACAAATGAGCGTCTTTGGACTTTTACTTAACCAAAAAAAAAATCAGCGACATTTCCAACGATGAATAAAACTAGCAATTACATTCCAGTGTTCTGAAAATAGAGGCTCTAAAGTCACTTTTTCCAATTCCATAACAAGCGAAAGATTCCCAGGAACAGACACAAATACTTTGGAGGTTGCATCAGGAAGGGCATCCAGTGTAAGAGTCCACCAAATCAAACGTGTGGAGGAAGCAGGTAAAAGCTAGAAAGCAGCTTTCTGGGTTCTGAAAATGTGTCTGCCACGTCTCCTTTTTGTCCTAATTTCCTGCCAAATCTGCAGCCTCAGCCATGTAAAATCAGTCAAACTCCTTTCCAGAATTGTAAAACCAAACAGTAAATTTAGTAAACTTCAGCAAGTGCTTCAGCATGCCACCGGGGGGCGCTGCATAATTACACTTTGCACATTACAGCACATGTCTTCCCACAGAGGAACAGCAAGGTCAGCGGATTCACCTGCAGGTTTGTTTGCTGATGAGATCGCAGCTGCAAGGTCGGCGAGGCCAAACAGTACTCTAAACTCAAATCAAATAAAGCTTTTATCTCACAGAGAGCACGTTTATCTTCCAAAATACTTCACTTCTTCCCATCCGTTAGACTTTGGATTCACTTTTTGTGAAGGACTAAAGACTGAGAGAGTTAAGAAAAACTAGGAGGGAGGGATGTATGCATGGGTGGATGGGTGGAGTGGGAGTGCCAAGCTCCTGATTAACTTTTCCCATGCCTGTTGACACAGTGAATGCCAGACGGGCATCAATTGCACGCATGCCAGGCAGCCAGGCTGTGAGAAAGATGGAGAGGCAGAGAGCGCACGAGAGAGGACAGACGGGCGGACATTCTTCTGTGTCTGCAAAAACGTTTTCGTGTCCGTCTTTGAGCTGACGCTTTTCACGGTGTTCTCGTTTTACTGACACGGAGGGGACGCAGCAAACTCTGAGTGCATTTCCTGGTTCATCAGTTTATCATTAAGTCTAAGAAATCGGAAAGATTCTGGAATAAAAGGCAGTAAACATGCAAAATTGTCTTATTGTTATTGTTCTTAATTTAAACCTTCTTATTTGAATTTCTTCCCTGTAGGTTTTAGTCTTTGCAAGGAACTGAAGTAATGTCTTAAAAATGCACTGACATTTTGACTCATGTTAGCTGTTTAATAATGCAGATTTTGTGTCATTGTAAACTGATTTCATTCCTGTGATTTAGATTGTTGGCTTAAGGAAAACAGGCAATATGAGGTTGTGATATTTGTAACATTTTTTACTTTAAACTGATAAGGATCAGCTAATGTGTTGCCAACAGGGAAGTCACAGAATGCTATGCAACCCATATTATACTTGGTAGCTTGTTTAATTATCATTTACTGGCCATTACAAATTCAGATACCAAAAGGTTGACAAATAACTAATGCTGGGCGATAATATCGGCCCTGCCAATATATCGATCTGGCTGCAGTGCGATTGCACGGTCTTCCAAAGAGTATCGTGGGCCATGATGATCAGAAAAGCATCTGCCAATATGTGCAATCAAATACAACTGGAAATACAATATTCTAAGATCAAGTACCCACAATTAAGCCAACGTGGAACTGCAGCTCCTCTAATATCCACTCCATATGCGAGTGACTCCTCATAGACTCCAATAAAAACTAAACAGGTTTGATTTTTCTTTTTTTGAACAACTCTTTGATTTATTTTTGTTAAGACTAAAAAACAAGTCTGTTACTGACCCTTTCCCCCCTTTTTTAACTCGACCTTTTTCACTTCCACAAAGTGAAAGGGCCTGGGGTCAAAAATCAAGGCTATAAAATTGAATTTCACAATTAATCTTTGGCACATTAAACCTCACACAGTTTACCGTTTGCATTTCTGTGTACACATTTAAAAACAGTGCATACATGTTTACATTACATTTGCCGCTTTCCAGTGTGTGTGTGTGTGTGTGTGTGTGTGTGTGTGTGTGTGTGTGTGTGTGTGTGTGTATAGATAATATGCCCTTGGTTATATAAAAATCAAGACAGTCCTACTATCCTGAGCTGCATGAAGGCCAAAGCAAGGCATTTGCATGATTTTATCTCACAACTGGTGCAAAGTGCTGTCTGGGATCACAGAGGGATCACCAGTAGACACACACACACATGCCTAAATACATCTGTGTGTGTCTCTGTGTACGTGGGGGTGTTTTTACAAGCCTTGAATCTCCAAATTAGCCTCTGGTCTGCTTCAGCTCAATGCCGTCTGTTCTCCCACGCCCATGCCTGCAGCTCAGGCTCCATCCTTCTCTGCATCCATCTGTTTTTCTCCACACTCATCCCTCTTTTCTCCACTCTCATTTAACCAAAAAAGCATGACCGAGCTTGCTTGCTCTTAAAATAACTGAAACACTCAGCTACTCTCGAATAACCTGGAGATGTCCACTTAAACCAGCAACAGAGCTGATTTGGACTTGGTTTGTTCTTATAGTACTAGTATAAGTGGACTATAAGTGAACTTTCAAACTAAATGTTATTTGACCTGTATGTCCTGCCTAATAAAGCCTTTTCTCATGTGCAGACTGAATTTGCAATTAATTATTAATGATTAATCTCTGTCTCTGTTCCACAGCATGTCTTTTGTCTTGCCTTCCTCCCCTCACCCTCAGACAGTGATGGCTGATGGCCGCCCCTCCCTGGTTCTGCTGGAGGTTTCTTCCTGATAAAAGGGAGTTTTTCTTTCCCACTGTCACCAAGTGCTTGCTTCTACGGGGTCATATGATTGTTGAGGCTTCTTTCTTATATTTTAGGGTCTTTACATTACAATATAAAGCACACTGAGCACACTACATAATTAACCATGTATCAAGATATCTGGGTATACTTCCACTACTCAGCCTTGTTGCTGTCTTTCCCAATGGTTGCTTCTAGTGTGCAACGAATGGACAGAAATTGCCTGCCACCAAAAATATTTTTCTTCTCATAGACCACCATTATACAAAAAAAACATTTACAAAACTGTCCAGCTAGGCTGCAAGGCTGCATATATATGTATATTTGCAAATAATAAAAACAAGCCTGGCAATCACTTGTGCAGTGATCCCTAAAAGAGTGGGCCACTTCCCCCAGCAGGGCTGTAAAAGTACAGCAGGTGGGTCAGGAGCAGTCATTTACAAAAATAAAAATGCTTTCATTTTAAATTTCATAATTACTTTTGAAATGATCATCTACCATTTATGATTCAGTATTTAACTAAAAACAATGTAAAACTAATTAATAAAAAGCTCTGATATTTATTTCTGATATTTATTTATCGCTCATTTGATCCAAAAAGTATCCAGTGACAAGATCAAAATGAATCAGAGAAAAGACAAAGAAAAGAAGTGCTTTAAATAAGTCTGGTGGGTTCATCAGAGTTTGGCACATAAAGTGTTCAATGTTCTTCAGAAAATGTTCAGATTTCAAATTTAACTGAAATGTTAATCCGGAAAAGGAAATTTGCCTTTCTCAGCGTAAAAGCTGTAAAGGTGGCCGAGATCTTCTTCTACATCCACGAACATGATGTTTGATTTCAAGTAACAGGTGTGTCCGAACACCGTCTGCCACTCTGCTGCCAGAAATCTTCACTTTATCACACAGAGGATGCCACTTATAAAGGTGTTTACTTTACAGCAAATGTGGCTAAAAATAAAGGGTGAACTAAGAAGAAACCAGGTGGCTTAAAAAAACGCAGCGTTAAAAGATCCTTCTCCCTTTACATGCTGTTCACTCCCTCTCTCTTTGCCCCCACAGCACTGAGGGGGCGTGTAATCCACTTAGAAAGGTCAGTGAACTGCAGATATTTGCTCTAGTCTTTCTTTCTTTTAACTCTCTTTTAACCCAGCTTAATTTTTCCCCTCACGCCAACCAAGCAACCAGGCCTGAGCAGAGCTAAAGCTACCAGTGATCTCCACTGGAGGTCTGTATAGGACCAGAAAACTGCAGCGGTGCAGCTCCGACACTGAGAAGCAGGACTACCAGGAAACAGCACCAGACTGCAGTTAATGTAGCTCTTCCTAAAAGGAGACATAAAGGTCTATGAACAGTATTTACGACATATTTCAACTGTGTTACGTATTCATAAATTCAGTATAAATGAAACGAATTGTGCTCTACTCTTTTGGAGCACTATGTGTGCTACTTTAATGCTTAAATTTGCCTATTTTCATGTGAATCTGCACATAAATGCACATAAAGTTCCCAAAAAGTAAAAAAGTGAGTTAAAGTAGGTCAAACGTATTTATTCAGCACCTTTCAAGATAAACAACACAACGATTCTAAAAGTACATTCACAGGTGTGTACAAAGTGATGGACACACGATCCAGGTGAGATTGGGTGAGTTGACAAGGAGAAAGAGGAGGAGGAGGAAGGAAGGCACGTACCCGAGGATTAGACTGGCGAGACTGGAATTCCCCCCGACACTCATAAAAGAGTGACGATTAGACACGTATAGACGCTGCCCTGCCATGAGCACACACATATGCGTTAATGTAGCAGACAAACAGACACAAACACTCATAGACAGCACACACAGCTGCACAGACAGAAAGAGAGCAAGTCCTCGTTTTGAACATCGTTAAATGACGCCTGTTTTCTTACACCGATCACGGCACAAAGCGTGTTCGCTCCGGTCCGCTGGAAAGACGTGGGTGTCTAATCTGGTTCAATCGTCGCCATCCGAGCTAAACCAACCATCAAGAGCAACTTACTGTCCGATTATTTTTGATTATCTTGCTTCTTGAAAATTGAACTTTGTAAAAAGTTAGCTTGAATAACGCAACTGCAGCAAAGCGACACAAGATGGTACCTCTTTTCTTTTTAAGAGAGCATAGCTGAGCTGATTTTTGACTGACATGATAGCCATTAACAATTTATGTTTGCACTTGAGGTGAACTGGACTCGGTGCAGTCGACTCTCGAATGACTGGCATCGCAACTCAGACGCAATCACCATATCAGAGCTGGTATAGGGGGTAAAAAGGGGGTCCGTCAGAAAATCTCATCTCCTGGTTGCTGCAGCTTCTTCCTCCCAGATAAGATCCATGCCATCCATGTATTGATGTGTCACTGAAATGGCAGTAAAGAAAGACCAGCTTATTTATGCCTGTGAAAACAATAAATGACATCCAAGTATCGGTGTCATTTACAGGCTTCTGTCGTTCAGGAGCTAAAGCAGGTCAACTACCAGTCAGAAGGTGTTTTGAGCCCTTGTTCTAACATTCTGCATGTGGAGCGAGATGCTGCACCCTATACAAGTGTGTGAAAGTTAGGTTAAAAGTGCTTGTGTGAATGGATGAATGAGACTCGTGGTAAGAAACCACATGTGCAGGCAGAAGCACAACAAGAGTGAAGTCAATCAATGAAAAATTGGAGCGGCCCTGATAAATGATCCTACAAGATGTCGTCATCTGATCATTTAAGTGTCTCATTCAATGGTTGTTGGAGACGCATGAATACATCATTAGTGTTGCAGAAGCCTTAACATCTTTCCCCTCTTTTCTGTGCACCTTTTGAAGTAGCTGAAGTTGTGCTAGAAACCTCTGCTCATTTGAAAGATTTTGATACATCGCCCACCTTTGATGGTCAGTGGATTATAGAGCGAGAGGAAGACGGTGGATGCTTCCGTGTGTTCATTTCAAATAAGCAGTAAATAAATGACCACAAACATTAAAGGTTTTTGCCACATGTGAGCAAATCTGTGGCTTTATAGTTTCCTGATAGTCCAAATACGGAAAAAATAGCCACATCCTGTTACGGAGACTGGACAGACCATCTAACATGAAACGGTACCGCGATATTGTGAAGGTGCTGTTTCGTGTCTGAGCATACATCTGTCCCAGTCCATGTGTTGCGCCGCTGTGTGTGTGTGTTTACGGTGAATGGCAGTCCAGGCTCCAAACCGCTGATCCCTTTCATCGCGGTTGGACTTTGACTACTTCAAGATGCCCTAAATGCGACGACCAAACTAAATATTTTGGATTTGACAAAAAATCCAGACGTGTGTGCTTTGACTCAGTGGCTCTCAGGAGGAGGAAGACCTCCCCGACCGATGAACGCAGCGTGTCAAACTCATTCGCGCACACATTACACGCCATCGTGCCACAGTGCCAGTCCTGGAATTCCATTGATATTCCTGGGAATTCCTCCTTTTTCCACCCCTCAACACAACTTTGGTTCCTTTCTTCTCTTTTCATTTGGCCTAACTAGTGTTGACCCCTGTGACCTCCTGCTGAGAGCTCCTTCAGGGCTGCTGACCACCATCCGTCCAGCCCTACCCACACTGTATGACCCTTTTACTGTGTGTTACATTTAGATACAAATACTTTCTTATTACCTCACCTAAAATCCTGTTTCAAATAAAAACGGGTTTTCCAACTGATCACTCTGCAGCTGAGCAAGTCAGAAATCTGTTTTTTCCTCATTTGAATCCAACAATAAAACTTTAAACATTACAAAGGATATCCAGTACAAGAGGATGTTAAATCTTACCTGCATGTGTGATGTTTCATTACAAACACATTAAAATGTATTAAGCCAATGAACAAATTGTATATATTTAAAGGAACCTTGAGTAGAACCTTTTATTTTCAGAATAGGATCCAACATGAGAACAACAGTGAACTCAGGAGACAAATACACAGCAAATCGTTGTAGTGATGTAGGACATGTAGAGCATTGCTGGGAATAGAAGAGGATGAGGTGCTGAGGGGAGCCCTAAAGGAAGCAGCCGAAAGAACAATATGAAAAAGAAGAGAAAGAAAATCAAACAACAATATCAACATGCTTTCCTTTTCCCATAGACTATGTTTTAATAAATAAATAGAGTTAAAATTTGGACATAAAGTTTATGTCCCAAAAAAATGTGTGACTTAAAAGATATTTTAAATCTTAAAAGATATTTCTAAATAGATTTACTGTTAAAAAAAATAAATTAAATAAAATAAGAAGAAAAGAAAGAATCTTTAGCGCCCTCTGCTGGACAACCTGTGCTAGTCTGTTTCAGTGCTTTTGGCACAGTACATGCTACAAACATTTGGAACTGATAAACCAACATTGGATCAACGTATCAAGCTCTGCTAAGTAACCCTAAACATCTGTTGCGCATCATTTGAGAGACGCATTAATTAAAGTAGTTTCTACAGAACTGAAGCCTGCTGGGATCACACATAGAAACAACCCTTTATCCTTTACATCTGTAAAAACACACGTCACCCTCTGCTCCATGCTTTCATCTAGCAATGGGGTTTTTGTCTTTAACTTGTACTGAACCAAAACAAAAAGACTGTTGTGGTGCTGCAGTGATTAAACAGATGGAGGAGGTGTTTTAGGCATGTTCATCATAGACGTTCCAGCGAGGCGGGTAATACTTAATAATAGATTTTTGTTTTGCAGCAAACGGACTAAAATTTCCTTATCCTTCACAGTGGGTTTTTCACACAAGGGGAGTTTTTTTTTAATGTATCAATCAGACAGACTCTGCTGAGAAGGACGTGAGCGTATTCTCATAGACGTCCTGAAATCATGTCTGCTTTGGCCTCTGATATCAGGAAAATCTCAGTGCACATAAGCAGAAATGCTGAATGTACAGCAGATAGTGACGAGAATGAAAAACGACTGAGTCAAAAAGACACTGACAGTCTTTTTTGATACTATTCATGAGTCCAACTGAAATCCAAACTGAGCATAGTTTGAAGTGAGTTGATTGGAGTGAGTATAATGGACACCACTGGTACTAATTTCAAAGAGGAGATGCTATATTGGGGTCATGTATTGTAGTTAAGTGTCAGCAGAGGGCATTATCTATTTGTGAGCTCAGCGAGCTGTGAAACATGGCGACTGAAAGAAGCGTACAAAGTGTTTGGGAGTACTTTAGGTTTAGACCCACAGCCAAAATGAGCCAGAAACTGTGTGGTGTCTGAGCCTTTAACTAAATATGCTAATGCTTCAAAGTGCATTTGCGTTTAACATAAGTCCTCCAGCAATAATTGGCATATCAAGATTGAAAACCAATGTGAGACCCAGGCAGGCCAAGCCATGTGGAGCCTATAACAATGTTGCCCATTTGGAATGTG
This sequence comes from Astatotilapia calliptera, assembly GCF_964374335.1. Classification (NCBI taxonomy): domain Eukaryota; kingdom Metazoa; phylum Chordata; class Actinopteri; order Cichliformes; family Cichlidae; genus Astatotilapia; species Astatotilapia calliptera. The sequence continues at coordinate 52,639,434 of NC_137424.1, forward strand.
GGTACCCCACAGTGGATTGCCAACTGTGGGCCATGTAGTTCTGCCTGTAGTGCATCAAATGTTTTAACATAATACCTGAAGCATCATTACTATTTAATGCAGTATACAAGTGTGGAGTGTGAAATGTTACAAATAACTAACAAAATGTTGTAAATAATGAGAAATCATGAAAGGTACCTAATGCTATCTGTCCATCTTCATGGATTTGTGTGCTCATATAAGCACAGATCATTTAACAGTTGAATTTTAAGCTCTTATTACCGCTACATATTTATCAAAACTGGTGCACATCTACATGGCAAAGGAATATGCACCATTACGAATAAACTGGTAGCTTTTCTCAGTACTTACGCCATCAAATTCTTTCAATTACCTCATGTAAGCAGAAAGATTTGCAGTCTCTCCTCTTGGAGACAACCTGCCATAGTGCAACCAGGCCTGGCTGGGACTGGCCCTTTTATACAACAGGTTCAGACATGTCCGACTCCTCGCTCTACATACATCAACACTTGGCACGTTGTGATGTAGTTAGGGGCAACGAGAAATTAGAGAGGGGCGCGGCGGCTTGCCAGCTGAATACCTGGATATGTGTAGCTCGGGGATAGACTGAGAGCAGGCAGGTAAGAGAGGGTGGAGGAATGGCAGGAGACAGTCTGATGGAAATAAAGTGTTAAGTAAGATTACTGAAAACTGGCAGAGGGAGGGAAGGTTGTGATTTCACTTCACATTTGAATAAAATCAAGCATGGCTGATTATAAACAAACAAAACTGTGTGCTGCGGGCTCCAAGCTGTTAGTCTATAAGTCAAAAATTGCAAATATGTGCGGCCTCAAGGAGCATGTACAACAAAATGGGTCACGTTCCTCCTTGGACGAGTGCAGCTATCACTTGGACCAAAATTTGCAGGAAATGTACAGTGTTGTGCAAAAGTCTCGAGCCATTCCTAGTAAAGGGAAACGAGGAGAAACGCTGAGGATGGAGGAATTACACGACGACTGGACTGGAAAACATTGGCAACAGGTTTTATAGAGTGATGAATCCAATTATTTGGTTTAAATCATCATCAGTATGTCTAAGAAAGATGACGAGAGAGGAACAACTGGGAGTGTCTACAGATATCTGTAAATCATGGTGACTCCAAACACACTGCCAGTGCAGTTAAAGCATACATGGATTGAAAAACCCTGAACGAAACACTACCAGGCATGGATTGGCCTCCCCAGAGCGCAGGCCTCAACATTACTGAAGCAATGTGAGATTATCCAAAGACAGTTAACATCCAAAGAGCTCTGGATGTCATCAAGAGGTCTGGAGAACTAGAAAAGAAATTACAAGAAAGCTGCTAAAGAGAGTTCAGAGCACTGAAGAGTAAATGTGACCTACCCAAAACCTTTACCTAACAAATATCTGGTTCCTTTTCCGCTATTAAGAAATCTAACAGAAACACTCATCCAAATGAATCACAAGAAGCTATAATTTACCTCAAAGCTAAGCCAAATTTTACACGAAAGCATGAAAGTGTTCCTCCACACTCACATAAATGGAGTCAGTTTACCACTGCTAAACTGTTCCTGTGTGCCACAGCGAGAGCTTCATATTTAACCTGTAACTCCTGCTGCAGACAAAACAAGATCATACCGTCTGTTCTAATATCTGCGAGAATGTGAAACAGAGGGAAGGGACACAAACAGCTGTGCTCTGTTCACGATACTGTAAAACTTTTTTTTCCTTTTGGATTTCAGATGATAAGAGTTTATGATGCAAAGATTAGGGATTAGCAGCTGAGCCTTTTGCACTCATTCACCTGCTTCATGCTCCTGCTCTTTAAGGTGCGTTTTTGTGCACCTCTAGGTTTATTTGGTTTACCATATTTTCTGAACGGCCCATTTTTGGCATTTTAAAGGATTTTATTGGTCTTACAGGCAATCCCCGCTGTGCACTGTGAGGCAGTTGTAACACTTTTTGTTGTAGTATCACTCAAACTGATTATGTGCCACTGCAGTACGATTTCCCCACATAAACACTACAAATAATAACAGAAAATGCTCCTTTAATGAGCTAAATTTGACCCTGTGCTCTAATTCAGACACGCTGCCTGCGATTTAGTGGCGTTTGTGTGCGAGTTACGTTTAAACTGTGAGCGCTGAGAGTGGTGCTTAGCAGCGGTTTGGTTCAGATCCCCTAACCTGGCTGAACATGCTCTCGCTTGCTTTTCAGACTTGAGTGATATGATTTTAAGCAAATGTGCAGGCAGGTCACAGCAGGTTCCTATCCTGCCCGTGTTTCTCCTAAATACACCCCAACCCCCTTTAAATGGCTTGTAATGAGAGCAGACAGTGAAAAGGCATAAGTGTCACAGCTGTACAGCTACCTGTTGGCATTAAGCCACATTAAAAAGGAGAAAAAGGAAAAAAAATTGTTTAAAAGGAAAAAGCTGAAAATTTAAATAGTTAAAAGTTGAAATGTGAATAGTTGGTTTTGGTATTATATGATTCATTTATTACATTTTATGTGGAGTGAATAAATAAAAGTATATTTACCGTGGCCCCTAGAGACAAAGTACGTACAAACTTCAAAACACGTAAAAACTCCAAAACATTTAAAAACTCAGACTCGCGTAAAAACTCAGAAGCACGTAAAAGAGCCGGCTCTTTTTAGTGAGCCGAGCCGAAAGAGCCGGTTCTCTAAAAAGAGCCGGAAATCCCATCACTAGTCTGTGCTGTGATAAACATCTGATATCTCAGTTGTTTTGACCTGAGGGGGTCTGTTTGTCCAGATGAGACAAAGAATGCTGCGCATTCAATGTTGATATGCACAAAGACAAATTCCTGCAGACAGAAAACAAAAATGCTCCCTTCAAATTTCATTCTGTGTTGCAATATATTGGCAATAAAGGTGGAAAAACATCCGTCTCACCACCTTTCACACAATAACACACGTCTGTTACTGTGGACTGTCTGAAACAAGAGCTAAACATTGCCTAACAGACCAGCCGGAGGAAAAGTCCTCCTACATCAACAGAATAAAAATCCAGATTTAACCTGAAGGGAGGAGGAAAAATAAGTGAGAGAGAGCGAAATCTTAAATTACAGCCTTCTGTTATTACTACTCTACTACATACAGACTGCTAAACAAAATTAGAGGAGTCAAAGCTAAAAAACAGTTGAACACCTGGAGATTTGTTGGGCTTCGCGCCACTTTCATCGTTATACCAGACGAGGAAGTCCTAAGCGCTCGAGTTAAAGGCAGCTTCTTTAAGAAGTTTCACCTCTCGTGTGAAAGGCTTCTGATGGGAAGCCCCAGACATTTAAACTCTAGTGAGGTTATCACCTCAGACATTGCCCTAGGAGTCGCACCCATCTTTTAGTACTGAAGAAGCCTTTTGGATGAGCGGTGAAACATCTTCAGGAGCCTAAAAAAGAAGTCTAGTTAAGACGACCAAGATCTGGAACTGAAAATGCACACAGATACTGCTAGCCTTGAACCTCCCCTAATTTCTTTATCATTTGCTTCTGAGGAGCCAGACTTCCTTGTAGTGGTCTCAAGCAACGGTTCTCCAGGTTGTCTAAAGGTTTTTCACTCGTTTTCACTTGTGCCTGACATTTTCAGTTTGTTAAGCCACTGAACACTCAACTATAAATCATTCAAAGACATAAAAGGGACCAACCTTAAGAGATAATTCAGTGTTGTGTTTACACATACCAGACAAGTTAGCAAAGAACCAAATTTAAATGTTATCTTTAGGCCCTTTGTTATTAGCAGACTGTCACAAAAAAACATTTGAGATGACATAAAAATAGCATTTTTTGCACCAATTCCACCGATTCCCAAAAACTATTAGCTGAAAACTTGGCATACTGACCCAGTATGAACCTTCCCTCAGGTCATCTGGATCCGGTTTTTTATCAGTTCCCAGAGTCAGAACCAGACACGGAGAAGCTGCATTCAGCTTTTATGCTCCTTATATCTGGAACAAACTCCCAGAAAGCCTCAGATCAGCTGAAACACTCAGTTTATTTAAATCCAGGTTGAAGACTCACCTGTTCTCAGCTGCATTTGAATAAAGCACCAAATCCACACTTTTAAGCTTAAATTTCAAAACTTATATTTTAACTACTGAATTTATCTACTGTTCTGATTTTATCTACTGTTTTTTTGCTGTTGTTGTATTTTTTAATCAATTTTAAATCATGCTTTTTATTGTTTTTGTTTTTTAATGTCTCTGTAAAGCACTCTGAATCACCTTGTTGTTGAATTGTGCTATATAAATAAACTAGCCTTGGCTTGCCATATCTCAGCATGGTGTGCACTGTGTCCTTAAAACAGTGAGAGAAATTTGAGGAAGAGGGGTATACGCATAAATTAATGAATGCATTACTAAGCAGTGGATCCTGTGATTTTATGCCCTGCCTCTCTGCTATATCACTCAGCGATGTGAAAAATGCTCAGACACAGCAACATGTTGAACATTATCCTGCGACTGCTTACTAAAGGCTTAGCTGCATACCAGCCGGCACACTGAACTGAGATTAACTAAGACAGGCTGTCCTGAGCCTGCTGCCCTAAACTGAATGATTACAACCAAACATTAACCTGAACTAGTCCCAACACGAAGACTATAACAAAGTCTCAACCTTCAAGCAGCTCTTTACAAGGTGTTTCCCCAAACTGTACTAAACTTCTTACAAGTCCAAACACACGCACACTAAAACACAGCAGCCTACATCTCAGTGTAAAGTACAAACAGTATGTGTTTATCAGGATTTTATATGACTCTAGTGTAATACGGGTTAAAAAACACATATATTAAAAGAGTGAGATCTTTCGCGTCCAGACTGGATACAAATAATCTGAACTGTGGCGATGCTGTCAGCTAACTCCCCACCACACCAAAGTTTAGCTAAGAAGTAGTATAGTAGGCTTTGAGCTCAAAGGTCTCAATAAAGAGTGAGAAAAACAAATCATGGCTGACTTCAGTTTTTCATTTCTGGACTCTGCTAGAGCAGCTCTGAATGAGTCACAGTTAGAAATAATCCTGTTTTATTTCTATACTGGGCCTCTGTTCAGCCCTGCCATTCACTCTCTGGTTGAAACAGGCCATTTTAGCACCTCAGTCTTTCAGACAACTTTCTTCTGATTTGTTGCCCCTCATAAACAGGTTTAAGCAGCAGGTGGGTGGGTTTCTGTACTCATAGGCAGAGATTTGTGTCTGCAATGACCGCACTGGGGATATCCCCATTCAATGACATCATAAAGAGCCAAAGGCAGAAAAAACTCTTTTAGCTCAACTAGGATCACTTTCACAAAGACCAGGTGTCGACAACCCTCAACATCAAAAGAACCATTTTAGCTCCTCCTACTGTAATTTAATTGAGAGAGGTTAAATTAAAACATACAGTATATTCATTAATAGGTTTATGCTCTTTATTTTATGTAATACAGTGGTCCCTCTTTTATCGCGGTAGTTATGTTCTAAAAAATAACCCGCGATAGGTGAAATCCGCAAAGTAGCTAAAATGTTTTTTTTTTAAATTATTATAGATTTTTTTATGTCTGTAAAACCCCTCACTACATACTTTATACACTTTTCTCAGACAGGTATGAACATTTCCTCACTTTTCTCTCTTGTTTAAACACTAAAAGTTCAAACCTTCGTAGAAAAATATACAGAATAAAACCAAAGGTGCCCGCGGTTGCCTTTGAACTTCAGAGTCACACTGTTAGCGGGTCAATTTGACAAGCTTAACACTTTCTGTACTGTACAGGAGACAAGGCACGAGATTGATTGACAATGGTCTACAGCCAATTAGAACGCAGAACACAATGTGTTGTATAAAAAATAAAAAGCTTGCAAAATTGCACAAAAAAAATCTGCGAAACAGGTGAAAGGTGAACCGCGTTATAGCGAGGGACCACTGTATTTAAGTATACCTTACAAACTGTTATGTATATTTAACATGTGAGTCATTATCATTTTCAAATTTCTCTTGATGTTCATACGAGTGCAATGTTACGTTCTCCATCTGCATTGTGTCACATTGAATAGGAAAGCATCACCAGCCTATATTTTTCTGTTATAAATGACCACCTCTGCAGTTCTGCTTTGGTGTCTTTCAGCTAAGTGTTTTAAATTTAAAACTTCCAGCTGTAGTATTTTGACTTTCTTTCTTCTCATCATCTAAATTTCCAGCAGTGAAGTCTAGTATACTCATTTCACAAGATAATTCGATGTAATGTTTATAGCTTTCTCTGCTGTTGCCGAGTGGCATAAAATCCAAGCAGAGCATGTATGCATGCAACCACCTCCTAAAAGAAATTAAAGCTGTAATAACATCACACTACCTCTCACACTGCTCATGAGAGACAAGAGACGTAATTCTCACAGCCACACAAGGTCCTCGTCAGGACTTTCTAAACAAACCGCAATCATTTCATGCGGGGGCTGAAACAGACGAGTGGGTCTCTTAGATTTTGTCCTTTGCCCTAAAACGGCTCCGTCTGGACGGGTTTATAAAAGATAATAAAGTAACTGTATACTCTGAAATATGTAAAGAAACAGACACACAAAGGCTGCTAGCTCCCCTTTTTTCTCTATGTGGTCGTCAGGGAAGCCCTGTTTCTTCCACAGCAGCATGATGAAAGAAACAGGTGCTCATATTTGGGGAGTGTGGGAGAGAGAGAGAGAGCACTGGAAATAGTGAGGGAGAGAAAAGTAGAAGAAGAGAGAACCAGACACATCCCACGCTACTATTTTTCTATGCAGGCACAGACTCACTAAGCTGTGTGCTCTGTTATACTACAGCACTGTGAATACCTGTGTCTTATCACTCCTTGGCTTTGCTCGCTCTCATGCAGTCCTGTTGTTGTTGTGGCAACTCATGTGAGATAACAAACAAAACGAGTTGATGGTAAAGTGATGAGTCTCTTTGTTAATCAGCATAACAATATTCTTCTTCTATAGTGAAAATGGCTGTGGACGGCTGCAACCCTTCTTTGTGTTATTGTGGCTCTACAAGCAGGATGTGTGCATCAGGTTAGATTAGGAAAAGGCTGTGAAGAGTTCAGTGCTGCTGTGAATCAAAATCAGTGTCCTGTGTATTGGACTATAATGATCACAGTGTGATCGGTAGTGAGAGTACGGAGAGGTGAAGGTGTGATCTGGAGTGAAGAGGAGTGAAAGTGAGGAGAGGTGAGACAGGACGTGTGAATGAGAAGCAGTCGGGCGTAACAGTGAAGCTGCGAGGAGCAGAGGCATATACAAGGGTTCACCCAGAGGTGGGCAATATGAGTAACAGCTAATATCACAATATGATTTTGCTATATCACAATACAATATATATATCACAATATATTTAAATAACATCTAAAACAAATGTTGTTTTAACCATTCAGTGCTTAAAATTGCCCTTTTTTATTTTGCTAACTGCTCACGTCTGCAGCAATAGTTTTACAGCATGTTTTGCAAATTACCGTGTTTTGTTCGACATCCTCCTTGTGAAATCCTTGCTCAGCGCTGTATGCCAGGTAGAACGTTTTTCCGGCTGGGAGGGGGGATTAATGATGCATTCGCAGAGTGTGGGAGAAAAAACCCTCACAGTGAATTACATGCAGACAGCTTAATATTGTCATGGCAAACTTATACTCAATGAAAGCCTAAATAAAGCCATTTTAACCATCGTATGTGGAAAAACTCATGATACAGCGAGTATATTCGATATATCGCCCACCCCTAGGTTCAACCATCCAAAGCAACAGTGCAAAAGAGAGGCGAAGAAGAGGGGCAAGCAGGGTAAGGAAGAGTGTAAGGGAAGGTTTAAAAATGTCATGTATGGCTGGAGACGGGGGCGCTGACAAAAAGACTTGAAGCTGAGCTGAAGGCATTAGGATTTTCAAGGGGAGTGACCAGAATGGACAGGATTAGAAATGAGTACATCAGAGGGAAAGCTCAGGTTGATCGTTTTGGAGACAACGTTAGAGAGGCGAGGCTGCAGACCTTACAATTTAAAATGCCTTTTATCTGAAATTGAATTGATTTCAGGAGTGGTTTCAGATGTGCCTAAGGGTCACCCACATTAATCTTCCAATGACCTTCAGCTGTTGCCAGACTGTAGGCTATGCTGATATACTTGTCAGTCTAGTTACAGCCTCTCCTCCTTCCCATTCCACTTTCTGGCCGACCTGGCCCTCCACCCTCCGAACTGCACTAGCTTTAAAAGACTTCTTTGTCATGACTTGGACACCACCCTGATCCACCAACTTTTCTGGGTCTCCTGACTCCCCTTTTTGCTCAGCCTGGTAATGACTACCCACTCAGCTCCTCAAGCACTGTTAGGATTAAAGACTTTAAGATACTCCCTAATATCTTTCTTGGTCAATAAAACTGCTTTAGTCATGTCCTGGTTTCTTCTCTGCATCTATGTTTAGCCTGTTCTGGACATTCGGTCCCTTCTCTTTGGTGATTTTATGGGTACTGAGCCGCTCACCCACCTCTTTGGGTCCTGCGAGCTAAACAAACTAATATCTGGGTGCTAACTGTCACTGCATCATTGTTAGTGTCCATACATACAAGCATAAATAGATAAAACTGAGGAACATGTAATAGTTAGGGTTGGTGAAGACTTTAATTTCATTAATTGAGTGCAAAGTTTTACAGCAAAGTTCATCATCAGTGTTGAATGACAACAAAGAAACATGAAAAAGAGAAAGCTGACATGCCAGCAGAGCTGAAAACAAGCTGAGCGCAGTTTAGAGAGGGAAGTTTTTACCTCAGTCTCAAACTTTAAAAGCCCAGTTGACAAAGTAACAATGACAACAAAAGAAACAAGACGTTATGACAGGACGAGATGGCAGTAAAGAGGTGCTTAGTAATATGAGGCCAGTCTGCTCAAGTGAAATGTTTGTTGTGTGCTCAGCTCAGAGCTGAAAGAGTGAAAGGGAAGGGAAAGGTAGAAATCTGATCAAACGAAGCCACTGATCACAGACAGATTAAACTTCACAAGCTTCTATTCTTCTCACAAACAAAATATGCAGAACAAATGAGTGGAGAAACGTGATGTTTTTAACCATACATCTCTCTTCTTTTTTGCCCAGTAACTTCTCTTTATTGGTGCTTTTTAGTTTATTGTTGTTTTGCTTTCCATATGAAACACTTTAACAGATTTTTCTCATGCGTCTTAAAATCGAACTTATTTTTCCCCACTAAGCAGCAGTTCGAGCTTCCTCTGGGCGGCAAAATTCCCTTTTATTCGGAGAAAAGGAGCAACACAGGACAAAGATGATGTCCTTTCAGAAAAGGAGGTCAGCAAAACAAGAAGAAAAGATAAGTAGGGGTCTGAGGGGGACAGCATGTAGGTGGATTTGTCAGGTAGCCCGCTGAATCACAGCCACACACTCCATTCAGACACAGGGGGGAAAAAATCCCACAAGATTCCCACATAAACAGTTTCATCGTAAGTTCTGTTACATATATCTGAAATTTCCATCAGCGCAAAACATAACTGGCTGCCAAAAAAACTAAAAAATCAATAAAACACAAATCCCAGGTCTGAATCATCACCAAAAGGTCATCACATGATCGAAACCTTAATCTCTCCACCAAACCTTCAATCCTCTTAAAAGCACAACCTCCTTCCATTTAAAGAGAGATCTCCTTCCCACTTTAATGTTTTCAGTGATGTTGCTAGGCTACTGAGAAGTGCGAACAGATCAAAGAACAGGTATGACTAGACTAGAAGTACAAGATGAAATGGATAAGACACTGAAGCCCTTATGATGGCAGCTTACATCTATAGCAGTAACGTGCATCTCCACGTAGGTACACTCAACTTTAACCTGACTGAAATCTTACAGTAGTGAGAACTGGGAATGCAATGACACCAGAAATTTCGTAGTCTGTACCAATACCAGACCTCAATACCAAAACAAAACAACCTGAGCCCTCATAAGGAAAAGAGGAGGAGAATGGATGGATGCTTTAAAACAATGATGTGGTGGCAGATCGTTTATTTAAAATGTTAATTTTATACTTAGTACCCTATCATGACTGGCAGTATTTCACTGGAAAATAAGGATTTATTTACTTTACACTAACAAATGCAAACTGCAATCATCTGTATTTTTTGTTCAATATAATTTTCGCAAATTTCAGAATCACAATGTATTCTGATCATGAAATATCGCGATATAATTTTGAGGCTATATCACCCACCCCTGCTATATAGGTAACATTGCTGGTTTTATCCATATGAAATAGTTATAGCATTCATTCAGATCTCAGTATTAGCTTGTTGTTGGCTGCATTAGGTTACGTCTACATGCACACGGGTATTTTGGTCAATTTAGCTTTTTCTATGCGTTTTTGGACATTCGTCCACACGTAAACGACATTTTGGTTCACTGAAAATGGAGCGTTACAGACACTCTTGCCAGGGTGGAGATTTTGAAGTAGTGATGTGACATTCTGTATCGAGGCTTCGAAGCGTGTGTCGAGTAATGGAGGGGGCGTTTCCGTGATGCGCGTATCGAGGCTTGCTTCATTTATGGGAGGAGTTGAAAATGATGACGTCCGAAGCCTCGCTGCCCGGCTGTACCACGTGACTGGTTCATGAAGTGGTTCGGACTTTGCCGCGAAATATGACAGCGATATAAACCCCTCAGACTTCATTCAAAAATGTGGGTGTTTGATGGAGAGTTGCGGTTAGAGAGAGTTTGGAGACCGTTTGGAGGTTTATGAGAGTGAGGAGAGAAAGTCAGGAGAGAATAGAGCCAGCTAAAAAGAGGAGGATGTCCTCCCCTGTGTGGGAACATTTTGATTTTATTCCTCCCAACAAGGTATGTAAATTTCTACAGAAGATGTATTTTCACAATACTGATGGTGCAATACAATTTATGTTAAGCGGCTTTACTTTTGTACAAGGTGAAGTGTTTGCTATGTGCCAGGGAGCTGGGATATGACAACAACACCTCATCCATGCTTAGGCACTGCAGAGCTTTGCATGAGAATAAGGGGGACACCGATTGTGGAGCAAGACCAGGTGAGCCATCAAATGCCATGATAATATAGGATGCAGTAATGTTACTAAATGATATAACAATATTATACAACTGTTATAAGTTACGTATGTGATATTTATATTTGTGCTTTGTCTTTATTGTCTTTACTCAGGAGAACAATCTCAAATAGATGAAGACCTGGTTAGCATGGTGATTGAGGACTCCCAGCCATTTAGCATTGTGCAGGACAAAGGAGTTAAAAGATTTGTTAAATCATTAAATCCTAGCTATGTTCTCCCCACTAAAGGTTATAAAAGCAGTGAGAATTTAGTTTTTACAGAATAAAATGTGAACAGGCAGGACTGAGGCTCAAAGCCTCAGTGTGTAGCTGTCCATACCTCAACGTTACAAAAGCACAACTACTGTCCACACCCCAACCACACCTCACCTCACAGTATATGATCATTTCCATTTTAAGCATTTCCAAATGATCATTTTCCATACTGCCAGTATGAATATACACAGTATACTGCCATCACTACAATATACATGTTTTACACACTCCTTTTGTTGTTGACATTTACAGGCTGTGTAAGAGCCAAAGTCAATGTTTATGTTTTTCCTTTTCTCTCTACTTTTCTGCAGGACTATAACAGCTTTATGTCAGATATGATCTCTGAAGGTTATGCAGAAAAGGTACCAGAAGACAACTTAGAACGGACGGATGGCAGGAAATGGTATTTGCCGCACCATGGTGTTCTGCATCCGCAAAACAAAACCCTTAGAGTGGTGTTTGACTGTGGAGCCAAGTATCAAGGAGTGTCGCTAAATAGCAAGCTCTTACAAGGTCCAGACTTGACCAGCACGTTAATTGGAGTTCTGACAAGATTTCGTAAAGAACCTGTTGTCATTGCTGCAGACATTAAGGCCATGTTTCACCAGGTTAAAATACCAGAGGAGGATCGAGATATGTTAAGATTCCTTTGGTGGCCCAACGGAGATTACACTCAAGCCATGGTTGAATATAGGATGACAGTACATGTGTTTGGAGCAACTTCATCTCCCAGTTGTGCAAATTTTGCACTAAGGAAATGTGCTGAAGATCATAAACAACAGTTTAGCCTTCAAGCCGTGGATGCAACGTTGAACAACTTTTACGTCGACGATTGTCTCGTCTCAGCAGCCACAGAAGAGGATGCGATCGATCTCTATCATGAACTCTGTGCCATATGCTTGAAAGGAGGCTTTCCACTGAACAAATGGATAAGTAACAGTCGTAATGTGTTGGCTGTAATACCTGAAAGTAACAGAGCAAACAAAATAAAGGATCTAGACTTGATCAGTGATGAACTTCCGGTGGAAAGAGTTTTGGGCGTTCAATGGTGTGTGGAATCTGACGTTTTCAAGTTCAGAATCACTCTGAGAGATCGACCTTTGACAAGACGTGGCATCCTTTCTGTAGTCAGCTCTGTTTATGACCCTTTAGGAATGTTGGCACCAGTAATCTTAACTGCTAAAAAGATTCTGCAAAATCTGTGTCGAAAAAAGATTGGATGGGATGATGCATTACCTGATGCAGTTATACAGGAATGGACTATTTGGATGCAAGAGCTCTACAAGCTGGAGGAGTTCAAGGTTGATCGTTGTTTTAAAACCAACAGTTTTGGAACTGTAAAAACAGCTCAGTTGCATCATTTCGCAGATGCATCTGAGGACAGCTATGGAACATTGACTTATTTGTTACTAAAGAACGAACGAGACCAGGCACACTGTGCATTCATTATGGGAAAAGCACGTGTTGCTCCTTTAAAACCAGTTACAATCCCTCGAATGGAGTTAACTGCTGCCACCTTAGCAAGCAGAATGGATGTAATGTGGAAAAAGGAGCTGCAGATGGAACTGAAGGACTCAGTATTTTGGACTGACAGCACCTCTGTACTAAAATACATCAACAATAAAACAACAAGGTTCCGCACTTTTGTCGCCAACAGAGTTTCTGAGATTGTCAAAGTTTCAAATCCTCAACAATGGAGATATGTGGACACGGATAACAATCCAGCAGATTTGACTTCTCGAGGTTTAAAGGTACAATCCTTTTTGAAAAATAAACAAACTTGGCTCTCTGGACCTCCATTTCTTCTACTACCGCAAGAGGAGTGGCCTCAGAATCCTGATGAAGTCAAACAAATCTCATCAAGCGATGCAGAAATTAAAACAACAGTGAATGCTGTTCAGACATCACAAGAAATGGATCCGGTTTCTCACTTCATTCAGTACTTTTCATCCTGGACTCGGCTGAAGCTTGCAGTAGCATGGATTCTGAGAGTTAAAAAACTGCTTCTGCATTACAGTAGACGAAAGCTACAGATTAAACATGATCCTGAAGCTATTTTGAATGGCCGTCTTATTACAAAGGCTTCTACAGATCCAAATGACCTTGAAGCACTTACTTCAAACCACCTGTTGCTTCTTAAGACTGCACCATCTCTACCACCAGGATGTTTTCAAAAAGATGACATATATGCTCGTCGCAGATGGAAACAAGTACAATATATGTCAGATTTATTCTGGAAAAGTGGATTAAAGAATATCTTCCACAACTGCAACAAAGACAGAAATGGTGCAACCCAAAACGAAACTTCATGCCAGGAGACATTGTGATCATTGTTGATGATTCCGCACCACGGAATTCCTGGATAACTGGAAAAATAGAAGAGACAATCCAGGACAAAAGGGGATTTGTTCGTCATCTTCGGATCAAGACAAAGACTGGATTCCTAAACAGACCTATAAATAAAGTCTGTCTTTTGCAGGAAACAGAGAATATTTAACATATTGGACTGACTGGATAACTTTAAGTGACCTACTCCTTTTATTTATGGGTTATTAACTTCACAGATGGTGAACCACAAGTAGTAGTACTGATGCATGTTGCACTAAAGGGCGATTGACATGTTTTATGAACAAGAAAATGACATAAGACTTGATTATTTCGTAATTATTATTTAAAAGATAATAATTAGGGGCCGGTATTGTAAGAGCCAAAGTCAATGTTTATGTTTTTCCTTTTTGTTTTGGTGGCACAGGTGTATAGCTTTACCTGTGTCTCAGGTGATGGTATGTGGGTGTGGTCACAGTCTATTTACCTGATGTCGGTGTACGCAGCAGGTGTGTTGGGTGAGTGGTTTTTGGGCAAACTTTTCTGTTGACCGTCATTTTTTGGCACACCAGTTAATCCATGCGCTAGTTGTAAATTGATTGAAAGCGCAAATGTTTGTTTTTGTTTTGTTCTTAAAATAAATGCGCAAAGTACAAGTACGACTCATTATGGATTATTGGAGGCGCGTCACAGGGACACAACCAACTCAGCCGGCCGCGGCTTTATCTACGGATGAAAGTCGCAACAGGCTGTGTGCAAAAGGCCACATTCTTCAAATTCATGCCAACTAATATTTTTACATCCAGTAGGTGTCCTACTAGAGCAAATGAAGCTTCAAGAAGCTTTGCGCTGGGATGAACCAATTGGATGAAAAGCTTCAGTGCTTCATGAAGCTTCATCTGCCCATCACTATTTTGAAGCACTCAGCTGTTTGTGAGCTTTTGATTGGCCAACATTTCTTCACGGTTAAGGTTATATCACCACCTGTTGCTTTGGCATGGTATTGACATTGCTTCAGATCGGTTATTTTGCATTTTCATGTGGATTAATTTTTTTTTAAAGAGATGAAAAAAATTCCTATTTTGAAAAGTACTTGTGTACATTAGGCTGCAGCCTTCATGATTACTTGCTGATTTCAAGGTTAGGGTTAGATTCTACTACTACTAACCCTGCTCTTGCAAAAATGACAAAAAGCATTTAAATATCACTTTTATTTCAATATCATGTGTCCTTCTACTATTGTTGCTCATGCTAGAGCTGCTACTACTGCTACACCTACTGTAATGTAAGTTCAGGTACAACTTCTCCTTCTAAAACTACAACTACTACTGTTCTGGTTGATCTTTTACTGCCAATATAATCAAACCCGCTACTACTGCCACTACAGCCCCTACGAGCCATCAGTTGATGGTGCACTTCAAGTAGACACTGATATCATCCACCTGTAACTCCCTGATCAGCCATCCTTTGGGGGTAAAGTCCTTATTTGTGACTTTATCAGCTCTACTATCACCTATCTCTAGTGTGGTTGCTCAGTGAAGTGAGATTTTCTGCTTATAGCTATTTGAAGCCAACAAGAAAACCATCCTCACGTCCTTCCAGTAGCTTCCTGTTCATTTCTGTATGACCTTCAAAAGCCTTTAAAATATCCAAGTCTATCCAAAGTCTGATCCCTGCACACATAACTTCTCACCTCTTAAAGCACCACCAGAAAAAGCTGGTATGATTATTTGGCATTATTAAATTCTGTCTACTAGAGTAATTTACCTTTTGCCAGTTTCCCTGGTTTTGCTCCTAGGGACGGCTTTTAAGACGTATCATACGTACTTTTTTTATTCTCTGGATTAAATTTTTTTCAAAATGTCAAGTAAATGAATACACCTGGTAACACAACATACATCACTGTGGTCTCTACTTCTACTGCTTCTACTACACCAATGTGAGTACACCAAAGATGTCCATGTAAATCTGATGTCCACACTAGCCTGACATTTAAAGACCCATGAAGAGGAGGCAACAGGGAAATGACTGGATGCTGTTTCAGTCTGAATTAGCAGAAAATGAAACTCGTGATGCAGACACCCACGTCTGCGACCTGTTTGGGTCTTATTAGTCACAACATATTGCTCTTATCACGTAACAATTTATTTACCAGATGGAAATAAAAACGCAAGCCTTGACTAGCAAATTGTTGAGGAGGTGTTTGAATTCCACAACAAGGAGAATGAAACTGAAAATTGTGGGTTTAGCTGAAGCTTTGCAATTGATGCAAGTGCTATTACTACTGCAGATATATTAGAACAGTGTTTCCCAACCATTATGTGCCGCGAGAAAGGATCAGGTGTGCTGTAGAAGATTATTTAGTTCCACCTGATTGGTACTCTTAAGCGATCGGCATGAGTCGCGGGCAGAACAATTGCATTCTCTTCCACTAGAGGGCAGTACAACTACCTGCTCTAATTAAATAGGTTGCAAACTGCCAGTAAAACAGAAGAAGATGAAGAAGAAACGCTATAATAGTCATGCTGTGAGAGGACACAGCGCGTGATAGCAATAGAAAAAAATGTTTTAAAAGAAAAAGTAGTAAATCTAGCCCTAGCATCAGTAGTGTTCAGAAAAAAGCAAAAAAGGTATACTGGGGACAAACTGAGCCAATTCCGGTCTACCAGGTGAACAAAATGCTTTTTGTGTCATTTTTGTTTGGTGGTGTGCCATGTAATTTTTCTAACGTGCAATATGTGCTGTGGCTCCAAAAGATTGGGAAACACTGTATTAGAGTACTACTATTACTATACTATACTACTGGTATCCGTTTCTCCAGGGCTACAGCTAAATCTGTCATTGTTGCATCTTTGGCTATTTTCACTTTGGCTTCTACATCAGGTCTGCTTCTTCATGCAAAGAGAATAAATGACAAAGCAGCAAAGGACGGGGGAAGAGAAATGTCTGTACTCAATCCGGGTAATTAGCTTTTTAGCTTTTGGTTTTGGTCCCATTGACCACCTGTTAATCCTAACGGCATCCGAAGGTCATTGACACCACTGTGTAAGTTCTGGCACAAACACACAGAGACTGAAGGATGAGCAGGTTAGCAACAAATTAGAATAATGGAGGTTTGTCAAAGTATGTTTAGGTGACATTACGGTGCCTCGAATAGATTCATAAGCGTGTAAGAGAAATGTTAATGTTAGATAGAAGTACTCTATAGAAGTATTGAACACGTAGCATTATATAAGTACCACACCATTTACACTATCTTGATACTAGAATTTCATATCGAATACCATTTTTAATACCACGGGAGTGGAGGGGTAAGGTTGGGGTAGGGTATGACAACAATTTTAGGTAGTGCCAAACAAACAAAACAACGATAAGTATGTGAGGTAGTTCTGTGAGCAAACAGGGTTGATGAAGTTGGCGGCTGCCATTTTTGCCTGGTTGCTGGTAGAATTTTCTTAGCTTCAGAGTTGGAGTTTGACACAAATAATTGTGTTATACTTTTAAATTAGTCTATTATAATGTTACAGAAAGTTTTATTATTAGGCATGACCACTAGCTGCTACCTTAATGATAACTAAACAGAAACTATCTGATAAAGGGGGGGGGGCAATTCATTTACCCGAGGGGCCACATGAGAAACTGGGGTTGTTGTGGAGGGCCACAACAATAAGCTGAACTCAGTTCTGCTTAGTATTAATTTTATCTCTTTATGAGATTATTGGTGTTGCAATCCAAAACAATCCCAGCTTCTCATGTGCCCCTTGAGTAAATACCCACCCCTTTGATAAATCTACTTCCAACTGGGGTTGCAGCTGTGGATGGATCGAGATTTTTGATTGGCCAAAGATATTATACAAGATGCACATTATGACACAACACCACAACCCCAAATATACAGCCAAAGTCATTAAGAACTATTGTCAGCATAAAGAAGAACAAGAAGTACTGGAAGTGACGTTATGGCCCCCACAGAGCCCTGATCTCAGCATCATGGAGTGTGTCTGGGATTACATGAAGAGACAGAAGGATATGAGGAAGCTTATGTCCACAGAAGATCTGTGGTTAGTTCTCCAAGATGTTTGGAGCAACCAGGCGAGAGCCTTTAAAAACTGTGTTCAAGTGTTCCTGGAAGAATTTATGCTGCCTTAAAGGCAAAGGGTGGTCACACCAAATATTGATTTGATTTAGATTTCTCTTTTTGTTCATTCACTGCATTTTGGTGATTGATGAAAATAAATTATTAACACTTCCACTTTTGAAAGCATTCTTTGTTTACAGCATTTTTCTCACCTGCCTAAAACTTTTGGACAGTACTGTGTGCACGCCCACAAGCTTTACAATACTCCAGCATTGTTGAAACCTGACTTCCTGAAATTCTCCAAACTGTTGAGGGTTGTGAACATCAACTGCTTGAGTTGCTAATGAGGGGGAAGGGCTTTCTGACTGCATCACTGCTGTGTGAAGCTGTTTATTGACTAGAGGAGGCAAAGACGGAACTGTTGATGCTGTTGAGTATTAATTCAAATGCTAATTGAATAATAAAATGAATCTTTTGACAAACCTGCAGGGTACACGTATAGTTGATTCTAATATTCAAATATATATCCATCCATGGAAGTCTTTGGAGAGTTGCTCCCTCCACTGCTGCTTGCTTATGGAGCCTTAAGCTAGATAAAAATGGAATTTGCATTCAAGGACAGACACAAAGGTGGAGCAGTGGGAGGCAGATACAGAAGGTGAAAGGAGAAGGAGAAGGTAAACAGGTGAAACGTTTCCACTAATGTGGTGCTGACACGCTCAAGAACTGAAGAGTGCCGGTGCCAGAAGCCTAGTACCAAAAAAGGGTTTAATGAAAGTCAGAGCCAGGGGAATTTTGGCAAGAAATTGACCAGGTTCTGTCCATGTTTGATTTTTTTCTGAACGTTACCATTTCTGCTAGTGAGAAGGAGTTCCAAGAGCGAATTTGTTTTGTTGAACTTGCATGATGCACAGGCTGATTTATGGTGGTTATAAATGTGATTATTATTAGACAGAGGATTGATTGAATGATCAGTACATCTTGCATCTGGAAAATTCCTGCCAAGACTGATTATTGTCATCGTCATCATCATGGCGCTACATGAGGGAACGAGACCGAGTGCAGTGGATGGGGGGAGACCGATTAAAGAAGAGTTGACAAAAGACAGAAGATCCTAGGAAACAAATCGGGGGACAAAAATGAGACCAAACACCAAAGAAGAAGAAGACATCGTGGAAGCTGCAGCTCTGATGTGTTAGCTGATACTCCTCTGCCGATCTCCAAATCTCCGCAATGTCAGGATGTTTTGACTATAACTCTCACCACAAACACACACATACATGCAGACAGATCCGCCCCTGCACAGACTCCACCTGAGATGTGGGTCACGTGTAGGGCGAGCGGGTGTATATAGGTGTGCGCCTCCCTTGCTACGCAAAAAGCATGCATCAAATTAAGTGTGTGTTTGTGGTTTGCACTGCATGACGGGTTCAAAGGAAAACCTCCAGGTATACATTACCGCTGAACCCCCTCACCTGGCTGAATGGAGATTGATATCTGTGAGGATTAATACACAGAGAGAGAGAGAGAGAGCAATAAAAATGACTTATGACGCTCTCTCCTTCAAACTTAATGAGAAACTCTCCGCACATACACCAGTCTGTTTGTTTTAAACCTGAAAACAATGTCAGCTTAAGTTACAGGAACATAGCTGCTTTGTCTTTGATTTTAGGGGGTTTTTATCCCGCAAGTTTGGAAATTTAGACAAAGACATGCCACAAAATATCATTTCTTTCAATCTCTTGTGCTAGCAGTGACATCAGGACAGACTGTCTCCACTAGGGGGACTCAATGAGCGCTTTAATGGAGAAAGGGGAACTTTGATTCCCTAAAGAGTCTTCTTTCACACTAAATTAAAGGAATGCTCCAAAACACACAGCTAATTTACTATTATCTATTGAGACATTAATGACCATTTGTGAAAGTTCAGTGACTTTTTTGTGTATCATTACACTTAAATGTCAAAAAACCGTTAATATAGCAAGTAACTATCTTAATTAAAGTTATACGTTTTTTAGTTCATTTTCTCTTTTTTCCACCCTTTTAACAGTTTACTTCAAGGTCCTTGATAAACTTTCATGGCCTTGGTGAAATATTGCAGTAAACTTAATCTCTGTCATACCGAGACAACTTCCAAGCAAAGCAGGGAAGAGGTCAAACCATAGTTTTGACATATTACAGCTGAAGGAGAGGAAAGAGCTTCTATCTGTTGATTTATTCTTCATCTCTAATCACTTTATAAACTCTGAGCAGACAACTCTCAACTCTCAAATGCTGATTTTTTAGTCTTAGACCTGATCCTGTGCTGTTTTTGTTATTTCACAGGATGCTCATACTCTGTTCAGTGCTCCAGTTGCCATCAAAACACTGAATCTAATCCATAAAATCTTCAAACACACAAATGTCTCCTGCATAATTTGAAAAACATGAAAAACCCCACTCATACCACGAATAGCTGTGTTAGAGGACTTACAGAACGGCAAACAGACCTGATTGGCAGACCTGATTGGACACGCCTGGTGTGTGGTGGGCGTGCAGCCACGACTCATTAATAATTAATGACGAGGGAATATTCATGAAATATTATATGAGGAGCCTGAGTGAGAGACACTTGCACTGATTTGGTGATGCATCGGCATCCCGACATGTTAGAGATCTACAGCTGAGGATGAGGAGGCACTAGTTTAAACAGATGTGGAGGGCGAAGAGAGGAAAAGTGCGAGCGCGCTCATACACTTCCCCACCTGTGTTGCTGTTTCTGAATCATCTCTCAAATGCAAAGACTAATCAGCTGCACTAAATATGGGTTTCATTTCTCTACACTTCAGTGTGAGTCTGAAAGCAGCTGCTGTCAACTTAAAGCACACCTGCACACACCTGGAGAGAAAAACGCACAGTTCCCTCTTTCAGGACACCAAAACAAAATTACGCACAAAAGACTGAACAGCAGCCCCGCTGTTCGAGGTTCAATCCGAACACAAGCGGGCTCTTAAGGGAAGCATCGGCGCGCCGCTTTCCCTCCACACGCCGAGTTTAGAATCCGTCCGAGTTCTTGACGCGAGAATAGGAACAAAATACAGACACAGGGCGGAAAAAAAATAACCGCAGGTACGCGAAACGCGAAGATGCGCACGAAGGGGGCAGGACAGAAACTTCGTACGATCTCCCACCAAGAAAATCTGCAGGAAAATCTGTGATCCTAGCAGTCAAAAAGCCATGAAAGCTGAGCGCAGAGGTGTATCATTGGTGTAATTACATGGCTTTTATTTGCAAGTAAAACGGAAACGGCAACCGGGATCATTATTATTAGAGCAGAAGCACTTGTTATAAAGCAGACTCTCTATTTTAGAAACTTTACTCGCTCGCTGAGGGAGCCGGTGGGTCTCTGCAGGTTCTCCTGCAGCGGGGGAAAAATCAGTGCAAGGAACTGGAAGCGTACTTACCGCAGAGTCGGATCGCTGCACCCCGGCGAACAGGACTAGTAGCAGAGTCGCACCGAGCTGTCGCAGGCACTTTGAGTCTTTACTCATCTTTTGGGGAGAATAAAACAAAGATCCGCCTGCGTTAGCACTGTACTTTGGGGCTCTTTATACGCGTGTCATAGCCCTGCTCCCCCCACGCACACTGTGGAAAAGAAATAAAGAAACTCGTTCTTCTTCTCGGCGTGTCGGCGGTTGTTGCGCTTGCAGAGACTCCCAGTGGTCCTGGCTCTGGCACCGTGCGTCTCTGCAGTTCCCTCTCTCTCACTTTTTCTGAACTCGTAAACCTGCCCACCGGATCTACTTTCCACAAGCGGTGCGCAGTGATATCAGGGATGTGCACCTTCCCCAAGACAGATAATTAATTAAAAATAAATTTGGGGTGATTTGCGAAACAAGATCTGGTCGTAAGTGTGAGCCACGAAGGTCCAAATGCCCAAAAGTGTATCGCGTGTTAAAGTATGCTGTAAATAATCATTATGTTTGAACCTCGCGGATGGATATTCTTTCTCCTGACTCCAGACCACCGCTCGAGGCTGTGAGTTTGACTTTAAACCTTTTCTTTTCTTTTCCTTAGGCCCCGGCACGTTACATTCCTGCCACTTTATTACAGGTCACTTTCTCCCAACGAAGGAAAGCTGCTAGTAGAATAGTACAGAATAAAACCTCCGTCCTATAAAAACGTACCTGTTGTCTCGTTTCACACGCGCCTTCCTCTGAATGTGGTGTGAAGCATAAAGACTGTTGCATGAACTTATATGAACACATGCTGCTGAAGTTACTGTGTGATCAAACTGTATGTGCCCACACTGGGACTGATAAGCACACATAATCACAGTAAGCAATCATCTCAGCATCCAACCTTTGCAATATTACACTATCTATGTTACAATCACTGGAGTGAAAGAAACCAGAATCAAGACCTGCAGTGGAATAATTTAAAGGTGCACTTTTTGGGAGGATTTTATTGTGAATTTTTAAAGCATCACAGTTGAAGTGATTCTTGCATTTTTGTATGATTTAAAAGTCATCTAATCACAAGTTGGACTTAACATTTTCTCATCTTAAAACATGAAATACGTTGTGTAACTTTCTAAAAACTTTGAAAGCTCTACTGGGTTTATGGTTAGGATTGAAATTGGGACAGTAGAAAATAAACATATGAATAAAAACTATATAGCAAGTCCAAAACTGAAGAGGACCTAGTTAGGATCCTGTGGTGCTAAACAAGCTGCAGAAAAGTCTATGCCAGAAACACAAGACACAAAAATTTAAGATAATGCACTGTAATAAAGGATTTTATAGCCCCTCTAGGGAGAACACGGTGTTGCAAAGCTTAAAGAGTACTCTGCTTAATTCAAGAAGTTTTATGCATTAGCAGAGATCAGGGCAAAGTACACGTGATCCCTAACACTGATCTGCGGTTAAAGTTTTTAAATGTATCATAAGGAGGGTGTTTGGGTGAATGGTATGAAAACACAGTTATGAATTTTAAGATCCATCATGTTGATTCTTTGGGGACTAATTTTGCATAAAGTGTCCTAAGGTCATTTTAAACTTCAGTAACCACCTGAGCGCTAACAACGGTGGGGTTTTGTTTTTATGTGGAATAAAAGTCTTTGTAGTCTCTGAAAGAACTTCTTTCAGAGACAATGTTGTTGCTTTTTCACTGATTAAAACCTGGACTGCAGACTTGCTTTACACCGCTGTGCCTCCTTTGCTGGTCCGAACCGTACTTGGTATGTGGGGGTACCTCGGTGGCAGTCAGAGGCATGGAGGCATGTGCTGGCCCCTCCTCTTCGCTGAGGCTGCTGAGTTGAAGCGCACCAGTACGAAGTGCGCAGCAGCGACTGCACCGCTGAAACTTGGGTGAGTTGGACAAGCTCTGATTTTTATGAAAGAAATCGCCAACAAAACGTGTGATTTCAACGCTGGCTGGCTGTTAATGCTTGGAGCTTTATGTGTTAAAATCGGGGTCAGTAGGACTGCTTCTCTCTCTCTGTCTCCGGTAGATGACAGGGGTTTTTGGAGCCGTCGATGAGCGCGTTTGAAGCGGTGCCTTTTTGGTGAAGATAAGGGGATCGAGCTCTACCTGTGGTCCCCGCCTTCCGCCAGTCGGATCAATATGAAAGTCCTGTAAGGGTTTATTTTTTGATTTCTTTTTAAAACGGCTCTGTAAACGTATTTCTGCAAAGTTAATTTTCGGCTTTGCAGGCTGCCTCTGCCGCTGCTGTACCTGTCGACTAATAAGTTCGGAGGGAAATAACTAAAATACTTATTTTTGTTTTGCAGGATTTGTGTGATCGCGCTGACCTTCGCGGCGAGGTCTGCACTCGGAGTAAGTCCCTTTCGTTTACTGTGACACTTCCTTAGGTGGAGAGGATCCCCGCTTGGTTTATTTAGCGCAGATGAAACTCTTAAACACCCGATTTAGATGGAGCTGTGTTTCGTGAAAGAGCAGCTGAGCTGTGACCAAAATGGGGAGCTTGGTGTCTCGTTAAAAACAAGTGTGATAGCTGCTTGACTTACAGTGTTACAAAGTTACTGTCATACATCGCCGACACGCAGGTCATCCATGCTGTGCATGGCCTCTGCCTGAGGCATATGGTGATACTTTTATACATTTCTATTATATTTTCTCTAAAAAACTGTATTTATTAAATAGAGTCAGTCTTTCAGTGCTATTTGTTATTGTCATTTAAAGTAAATGACATTTGCAGACGAGCTTGTTGCACCGTTTGTGCCAGACACTGCACGGTATGTGGGTCCCTTTTTTAAGCTTTGAGCTGGAGTCCACATTTTTGCATCGAAAAAAAAAACCCAGTTCATATTTGAGTGGGCCCGCTCGCAGTTATTTGCAATTCAAAGCCCGCCCCGCTGATGAATATTAAGAATTAGGAGGATATCAGCCCTGCGTGCCTTTCCAAGCCACACCTTTCTGCTCACTTGATGAGGTTCTGCAGAGGGGATTGAAAATAGTGGAGGGCTTTGGTACTTCAGGCCCACTTTGTTTCTGTTTATTAATCATTTCAGTTGCACTTTATAATAAGGTTCGCAAAATAGGGTGCAATTCCTCTAGAGGAGAATGGAAAATTATATTCAAGATTCAAAGATTCAAAGTGTTTATTGTCACGTGTCACAAGAGAAAAGGCTTTTCTTTGTGCAATGAAATTCTTTCTTTGCTGTCCACCAACAGATGCCGGTTAATGTATACAATAGAAATATAACATATAAATACAAATAGTACAAATAAATAGCTGAAGTGCATTTTATCTGAAACTGCAGTGTGTGTGTGTGTGTGTGGGGGGGGGGGGGGGGGGGGTATTTTCTAATCTTTTAACCTTGCCTTTTTACATTTACTTATGCATTACATTTCTGTGCATCATGCTTTACTATTCAGTTGTCCTCTTATATTAAATATAAAAATGTGATGAGGACAGCTCTCTGTCTTTTCTGCTTACAAGAAAAATTAAACAGCAAAAACTGCAGGCTTTGGGCCCAAGTGATCTTATAACACATCGTTCCACGCCCTGTCAAACATCCATGGTGCACACCTATTTAATGCATAATAAAAGTGTAAAAAGAAACCCAAGGTTAATCCACTACATGGTATGGCCCGCACCCCTAAAACTACAGCATACCTACAACGTACGATGTAAAGGTTTTTTTGTTACTCTACTAAGTTATGCACTATTTAAAATTTGATTTGTATCTCCTGTAAAATACCTAAAGTTACAAACGTCTTAAAAATACTTCTAGTATAATTATTTTTGTGTTCAGTATTGTGCAGTATTTAGGACTGCATCTCTACTGCGTTCGTTTACAGTGATGTTTATCTGGTGTGTGGTGGAAATGTTGTGGGGGCTAAAAGTTCAAAGACAGGTGAAGAGCTTATAGACGTCAAAATAGCTGTTTCGTTGTTGTCCTCTTGCTACAGAAAGGAACACATACTGTACCAAACAGGATTAACAGCAAAATAAAACAACACAATGCTGCTTTAAATATCAAGATATGTAAACATTTAACAATCAGTGTATCTCTATGATTTATCAGCAGTTTTACAGATGTGTTTTGCATTTTTGTAACACATGAAGTGATATCAACACAGATAAAAACCATAATAACCTTCCAGTTGCATCATATTGCTTAAACAACTAGATATTAAACATTTAGAACTTCTTATAAATGGAGGAAATGTGGGAAGAAGTGGTATCCTTCATAAGGTGAGATAATTTTCTTATCTAACAGCTGCATAAACCTGTTAAAAACCAGTTGGAAATCCTTAGAAATTTGTTGGTCTAAAGCTGGATACAGGGCTGTATGTCCTACAGGAGTAGGACATACAGTAAGAGAAGTTGGGGTCTTGCATTCCTTAATTCCATCTTCTTGACATTGGTGGAAAAGCAAACAATCAAATGAACAGAAGTGGAAATGATAGTTTACTCAGGTTCACACCAGTCATCTGTAAAGAAGCTGATTAAGCTGTGAATGAAGCGCCGAAACCATTACAATAAAAATTAGAATAAGAAAGAGCAGCGGCGTTGTTTGATGATGTCAGAGGTCAAAATTGGTCTTTTCTCTGGGGAAGCCATTGAAAATACAGCACATAGTCTCCACAACTGACAAAATATCAGATCATTGTGTAGATATCGCTGGGCAGGAGCATTTAAAATGTGTTTGACTTTGTCATGCTGGAGAGGATCAGGCTGGCCTCTAAAGGTTTGCTCACTGTCTTTAGTAGAAGGACGAAGTAAAAAAGGAAAAAAGTGCTATAACGCAGTAATTACATGCAGTTTGATCTTGAGCTCTCCCAGCTGAGGGAGTCGCAGGAAATGCCGCTCAGGTTGTGCTTCAGCAAAGACCGACTGACATTAAAGTGATTCAGCGGCAGAAAGCCTCCTGTATCCCAACAGGAATCAGCTGATGGAGCTGCACTGACTTTGAATTGACTCCTCCACCCACTTCCCGCCTCCCTGTTGTTTTGTGTTGTGTATGTGTGTGTGTGTGAGTTGGTGACTGAGTGAGTGACAGATGACTTCATTGGGTGGTCTTGCCTTTCATAACCATGGTAGCTAAGTCTACCGCTGTGGTAGTGCGTGCTAAAGTTTGTTTTGGGATGAATTAAAATATGAAGTTCATTCCTGTCTCTGCACCACTGAGTGCAGGAAGGTGTTTGTCAGGTGATGTCAGCGTCATCAGATAAAAGCAAACACTTGTTTATCTCTCAATGGCACAGAGCGAGAAGATAGCCCAAGTTTAGGGTGAATGCATTACTTGCAGAAGCCCAACTCTTAGTCATTTGGAATCTTATCTGGGCATATGTAGTACTAGTATAAGTTAGCATGTTGTAGTTGTATAATATAGTAGCAGTAGATATTCTGAAAGGAAAAATAACAAGTGCAAAGGATTTGATGCAACACAAGATTCGCATCAAGGTAGAATACAAACAAGGCTACAGCTTCTGTGTGATCCTACTCACCATATAGTGAGTTGGCCATTTTGAAGTGCTGTCCAAACTTTTAGCAAGTGTTGCTTTAACCTATAGTGCACTTAAAGGTGTCGTTAACTTGGTATAGTATTTATGACAAAAGTTCATGTCGGCATTCATTTACTTATCTGACTTATCACTGTGTGTCTGCAATGATAAAACCAACAGTGCCAAGAAAAGGAATCCTGTCTGAAATTTTAAATATTTTGCAAATGAAGTCATGAGTGAATTATTTCAGGCACGGCCGATGTTAACCATAATTATGCTTTAGCCACCTAAAGTTAAACTTAAGGGGGATTTTAGCTGTTGTCACACATTCTGACATGTTTTTGAGGCACACTCAGCTCGAGGCTTCAAAAGGACACTTCACTAACCAATGGGTGATTGGTCACGGTGTCTACACCTGTCCGTTATGCTGTCAGTCAAAAGAAGTACGTCTGGTAGCGGCTTGAGTTGTAACATTGGTTTTGGTTTGCTAGCTTATGTAGTTTAAGTAGACTGGTTGGTGTATTTATAAATTATTTTACCACTTAGTGAACACATAGAGAGAGAAGGACCTTCTGTTGGAGCTTCTGCATGGTTTCTGGTTTGTAAGAACTGATGCTACTGTTGGCACAAGGGAAACATCCCACAGGAGTGAGGAAGAATGGTGAGGAGAGGGGAGGCGTTATGATGGGACTGAAAGCAGGGAGTCCAGAAAAACTAGAGCAAGTGATTTGGAAATCATCGAGAAATCAACTCTTTAGATTTGTTTTGACCCAGCTGAGCACATTTGTATGGACCACTGAGTCTCAGCCTGCTGACAGATGAGATGATGAAACTCTTAGGTGTTGTTAAATTTACAATTTTATGTATTTATTCTGGCATAAAGAACATTTTTGACTTTGGTGATCTGAGTCATGCTTGAAAGAAAACGTTTTACTTACTGAAGAATTCTGAGTAAAAGCATTTTTGGGTCGTGAAGTTTTTTTTCTGAATTTTGAGAAAAGTCAGAAGTCTGACTCCTCATTGTTCTTACTGTCCTCCAGAATTTTTATTTAAATTTCAGAATTCTGGACGAAAACTTGAAAATTACAGTGTTTTCTCTCAGAATTACGACTTTTGTTTCTAAATTTTTAACTTAAATCATATTCCGATTCAAACTCAGAATTCAGATTTTTTTTCTCCGAAAAAAGCTCATCATTCTCAAACAAAAACCCAACCCCGACACCCACACACGAAAAATTAAACAACGTTTTTGTCATTTGGTCGAATCCAGTTCCATAGGTTCCAATTTATAATGTCGATAAATTAGGATTTGTTAATAACTTTTGTGAGTTCTGGTTGCAGTTGCAGAAGTATAAGGTTTGTGCTCATGAAATGATCTGGAATAACAGGAAAATGCACTGACTTCTGTCAAATAAACCCAAAGAATCTTTGCCTGCCACTTGACCACTCACTCTTACATCTACGAGTACTCAGTGTCGCCGTATTATTTAGTCTAATCAGATAGTTTGCCCTATTTTATCAGATATTTACTTTCCATATTTCATAATTAATTTTAATCTGATTACCAGCTGATGCAGAAAATAGCCACCTCCTCTACCCTCCCTCCCCCCTTGAATTCCTGCAGTGCTTGGCAGGACTTGTTTCCCGCTCCCTGCAGGTGCTAGAGTGGAACATTCCAGAGACGCTGAGTGAAGGGACCAATCACTGCTTGATTTGTGGGTTCTAGACCCTACACAACACAACAGTCCTCCCCCCCACCTCCTTTTTTCTTTCCCTCCTGCCCTCCTCCTCGCCTTTCTTCACCCAATCATTACCCCCCTCCACACCCAGTTTTCCTATCACTTTTTGCCCTCTCTGTTTCCATAAGTCAAGCAATCCATTACCAGTTGATTTGTGGTGTGAATAGTAGTTCCCCACAACCTTTGCCTTTTTTCATTCTTTCTTTAAAAAAGAGCTAAAGTGTGATTGATTACTAAAGTAGTGCTCTCCTGTTTAATCATTATTTAGATGCATTTAGGTTGTTCAGTTTATCAAAACAGTTATTATGATAATTGGCGGATAAATTTAGTCAATTTCAAATTAAAAGTATGACGATTCTTCTGAGTTTTTGGCTCTTGCTCAAATAAAGGAGATACAACATTTTGCTCAGAGAAATGTAAATGGCAATTTTTCACCATTTTCTTATACTTTAGGATCAAGCAATTAATTGATTAATGAGTCATCTGTTTGGGTTAACAGGAGATATGGCTATATGTTACAGAAACGTCCACACTTTCTTCCCTGATAATTTATTCAGTTAGAAGGTTTTAAAAATGTGCCTTCAGGGCTTAAGCAAGAATTTTTCTGTCGAGTTCAATGTCACGGTGAGGTCATACTGTATAATTCTCACTTTTCAAGGACCTGTTGTATAACCTATGTGAATTATGTAAGAAAGAGGACAGGGTGCAGATTATGACAGATTTTCCTCATACAGTAAATTCTTAAATCAGCCTTATGTCGACAAATCATAATTAAGGGGAACCTGTTAAAAACGTTGCTGCATTTAAGACAGAAAACAAAGATGGTGGCATACAGCCATACTGGGAAAATGTAGTGAAATGAAAGCTGTTCGATCTAATTAAAATGATTTAGGACTTTTCCTCAGGTTGAAATACTTCAGGGGTTGCATATGGGTTTTAGTTTATACGTGCCACAAGTGGCAGTGGGAACGATCGAGACCATAGTGTAGTTTCCTCATGGGAAGAAGGCTTGGGACAGGATGAGATTAGTCAAGTTTATGAAAAAGTTCTGTTGTTGTTTTGAAATGTGATAAAGAGCCACCTGGTCAATCTGGAGCATGACGTTTGATGTGACCGGGTCGTGCTGCGCTCTCTCAGTTCTCTCAGGCAGACGCCTCTTCTGTCTCTGCTATTTTAACTCTCTCATCTTCTTCATGACGGCCTGCCATTCCTTTTTTTGTTAAATCAGTTTTTACTCACTCGTGCCATTTTTCTGGTTTCTGCTTATGACTTCAAAGCTGGAATCCCCCCCCCCCCCCCCCCTCAGGTTTACTTAAAATAGGTAACTAAGTACCTTAGGAACACTAAACCAAACATAGCAGCTTTAATATGTTGTAGAAAAGCCTAGACCATTCCTCTCCCACACCCACTGATAAGACTCTACTACCTGTGTGGTGCTTGCAAGCACTGGTGCATGTTTCCCCATAAAATCATTCACATCCGCTTAGGTCCACTGCAGGTGGGATGAAAGACACCCTGAGCCTTTTTTTTTTTGTTACCGGGAAATACCCTCATCTAATTATGTAAAAGGAAATGCTGGCTTCTCATGATGTTACAGGTACCATGTACACACATTTCTAATCTCATGTGATGGGAGAGCCAAGAGTCAAAAACCAGACAGAGAAGGTCTGAATGAAACTTCACATAAAATAATTGCACTGAGTGGTAGCAGAGCACAGTGGTAATGTATATGCTGAGAAACTGTCCATTGCATTCTCTACGTCTAAGTTGGTTTACCTTCAGATTACCTTCAGTTATATTGGCCTGATCAAATCAATCAGATGAAAAGCTGTATAATTTATATTTTCAGGTTTGATTGATCTTCTTCATTTGCTTCTCTCATCGCCTTCGCCTTATTATGTTATAATTCAGAAACACTGAACTGGAAAGTTTCTGCCAGGAACTGGTTATGTTGATTCCTAATAATGGCACATAATGAAACAAGAAGCATGTTTCATCTTTGGGGAACTATGTTTGTGTTACTCCTGTACAGAAAATATTATGGAATGGTAAATTATCACGAGACAGTCTATATACAGCCAAATCTCTTGATTTAACTTGTAGATTTTAAGGTTTTAATACGTTCTGTTTCGGCTTCAGTAGTGGTGGTTATGGGCAAATATGCTGGAGACGTTAGCACTGTTCAAACTTCAGGATCTGAACCTATCATTGCTCTGGTTTCTGTAGGTGCAAAAGACCAAGTAATTACCAATAACAGGCAAGCGTGAAGACATCTGCACTAACCGTCTGATGATGGACTTTGAATCAAAGCGGACTTGCTGAGGCAAAAAGTATAATCCAAACGTAATGACATAGTATAATGAGTAAAATGTACTTATACATAAGCGTATAGTCATGTCATTGAGAGTTCAAGAATGAAGGTACAAACCACACTGGACTACAAAGAAGTAATACCTCTCAAGGGTGCAGTAACATTACCCTTGAGTGTACAGGCCCGCTGACAAGCTGTTGTTTCCCTAAAGGTACAATAAGATACTTTATTTTACTTGGAAGTCTACAGTGAGGGACCCAGCATAGATCCACTTGCATCTATGCAGAAAAATAAATGGTTCAGTTGGATGGATTAATTGAAAATTAATAGAAACTTGAGTTGGAAGAAGTTTTTTTTTTGCTGGAAATAATGTCAACACTGTCAGACACCAGGTCTTTTTCTTCTTTGAATCCTTATTTAACAGAGATTTTGTAACACTGTTTCTGTTATGCAATCCAGCTAAAAGCCCTGATTGTCATGTTTTTGCATTGATCCATGTTTGATTTCATTGCTGTGAAAGTGAACATTGTGAATATTATGTTTTCTTAAAACAGTTTAAAAGCTATGGTTAGAAGCCATGAAACATCTTTTATTGGGTGCGGATCGTGTTCAGGATGATTGAAAGTTTGTCTTTTATGTGTTACAGAAGGTGTGAAGATCGTTATCAGACCTGCAGCTGGGATTTGCCAATATTGAACCCGTTCACTACTGGCGCAAACTGGAACGACTGTGTTTTTGTCTGTCAACTGTTGGTTTTAGCGTCACGGTTGAACTCATGTTATGGCAGTTATGGCAACATTCCCCTCCATTTGCCAATTCTTGGCACAGCTACTTTCACATATCAGGTCTGCCTCATTTTCTTTTGATCAAGCGCATGCTGTCAGGTTGTCCCACGATTGGCCGCGGTAAACTCAGAGGTCAGAGTTCGTCTGAGCACAACAAAGGCAGCGGGGGTTTGTGGCTGCAGCGACAGCTTAACATTCCTCCGCCCACTCTCTCCAGATTTGTTTATTGCACTTTGTCCTTTGGTTTTTTGCCTTTCATGAAAGGAAGATGAGCAAATTCACTGCAGATACAGCTAGAGCATATAGTGATATAAAGAAAAGAAAGGAGTGGGGAAGGAAAGGGGTGTGGGGTGTGTGATGATGTCTTAGCTTGTTTGATGGTATCTTCTTTTATCCTGAAACTACATATTCCCCCACCTATGTTAGTTTGTGGTATTTCATTATTTTTAATAAATTGTGGTTCTCTGGCAGAAATTGGCTGAGTGCCCTCTCCAGTTGATGCCAGACAAGTTGATGTCCCAAGTGGAGGAGTATAAGTATCTGAGGTCTCGTTCATGATTATGGGTAGATTGGCAAACGGATTGGTGCGACTACGACAGTGACGCACCAATCCGAATGCTATACCAATATGCTGAAAAGAGAGCTGAGCATGAAAGTGGAGCTTTCAATTTACCTGCCAGTCTATGTTCCTGTCCATGTCTACGGCCACTAGCTCTGGTGACCAAAAGAACGAGGCTGCAGATAGAAGTGTCTTAAATTAGCTTAATTTGAACGGTTGCTTCAAACAGGAGCACAGGGTAAAGAACCTGGCCATTTGGGAAAGTCTCAGAGTAGAGCTACTACTTGTCCACATGGAAAAGAGCCAGTTGAGGTAGTTTGGGTCCTACCGAGAGGAAACCCTGAGGCAGAATGTCTCTTACGTTGGGCTTGGGAAAACCTCAGTATCCTGATGAATGAGCTGAAGGAGGTGGCTGGGAAGAGGGAGAACTGGACCTCTATTCTTGGAACCCCGACGCTGAATAGTAGCAAACAAAAAAACAACCAAAAAACGATGGATGGATGGATAAAGTGATGGAGGAAAACTAAGAGCTTCATCACCTCGCTTTGTATATCTGAGCCTTTTACTGTCTTAATCTTGTAGTTTCCTCACACCAGTCTTGTCATCCCTCTTCAAGCTAGCATTAGCTTTAAGATTAGCTTGGCAAAACCTCTTCATTTAGCATAAAAAGATAACAGCTAACAGGTAAAATGAATGATTTAGCAGGTAAATGAACCACGCATTTCTTTAAGGAGTCGGAGGAGTCTCCGAGCTAAAAGAGGAGTAAATACTTGATATATCTATTGCAAATAAATGCTAATAATACTCCAAGAATTCAGGATGTGTAAATAGAGGCAACATTGTTAGCATTTTAGCCGTAAGAAGCTTAAATTCCAATTAAAAAAAACTTAGTCTAGCATTTCTTTTTCTAATCTACAACTGCTGTCAGGCTATTTAAAGAATGCTACTCTGTTGACAGCTGTAATATTTAAAGAGCTAAGAGTGAACTAAAATGCATCACAATAGTAGTTTATTTTTTAAATTATGATCAAATCGTGACCAAATGTTCACCCCTGTTGTTAAAAAGAATGACCAACATTAAGACATAATGATCTCATAATGATCTATGAGTTGCTTATAGGCCAAACTATAAGCAACTTTCTATATAAAATCATCATATTAGTGAAGGAAACCCTTAAACCTTGCATGTTGTACTGGCTGACATTTCACCTCTTTATTGTGGACTATACCGCATTTGTATCATAGACATAGCTAAAACTGTGGCCGATACTTTCCACTTTTTTGTTTTGTGGCTTCCTTTTTATTGATTTTACAGTTTTTTACAGACGCTAGGACACATTTCCCAATACTTAGGTCACTTCTGCAAAACACTTCACACAACCCTCCTAACTGACCGTCAGCTTGGCAAAGCAGTTCATTTCACATTCAAAATGCACTACAACTACCAAAACACTTTATTCAGGTCTCAAATAAACTCATTCTTCCAGAACACTAGCAAAGGTTGACAGCCGACAAACACACTTTGTCACCCACAAAACAATGACCTAAAAAACACTAACAACATGTAGCATTACACAGTGTTTCCTTGTGTAAAACAAGGACACATCTCTGTTTATAATTTCAATATATGTTACTGGAATGAATCAGACATCATGCAGAATTTGTTAATATTTGTTTATGTATTTTTATTTTTTTGCACTAAGTAATCCCAAAATACAAGAATTTGTATACACACCATCCACTGATACACATACAATAGTAATGCTAATCTACTCGGTCTCCTCCATTTGGCCACAGGTTCTCATCCACATCACATCTTATGTCATCTAGGGCAACACACCTAGGAAAGAATCTTCTGGCTGCCAGAATTGAAGGAGTTGAAAAATTGAAGGAGCAACACCTGTGTAGATGTTCATCTACAATGAGAATCAGCTGTGGCTGGTTAAACTGCATTTTTAGATTTAAAATATGTTTCAATAAAATATTGCTGTTGGATTTTGCTGTCTTTTTAAGTTTTGCATTGTGTTATTGTTTTGGCCATAAGTTTAACAGTTTTGAAAACAGTATGTAAGCACATGCAAAATGTCCTGTCCGTACAAAGATTTTTGGCAGTTGTTGTGTCTGAGTGAGAAGATAATTCATGAAATTTGAGAGATGTAGTCATTGAATGCATTTTGTGCCAAAACAATGATAACTGGTCCTCAGTTTAGCCCACATAGACTTCTGTTGTGCTCACTGTGTGAGGAGTTTTGCAAACGTGACCTAAGTATTGAGACATGTGTCCTAGCGTCTGTAAAAAACTGTAAAGCAGAAACTATAGCAATTTAACCTCCCATCCTCTGTAGACTTTCAGTTTCCTTTACCTTGATGCTCAGTTTTTCCCCCCACGACACCTTTACTTTGGCATACTGATGCATGCCTGTGCAGGAGAAACACATCTTCTTTTGTTTGTCAGTATACTGTGGTGGTGGTCTGGAAAATGCCCCTGTGGAGACAAGGTGTGTGTGTGTGTGTGTGTGTGTGTGTGTGTGTGTGTGTGTGTGTGTGTGTGTGTGTGTGTGTGTGTGTGTGTGTGTGTGTGTGTGTGTGTGTGAAGAGAGGCTTTGTCATTACTGCTAATGTTCTTTAATCGACTCATTATTTACCCACTGGAGTCCACAGTAATGCTGCTGTTGTGAGTAGTAATGGTGCAGGTTGCTGGTTTTGTTTAGGGTGATGTATCTGGCTGGCAGCTAATGTAAACTGAACCAAAACAAATGTGTGCACAGCTCTAATATCCTGTTTAACTTTACCTTTAGCAGGTTGGTGTTAACTGCTGGTTTAAAGAGGGAAAGCTCAACTGAAGCAGTCCTGTTTGTCTTTCTTTGCTTTAAGTTAATTTGCCAGCTCAAATGAAGTTTATCAAATCGCTAAAAGGAGGAATTATAAATGCAGACAGCATTTTCAGTCATTGTTTTCTTGTTGTTTTGCAGCTTTTGAAGCGTTTTTATCACAGATGGAGAAAGCAACCCTTTAAAGCAACAAATGTGCGTTTGTGAAGCTGAAATAAATTCTTTATTATAGGAACACAAACATTATGGTAAATAAAAGACACATTTACACTATGACCAGGAAGTTTTTCCCTATAAAATACTCTATTTTTATTCTAAACTTTAGTGTCATATCTCATAAATTCTTCATATTTTTGTTAATTTATTGTGAAGATGCATGAAGTTCATGAATGAAAACAACGTTTTTTCCTTCCAGAATCAATTCCAGAATTTTTCCCTTCCTATCCCTTGTATACTCCTTGGTTACTGTAACTGCGGCGAGGTAAACCTGGCGACAGCCCCACTATGACAGGAACACTATCATTCGCACGTCAGATGTGTCACGCATTGTGTGCTATTACCGCCTCAGACTCAGGCTGTCCCTGTAATTACAAATACTTCCGCTCTTGTTTTTCCACCTCTTTGTCTCACACTCATCCTTCACTCCCTCCTTTGTGCCAGCCAGGTAATCCAGGCATCCAGGTAACCACCTCAGCCCCACCCGCTTCTGCTCCCGCCTTTCTTCTTTTCCTCTACTTCCTATGAATGTCACAACTTTGGTGGACTGCCCCGACCTTTGTCTTTCTTCTTCCTTTTTTTTTAATTTCACCCGTTACGCTTCCCTGTCTCCCTTTCTCTTGGTTCCCTCTTTTGTTATGACTTCACTGGAGGCAGCTTCCAAAGTTAATGATGCCACTGCTTTGCTTTGAGGAAAACACTGCCTGCAGGCAGGGAAGTGCCACAGCTTATTGCTGTATGCCAGTCAGACACTTCAATGAAGGCAGTAACTTGCAGATATAATACTTGTTTTATGGAGCTGACTTCATGTCTGACCACAGTTCCTGCTCTGTCATGTTGCCTGCAGAATAAATTGACTAGTGAACTCACTTTTAGAGATCATGCATTGCTCTCTTTCCCTAGACATGATTTGCTCTCACAGTTCCCTACATTTGTAACTCTGCTAAAACGCTATCTGTGCTTTTCTCTTTGAACTTGCTACATAACAAACATTACTCCCATTTTTGTTTGATGTAGGCCAGGAAAACGAAAGTAAGTGGTTTAATTATAGGATAGATTAACAGTTTATTACCCAGGTCACATGCTTAACTCAAACATGGGAAACAGAACAGAGGCTTGAAATCCAATGAACTTAAGAGTAAGATGCAGAAATTTCAAAATAAAACAGGAAATGACTACATGGAGCATCAACATTATGACAGTTACACTAAGCACACCTTAAAATCACAGCTTAAATCTGTCAGCCACTGCTTTGCGGCAATCAAACAGTGAAATGTATTGTAATTCTTACTTAACTGCATCTGTAATTAATTTTTATGTGTTTTTTTCTATTAAATGTCACATCAATCGGCACTCTGTGGGGTTTAAGGTCCTAGCGTGGTGGTGAAAAGAAGTGAAGGATGGGCTCACTCAGTAACCTTTGTCAACCGGCGGGGTTTTGTGAGCCACCATAAATTAGAAAGACTTCCCAATTTGTCTCTTAGGCCTATCCAGAGGGGGAAATACCACATGACTCAGGTGTAATTTACTGTGCTTTGTAGATGAAAATGAAGTTACCATCCATGCCCGGCAGTTGAACCCAATCAGCACTGTTCATCATCTGTGCAGCAACCCCTCTTTACTTTTTTGCAGCTAAGTGTGGTTTTCTTGAAATATGAGCTATATCAAGTAACTTGTCTTGTAAATTCTTTCAGTTTATCAGTCTTCATCTACTGTCAGCCTTTAACGTTTTCTAGCAACGCATGAAAATTCAGAGACCTCATCATGGTTCAGGTTTTTCATGAGTGTATCTTCTAGAGTTGTTTACAAGCCAGTCTCTGCTGCGGTTGAAGTCCTTGGAGAGGATATTTTCAGGGACTGGGTCACTGCGTTCTCTGGCACGCGCCCCAAAACCTGACCTACTGTCGGCAAGGACTCCGTCTACACTTGCAAACCCCGACCCAGTTTCTCATGTGCTTACTCATACCTGACTGCATGACTGTGAGGAAGTGTAAGACAGCTTTTGGCAGGTGTAAAGCTGAAAGTCGCATGCAACAAAGGACCTAGTTTCTGTTTCTAGTTCAAAGAATTTCTACTGACAACATAAACAAAAATTATAGTGTACTATTGTGACAACATGACTAATAAAATACATTTTATTGCAGTAATAAATAGCCTTAAACCAAACCTAGTTTTGCAAAGCTGCTCCTCGTGTGTCTTTCTTACCTAAAAACATCAGTTTATCCATTTAATGAAGATTTTCAGGACTTTCACACAAGTGGGCGCTGACTGGCACTGTTGGCTTTGGCTTCAACCCTGAGTTTTAAACTATTAGCTTTAACTGCACTTATTATGGGGTGATGGGCCTCCGCTAGTCCTCTGGCTCAGTTCCCTGTTACCCGCTATGGCCCCAAACAGTCACTAATGAGGGGAGGTAAGGGGTCGGGGGGAGACAACAGCTGATAACTGTGATCATTTATGATCTCAATTTACATTTGAACATTTTAAAATATCCCTCGTCTGTGGTGCTGAGGTGGTCGTAAGCTTCCTAAAGCTGGGGTGTGTTTGTCAACACAGCGCAGTTGCCACTCATATTTATTTAGCCGGCTTGTTCCTAAAATAGCAACTCACTCACTGGCCTAGCTTCATCTGCGTGTCCGTGTGTGTGCCCAGTGAAAGGGCGTGAGCGAGGAGTTCATTATTTCTGAGCGGTGAGTGAGAAAGTGAGTGGGCGCATGTGACAGAGGGGACACAAAGACACTATTAACTCGTACAAGTTCTGTTTCTGTTATAAAGGTGTTGCACGTTGGTCTACAAATATGAAACAAATGGCTAAAAATCTGTCGACCATGACTTCATCAGACAGTGAATTAATTTGACTTGTCATGATTGACTCTATTAAAGCAACAACAGTTTCTGACTCATGCTCTGTTTTTGTCCAAAATATAGCAAAGTCAGCAAAAAATCTGGTGTAAAACAGCCATCAGGTCACTTTGGTTAATAAGTTACAAATGTTTGGGCCTCAAATGGGACTAACTCGCTGTCGTCCAAGTACCAGTCCATTTACTCAACTTTAACACTGTAAATATATCTGATAAAACCACCTGCGCGAACATCCTCTGTGGTTATATTCTGTGAGCCAACAGTAACGTGCTGCACAGCATGCTGTGTATATGTACACTTCAAACAGCAACAACATGTAATAATTTGCTTCAGCATATTTCCATGAACATATGATTGATATTGATTTGGACAGTTCACAAAGCTTTATCTACTCCCTATATATTTGCATTACTACCATGATCAAAGATTATAGCAGGGAAGGAAGATAACATCACTTCCACTCAGTAGCACACCATACATGCTTCATCTATTAGTTAATACACTTTCTGCCTTCCATGATCTCATCGACTCTCCAAGCAGAGCCTGTTTTAAATCTTTCCAGCCGAATTAGCTGTTTGACATCGCTTAAAGGTTTATGACTTGCAGCCTGCCGTTTGAACATAAAGGTCTTGAAGTGATATTGAGGTCGACACACCAGTTCGATAAGCCATACCCGAACCTGCAGGTGCAAACACACTTAAAAGAAATGGTGCCTTTCTTTGTTTCCGTAGGGCAGAAGATGAAGTGATACAAAATTTGACTGACATAAGTCTTCTGATAATTTTACAGGCCTGTAGCAGCATGAGTGTGAGGAGTGAGGTTAGCATGGGGGGGGAAAGCCTGTAAGGACCCAGATTTTACAGCCCGGGCTCGAAAAAACCTTATCGAGTGTAAATTTCAGTCCTTTTGTATACTTGAGGTGAACTGAAGGTTTGCAGATTCCTGTTTCTGTTCACGTCTTTGTCTTCATATTTGTCTTATTCACGACAGGAGCTCTTTCAAACAGTGGCACCAATAATGTACATAGAGTAACCTTCCAGCCTGTGCAAGTGGAATGACGAGGTATTTGAAATATTTTGTACACAGTATAAGCTTATTAGCTGTGTACTTCAAAACAACCTCTGCCTAAGCTAAAAAAGCTCCTCGTGTACACACTGACCTTGTGAACGTGTCCTTGCTCAGCTTGGTTAAGAATGAACTGACGCTTTAAAAAAAAAATCTCAACAATATATTCATTTAGATCATTTAGTAATGTTGCTTGAATCACTGGCTCTCTTCCACAGTGTTTCTTCCTGTTAAAAGGGAGTTTTTCCTTCCCACTGTTGCTTTTTCAACGAGGGTTATTAAACGTTTTATAGACCAAGCAGTGCATCGATTAATTATTGCAGCTCTTGTCTTTTTGAAATTATGACAAGCACATACTTTCCTTAAATAATCGAGGGTGATAAAATGTAACTGAATGACTACCAACAGGTTGGTGTAAGAGAGTCTCACATGTTTTCGTTCATCAGTGCATCTCACCAGATAACTTTTAGTCCATTGTGACACACAGCGGGGACAGGTCTGGGCTTGGGACTCGTCAGTCTGTGAGACCTAATAGCTAATGAACCATTGCCATGGGCAACATGCGCATTCCATGTCATCGCCATAGCTACTACCACCCCTCACCCCTCCGTTTCAGCCTATACCTCCCACTCCTGCTGCCCTACAGCCCCTCGAAGAGGTCACACACCTGTCTGCACCTTGTCTTTCTTCTACTTCAACTTCTTCTTCTCTTCTCCCCTCATCTCACATTCTCTCTCCTATATTTTTTTCTTTTTTTTCCCATACTTTGGACAGTTTAACCTGAATAAGAGCGACCAACCAAGGTCTGAATGATGGAACAATAAAAGTAATCCTGTAACTTTTGGAGAGCAGAAGGTTAGAATAAGCACAATATTTTTGCCACAATCACCTGTTTTATACTAGAACATATACATATCCTTACAACTCTCAGTTGAAATACTACTGCTACTATTATTGCCTAAATCTAGCCAAGTAGTTTTTAAACGGAATCATCCAGTGAATGAAACTCCCTAACACTATAGTCAGACAAGGTAAAAGATTTATTGGATACTGCTTCAAAACCAAAATTATTGTGACAGGATAGTAACCAGGTCTGTCACCACTCGCAGTTACCATCTTCAAAGCAACTTTGGTGCGTCAAGATGGCAATAAGGCGGAGTCAGTCTTCTATCAGTTTGTGACTGAATGGACTCAAGTTGGCAATGAGATGCAATGTGTTTATAATGATATGGCAAACTTTGTCAAAAATACCAAATATTTTTGTTGGTCACCACAGCTATTGGGTTTCGGTTTTCAGCAGCAAAAAAATTGAATGCAGTCAGTGGGCAACCACCAGTTTTACCTAGTTGCAAGAAGTTTGCCGTCTTATTTTTATTCTAGTGTGACTGAGCCATTACAGGACATGAAATGTGGTATCCTAGCTGCCAAACCTATAGTCCACCACTATTTGTTCAGCCTCCAAAAGCAACTCAAAAGCAAGCAAAACAAAAGAAACTCATCAATTAAATCTTAATTTAGTTTTAACCGGTGAGAATTTTTGGTTTTATTATAATTTTCAATCAAATTTGATCATGCAGAGACCTGATGTGTACAGATAGAATAGCTCCAACAATATATTAGTGATATCATAAAACAAGTATATTATAAAATGTGTTAAGGATGTTAATACAACATGCTTAAAACTCAGTCAGCTCTCATCTTCAAAGCAACTTTGGTGTATCGTGCCAAAAATGTACTTAAAAAGAGAGGATGACACGTTCACTTTGAGCCTGCTTGGCTTATGGAGTTTCTTCTAGAAGAACAGTGACTCATAGCTATCATTTAAAATTTAACCCCATATATGTAGTCATAGTTAGTGGGAACTCATCCATCTTTTAAAGCTGTCGTGTGCCAGAGGTCTCTCTATTTGTTTAGTCTGAAAGTTGTTTTGTCTCACGAGGATCTCCTTCAAACAGAAAAAACACTTGTAAAATCACACATGAGTCACAAAACCTTTAAGTCACATTCCAGCTGTGTTTGACAGTTTAAGTAAAATAATATATGCAGACTGTCGTGTGACAACAGTTAAAGCTTAAGCCACAGTCCACAGTTAGAGCTTTCATTTTGCATTATTCTCTGCACAGCACAAAAAGGTTTCTGCTGCCACTTAAATCAACTTTATATTTTGCTTGTTGAACTTCCATCTAGTCTGTTTATGTTTTTTCCCGATGTGAGGTGTTGTTGA
Organism: Astatotilapia calliptera; assembly: GCF_964374335.1. Lineage (NCBI taxonomy): Eukaryota > Metazoa > Chordata > Actinopteri > Cichliformes > Cichlidae > Astatotilapia > Astatotilapia calliptera. Next base: position 52,680,710 of record NC_137424.1, read on the forward strand.
TGTAGATGTAGGTGATAGCAGAATGGAACCACCATTTTGGTTTCATGACCAAAGATATCACCACGATTCCATCAAGTTGGTCGTCTTTTGCCTGGGACAGCCCAAAGTTTGTTCATCTTTATTTCTATCCTTTTCCATGTAGTCTGCTTCATCATCTATAACTCTGAGCAGACTGTTGTTTCCACGCTACTTCCTCTCCTGTGATGAGCCTGATGCAAACAAGCTTCTGCTACTTCATCTTGATTAGATATTTGAAATACTAAAAGTCTAGTTTTGTTTGGCATGGTTTATCTCCATGTGTTTGGCTTTGGTTAGTTAGTTTTTTGGTTGATTTGGCCATGATCAAAGATTCTTTCATTCATCATGTTGCGTCTGGGATAGTCCAGTGTTTCATTAGGCTTTGTGTATTTTTTTCCTGTGAGAAGGTGGTCACAAATACACAGGTTAATTCTTTCCAAAAGACTACAATACCTATAAATCAGTCCATTGGAGAAACCTAATTCTTGGATCACTCCGAAAAGCTGTGAGGGGTCATGGGGGCTGCTGGAGGTAAGAGGTGACTGAGTGCCAGCAGGCACACTGTGTGGTAATACTGCACAAGGGTCACTGTTAAAAGGGCAGAAGTCATAATGTTACATTGAGGAATTAGCTAGCAGGAGAGGAGAGTCAAGAGCACAAGTGGGATCATCATCACGCTATGTGATAAAGGTAAACAGCCTCTTTTGGTGACCTTCAGTGACCTTAAAGTTTAATCTGTTTACTGACTTGGAAGTGTGTTTTCTCTGGGTTGTAGCTGATAAGAGGAGAGATGACTGATGGATTTGCAGGTTAGTCAGCTCGGTGCAGCAGGATGTGACCACAGATTCACCTGCTGTCCGGACAGGTGAGAGACAAACTAGAGATTTTCTAGCTGAATCCAGGAGGAGAAGGACTTTTGGATTTATCAGTCCAGCAGTTGGAAGTTTCACCATAAACTATGGTTATTTAGCATGTAGCTATAATGTATCCTAACTGTAATGCTACCCAGTTCAGTTGGTGACTATGAAGGTCCACTTGAGCATCCACCATTGTGATGGTATCTACATGAGAGAGTAGAAGAGAAAAGACAAAACAGGTCCCCCCTCATTATTTTTAAACTATGGTTGAACTTTAACTTTGGAATGGGATAATTCTTGCCCAGCCGCTTTTGCTCAAGCCATGGCCTGAGAAAAATTACACCAAAAATAAAAGTAAAGATAATGCAAGATAATAAATGCCTCAAATGACTGAAGAAAAGTTGGATGACCTCAAAACAGAGGGAAAAATGAGGCCAAGACATGTCACTACTAAGAGGGTCTGTTTAAGCCTGACCTCTCCTACAATTTTGAGAAATACTGATGGACTGATGTAGACCTCAGCTGGTGATATGGAGATAATGTCAGTCAATCATAAGAGTAATGAGTCTTTGGAATTGATGAGGTCAGTCAAGGCTCTCAAAGTCGAATCATCTTTCTGGGCAACTGACTCACAATCTAAGAAGAAATGGCTTTGGGGGTGAAACTGTTGGTCTTTTGATGGTATTGGTCTGAAAATACCTTTTAAATCAGCCTTATTCTGATGAGCCACCAAGTTGCTGTTTAAGATGAACTTTGTCTGATCTTTATGTGTTAACTGGAATCCATTCCAGGTTACATCCATCTTAGACTTTGCCCAAAAGCTAAGATTTTATGTGACAAAGATGGATTCTCAAAAACACAGGAGGTATGTAAAAAGGTGAAGTCAGCTGGTACAACTTCAAGAGATGAAGGAAAATAAAAGGCAAAAAAATACTTACTTGAGTTACTTTCTAACTCAAAGTAAACCAATGCTACGTCTCCCCTTACCTTAACAAGCCTTCCCACCACTCTTTTTCTTACCATGTAGGTCATTGTTTATGCGTCAGCAATAACTTTAGCTGTGCACTCTCAGTGTTTAACCATTAGTATGGGCATTTGGTTTCCCTGTTTATGTTGAATCTGCTATCATTCAAGGACTTAAAATACTGTTTGGATCACAAGATTCTCTTATTTGTAACTATATGAAAAAGTTTACACAGTTTAGTTTAGTTTAAAACTGGGCTCAAATATATATGTAAGACCAGGTCAGAGCTGAAATTGACACCGTTGTGGAGGATTTCTCCAATAAGCTGAACTAAGTTGTGCTTAATATTAGTCTTTTCCCTTTATAAGCCAATTCGACTAGACTAAACAGCAGTCCCAGTTTCTCATGTGGTCCCTTGGGATAATTAATTGATTACCCCTGTTATAGAAGGACATTGGTTAATGGTAACAGGGCAACCCGTGTTTTTTTTTTTTGTTTTTTTTTAACTTTGCTGTTGGAAAGTTAATTTTGGAGAGCCAAACCGTAAAAATGGACAAATCTTTGCACAGGAAAGAGTTTGGTTTTCTTTGAAGCACATAAGCTGTGGTACAAGGCATTAAAAAGTAGAGGTGGGAATCACCATATATCCCACGATACGAAATTATCACGATACTTAACGCACGATACGATATTATTGCCATTTTTAAAAATATTTTGCGATTTTCAGATTCTGTACATAAAGGTAAACTTTATCAATATTCATTTTATCTAATATCAAAGTCTCACACTCAGTCTCTCTCATTTCAGTCAGTTTTATTGTTGACAAACTGAACGGTTTGTATTGCAGTCTAGTCCAACTTAACTGAATGCAACCATCTGGTACAATTATGCAACTATGCAGCCCCTTCAGCAACTGAAGAATTTGACAGTAAATTAAAACAAAATATAATTTTACATTAAATAAAAAAGTTTTAAACTTAATTAAAATAAAACATGTCTTAAATTTAAAAAAGTAAACTGTCATGTTTATTGCTGCCAAAAAACAAGTTAAACACATTTGGACAGTGAAGGAATGTCAGGATTCTTGTTCAGAAAAAGGAGCTGATCAACATGCTCTGAAGTCAGAGTTCCAGTCCACAAAAACTTTTTTTGTAACAAAATATCGATTTGTGCTGTCCCTGTATTGATACATTATTAGCAAACAAAATATCACGATACTACACAGTATTGATTTTTCCCCCCACCCCTATTAAAAAGGTGGTTAAGAGAGTTGTCATGTTATGTTTTTGGTTTTGATGCTGAACTGTCTGTCCCTTATATGGAACCTCTTACTGGTACATGTTAATCCATGTTAGATATTAATCCAAAACTGGGTTTATGTTTGTTTATAGATAGGGAAAATGCCCCCTCTAGTGTTGATTCTTTCTTTGATGAATAACATGTTAAACACGCAAAGCAATTTGATACACGGTAGTTTGAATTCAGCGGTGTTGGAAGCATTAACTTTGACCAGAGTTTATCCTTCGGCGGAGCAGATTGGTATGCGAGATGCACAGAGCCGTAGTTGTACATTTACCTGCCCGGACTATTCCTCCCTTTATTGAGCTGATGTCAAACGGACACCGAGAATTCCATTCCCTCCACTCGTCTCAGCCACTCCACAGATAAGGTCAGAGGTCAAGCAGAAGAAGAGAGGGGAGTGGAGGGGTGTTGGTGGTTTGCAATGAGTGTCCTTTATTATCCCTGACTGTTGTGTTAGTTGGCAGGTTCCTCTGTATGTCGCTGGGTAAGGGCGAGGGAGGCAAAAAGAAAATAAAAAACTGCAGAGAGATAGAAAGGGGGAGGAGGAGGGAAGGATGTTTTTCTTTTTGGGAATTCCTCAGGGATTGCTTAATTGGCCGTTAAGCCAAACAGGTTGATGCCTTAGTGACTGCATCATGATCATGATTTCGGTCTGATCAGCACAGACTGTATTCCAGAAACACATTTATGTTGGCTCAGGCTTCACAATATCGCAAAGTCTTGTCTTTTTGTGACTTACAGACATATCAGACTGTGTGCTGCCTTCCAAATCATTCATATTTGTGACCCTTTTTTTTAATGGCGAGCACAAAACACTTCCAATTGTAAAGATTTTTTTTATAGGAAAACATTCTGTTTTTCTGGATCTGTTTCTTTTATCTTTGACCAAATAAACACTTTCTTGGTGATGCTATGAGGTAATCTTTAAATTATGTCTCTGCAATGTAGGGCATGTGTGATTGCTAAGTTACTAACCAGCAGGTTTCCAATGCCCCTTGACTTCCTAGTTGGATCCATGCCTTGCTTGTCACATCTCATGTCTCCAAACAGCAAGATGGCAACAGTGAAAGTGCTTCATTCGAAGCCTCACAGCAGGAATTAGCTAACCAGTAGGTGTACAGCCTATGCACTCTGTGACTGTACGCAGGTGAGTGGGGGGTTTTCACAGATGAGTCATCAGTTTTCGTCCATTATGGCAAAAGATTTGCACAACACGGCTACAGACTGGGTTTTCATGCCCAAACTGTAGCTAGGTTTCTCAATTGGGCCATAATTGCTTTGATATCATGTAGTCTGTAACCAAACCTGTAAAAAAGTTTTTGTCTTCATTTTCTATACTCAGCAGGATCAAACAGCTTCTCATACATCCACCTTGATCATCAGCCTATACTTTTTTATTTAAGTATGGCTAACTTTCTTACATCATTTCTTATATCAATGATTATATCATTTTAGCGTGGTTTGATCCAAAATTACGCTTTCTATTGCCTTTGTTGTTTTTGACTCTCCCTCAATCCCCTTGTATTCATTAGAAGAGTGGTGTCTTACTTGTGTAAAAATGAAGTAGAGAGGCTGACAGCAGGCAGCTTGTTCAGGCAGGACTTCTGTAGTGTGCGAACCTGTGATGCCAGCCAGGTGTGTAAAGCTCAGCTAAGTCCCTGCACTGCTTTTAAAGAATGGCTTTCATTTCACAAAGCAAACAGTGTCCATCATTCACCCATCTTTTTTAATGTTCGCTGCAGTGTCACTTGTTTCAAGAACGTTCTTAAAGAAAGTGATGATTTCTTGTTTTTGAAGCACATCACTCCACCCAGCTCCTGGTGCTGAATCTATGTAATAATGTACTTTTCAGGAGATTGTTTAAACAAGTGGGTTTGCAGGAAGTTGGATACAGTTGTATACACAGTGGTCTTCCAATTAAATTATAGATAAAGAGCATTTCCAAACACCTGAGGTACTATAGCCACGGTTGGGTGCCCTTCAATGCAGGGAGGTGATCCAATATTTATAGTATGTGCAATGTGTGCATATACACATGCACAAAAAAATGAAAAAGATATAAAGGAAAAAGAAAGGTTTCGAGGAGTTTAGGAGTACTAAGATTTTACAGTATTAGAGCAGCACTCACTGTTTATATCTTAAACATACTGTATTTTGCATTAGTGACTAATCGCATTAAAAAATTTTATTCACACTTACAATGGAAAGAAGCTGGCTACTGTTGGCACACATAAACTCCCATGTTAAAATCCCTAATTTAAAAACAACTATACAAAGTGTGAACGTTTTTATAACTCACCTATTTCAGTTGTGCTTAAGTTTGCTTTCCTAAGGGGGCTGTTGCTGACTAGCATATGTTGCCGCAAGTAGCTGGTACCTGTAAGCTAGATTTCCTGCCAGCCTTACAGCTCTGTGCTGCGTTTTTTAATGAATGAAAATCTAGTATTTTATTTGTATTTTTAACACTAAAGCAGGTATCTTTGTCTTTAGAATGCATCCACACAGTTTGAATACGCAGCTTGCTAACCAAACTTGCTACTGTTAGCAAAAAACGTAGCATCCCGCTGTCTAAACATGGTCACTTCTGTCTTCAAAAATGAGGCTCTATAACTAAAACTGTGGCTGTAAAGCCCAATGTGTGATGTAACTTTTTCTGTTTCACCAGGAAACAGAAAGTATTTTTAGCAGAAGCTCCACACCATGTGTTTGTACCTGTTACACTGACATGTGCGTCTTTTGGCTCTTCTGTTCCCTCTTGTTTTCTAGTTGTACTCTTTACTCATGACTGCCATATGTTTACCATCCTCATACCGTACATTCTGCCCCTGATATTTCCATTACAACTATCTGTTTACATACAAACCATTAAGCTGGCGCTGTAAGTCTGTAAAGATACACACTGTCACTTCCTGCCTTTCAGAAACTGCTTTAAAATTTTAGCATTTCACTAAACTCTGCTGCAGTGTGAGAATGCACATGTTTATTAAAGACCACCAAAAGTATTGCAGCTCACACGCACTTCATTCCTGGTTTAGCATGTCTGCGCGAGCAGAAGCTGAGTGCTCAGGTAGCTCAGTGTCCTTAAGGAATGTGTAGTGTGTTCTAGGAGTTCGTCTGCTATGCTTTGTTTGACTCTGGCCTCTGATTTTCCTTTGAGAGAAGACAAATTAACGCACTTTGAAGCAGAACTGAATCAGTGTTGCTTAAGGGAGGGTTGTGCAAAACGCTGCAGCTAGGTTGTTGACAAAATCCTCCAAGTATTCACATGTGACACCATTGCTTTTTCAGCTACACTGGCTTCCTGTTGAATTTAAGGTGCACTTTAAGATCCTGGTCTTGACATTTAGAGCCCTGCATGGACTGGCACCAGCCTACATATTTGATCTGCTACAGCCCTATGTCCCTAGCAGGTCCCTGAGGTCGTCTGATCAGGGCTTACTTGCTATAAAACAGACTAAGATTAGAACTAAGGGTGACAGAGCTTTTGCCACTGTGGCCCCGAGACTGTAGAGCTCTCTCCCTCATACATTAAGAACTGTGGACTCTGTAGTTGTCTTTAAAAAACAACTCAAAACTCACCTTTTTAAAACTGTTTTTGGTTAAATTTCTGCCTGTTTTATATTGTCTGTTTTACCCTTTTATTATTTGTTATCTTATGTGCAGCACTTTGTGATTCTGTCTAGAAAGGTGCTAAATAAAATTTTATTTTTTAAATTTATTTATTTTTTGATGATGCTTTTTAAATATCTCTTGTTTTGTCTTAGAGACAAAGGCAGGCAATCTCTAAATCCCTGTCATTTTTGACTTGCCTTAGTTTTAAAGCACTCTAACTTAAGTTCTCTTTGTGAGCTCTCAATCATCCTTATGTTATGTTGATTTTCACTGGAAGTGTTGACTTGAGAGCAATGGTAGTAAACTATCAGTTGTTTTTTATATATATAGTTTTTTCAATCTCTGTTTCAGTTCATTGTTAGATCTGGATGACAGCCATATCAGCATATTTACAACAGTTTCTTCTGTGGATGTTATATTTGATTGTGTAAGATAAAATCTTCACTTCGTCAGACATCTCTTAAAGATAGTGGCTCATCTTCTGTGGTTGAGTGACTCATCATTATACTCCGCGTCACTTTCTTCTCCATACTGATACTGATGTTTTCCCTGACTTTCATCATCAAGCGCAATCACATTTTTCTTAAACTATTTGAAATGTTTTTAGCATATTTATGTGGTTTTATCATACAGTTCTTTACATGGGACATCGCAGTTATGAAAAGCAAGATGTACAGTCATGTTGAAATAGCAGGTTTTCACATCCATACCTGGGAATATTACAGACTGGAAAATGTCCAACACTTGCGCTTTTATACAGGTGTTCACACTCAGTGCTGATCAGTGCAGTCGATTTGCAGCACCTGCCTGTGACTTACCCTCTTAATTCTTATGAAGCCAGTAAGGATATATGTAGTTTTTCAGAAGATTGGACTATGGATGGTATGTCAGTCTTTAGACATAATACAGTGGACTTGTTAAAGTGTAACCTTCCTATAACCCAACAGCATGACCACAACCATGATGTTGTTTGAGTAATCATTAACAGATTGTGTAAAGTTTAAAAAATGTTGGAAGCTCCGTGAATGAATGGAAGTTATATATTGTTGTGTTATCCTGTGGGTTGAACAGTTGATACCATCATCTAAAATTAACCTTTTGATATCACAGCCATGAGGATGTGGATTTAGAAAATCCACCAACTAAGCATATTTTACCACAATAACCTATTAACTTGTTTTTGTCAAACATACAGTTTGGTTGGTATATTTCACTGAGAAGTCAAAGGGTTGCTATTATGGTGATTTCTAGAATTACATTCTTGTTGTTAGACGTTACTATGATACTTGTAAACTGGCCATTGATGGTCTTTGACTGTAGGTGCAGGCGACTGTAAAAACAGCATATTTAGAGGGGTGAAATTCGTTAAATGTTTTGTTGACAGAAAAAAGGCATGGCTATGGTCTAGAAAAATTAGCTTAAGGCATAGAGAAACGGGTGTGTGTGTGTGTGTGTGTGTGTGTGTGTGTGTGTGTGTGTGTGTGTGTGTGTGTGTGTGTGTGTGTGTGTGTTTGAAAAGCTGAAGAATACAACCAGTGTGTTTGCAGATCAATTCGCAACTTGTCCCTTGGTTCAAAAGCACTGGGATAGATGGAGGGGGCAATGTAGTGAAAGCAGGGGTGACAAGGAATCAAGGGAGAAAAAAGGGAGCACGTCCATACTTGAAACTTGAGTAATTACTACGTATTGCTAAGTAATATACTAAGATACTAAACCGGAAAATAACCATTGATGCATGAGTTTGTCCATTGTAGACAAAAGTAAGCCCACAGAATAAAGAGTTTAGCATAAATGGGTGAATGTGGTTTTAATTGTTCTTTGTGTACTCAAAATTCTGTAAATAGAGATATCTAATAAAGACATAGCTAGGCAGATATATAGAGGAGCTGCTGAGTCCAAAGTTGATGAGATTCTCCCTGAGATGCTAAAAGCTCTGCAGTGTTGGGCTGTCTCAGTTGACATTCCAACATGTCCATTGAAGGACAGTGCCTGTGAACTGGCAGACCTGGGTAGTAGTTTTCATTTTTACAAAGAGGGACATGGTAATTCTGTGCATGGTAAATGTTCAGGTATGGATGGATTTGTTTGACTGGTACATCTTTAAGGGGCATCCACTTCCACACAGGAAGTGATTTGTCACAAAGTGGTGACAAGAAACCGTAGAAAATCAATGACAACTGGCAATGCGAAGTTGATGGGTCCAGAGTCCAGGTCTGATTACTAATAAGAGTGAAGAGTGTCGTTGACTGACATGTGACTGGGTGGCAAATACATTAATAGAGTTACCTAGGCAACTGGACCAACTGAATGTCCAATAGGGACTTACTATTAGTGACAAAGTGATGCTTGAGGTGCAAGTCACTTCCTGTGTTTACACACCTGAAGTGTTAAAAAACGTTTGCAATGCCAGACTTAATTACCAGATCCAGATACAGAGACCTGCTTTTACATTTGCAGCAGTCCATTAATGAAGTCATCAGAATAAACGTTCTTGTTCATGCCAATGTCACACCTGTGAGGGGTTTTTATGCTTTCTAGTAACATATTTTTGCTCTGTTTAATGGAAAGAAAATTGCTTTTTCTTCATGCTGCAGCAGCCCCCTCATGTCATGTATTATTTGGTGGTCTATATCTAACTCAGTGAGACAAATGAGAAATATCTCTGTGGATTAAATGGATCACAACACAGGGGTACTCCGTAGCCGATCTGTTAGTTGTGTGTTTGAGTGTGTGTGCTGTGTATCATCTGTCTGATTTGCTCCTGTTTTAATACCTTTTGGCCCAGGAATTAGGCCTGTAGTGCATACCTGTCTGATGGCTTCTTGGCACAGCGTGTGCTTGTGTGAGGGCATCCACAGCGCTGAAAAAAAGGAGTGTCTGTATTGTGTGTTTGGGGACAGATCTGAACAAAAAGGGCTCTGTTTGTTGAATTATGAGGAAGTTTGCAACAACTGGTGAAATCAGAGCTTATGTGACAAAAACAATAAATATTCACAGTGTCAAAGTTTAAGCTACCGAAGAATAGCGACACTTTTTTTGCCAGCTTTAAGCAAATCTTAAACTGTCATTTTCAGTTTGGTCATTCTTCCGCGCAGTCACCCAGGGAACTTGTGGTCTCCGTTTCACTTTCAGTAAATCTGACCTCTCTGCGAGGTTATGTTAGCCAAACGTCACCCTACCTTTATGTACGCGGTTGTTATGAGTGCCCAGCTCAAGGTGAAAAAGCAGAGCTGAAGTTTGATAGAGAGATTCCCAGCAGCTGCCTGACGTGCACACTCACATGCTGCAATGCATGCATTCATTCAGTGAAGGACACCTACTGCCTTCTCCGCCAGTGTCTCCGTGTCACTCGGCCTCTTCCTTGACAAGCTGCTGTGACATTGCTGTGGCTTTTCATGTCCCGCCTTCGCACTCTGCGGCCAGCTTCCACAGCACATAGCTCAGTGACTGTGCCACAGAGTAAGATGAACAAGAATCCACTGAGTTCGCTGAAACAAAATCGGGGAAGAAGCATCAAGAATGCTAAAAAGTTGACAAACAAAAACCTATGGCACAGATATTTTATATGATTACGAGAATATCCTCCCAAACAGTGTAACAAAATGCAGTAAACATAATTTTTGGCCAGTTATCTTTTCTTTGTGAATGCAAATGAGTGTGTCACATGCTGTAAATGCAGTGATTGTTGTGGACAAAAACAATATATATGTATTGATCAATACTTAGACTTTTAGTGATTAATCACATCTGCCTGTGATTATCAGTGTTAAGGGGCGTCCACACTTTGAAGCTGAGGGTGATGGTGGACATTCCAGGTTGTCTAGGTAACTCAGTGATTTATTTGTCACCCTGTCATATGTCAAACAGCAGTATCCTTTGTCCTGGGGTCTACATGTCGTTCTCCTCCTGTTAGGACATGCCTGGAACACCTCATTCAGGAGGCATCTTAGTCCACCTCAGCTGGCTGCTCTAGAGGTGCAAGATGCGACCAATCAGAAAAAAAGTTGAATGGCACTAATGGTATTCAGTCAGAGGATGAACTGCGCAGAAGCTCATTTTGAGATAAATACAGATTATTTTGAGCTGTAAACCATGTAAACCTGTAGAAGTGGGCATAATAATGAAGTCAAATACATCTATCATCATCTCTGCAACCTGTTCTAGTTGGGAAGCTTTTATTTCCTAGGATATGTTGGTTTTACAAGATTTGTGTGTGACAATTTCAAAATGTATATAGAAATAAGTGCTGACTGAGCTCATCACACTCTTGCGTTACTTACCTACGCTTATTTTGAAACAGCACATGTACATTAAATTAAATCTAAGCACGCTGCTCAGAGTACATGTCAGAGACGTATAAACACAGGTGTTTATGGTTCATGTCAGCTGATGTTGGTGGTCCAGTCTTCCTCACAGACATATTTGCTTTATGTTGATATGGAGGCTCTACGTGAAAAAGACTGCTGTGGTCACACAGAGTTGTTTAAAGATTATACAAACCCGCGAGAGAGGCAAATGGATGGAGAGGCAAAGATGGAATGAGTTGTAATATGGTGATAGTTTACCTGAGATTTGCAGTGTTGTGAAGTTTTGTGTCTGTGGAATGCCTTTATGTATGTGCTGATGGATGGCTTGTAAACAGAAGTGTACAAACATAGCTGCACTGAAGCCATCTGGAGGACTGAGGGAGGCCATTTTTCTTCAACCAGGTGTTTTGCAGCAGCGTTTATTTTCATGCTCGAGGATGTCAGTTTCTGAACACAAATAGTTACATTTCTTAAGTTTGTGTCATTCTCTCCTTTGATTTGTGCAACTGCCTTTTTCTGAACTTACACATTTGTGGTCACGTAGTTGATGCTTTTCTTCTCTTTCAATTACAACTTACTTGTTTCTTCCGAATCCTCTCAGTCGTGCACCTCTCTTCAGTCTCCGTTTTTCACAGTAACACAGAGGAGTGTGGGTTTCCATCCTTGTCCTCACCTGGGGCTGCAAATTGACAGCTGTACTGACTTGCGATTGGAGGAATGTGCAGAGGACAAAAGTAAAGAGGACGATGATGGGGAGGTAGGGAAGGGGGCTGTGTAGAAAGTAGAGCAATGTGCATTTGGGATGTGCTCCCTCTTTTCTCCCACAATTCCTTGTCATACCTCCTTTCACTTCCACCCCCACCCACCCCACTCCTCTCTATGCATCCCAATCATTTTGAACCACAAGACAAGTTGTGGATTGATATGCCATGTACACTGCAAACACACTGGTTGCATTCCTTAGCTTTCAAACACACATGCCTGTTCATCCATGCCCTAACCTAGTGATTGTCCTGAAGTTTAGCCATGCTTTTTTCCTGACAACAAAAGATGTTAGATGAATTTCACCCCTTCTTTTCAGAGGTAAACACGCTGTTTTTACAGTTCTCTGTGATGCTAGTCAAAGGCTTCCATCCGAGACAGGAATTTCTGGGAAGAATGAACAAGGAGAAGAGGGGTGGAAGGTACAGACAAAAAATTGAATGAGGTAGTTCAAGCAAACAACGAGGTAACAGAGGTTAAAACTGATCATCTGTAAGAGAGGTGATGGAGTGATAAGAGAAGCTAAAACACCTTGTTTCAGACAGAGCTTGAGAGCTTGCATGAAGGGCCAGTAGAAGATAAAGACCGAAACATCTGGCTTGTTGATGTAAAGCAATTCTAGTAAAGCCTAAGAATGAAAATGTGAATCTAGAAATGATCGTAATGGCTGCCCTTTATCTTATCAGTAAAATGTACCAAAACAAATAGGATATCTGACCGGCGATCCTTACCTTACATAATAAAGCACCTTGAGGCAGCTGTTGTGATTTGGCTCTATGTAAATAAAACTGAGTTGACTTGAACTAAATTGAAGCCAACCAACCAAAGCTCCAGTGTGAGCTGAAGGCCACCACCTCACAAAGTCAGTGGAACCACATCATCTGCAAATAGCAGAGATGAGATCCGGAGTTTACTTGGTTTCCTCCTAGAAAGTCTCTAGAAATTCCAATTTTGTCCATCTTTTTCTACATATCCAAGGTTGCCAGCCTCTTGCAAATAAAATTGAGTTCTGAAAACATTAAGCATCAGCATCAAGCTTGTCTGGTGTGAGGGTTTGTAGAGTTCCTGTCTTTAAAATCAATAAAAATGAATCGCCCTTTTTAAGCTTGAAGTTAAAGAAAATTAAATCCCAATGTGATGTATTCAGAAGTAACATCTGTTTAACATCTGTACATATTTCTGCCCATAGTCCATTAGACCTTTGTCGGACAAACACAGTCGTAGGACATATTTTGCTCATCTTGTCATGCAGGAGCAGAGGCAGAAGGAGCCTCATGACTCTGGTAAGCCATGCTGTAGTTTAAGAAACAGACAGCTCTATTAAATAGGGATTTTTAAAAGCACACTATATTTAATGTATTAGTGTGTATCATTGTGTAAGCTTTGCAAACAATTTGCAATTGCTTGCATTTCTGTCTCTGATTGTTGCACCACACTGCCTCCCGTGAACAGAGGCACCTGAATATTTTTGGCACCCCCACCCCGTCTGTGCTGCGCCCCTGACTCTGGGTCACTCAGACAGATAGGTTGATAATCTGACACTCCTCTCTCTCTGGAGCCGACCGTCATTCCGTCCTGGTTATTTTGAACTGAGAGCAGCAATTACACAAAGGGTGGTCTTGGTAACCATTAAAATAGTACTTCCTTAAGTTCGTGTGTTTATTGGATCTAAATAATCTACATGCCTGATCCTTTCAGCGCCTGTCACTTGTTGTCTCCTGATGGATGCTATTTCAGTGCATCACCTGGACCCTGTTCTGTGAATATGGTGTCAGTAATCCAAACTAATGTACTGTTTTTGTTTGCTTTGGGTTGATTCTTTTGCGTCACATATTTTAGCTCATTTTTCAATTCTATTTGGGGTTTTGAGATGACCTGGAAGCAGAAACTGGGCTTGTGCTGAACAAGTATACGCTTGTGACAGATTGTAATACGGCTGCACAGTACTTAGTTTAAGCCTGATAATTCACCTTAAACCTTCTTCGATCAAGAGAATACTAAAAAGACACCATGACAGATGTGTGTCTTCATAGAATCAGAGATCTTTGACTGAAGCTTTGAAGCTTGAAGTTTTTTTTTATCCAGACACTACAGATTTAATCTCAGTCTGGCTGTGTGTGACACTGAAATAACTTCTATTTAAATATGAAAAAAGACTGGAATATGCTCAATAAAATGGCAATAGCACCAAACTCAATGAGGTAGGTGGATAATGATGTGGGTACTCATTTCCAATCTTGTCCATTCTGGATAACACTGACAAAAAGCTTTGCATCTTTAACTCTGCCACCTCCATCTCAGCCTCCTGTCTGTGTCAATGCCACTGCTATGACGTAAATCACAGCAACTATCACTAACATCTTGCAAGCCTTCCTTTTCACTGTTTCCCCTAAACTGATAAATATTGACATGATAGCATGAAATTCTAGTTTTGTGTAGCGTTAGTGAGGGCCAGCCAATCAGAATGAAGTTTTCTTGTTAATCTGGAAGACTTCTCTCTGTGATGAGGTTTCAAGTCCTTTTTAATGTTTGAAAGAATCCAAAAGAAGTAATACAGATAAAAAAAGGGCAGCTAAATAATGTGAGCTCCTGCGGGATCCATAGAAATATGAAGTTGCTGAAAGGGCAGTTACATTAAACGGGACACACATCCACACACCCTATATATGCACATTAGGCCTGTAGATGGGTATTTAGACCAGGAAGCTAAGCTGATAATTGTCTGCACAGCATGCCAGTACAATGTGTCGCATACCTCTCTGTTGGTGTGCAGGAACACACACACCAGTGCTACAAAACATTTATTGCACCCGTCTCTCTGGACACCTATTGTTGTCTATCCATGGAGGGTTGCAAACGTCATACTTTGATAAAGCATAAACCCTTAGAACTCAAGAACAAAGAGATAAAAGAGTGGGATAAACAACCAAAATGTTGTTCTTTGTCGCTACTGGACACAGTGTAACAGTGACACAGTGTCCATGTTTCGCTGTGTGGCAGGCAGGATGAGGACCCAAACGCAGGGCTTGGAACACGGAAAATTATACTTAAAATAGCAGCTTCTTTTCTGGGAAAACTCAACACTGAATACAGGAAAAAACTAAACTAGAAAATTAGGGAACTAAACTGGGAAAGAGGTGATTTGCTCACAAAAAGTGTTACCGTAAAAGCAAACCTCTCTCACAGAAGGCTTGTTTCTGAAGTTTCTGAAGTTGTCTCTAATCTTAAATCACATGATTCCTCATGGTCATGGCCTTCAAAGGTGTTTTTACAGTTATGTCCTTTTGTCACCCACATGTACTGAAGGAACCTTGGATTTAAATTTGGTATATACATTCTTAGCCTGTCTTTTATCTTCCTTTTGAACTTGACATAGAACCAAAGCAGCTATGTATTATTGAGACTCATGATTTGTCTCAGCCAGCTGTAGAGGTTAGATTGGAGTCATGTATGGAAAAGCACCAAAGGGTGTGTTGCACAATAACTAAGAAAAAGTCATTTTTTTAACCTTTCATTTTTGAGTCATTGGTTTTTCTCTTTGCTCTCTCTCTTTGTGAAGAGCAGGGTGAACATGAGAAAAGTCACGTTTAATACAGAATCCAGAAATGAGAGTACTAAGGCATTCATCTCCAATGTGACATGCTTATTGAGGGTCACAAATTTAACCTCACCTAGCTAATCTCATTAGTTTAACTAATGCTCTTCTGATGCAGATTGTATATTTAAGCTGTTGTAGGCTGTTCACAGTCCCATTTCAACCCCAGTATATTGAAAGGCATAGAGGCACAGAACTGAGCCATACCACTGAACGTGATCACCACTCCAGATGGAAAATATTTTGTTTTTGACTAATTAGATTTTTTTCCTTCTGTATGTTAAATAAAATTAGAGAATTCTTTTCTTTGATAAAGCATCGGTCCAACTCTGATCTAATGCTCTTTAATTCCCTTTTAGCCTCAAGCTGCTTCTCAGAGGATTCCTTGTTAGTTGTCATAGATGATAATCTAATGTTCATTCAGAGCTGCCACTTGTCTGCCAGTGTTTGTTTGAATACCCACATCCCTCTGGGATGCAGTCTAACACTTCCAAGCCGGTATGATAGATTGCAATTGACAGGTTGAATGGTTTGCAAACTGCCTGTCAGCCAACATGCAGCTGAGTGATAGATTGCGATCAGACAGCAGGGATTGTTGAATTCCCGTCAGGAAGGTGTGCCTGTTTGACCAGTGGTGCAAGAAGAGCTGGAAGTGATGGAGGGTTTGGGAAGGTGGAGCAACTGCCTCCACTGTTTTGTCACTGTCTAGATGTCTGTTCTTCTTTCCCTAACTTTATACATGCTGTAAGCTTTTGCTTTTAAAAAAAAAAGCATAAAGTGTGCGTGTTAGTGGCAGCCACCAGTGCAGCGCCCAGGGAGCAGTGTGTAGGGACGGTCCTTGCTCAGGGGTACCTCAGGGTAGCCATTCAGTGGAATCGAACCCCCCGACCTTCCGATCATGGGGCCACCACTCTACCTACTGAGCTATCCCTGCCCAGGGATTACTTGGTGTACACCATGGTAAACTAATTTAACTAGCTTGGACTCGTCAAATACACAGCTTTGACTTTATGTGCTGCCAGGCCCATTGCCACAGGTGTATAAAATCAAGTTCCTATCCATGCAATCAACCTTTACAAACATTTGCAAAAGAAAAGTTAAATAAATATAAATAAAGTTAAATGTGGACCTGAAATAAGATGCCACCATTACACAGAGTAAGCCTTCTGCCAAGTCAAATTTCTTCCTTCCCCATAGCAACTTAGCCATGAAGCACACAGTGGTGCATGCCAACACTCTGCTGACTTATTAAATGCAAAGTCCCAAACTTCCTCTGGCATTAGCGTCAACACAACAGCTGTGCGCCGGAGTCTTCATGGATAAGCAGCTCTTAGGTGTAGGTAGGTGTAATATATAGGTGACCCAGTGCCTTTATGCATACTGTGTAGCTTGGTTGCCCAGAGAGATACTTGTGAATTTGTGGTGAAAATTTTTTTTAAAGTAAATGAACTGGTTCTTATATAACACTTTTCTACTCTACCTGAGCGCTCTATACAACATGCTCTATTCACTCTTTCACACTAGCACTTTTTTCTTTGCTTTTCTTTTCTTAAGTGCTTTCAATCTAAAATTCACACATCGGGATAGTATGCCCATCATATTTGGCATGGAGGCTGGAGCAGCAAGGGACTGAGCCCTTTTCCACTAGTACCTACTCGGCTGGACTTTGCTTTGGTCGTTTTTTCCATTACAATCGAGTACCGCGTGATGTGCACAGGGTTGTCATAGCAATGTGGCAATATAAATGCCACAGCAAAGGAGGATGTTGAGGTGATGGGATACCTGCTCTTCGTTTTATGGCTTTTTGTCAGATTGGGACACCGTGGTGTTGTTTTTTGTTGTGTGTGGCCATTTCCCTCATTGTCGGGTTTCAAAAAGGGCTCATCAAGTGACACCACTAACTACCCAGCCAGTTGAAGCCTCTGATCGCCTCAGATCGCTTGGATCCCTGAGCGAGTAGGTACTAAAAAAGCATCTGGTACCAGGTATTACTGTACCACCAAATGGAAGACTTGTAAATCCAAGTTGAGGGTGCTGGTTTGTGAGCACCCTTGGCTTTGTGTGTGAGCAGGCAATTTCCTGTCCAAAACCCCCAAAATAATATTAAAAAAAAAAATGAGTCGAGCCCTGCCAAGTCGACCAGAGTAGGTACTGGTGGAAAGAGCGGATAGAGGACTTGCCTTACCCCTTAGCCAATGTGAGGAAAAAGTTCTTGTCTGTTGCGACCAAAGATCCAGTTCATTTACTTTAAACTATCTGAAGGGAAGCCTAGCCATTTTAGTTTCATCCCACACGTCCTACTCCCAAAGTAATAATGCACAACTTCATGATTAACTTTACTATTAACTAACTTTAATATTAAATTGGAAGTTGTGTGTTATGTAAAAATATTTAAACCACTTCTTATCAGGCTGGAAAGATGTTTATTTTTATTTGTAGATTGTATTGTTTTCTTTTCGGTCCCAGCTGTTTCCACTTGGCAAAGCCACAAGTCAGACTCTTGGCCAGGTAGAAACCCCAGAGATGAATGTCACGTGGCAATAATAGTATTAAAGATGGTGTTAAAGATGGACAGCAATTAAATCAGTAACGAAAAACACACATTTTTCAAATATTTCTCTAAATTAATCTTCTCTGCCACCCAAACCTTTCCCCTCTCTCTCCTTGCTTCCTTCTGCTGCATGTTCCCTTCATTCCTAGAAACCTGATTTGTGATTAAAATTCTGTACAGGATTAGCCTCCAGATACATAAAGACAGGCTTCAACAGGAATTTCTATACATTGTGTTGCCTTTAGCTACACTTTGACATGTGTAACACACAATCTCACACAAACAAATAGAAGTTTTTACTTGTCAATACCTTTCACTCGGCACTGTCACCCACAGGTTTATACAAGTCCTACAACACCACAAAGAGAGATTGCAATCACCTTGCAATCTACCTTTTCCTCACATACTCTTTTTTTCTCCACCTTTCCTTCCATTTGCTTCTATTTTGTTGTATATTAAGGTTATGATTTTGAAAACTGCCATGCTTTATTGCTAGGTTTGACTACAGATGTACTGATTTATGCTCAGGTGTACAACAGAGCGAGCACGAGCAGCAGAGTTTCATTATGTACGATTTATGATCTAGGAACATGTCAGTAACAGGTTGAGTGGGTAGCATGCTCCTGCTTGGTCACCGTGTGCATGTGTGGCTGCACGTG
This sequence comes from Astatotilapia calliptera, assembly GCF_964374335.1. NCBI lineage: Eukaryota > Metazoa > Chordata > Actinopteri > Cichliformes > Cichlidae > Astatotilapia > Astatotilapia calliptera. The sequence goes on from NC_137424.1 coordinate 52,699,337, forward strand.
TGAATTCTGCAGTCATCTATGAACACCCTTGAAATGTGCTGTCTCGTGCAAGTGCAGATGCTAAATATTATAGTTTAAGGGTGCACTTTTAGTGCCAGTTTAAAAATTTCACTTGATTTAATTTAATTTCATCTGCTCAAGAAAAAGTGAAAGAGAGATTAATTCTTTAAAGGGACACATAGTCCTTGTTTCAGTTCTAATTTGCATTATGAAGCAAAATCAAAAGATTTTGTGACTCTAACCTTTATATCCAACTGCCCCTTCATTTTCTTCAGGGTCATGGGGCTGTCAGAGAGTAAGATGCATCCATGACAGCTCCCCTATGAGATGCGTGCATGTCTTTGGACTGTGGGAGGAAACTTGACTACCAGAGAAAATATTTTATCATCAGATTTGGCTCCTTGTCAGATTTAACAAACTGCGGTTCTTTTAGGAGTCAAGTGGGAGATCCGGGCAAAACAGGAAAAGACAAGAAGTAGTTGAAATCACTTTATTCAATCAGGAAACTATTTAAATGACCTATGGAAAGCACTGGTAACTAAAGTGAGAAAGCATAGACATGAACCTGGAAGAAATGGCAAATCGGCAGTACAGGAGAAGGATGTTAGACAGGGCAGAGTTTCCAGAGAAAGTGCGTCCACAGTAGCATGATGCAATCCACTTCTTACTTTGTTGTATATTAATGTGCTTTTGTTAAAGGTTTTCAGTACAGTATTTATTGCATCAAACATTTGAAGACATTTAATGTGCAAAATGAATAAAATCACTTAAATTAATAATAATAAGTGCAATAAAAAGGTTCTGAAGAACGAAGAGTGACTGGACCTTCATGTCTCATCCAAGAGGCTTCTTCTAAACTTTAAGGTTTTAGTTGTTTCTTTATTTTTTTGCCCATCCTTTTTAACCTCCCAGGACCCAGCGTCCACATATGTGGATATCACATTTTGGGTTGTGTAGACCAAAATGCTAAATTTTGCTCTACAAGGGCCTGATATCCACTTATGAGGACATTATACTGCCACATTGAAATTTAAAAAGAATATCCTCATATGTGGATGTCATCTTTCTCAGAAACAAAAATCAGATAAAAAAAAAATCTCGTAATTATTTTTTTTCACATTCATCAGGATCCAATGAGCCCAAATACCAAAGAGAAATTGAAAATGCATGCCATGAACAAGTTCTTAGGAGGATAAAGTCAGGGTTCCCATTTAACTTTAGCATGTTTTGTTGGTCAAAGTCTGATTCTCTGTCTTCTTCAGCCCCGCCTCCTCTTTGGCGTTGCAGAGATATCCATCACCGTTCCTGACATTTTTCAGCATGACATTTTTCTGATGTCTGCAGAGAACAAGAAGACAGAACATAAATATTAGTCATTGCAGTTTTAACCGTCTTTTAATGCTTTCAGTGAAAGTGAAAATCAAAGATTTTACACTGTACAGCTCAACATGAAGACGAGATCTTTAAATACAGTCTCGGTGTCTGTCATGGTCCTGGGTCATTTTGAACCAGCATTCTTAGCTTTCCTGTGGTTTTGGATTTTGTTACTTCTTTATGTTCCTAGGATTGTTCGGTTTAGTTTATTTGGATTCCCTCTGCCCTCTGTCTCCTTGTGTCTGTGCTTATATTGTGGTGTTAGTTCTGGTGCCATGTTCCCACTCCTTGTGTTCCCTGTTCTCCTCATCCCTTCATGTATTTCTTCATGTTCCCTCTCTCTCTCTCCCCAGGCTGTCTCTGTGTACTTCCTGTGTTACTTTTAAGGTCCACATCTTGGTGTCAGCGTTTTCAGTTTTGTGTCCTCCCCATCCTGTCAAGGGTAATTGTCCTCAGCTTTGTTCCCCGTGTGCTTCAGCTTCCCTCATTACCTGTGTATTTATGTCAGTCTCCTTCTGTCCCATGTCGCATCGTCCCTCAGTGTTGTGTGTGCTTGCCTGTGTTCCTCTGTGAGGTTAGCTTAGCCCAGTTTAGTTTTGTATCTCCATGAATAAAAAGCCTTCTTTTACTTTACTCTTTTACTCCCCGTGTCTCGTGAGTCGTGCGTTTTGGTCCCCCCCTGTCTGCACACAGCCATTTCCTGACAGTTTCAGTCCATTTAAAGTCTTTCACTCAGTCTACAGTGATACTCGTTTAAACTGTGAACTCTGAATGTGGAAGAATACCTGAGTAAACAATTAAGTTTTACAATGAAGTGTAAAACTATTTAAATGTGGTTAGTGTACTTACCGTCGGTGTGGTTGTAGGCTGTGAGGTGCTGCCCGGTGGTGGTGGTGATGGTGTGGAGACGTGCAGGTGGACAGCAGAGCGGTGTCTCTCTGTCTTCTCCACGTCACAGTAATACACTCCGTCGTCTCTGAGCTGAGCTCGCTTCACGGTGAGGGACAGGTCTCCTCGCTGGTACCAGTCCGATGGTATGGACACTGGCCTTTCATCATAGCCGTCCCCGTAGGTGATTTGCTTAGACCGAGGATTCAGCTCCAGCACCAGCTCTCCGTCTCTCCTCCAGCGCACAGATTTCACAGCCTGTCCAACTGTAATGGAGTGACATGGCAGCGTGGCATCCTCTCCCCGGAGTGCGACAACTTTATAGGGTAGAAAAACGTGCAACTCTTCCAGCTCCCCCCTCTGTTTGTAGTTGCAGGTAAACGGGTAATAGCCGTGATCGTTGAAATCTGCTCTCTTTAATATCAGAGAGTCGGAGCTGTGAGCCATGTGGTGCCACCCATCAACTGGTGGCGGAGTGTACATTTTCCCGTCTTACACTCTTCTATGAGGTGAAATCTAACATTGTCTCCTATAGTGGCCTGGATCAGTTTACCAGACACCCAGCTGATAAAAAGAAAAAGAAGTAGTAGAAGGAGATGCATTCTGAGAGCGGAGCATCTACCTATCAGCTGGCTTTTTATTGTCACAGTGGATGGTGCAGAGGAGGAGAAGTACGTAGTGGAAGAGAGGAGGAGTCCAGTGGTCAGGCAGGCGAGCAATTAGTATGTAATGTCAGGAAATACTGAGATAATGAGCTGATGGGCTGGCGAAGACTGGTCCTTTTCATTTGGAGGATGTGTCAGAAATTAAAGAGCGGGACCACGGCTCCAATCATTTCCCTTAGATGCTATAAAGAAATTCACTGTATAAAAGGAGTAGTGAGATGTGTGTCTGTCCGTGTGTCTGTGTGCAAGCATGTATTTCACAAGCTTTTGAGGATTATGCCAACAGATGGAAAGCTTTATTAAGACACCAAATTTCTTAAATCTTTTATTTCTTTCTGCATTTATTTCTGTAGGAGCTGATTAGTCACATAACAAAAACCTCTCTCCAGCTAGACTGTGACATCTGTCTTTGGTGAATTTTTGTAGGAAGCCAAGTGATATTTCGCTGCAGTGTTAAGGTGTGTCCGATTTACACAAGCAGCTCACAATCTCTTTTGGATGACCTGTTTTGTGTGGGTGGCACTTCTCACACATTGTTGAGGAAACCTGTGAGAATTCAGTTAATGCGTTTTGTGGACTCTCCTGAAATCTATTCATGTCCAAACGGACAAAAATATTCACAGCTACATGGAACCCAAGTGTTCATGGCAAGCCTCGCTTTTTTGCCAACATGCCAACCCAACACATTTTTGCTTTGCGAGAGAGACTCATCTGTCTCCAAAGCTAAACACACACCCACCCATTTTGCTGGTGGTCTTTGTAACTCCATCATTTTAAAAATGTTGCCAGTAGTAGTTAATCTCCATCTTTTCTTAAGTGTTAAAGTAGCGAAGTCGGAGGTCATGTTTAACTTCTGTATAGGTTACAATCCATTCCTAATGAAGGCATATCTTAAAAGCTAGAGAGAGAAATTTCTGCAGAAATTTGCTGACAGATAGTTCTCATCTGTGCTCAATCAAAAGAGCACCACAAGATTGGCATGTTTTCCAAAAGGTGTCCAAATACTAGGAGGGGACTCATTTGACTCCATGACAGCAGCCTGTGTGCATGCCTTTCCCTTATGTGCTGCTGTCTCTTTCCGTTCTGGCTTGTTGGATGTACAGACAGTGTACAGAAAACCAAACAAGATGAACCGATCAACTAAAAGTCTCAAACTGCATTTAAGGCTGATGGTTGATTTTGAACGAAGGGAAGAAATTGAATCGCAATCCATCAAACAGTATTCAGCACAAATATCAGCTTGATGCTAGTAAAGGAAAAACCACAGGGTCTCGAGAACTTGAAAGAAGGAGGCGACTTGACTTCTTTACATTTTTGAAGATTTTTCACCTTTCATGCAAGAGGTTTCTTCAGAAAAAACAGGGGATATCAAGGCAATAAAAACGGGGAAAAACTCTCATATGTAACTCTTACCTGGAATCATTATTTCGTCAACTGGAAATATTGGAAATACTAAAGCCAAGGAGCTGGCTGGATAGATCATGCGGGAGTGAGCACACACAACATCACTTTCTTTAAATTTGCCTCTAACCTAATTGAACAACACCGACTTTCTCCTGCGGTCCCGGGTGTAATGTCTGGAAAGGTTTAGGGGGAAGTTAAATGTGATTCAAATCTGATAAAAGTGTCTGGTGCAGTCCAGCTTGTGTATAAATACATATTAGAGATGGTGGTACTGCTAGATCAACCCATCCAATAGCTGTGGAGACATTTTCCTAAAAGATAAAAATGTCAGCTTTATGGTGGTCGTTGAAGAAAAGGGGAGAAAGCAAGGAGGATTCAGCCTTGGTGCACATTGACTGATTGCACCCTTCTAATATTTGTTAGGATATTTGACAGATGGTACAGAAGTTTGTGGTTCTCAAGAGGGAAGCTCTTCCTTTTACTGATAAGTGATGGAAACATGCACTGTAGCGCTGTGGAGTCCTTTCTCTGGCCTTGAAGAACAAGATGATCAGTCGCATGAACATTTGATGGTTAACTGCACATTACCATTACGCCACTTGTAGACGTATGTACATACAAATATTCAAACACACATGCAAGCCTTTCTTTTTCACATACACCTCTGTAACTGGCTTTGCTATGGGCCCACAGGATTACAAGTCGGATGACCAAACCTTTGGTCTGTCACTCAGACTCGAGCAGTAGATCCTAACCTTTGTGGCTTGTAACCCCTTCTAATAAAGAAACTGCCAGCTCTTATCACTGATTATGGCCTCCTCAGAACATGCCTAAGAGCTGTTGTTCAGTCTCCAGCTGGATCATATGACTATATTTTAGAGGCACGGTGGTTCAATGCTTGCATTTGCACATACAGCCAAATTGATAATCACCGCTTAACTTACCATTCATATCTGGGGGAGGAAGTTGGGATGCTCAGGACTCCATGCGGTAATTAGAAACATGGTGATAAGAAATTGTTAGAATATCAGTACAAACTATAAAAACATGTTTTTCTTTCAAGCTATCTTCTCATTAGCTTGACATAAAACTTGACATGAACTTGAAGTGTAGCCAGGTTAGAGACAGCTGCCAGGACTTTAAAACTACAGTTGACCCTTAGTTTTAAAGTCCTGGCAGCTGCCTCTAATCTGGCTGTACAAATCTCAATCTGTGTTGATCTGCAGAAGATAATGGATGTGGTTTGTGTTTACATTTCTGGCAGAGTGACATTTTTATTGGAATACACATATTCATAGTTTAACCTAAATTTAACGGTTGAATTCAGACATTGATTCTTCATCCCTAATAATTTTTTCACCCTAGGTTAATATTGAGCTAATTCTGAAATCATGACTTAATATTCCATTATTTCCATTATTTGTGAATGTTTGTATTGTGGGGCTTGCACGTGTTTGGGCATGAGTTAAATGCATGGAAATTATTGATGAGATAACAAAAAACATGCTGTGTAATTGCAGTGATGGGTTTCCCACCAGCAAGATTAATGACTTCTAGATAACACACACTAACAAACACACACATACATGCACATGCAATCTGTCACCCATCTTCTTTTCCTTGTGGGTGGCCTTGGTGTATTCACCTCGGGAACCTAGCTGTTAAGAGATCAAATATACACGCACATTCACACTCTCAGATACACACCTTTACTTGTACACTTTTGTAAATCACTCAAATACTTGCTTTATTTTGTCCCTGCATGTGAGTCGGGCAACCTCAACCTTGAACAAAAAAGAATTAGCAAATTCATCTAGAAAATAGCTTGTAGTTACATTTGAGTATTAGTTGGGGTTTAGTTTAGTTTAGTTAGGGTGCTACATTTGGTCCATGCTTTGGATTGGTATACAAATTTGAACCATGACCTACTTACAGGAGTGTTTCAGATTCATGAAGCAAGGCCTACAAGCCTCTTTAGAAGGGGGTGGATTTAAAAAAAATGCAAAGATTTAAAGCAACCTGACACCTGACAAGTCACAGGTTCTCATCTATGGCTACAATGCCACAAGCTGCAACCCAATGTTAAGCTAACGTATACGTGAAACCCAACCTGTCTTGCTAATACATTTACTGATGTGTTAAGCTAATGTTGAAGCTAAGCTAATAAACATGTGCAATTTGAGCTTCTTGTGTCCGTTTAGCTTTTAGAAGATTTGGAGTACAAAAAGGAGATGAGAGGAATACCTGAAAGATTAGAGCCTCTGTTTTCCTTAGACTTTGGGTTACACAAAGCCAGTCTTTTTTTTAATTAGGCACACTTAATATTGAATTTCAATAAATCCATCTTGGATGAAGATGATAAGATGCAGTTGGGGCAGACTACAGTTTATAATGCTGTTGAACTTTATTGGATAAAATCTTTTGTTTTAAAATTTAAAACATTACATTTAGGTGTCTAAAAATCAGAATGCATTATTTTACGTCATAGATTAGACAAACACAAATGTATCAATAAAAGTTTACAGGGGATAAATTTCTAGAGAATATATGACATACAGCCACAAATTTATCTGCATGCTAGTTCTGATTCTAACATTAAAACCACTGTCAGGTGGCCGCATTCAGACCAAGAGCACTCCCCGATGGCAGCAGCCTCCTCCAACAGGACAGTGCAACCTGCCACAATAGCCTAATAAACATGACAATGAGTCATTGATCATTGACAAGTTATTGATCCAGCTTTCAAACCATCCATGTCCAAAAGCTGACTTGATAACCTAAATTTATGTTTTTTTGCAACTAAAAGTAAATACAAAATTGCCTAAAAGATGATTAATGAACATCATTGGGATTGCTAGGTCTGGATTGTTCCTTCCACTGGGCCCTACATTTTTACTTGTAACTTCCCCCTCCCACACAAACGAATGAAAAGGCTGAAAAATTATAGTCATCCCCATCTTTTTAACGCTTGTTTGTGTCGTAGCCTTCTTAATGTCCTGTGATAAAAGGGAGAGGTGTATTAGAAATGCCATGCTCTTATCAAACTAAATCCATTAGCTCTCAGCTTTAAACACCTGCCCCGCCCTGATCTCATTTACCTCTGTTTTTTTTTAAAAAGGACTATTTAAGTGGAGCAGTGTCCTCCCTCTTGAGCCAGAAGTATGCCTCTGACCTACAAAGTCACCAGGTTTTTAATTGTCTCCACAGGGGCCCCTTAAGCCCTTCACATGAAGCAGAGTGGTGCCTGGGGCCCATTCTGTTTAAAACCTCAAAGGGTACCACCTTAACTGTATGTGTGTGTGCGTGCGTGGGCATGAAAAACAATGTGTTGGATGTGTGTGTGTGGTCTGCTATCAAATAGAAATCAGCAACAGGTTAAAGTCTGCTAAAGAGGTAGCTAGAAACTCATCGGTCCCATACATGAGTGTGTGTCTGTGGGTGGGTTAAGACCCCCTGCAGAGTAGACCGGTGGAGAAGATGAGCAGTGCATTGTGATGTGCTGTTTTTACCGTAGCTAAGGAGAGAATAGCATTACCATCCAAAAGGCCTTCTGTTGTGCTTGGAGAACCTTTAAGTGCTGCTCTGTTTCGAGCTACTTTTAGTGTGTGTGTGTGTGTGTGTGTGTGTGTGTGTGTGTGTGTGTGTGTGTGTGTGTGTGTGTGTGTGTGTGTGTGTGTGTTCGTGCGTTACCTAATTTTTATTTAGATCATTGAAAGTTGTCTAAAACATAAAAAGGTTGTTTATTAATCCAACTTAAACTCAGTTTTTAGGTCATTAGTGTGTTTTAGTCTTTACAAGTATACAGCTTATATATAGCTTGTATGGGAGAATCACAGTGGTCCAGTGGTTAGCACTGTTCCCTCATAGGAAGAGAGTCCTGGGTTTGAATCCACTGGCCAACTTCCTGTGTGGAGTTTGCATGATCTCCCTAAACTTGCGTGGGTTCTCTCTAGGTGCTCCAGCTTCCTCCCAGAGTCCTAACATGTGCAGTTAGGCATGCAGTTATGGAGTTGGGCTAATTGGCGATTGGCATAAAAAGTGCATTGGTTTTTTTTTTTTTGATGGATAGTTTACAGTGGAGCAAAAAAGTGTTTAGTCAGCCACCGATTGTGCAAGTTCCCCCACTTAAAATGATGACAGAGGTCAGTAATTTGCACCAGAGGTACACTTCAACTGTGAGAGACAGAATGTGAAAAAAAATCCATGAATCCACATGGTAGGATTTGTAATGAATTTATTCGTAAATTAGGGTGGAAAATAAGTATTTGGTCACCTCAAACAAGGAAAATCTCTGGCTCTCACAGACCTGTAACGTCTTCTGTAAGACGCTTTTCTGTCCCCCACTCGTTACCTGTATGAATGGCACCTGTTTGAACTCATCATCTGTATAAAAGACACCTGTCCACAGCCTCAAACAGTCAGACTCCAAACTCCGCCATGGCCAAGACCAAAGAGCTTTCGAAGGACACCAGGAAAAGTATTGTAGACCTGCACCAGACTGGGAAGAGTGAATCTACAATAGGCAAGCAGCTTGGTGTGAAAAAATCAACTGTGGGAGCAATCATCAGAAAATGGAAGACATACAAGACCACTGATAATCTCCCTCCATCTGGGGCTCCACACAAGATCTCATCCCGTGGGGTCAAAATGATCATGAGAACGGTGAGCAAAGATCCCAGAACCACACGGGGGGACCTGGTGAATGACCTGCAGAGAGCTGGGACCAAAGTAACAAAGGTCACCATCAGTAACACACTACAACGGCAGGGAATCAAATCCCGCAGTGCCAGACGTGTTCCGCTGCTGAAGCCAGTGCATGTCCAGGCCCGTCTGAAGTTTGCCAGAGAGCACATGGATGATACAGCAGAGGATTGGGAGAATGTCATGTGGTCAGATGAAACCAAAGTAGAACTTTTTGGTATAAACTCAACTCGTCGTGTTTGGAGGACGAAGAATACTGAGTTGCATCCCAAGAACACCATACCTACTGTGAAGCATGGGGGTGGAAACATCATGCTATGGGGCTGTTTTTCTGCCAAGGGGACAGGACGACTGATCCGTGTTAAGGACAGAATGAATGGGGCCATGTATCGTGAGATTTTGAGCCAAAACCTCCTTCCATCAGTGAGAACTTTGAAGATGAAACGAGGCTGGGTCTTCCAACATGACAATGATCCAAAACACACCGCCCGGGCAACAAAGGAGTGGCTCCGTAAGAAGCATTTGAAAGTCCTGGAGTGGCCTAGCCAGTCTCCAGACCTCAACCCCATAGAAAATCTGTGGCGGGAGTTGAAAGTCCGTGTTGCTCGGCGACAGCCCCAAAACATCACTGCTCTCGAGAAGATCTGCATGGAGGAATGGGCCAAAATACCAGCTACTGTGTGTGCAAACCTGGTAAAGACCTATAGTAAACGTTTGACCTCTGTTATTGCCAACAAAGGTTATGTTACAAAGTATTGAGTTGTATTTTTGTTATTGACCAAATACTTATTTTCCACCCTGATTTACGAATAAATTCATTACAAATCCTACCATGTGGATTCATGGATTTTTTTTCACATTCTGTCTCTCACAGTTGAAGTGTACCTCTGGTGCAAATTACTGACCTCTGTCATCATTTTAGATGGGGAAACTTGCACAATCGGTGGCTGACTAAATACTTTTTTGCCCCACTGTATATGAAGCAGCAGTTGCAGGTGTAAGTAAGAAGTTTTTAATCCTTATACCTAACCAAAGGAAGGAAAAAGTGAAGCGCATATGTAACCACGCATGCACCTTATGCTGCTGCCACCCTGCAGGCACCCATGTTTGGGACTTGGGTATCTTTCTGCCCCAATTGATGCATGAATAGACTGGTGCCAAAAGAGAGATAAGGATGAGACGCAGACAGCACCTGATAAAACAGAGAACACACTGTTGGGAGCGGACGTTTCGTGGACTTTAACCATCCAGCTCTCCACCACATATACCTTTGTGACTTCTAAATGCTTTGTGAGTGTTAAAACTACCTGGGCATGCTCTACCCTATAGTGAGAACATGTATCATATAGACCAGTAGAGTCACTGTAGTTGATTATCATAGAGTAAGTTTGGTGATGTCAGAGGCACAGATTGTGTTGGTCTGAGCAGTGTGGTTTTTTTTTTTAAAGAAAAAAGCAGGTAAGAGGCAGTAGGTGAGAGAGATGATAGATAAAGTAGAGCAGGAGAAAGAGGAAATAGACTCAAATAATGGAAGAGGCAGGAAAAGACAGAGATGCAGAAGGGCAGACGGTTACGGTGGGTGAAGAGACAAAAAAACATATAAAATGAGCTGTAGATCAACATTGTGTCAGGGCTGCTCGCTGTCTTTATTCTGCAAAGGTCATGGACTGATTCACAGACACATACTTGCAGAACTAATAAAAAAGGTACATTGCTTGTGTGCGTGCATGTGTGTGTGTGTGTTTGCATTCATTGGCGAACGGGTCAATAGCTTCACATCAGGACAATTTATTGACTCTTTTGCATCACTATGAAAGCCATAAATTACCGGAGTGATGCTGATCAGCTTCCCAGCCTCCTTTATTTCCCCCTCTGTCCGTCACTCTTTCCTCCCCCGCTGTCCATCTGTAACCCCCCAGCCCCGCCTCTATCTTTCTTTCTTCATGAGTCTGTGTGGAGGCTCATTCAGAGGGCACTGGGGCAGAAGGCTCTGACAGGAGGATGAAAGAGACAAAATTAAAGTGACCAGCAAGCAACGGGGAGGAGGCAGCAGAGGAATTTCACATCAGAGCGTAATAATGTTGTGTTGTAGCTGTGTATAACGCTCACAGCAAATATCTGTTTTTTTTTATGAATAAGTTACTTTAAATAAAAACCAAAAAACCTCTCACAGCTAATTTTCACGTTGTCACTGTATTCATTCCTAAAGCAGCTCCAAACATGATCTGTTGGCGAGTGCTTAAATGAAAACACACTACTGAATTCTTTGTTCTTGCAGTGAAAAAAGCCATGTAGTGACAAGTTTAAATTCCCGTTTCTCACAGCCCAAAGAGATGAGAAACTTTGTCCACCCCCAGGTGTTCAGTTCACAGTGACATATATGAAGAAAAGCAAAAATTCGCCTCCTTGCCAACAGTTTTTTTTTCAGTTCCCCAGGCAAAGATATCCAATAATGCCCAACCGCCGTTCCTTTATCCTTCATTCCTCACTACATTCCTCTCCACAACTATGTCTTCTAACTTTTAGGCCTGCAGGCCGTGCAGATGTACCGATGTGCCGAACACATATAACATTTAAAAACACGAAACTGACCTGGTCACAGAGCTTCCAGGATGTGTGTGTATGCATGTGTGGTGGTGCGTGTGTGTGTTCACAGACCTGCACATGTCCTATCACCTGTTCCAGGTAATTAAGATAATTTCAGCAGATATCTTCAATTGGAGTGTAATTACAGAGGTATTTCTAGATAAAGACAGACTTTGTGTGTGTGTGTGTTCATGTGTTGCAGAGGTGTTGTTTATCCCATATGTGTTCATGAACACATGAAAGTGATGTGTTAGCTGTGGGCTAAAATACCAGCATGCACACATTAGGTTCAGTAATACTGTATTTAGTTTAGTGCATGATTTTTATGAATGATATTCTTAAAGATACACACGTAAAATCATCAGATTTTCTTGCTAACAGAGAACTCAGAGGAGTTTTTAATATGTATTTCTTTGCTGTTGAAGCTCAGGAGTTTCTTTTTTTTCACATTTTCTTAAAAATGGTGCTTCATTGGATGTGGTGCATTACGTATGTATATATAAATATGTCCATGGCATGACCAGTGATATTGGGACTCATTTGTTATGTCAAGCTACTGCCATTTAATGTTGCTAAATCTGGGTTGTTATAATATTAAAGAGCTGTCTGTCACTTTCAGATGAAATTTATCCTAAAAAAAACTTCCTCCTCTTCTTTTAGCTCTTCTCAGTTTAGTTCATGGTGTCAGTTGCTAGTTTCAAGTTTTCTTCAACAGTGTTTATTTTGTATATTAAGCCTCCTGTTGTTGTAAAATAAGCAGTGATTTCACAGAATTTCACCAATGTGTGAGCATACAGTGTTCTCAGTTTCCCGGTCAGCTCAACCTTTTGCTCGTGTCATATGGGTTCAGTTAACCAACGCAACCCAAATCATCAAGCGGAGACCTCACAACAGCAGTCCACAAACCAGTGGGTGGACTATGAGCCATCGTTTATATACTGAATGATTTCAACAGGATAATAAAAAAAAATCCTCATAAGCAGGAAATAACTGCACCAATTTGTCCCCCAAAAAGCAGAACTCTTTGGTCCTGGGTCAGTTTTGTTGTCAGACTTTCTTCCTTTCAGGAGCTTGTTTTGAAAGTACAAGCTGCTCCATAAAACATGACCAAAACGACATTTAGAGCATGTTCTGAACATCTAATGGGCTTGGAAAGAAAAGCAACAGGACTTTTTTCAGCTGTCTAGACGCTTAAAGAAGTCATGGCCTGGTTGACCGAGAACCTACACGTCCTGTTCTGGATATTTTTTCCACTGTATTTTAACTCATCACTGAGCTTTTTTTCACTTGATTATTAGGTTTAGGCATCAGGAATTCCTGAGTTAGATTCAAGACAATTTTGTGGCTTTGACACATGATCCCCGAACACTGAAAAAATGATGCCTACCCACTGCGCTTAAACTTGTTCTTCATGAGCATCCTTGTGTGGGAGAAAGAATTTTGTACCACTCCTGTCATAATACAGCAGTGTTTTGTGACCCGGACATGAGAGCAGGACAGCTTGACATATTAGGGCACGCAGAGAACAAATGTAAATAAAAGCAGAGTCCGTAATAAATGCAAGAAATTAGCTGGTGACTCCAAAGTGCTTCTGCATAAGTGTTTATTTCTCTGTGCACATTCATTGCGTGAATGCATGGCAGCACATGGTTAAAGAACCTTAACATACTGGGACAATAAACAGATAAGGACAAGCTCATGCATTTCCAACCTAAAATATGCACGCACATTTACACACTTTGGTGACATTGTTGAGTTGCAATGGTGTAGAACTGTGCATAGGGGCATTGGGGGCAAACAGAGTCAGGCAGCTTCTCTGTCAAATGCGGGCATGTCCATTCAGCGCTCCCATCTGTGATGATTTGGAATGAACTGCACTGAGGTCGAGAAGAGTGCCATCAAATATCACCTTGTGTTTGTTTTAAGGGCCCGTCTGCATTTCCATGATTGGGCCAGTTGGGTTTTCAGTAATCCAAAACCTTGCCAAGTGGACGTGTCATTTCTTGGTGTGATTTTTTTCTCCTATTAGTATTATCATTAATATTATTTTTTGTTATTAATGGTTTTATATTATTATTAGTCAGCAGGTGCTATTTTATAAATGAAGTTGGCTCGACTTGATTTGAGTTGCCAAGATGAACGCCAAGGAGAGGTGTTCTGCAGACGTTGCCTGACCCAAAGTTAGCACACATGTACGTAAGCCGTGACAGAACGATGCCTATGAGTGGATACAAGGAGCAAACTGGGTGAAAGGTTTGAACAGGCAGGAAATTTTAAAGACGTGTGCTTTACATTCCTACTTTGATAGACAAACATGTGAATTACAGGCAGTTGCAGACGGGAAATTTACTGTAAACATTTCTTAAGTCCCCCTTTTTATACCAGTGTATGTCTAAAACAAACACACAATACATCTGCACAAAAACCTAGTCCAGGTGAGGATCCAGACAGGATGTGACCCTCCTCGTCTGTCCACGCTCCCTCTTGACCCCTGCGGTGTTTGGCTTCGAATCAGGATGCTAGCGTGCATGAAAAATTCAAACGAGCAACTCATTCAGAGGAACCCCTCCCGCTAATAATATCTTGTCAATTTCTATTCACTCAGATTTTCAGTCTTCCGGGAACAAGCAAACACCCACTGCAGCGGAGATCAAAAACAAAAGACTCTTAGTGCCAAAGTAGACTTTCTCAAAAATTGTTGGCAGGACAAAAGGTCACATGGTGCTTGTATGGTCTTGTGTCGAGTCATTTTCTTAACTGTTATTCTGGGTTGTTGTTTGTGACTGATAAAGGATAGTCAGGCAGCCTGTTTTTACTTCAGCTGCACTAAAGGCCTGTCATCAACTGTGTAATTGAGGGAATGTTTGAAAATACTACAAAATAGACAGGTGCTATTAACATTTCCAAAGCCCAAGGCGATGCTTCCAACATACTTTCTACAGAGCATGAAATTCTCACAGTTGACCGGTCGTTTGTGTTGGGCACATCGACATGTTATTTACAACTAAAGATGCTCCAAGGAGTTCATTCCTTTGCGGGAAACATTTGCTTGTTTAATACATTTAAACTGAGAACGTATTGGAAAATGTTGAGAAATGTGACATCTCTCCAAACTATTAAGCCCACTGATCATGACCACCCGCCACTGCAGTTGAGAACACGACATTCCTGATCTCTCCGATTCACGTCACTGGAGACCCACTTCTCCCGTGCCCTTGTTCCCCCTTCCTCCTGAGGTCCTTCCTCTACTTCATGGTCAGGGAGTTGGAAGAAAGGATGAACTATAAACTCAAAGGAGGGATTCAGTTCGTCTGGTGATAACTGAGTTTTTGAGTTTTCTAAAATAATGTAGCGGCTACACAAGGGTCATCATAACGTTAGTGCAGGTGGGGAAGAGACTGTCTGGTTGTCTGTTCATAATCATAGTCATCCTTATTTAAAGAAAAGAAAAACAAAGACAGATGCATTTAATCCTTCATTTCAATAACCGGATCTCTAGTTCTCACTTTGTAAGGCCTGACTAGACGTCTCTTACACGGAAACAACATCGGCATCTGCGCGTCTAGGATTCCCTCTTTGTCGTTTTGACCTGGGGGCGATACCGCCAGGGTTTCAGCCATGTTTGCCGGCAATCTGTGTGATTAGGTTCAAAAGGAAAGCAGATCTGAAGAGAGACCTTTTGCTACATACCTGATACAAGCCCCCCCACCACCATCACACACACTCGACTGCACACACCCTTTCTGCACACTCGTATGGTGATGAAGGACAGCTATGTCTGTCTCTTGTCACATCCTGTCGCTCTTGAGAAGATAAAGAAGACATGCAAAGTACACACACACAGACACACACTCAGTCTGTACTTGGCAGCCAGAGAGGTGAGATTGACATCTTGACTTTGGTGTCATGGATGGCTGGTTTTATGTACGACATAGCTCTATATAATAGACATTGTAACACGGTAATTGAACAGTTTATTAATTATCATTTCAAGCTGACAGCTATAAACTTATTTTGAGGTTTCCAACAATGTTGTAGTGCATTAATTCATCAACACCCTCCTCTGTTTTTTTCCTCCCTAACTTCCCCATCAGTGTTTATGGGCTGCTTTATGGTCCCATTAGTTTCTCCACTGGTTGAAGTGCCTCCCTTATACACCATATTTGCCTGAGTCATCACAACCCTGACATAACGTTAGTTCTGTCCATGTTCAGACAGGATAATATCGAGCTGAGGCGATAAAGTGGTTGATAAAAAAGCAGAAAGATTATTGTGTCTGGGCCCTTGACGATCACGTAGATCATTTATTTAAACACAGTGTAGGAGTGGAGTACCTGAGGGGTGCAGACTTACACACCTGGTTTGGAGTTGCTCTTCACTTCCTGGGTCACATCAGCCGTCACCTTGAAGTGCTTCAGGGGAAGAAACATCTGGTCGAGAGTCTGATGATTCAATGGTTTTGGGTTTGGGATTTAGAAAAGAAGCTAGGGCCAGTGTGTTGGCATTAGGAAGTTTCCTACAGCAACTTTTAGCTAATAACCTGATTAACCTTACACTTGCCTCCATTTTTTCATTTTTTAAAAAATATTTTCAAATTGCTATTTTTCCAGCTAAGCAGAGCTCCACCCACAGCACAAACATCAACTTATTTAAATCTATGAGAACCTGGACATATGGAGATTTGTGGGTTGGAAATGAGGTTAAAGGGAAACCACTAGTCTAGGAAATTTGCGTAACACTGACACTTTTATGAGTCTTTTGTGGATTGTCAGGATGAAATACAAGTCCAAGCATTCTGGTTTGCTAGTTTCCTAAAGTTTTTTGAGCTTTTGTAAAGTCTATTCGAAGTCTATTAGAACCAAGATTACAGACCTTCAAACCAAAACATCAGTTCTGTTGTTGCTTCTTTTCATGCATAGTTATTTGCCATTAGTTTGCCAATAACTTTATACATTGGAACGAATTAATTTGCCTCTGATTACAAGTCCACCCAATTCCTTCTACATATAATTGTACCTGTTGATATTTCTGCTAAATTGAGAAGTTGTTGACTTATTTGCATTTGTACATAACAGCAATGCTAGGCTAATAGCCTACAGCCTTTTCTTTCTTTCTTCAGTGTAGACTTGCAGTGCAAAAGTAAGACAGGTGCTTTGCGACAGCTAGATTTCATGCTGTATCGGCTTGTGTGTATATCCAAATATGCTCTGAATGCTTGCAAAACCAATGTCACTAATATTACTCAAAATATGTAAAATATCATGATATAATTTAGCTGTTTAAAAAAAGGACATGAAAAGGCTGGCAGATATTTGCTGTTTGATGCACACCGACAGTGAAATCAGATATCATATCGCTCATCAGATAGAGGGATTCCTTGAGTGCTGTGTCTTGATCTAAGACACGTAACCAACAAAAACAAATGAAGGAGCTGTGTTAGACTTTGGTGTTAAAAGACTTTCTAAGCAGGAGAATTTGTGTGATTATTACAGGGAGTGCAGAATTATTAGGCAAGTTGTATTTTTGAGGAATAATTTTATTATTGAACAACAACCATGTTCTCAATGAACCCAAAAAACTCATTAATATCAAAGCTGAATGTTTTTGGAAGTAGTTTTTAGTTTGTTTTTAGTTTTAGCTATTTTAGGGGGATATCTGTGTGTGCAGGTGACTATTACTGTGCATAATTATTAGGCAACTTAACAAAAAACAAATATATACCCATTTCCATCCATCCATTCGCTTCCGCTTATCCTTTTCAGGGTAGCGGGGGGCGCTGGAGCCTATCCCAGCTGTCATAGGGCAAGAGGCGGGGTACACCCTGGACAGGTCGCCAGTCTGTCGCAGGGCTAACACATAGGGACAAACAACCATTCACACTCACATTCACTCGCACATTCACACCTAGTGGCAATTTGGATTATTCAGTTAACCTATCCCCACAAGCTGCATGTCTTTGGACGGTGGGAGGAAGCCGAAGTACCCGGAGAGAACCCACGCAAACACGGGGAGAACATGCAAACTCCACACAGAAAGACCCCGGCCTGATGTTGGAATTGAACTCAGGACCTTCTTGCTGTGCGGCAACAGTGCTAACCACCGTGCCGCCGTGCTGCCCCATTTCAATTATTTATTTTTACCAGTGAAACCAATATAACATCTCCACATTCACAAATATACATTTCTGACATTCAAAAAGAAAACAAAAACAAATCAGCGACCAATATAGCCACCTTTCTTTGCAAGGACACTCAAAAGCCTGCCATCCATGGATTCTGTCAGTGTTTTGATCTGTTCACCATCAACATTGCGTGCAGCAGCAACCACAGCCTCCCAGACACTGTTCAGAGAGGTGTACTGTTTTCCCTCCTTGTAAATCTCACAGCTTGTGTGTCTTGTTCAGTGGTGGTCGTCTTTCAGCCTTTCTTACCTTGGCCATGTCTCTGAGTATTGCACACCTTGTGCTTTTGGGCACTCCAGTGATGTTGCAGCTCTGAAATATGGCCAAACTGGTGGCAAGTGGCATCTTGGCAGCTGCACGCTTGACTTTTCTCAGTTCATGGGCAGTTATTTTGCGCCTTGGTTTTTCCACACGCTTCTTGCGACCCTGTTGACTATTTTGAATGAAACGCTTGATTGTTCGATGATCACGCTTCAGAAGCTTTGCAATTTTGAGACTGCTGCATCCCTCTGCAAGATATCTCACTATTTTTGACTTTTCTGAGCCTGTCAAGTCCTTCTTTTGACCCATTTTGCCAAAGGAAAGGACGTTGCCTAATAATTATGCACACCTGATATAGGGTGTTGATGTCATTAGACCACACCCCTTCTCATTACAGAGTTGCACATCACCTAATATGCTTAATTGGTAGTAGGCTTTCGAGCCTATACAGCTTGGAGTAAGACAACATGCATGAAGAGGATGATGTGGACAAAATACTCATTTGCCTAATAATTCTGCACTCCCTGTAGACTGCTGTTGGATATGTGTCAGGCTCAGAAACTCATCTATATTTAGATGTAAGATGTTTGCTCAATAATCTCTGAATACTCTGGCACAGTTTCCGCTGTAACAACACAATGTTGTTCTTGAGTTTGATGTTTTGCAAAGAATGAAAATAGCTTTCTAAGAGTAAGGAAATGAGGCTTTAAAAGGGAAGAATTCACTTTTAGATTTTTGTAGGAACCACACCAAAAAACCTTCAAAGCTCATATCTGGCAGGCCTATAACTGTGTCTCTGATCTTTTTAGATCCCTCGTGATCTTTATCCTCAGATCCAAACTGACTCCTAATCTACAGTGAACAGTTAAAGTGGAACGTGTGAAGGTCAAAATAAAGCGGGATTTTCCCAAAGTAGTGTTTATCAGCATCTTAAAAAGACATACAGTGTCTGACACCTGCTGCTGGGTTAGATGTACTTTGTTGGTCTGGCAGTTGGGGCAACATGTCACATTGCCAGGCTTGTGTGGTGTCGTCCTCCTGCTGCTTGTCTTCATATCATTTTGGACCAAGTTTGCTATGGTTGGTATCAGTTGTGGGATGTGATTTCATTAGAAGGTAAAGACCCTCACAGCGACACAGATGTGATCTGTAGTAAGCATAAGCATAAACGACTTTGTGGAAGGTCAGTTCATCATCCCGTGAATGGACTTGTTCTCCTCTGTGGCCTCGGTGTGGGTAGAGCACCAACATCATTCAGCTCTCCACCATCACCAGCTGTGGTTCAAGACTCAAGACAGCCGAATGACCCTACAATCAAGTTACCCAATACAATGTTGTTGCGAATGACTTAACTACCTGCAAGTCTACCTCGACACAGATAGCTTCAGTGGTGCAGACATGCCCAGCTATTGCAGGGCAGTCTCCATAAAAAATAGCAGCCTTCTTTTGCAGTGTGGCATACAGCAGCTGCAAGCTTCTGTGTGTGTCAATCTCCGATCTACCTTGGTTACTGGATGTACAACTGGTGTACCAACTGCTCCAAACTGGCACGGCTTTCCGAAACACTTTGGCCTACTTCAAGAGCTGGTATTATGCTGTGTTATTAAAATGAATGCTTTTAGGAGATAGCTACTACAGATAGATACTCCATACTGCCTGAATAGACACCTGACCAGACTGTCCATAAATTAAACACTAGAGGGGAAGGGTCAAACATAACTGGTTAGCAGCGACTGAACTCTTAAGATAAGAGCCAAGGGATTTTCTAATAGCACTCTTGGTTAAATGATAAGATAAAAAAACTCAACTTGAAAAATAGATCTGGGTGACCATCCCACCCAGTTGCAGTCTCTTTGTGGCTCTTTTTGAACCTGCTTCTGTCTGAGGTTTCTTCCTGTTAAAAGTGGGGTTTTCCTTCCCACTGTCATCAAGTACTTCCTCATAGGGGGAAGTCTGATTGTTGAGGTAACAATTGGGAAATGATCTGGAAATTAACTTATTTTCTTAAACTTCTTGGATTATTCTGATAACAAATATGCTCCGACCGTCACAGCAGAACATGGCAGTGAGTCTACAAAGACATAAGTGATTCTCCCCCAAACCTGAAGACACTGACCTGGAATAATGAAGGCATTCTGTTTCTTTTCTGGTCCTTTGCTTTTTCTTCACCGTCATCTTTCATCAGTAATGCCACAGAACAAGGAGCCTGTCTCTGTAATTATAACAGTTGCATTTGTAAATCTGTTAACAACAGCTAATTACAGATTCAGGAAGAATTTAACTTTTAAAACAATGTTCGGTGGGTCACATTTGTATGCCGAGCTTGTCATGTAGACATTAAAAATCTGGCTTCAATTCTTTGTAGTGACCCCAGACATATAATGCACTAGGAGCTGATTTGGTCCCGACAGCACATGCTCTTCACATGGATACTGCAGCGTGAGTCTTGGTATGTGGCGCGATGTTTAGTGGGACATTTGGGCTCTGCTTGCATTGCTGTGCACCTAGATACAAAACTAGGAGGCATGGTAAATCTTGGGCATGTAAAGGAAAACCAGACGGCTTGAGTACATTTATTCTTGCATTCAAACATGCATTCTTTAACCCTCAACATGGACTTACCGGCTTTAAGAATCCATGTATTTATTTTCACAGACAGCAAGTCTTATTGAAGGAAATTGCTTTAGTTCTGTCATTTGCCTTTTGTTGCGTGCAGGCAGTCATTGCTCGCATAAGAAAGTATCAAACACTTGCTTTGCTTCAACATGCCAAACCTAACAACCCGTCGGTAAAAAAAAAATTCTGCCCCCAGGTCCAAACTAGGCTAGGATTATTATTATCATCTCTGTCTACGGTATCCAGATTTAGGTTATTTTTTTAATAATAAAAATATGTCAACACTGCTTTGCCTTCAGCAATCACTGACATTTCTCTGTTGTCGCCATCTTCTCGCTGTGCACGATGCTGTTGATTTTACTCCAGCCGTGCAAGCTAAAACATGCATGCAAAAATCAGTGTCTGCATTTCTTTCTTTTTTCATGTTGCTGAGATTAAACAGACACATGACCTGACTTTGTTTTATCTTGTACAAAGTCACTTCGAAGTGGCAGTGCTTCCTGTGAGCATAATCCACTGATGTGTAAAGAATCTTTAGCAATCAAAACATCAAATAATATTACCAATCTGAGTTTGTTTTAGGATGCTGACATGTATTTGTGGGTGAGATGTTTGTGTTTTGCGAGAGTTTGGATGAATTTGGAAGTTGAATACAGAAATCAGAAAAGCAAAGAAGAGTTTTGCACTGAAACAAGAAATTTAAAACGTTTTTTGTGCCAACATTAGGGACGATAAAGAGTTTATTTCAATGTAAGTCACTGTAGAACACGGGTGGACAAAACCTTTTTGATGTGGCTCACAACAGCTGTTTTATGATGAATATCTTAAGAGTTTATCTTAAAAAAATATGTACAGAAAGCTGATTGGATGCATAGAGTTGTTTCACTTTGAACTGAGACATGCAAAGAAGTTTGTTGCAGCTTCATTTCAAAATATGATGTGTGAAAAACCTTTTAGAAAGGAATGATTTTGCTCTTGAATCAGGAACACAAAGAAATATTACCTCTGGGCAAAAGATGGAAAGTCGTCCAGTTTGGACAAGTTTGTTTCCAAAATACAATGTGCAAGTAGAGTTTTGTCCTGAAATAGGACAGGTGAAGGGAAAACTTTGAGTGAGTCATGAGTGTCTCAGTTCCCAACCACAAACTTTTCACCTATGAGGGGTGAGCACAGCAGTGACAGATGTTTGTTTAAGCCGGCCTTTCTTTGCGTTAGT
Organism: Astatotilapia calliptera; assembly: GCF_964374335.1. Taxonomy (NCBI): domain Eukaryota; kingdom Metazoa; phylum Chordata; class Actinopteri; order Cichliformes; family Cichlidae; genus Astatotilapia; species Astatotilapia calliptera. The sequence continues at coordinate 52,721,229 of NC_137424.1, forward strand.
TAGCTGGTCCATCACTTCCTCTTCCCTCTTATCAGTCTCACCACAGGAAGGAGCTGTTAATACCACCCTGCACCGTGTCACCTATGCTTCTTTACTTTCATCATTGCTAACCACAACCGCAGCTTCCGATGAGATTTACCTGTAGAGCTGCTTCCCGCCCAGAAGCACACATAAATACATACATCGCCCGAGGACCCCCAACACCAAAGACAGGCATTTTAACTCTCTTTCTCATTACTTTGAGGCTTCTCGTGTGTGTGTATGTGTGGGTGTCTACAACTTTGTGATTCTGTCGAGTGGAAAGTAGAGAAAAAAAAGCTAATTTCAGCTCCTCCTCTAACTGTCCATCATGTGAAACCTGCTGCTTTCTACTTTCTAGTTTTCATGCCTCACATGTGCAGGGCAATTTAACATTGTCAAAACAATTCAATTAGAATAAAAATTGATGTAAAGTGGAGAAAATGTGAAATTGGCAATACACTGGGCGGAATTCAGTATCAACTTAAAAGATTTAAGGATACTTGTGATTTTGAGTGGCTTTGTTAGGTAGATAGTAAAAGGAAGACATGTTGAGGGAACAGCTAATTTTCCAACCTTAAGACAAAGAAGCAATGTAAAAAAAAAAAAAAAAGAAAAGAAAGAAAAGCCAAACAAATACAGGGTGGGCCATTTATATGGATACACCGTAATAACATGGGAATGGTTGGTGATATTAAAATCCTGTGAGGAGCGGATCGAAATTGTGTTGATATCTGGTGAACGCAGTAACTGGGTCATTGCAGCAGATTTCAGTTTTCTTGCGTCCACATTTTGGCAAATCCAACACTGAACCAGTTTCACGAAACTTAGCAAGCAGTTTGCTAACTGTAGCATGGGAGATGGGTGGTCTCATAGGGTGTCTTGCATTGAAATCTGCTGCAATGACCCGGTTACTGCGTTCACCAGATATCAACACGATTTCGATCCACTCCTCACGTGTTAACCTCTTCGACATGTCAATGGCTGTGAAAAAAGATAAACTTGTAAATAACTCATGAAAGAATAAAGTTACGTTGAAACCAAGCACACCATTGTTTTTCTTGTGACATTACCAATAAGTTTGATGTGTCACATGGCCCTCTTCCTATTGAAAAAACAAAAGTTGTATCCAAGATGGCCGACTTCTAAATGGCCACCATGGTCACCACCCATCTTGAGGAGTTTGCCCCCTCACATATACTAATGTGCCACAAACAGGACTTTAATATCACCAACCATTCCCATGTTATTACGGTGTATCCATATAAATGGCCCACCCTGTATATGCAGTCCTGTGAAAAATGACAGTACACCACCAGTTTAACAGGTTGTAGAACTGCCTCCTGAACCAATAACTTATCAATCTCTTTCATATTGTTGTGGAGCAGTTTTGGTCCACCCTTCTTTACAGCATTGCTTCAGTTCATTGAGGTTTGCCGGCGTTATGCGCCGCTCTCTTTCAATCATATTGAGGTCTAGACTTTGACTGGGCCAGTGTGACACCTCGATTCTTTTCTATTTAAGCCCTTCTGTTGTAGATTTGTTGGATCATTGTGCTGTTGCATGTTTGGTCTTTAGCTGTCAGACAGCCTCAAATTAAGCTCTAGAATAATTTGGCATACAGAGGAGTTTGCGGTCAACTCGATGGCTACAAGGTGCTCAGGTCCTATGGCTGCACGACAAGCCTAGGTCATCATGCCTCCACCACCGTGCTTGACAGTTGCTGTGAGGTGTTTGTGCTGATGTGCTGTGTTTGGTTTTCTTCAAAGGTGGTGCTGTGCATTACGACCAGACATCTCCACTTTGTTCTCTGTCTGACGTTCATTGATCCAGAAGTCTTGTTGTTTGTTCGGATGCAGCTTTGCAAACCTAAACCATGTTTTCTGAAAACTCTTCAAACAAGCCAAAATGAGCCATACTCATTCAGTCATTTTGTACCATCATGAACTTCAACATTTATACCATGCTAAATGAGGCCTGAGATGCAGCTCTTGGGTTTTTAGATGGATATCTAAATAGATGTATATGCCATATGGTTGGTGGTCATATAAAACCAAGCTTAAATTCACCAAATGTTGAGCAGGAATGTAAATATAATATGTTATTATTAAAAACTGTTTGTATCTTTCTGGTTTGTCCTTGGGCTACACAAGTACAGTTCCCTCCTCCTGCCTCCTCTCCATCTGTCCCATTCATGCTTCAGGCTGCATTTTACTGCTTTCCATCAAAGTCTAATGGGCTGTAGGTAACTTTTGTTTTCCCACCAACCCTGGCCTCTCCTCTTTCTACTTGTTTTACACACACACACACACACACACACACACACACACACACACACACACACACACACACACATTCACAGCTATAGGGTGAAGGAGAAACAAGGAGTGTCAGAGTGATATTTTAACCCTTCCATCTCGCTTCAGGATTAGCTGATGGAGGAGGTGGTATGGGTGTGTATACCATAGCTTCATTCTTCCTGTAGGCAAAATGTGCCTGCATTTATTTTAGTGTTTTCTAAAGAGTCCCACACAGACCTTCCCATGTGTTCATTCTTTCTTATTTTCAGTCTTTAACGGTGAGTTTTCTTTTTCAAAAAGATTCATTTATGTAACTGAAAAGAACCCCACTGTATCTCTTTATATCCACCTGAAATACAGTATGTTGAGCTTCGTTTACACACAATATCATGTACAGTTTCGTCCTTTTAAAGACATAAATGGAAATGATTTTGTAATTATATATGCTTTCTTCCTGACAATAACATCAGAAGGTCATTTCAAGCTACACAGGTAAAACTGGTATGCTACTAGCTTAGCTGGGCATAAAAGTCTAAAATCTGATGCTAGCAGACATTTGGTTTGCTTTTGGTTGTAGAAGGAGTAAAGCTGCACGCTATTTAGTGAAGTTTAAAGATTTGGATGTGGGGTTTTTGTTTGGAAATGAGCCATGCTTATTGTTTTGCTCCTCTTCCAGGTTTTATGCTAGGCTAGGCTAACCACTTAGTGGCTACAGATGCAATTCATTTACATATTCTCTGATTTGGTGACATTTATAGTTTTATCATTATTATTATTAGAACAGGTTACTCTAATTGAAATCAAAAGGAACACAAATTACTATTGGATGTCTATTTAGGCACTGAACCCCTAAAGAAGAGGCATTTTCTAGGCGAAGCGTAAGAAAGTCAGATGGAGAGGAATATCAAGGACAAGGGTTTCTTTTTTTCTTTTAGAGCATCGGTCAAATTAAAATGCTGAATGAAACCAGCTTGATTCTCTCTACAGCATTTCTATCAAGCCCTGACCCTGACTCCGAGGAATGCTGTACCATTTATGGACATTTCTCTAAATCAGCCATGAAACTTGTTTTGTATAATTGCTGGCGAATGGATATGTACAAAGTAGAAACCTCAAAAAGTTTGTACACAGTGTGCCACATTCACTTTCCCATTTAAGGGCATTTTCACAGTGCTTTAGGCATGTTAACCCTACACCTCTCATCACATCAGGGGATTCACTGGAGCCTTGATAGGAGAGCTCATAGGACAGAAGTTTGTAGAAATGTATATACAGCAGCTGCAAAATCATATTCTTATTAAAAGGCAGCTTTAACTACATTTAATTGTCTGTTCTGAATTATTTTAGATTGAAAGCGCCAATGTGAGACGGATTTATTGAGAGATGGTAACCTAAGCCACTAAAACACGATCATCTGGGCAGTAGAAAATGCAGACATGCTTCATTATTACAGCTTTTTTAATGCAAGCGAGAAAGCACACTGTAAGATATCACACAGACCTAGAGACTGGTTGGTAACTCACTGCAACCATTGGTATCTATGGAAAAATATGTAATGCTTAAATGGTGATTACATATTTTTGGCAGTTTTGTTATTTTAGGCTGCTACACTAAAAACCTCCCTATGATTGCTTTGGTTGCTAGCAGATTGCAGCAGTCATCTGGAGTTTGCATGCAAGACACTGACTTTGCAGAGTACTAGTGAAAATGAGTAAATGAGACTAAAAACAGAAATGGTAAACCTTCACCTTAAAAGTAAAAGTTGTTAGGCTGTAACCCACACTATTTAAAAAGTCACAGCTTTTACTTTGAAGGTGAATGGTCTCCGTTTCTGGATTGTGCCTCACTTTTTCACAAGTTTTACAGTTTCACTACTGCATGCAATCGAGATCCAATATTTTTATCTTTTAGTTTTTTTAGATTGTGTCCTATCAATTAAAGTTAAATCCTTGACCCTGACTTTTTGAAGGAAGCGAGTGGAAGGCAAAGGTAAAGACCTTCCATTCTGAAATCATATAATATGAACATCATTACTCAGCACCTTAAACTGTCTCCACCCATGTATTCAGGTTATAACAGTACCTACACCTTGCACCCTGCAGCCAAGTAACTTAGTCACGAGTGATGTTTAACTGACTAAATCTGCTGGTGTTGGTTAGCCAGAAGGATAAAAGTGAAATCCAAAGTGACTGAAGTATTCATGTGGTGTTGCTGCAAGCTCTCCAGGTGTTTGTTTGGGGGTCAGTGAGTTGGATTTCCCCCCTTTTGATACACTTGTCTTACTTATCCCTCGTCACATCGCCCCCTTTGGACAAAATAGGAATTTATACTGTCAGCTGGTCATTTTGGTAAACAGTGAAGCTGGCAGAGATTCAGTGTTTTGCCTGATAACGTTCAACACAAACCCCTTTTTCCTTTCTGGTGCTCACACGAATGGTGAAGGATGATGAATCTGAGTGTATTTTTTTCCTAATGTAGCTTTTGTGGTTCAGTGTGTCTGACTGCACAGTAGCCAGACTGCGGTGACTGTGAAATACCTGCTTTCATTCATGTGGTTAAAAGTGTTTGCACAGTCAGTCATCTTCAATCAGCAAAAGCCAGACTACATGAGAAGTATACACAGCTGATGGACGAACTGGCTAAATGAGTCAGCAGAGGGAATTTTTGTCTGCGGGCTTCACCGTCTCGTACATCCCAAATTTGAACTGATTAAATAGTTTCAAAGGCAAAGAAAGAATCCTTAATGATAGCTTGGGACGTGCCTGGTGGGATAGGTGGACTTCAGTCACAACTAAAAGTTAATCAGGCTTGTGGTTGCCTTTGTTTTGCCAACAAGACTTGACTCACTCAAGAATGAAATAAAGTGAGATCAGAGGAAATTAAAGGATAGATGGAGCAGTTGGAAGACGGAGGAGAAACATTAGATATGTTTTAGAAGAATTTCTGAAGAATTAGGTGAAGGAGGTTCTATTTGATGCTGCTTTAAAGTCTGTTTTTGGAATTATGCTTCTCAAATTTAATAGACCGATATAAGAGGGGAACCAATCCTCCAGCTAGACGAGACATCTAGACACTGCCTCAAGTAATTTACAATGTGTACAACATGAAACTCAAAGTTATGAAATCCAGCACCCCCTCTGGCACTTCGACATTACATAAAAAACAACAATACTTTTGATTTTGGCAACTTAGCCTCACCAAAGATGGTCTGAAAAGAATAAGTTGGCAAAGAATGAGTTATGAACATGAAACATGGCATTTTGAAGTTTCAACATTAGCATTTTGGCCTCCATCATGTTGGTTTTACTGAGCCAGAAATGACTATATTTGGTAGAGAGTGTGAAGTTTGAAGTCAGCAGGTGAGAGCTCGGTTATACACAGACAGGGATAGTTGGTGATCCAATGAGTCTGCTTGAAGTCAGCCCGTTGGAAATAAAATTCTCCACAGACAAGTCTTCATGGTCACAAAAAAGTGGATATGGTGGACATTTGTATGGATTCTCCTACTCAACATCAGATGACTAAAGTTAGTTTGCACAGCCATGTGCAGAATCACGAAGAGGGAGAGTCTAATAATGGCCTAAGATCTTAGTCACACCACATCAACCACCGGTCACTGCGGAAAACTGCTTGTGGTTGCTGGATAGGAAATTGATTACTACAGACCCAAGCATGGCCTAGTATACGTCAACTGTAGGTCACTAAAAAAGTGTGTATATCTTGGTGACTGGTTGCCCGAGGTTGCTGGCAGTTGCTAGGTGAAACTTGTATAAAGGATATGCAGGGATGCATATGCTTTGTAATTGGTTTGGTTACAAGCAGCTACCCAAAGTTTGCATGGAAGATCACTGCAAACACTTGCCAACTGCTCCGCTGAGCAGCAGTGAAACTGCAAATGTTGGCAAATTCCATGCAAACTATGGGTGATCTGAGCAATCTGCTAGCAGCTGAAGCAATTGCAAGCATTTTGCTGAAGCGCCCTCTTTGTGGTCGATTTCACCTAATGATGATCAGAAACCTCTAGCAACCACTTGCCAGCTGGTTGGGGAATACATATTTACCTCTGGTAACTCTACATTACCAAGGCAGCGAGGAAACAGACTGATAAAAATCCTAGAAAAGCAATTATTAATCGTCAGAAGGCACTAAATGGATAAACATGGCAGAGAGGAGTTCAGTGATGGTTTGTTGCTTTTCTGTTCTGGAGGTTATCACAAATTGTTTAGAAAATACAGACAGTAGCTACCTAGTAGTAGTGACGTATGGCCTACTTTGATGGATAAAAGAGAGGCAGAGCATGTTCTGTGGCTCAGTGCCAGAGCCGTGTTTACTTGCAGCCTAGAATTAAACAGTACACACACACACACAAAGAGAGAGAGATTAGTGTAAGTATAGATCCATGTTCATTACATGAATACACACCCTGAAATACATCAGTCCATGCAGCGATACATACCTGCTAGCTGTCGTGCTTTTGATTACACACTCATAAAAACACACTGATGAGAAATGAGGGCCTGAATTACAACCAGCCATCTATTCACACCTCCCTGACAAGAAGGGGGGGTAGAACTCACATATCTCTCCAAACATCCGCTGCTAAAAATAGGTCCATTTGTCAGCGTTTTATATATAGTGGGAAAATACAGTGAGGTGATTTTAACGCAGTCATATCAACCCGCTAAATCTAAAGCTAAATCTACAAGGTTATCATCATATAATTCTAAAAATCAATGTCAGATTTGCAGAAGTACATAAAATTATAAATGAACTAATGTTTATTGAACATAAAATACATGCTTTGGTCATTTTGGTGTCATCTTAGGTTGTTAGCTTTTAACTGTTGCAAATCTGCAACGCCTACCTTGAGAGGGTTAAGCTGCCCTGTGGGCCAAAAATGCCACTATGAAGCGACTGTGGTGGACATGAGGATCATCCTAAGTGATCTGTCCAAGACCTTCATCCTGTCACAGCCTCTGCCTTATAAAGACACATACTCACACCTTTCTTTCTTTCTTTCTTTCTTTCTTTTGCCGGCATGTATTCTTTTACAATCCATAGGGACCAACTGATCGGTTTACACACGTTGTTTAGTTGTAACCCTAAACTATACAGATGAAGCCCTTTCTGTGTCTGTGTGTGTGTTCATTTTACACACAGTAGAGCTGTGTGACAAGTTTCGCTGCCCCTTTGCGGCACATTTGGTGTACATCTCAGATTTCTAACATATATGAGCTGTAATTGCTGTGCTATTGTGATGTACAGACAACACACACACATGCACATGCTCTCATACTTAGTCCCTCCCCTGCTCGGTTTTGCTCCGAGGTGAAAAGCAAAAGATCCCACCGGTGAAACCAGACCTTGTTCAGGAGTACTTTTGCCTGTCCCCCACCTTCAGTGGGGGTTCCACCTTTCTCTGTAGATTATTTTCACCCCACCGGTCTCACCTGCCCGCCATTAGAGTCGGGTTTATCACCAGCTGCTTGCATGTTTGCCTGCTGGAGGCCATTACAACATTAACGCTCTCTCCTCCATTGTTTATCGTCATTATCTACCCCTCTCCATTCGCTTCGCCTCCTCCAGGCATGGAGTGTTTAGTGTACTTCAAAGTGGGTGATTATCAGTTTTTTTCAAGGTGGGGGATTCTTTTGCAGAGTCAGTGAGAACGTGTACAGATGCATGTTTGGGTATGTTAGATTTAAAAGTTGTTTGTTTAACGTAGACCAGGTAGTTTAAAAAAATGTTGCAAAAATCTACATTAAACAGTGCAGCTTTGGGAACAGTTCCCAGTCTCAAGCCCTAAAAGTGGCACCCCCCACCACCCAGAAAAAAAAGGAGCGTTACGATTAAAGACATCGCCTTTTAAGATTACATCAAAGTAGCTCAGGAATTTTGGGTGTGTATAACACAGTGAGCCAGTTTTGTGGGACCGATGAGGCAGGTAGACAAAGCAGTCTACCTGCCTCCATGTGGGATGAATGCTTGTGTATGCTAAGCTAATGTTTACTGCAATGATGTGAGGATCGATTTAACCGCATTTGTCTGTGACACACTCCGCTGCAGTCCTTCATGCTCATCAGCCTTTGTTAACATTACGGTATCCTCTGATATTTTAATCTGGATATGTGTAGTAAACATCATGTTTTATTGACACTCTTTAGAGTCTAATATGAGACCACAGCTTCCAGTCTGTAACTATTTGGTTTGACAAACTGTGTAAGCATGTTCTGGTGAACTCTCTTGTATAAAACACTTGAAAAGAGGAGGTGATCTGTCAGTGAAAGATCCCCTTCAGCTGAGCAAACACGAGGGGAAGAGCAGCAGGATGTAACCAAAGCCAAATGCAGAACAGAAATCTAGTTCACAAGTCCAGCTGCTTACAAATACACCACCTTTTGTTCTAATAGTTTAACATATTTATTGAAACTGTAAACTAGCCATACTCAACCGCTACTTCAGCATAATGAGGAGAAATAGTTAATTTAAAAAATAAATTTCTTTTCAAGGAGACAGAACACAAAAGTGTCAAAAACTGCAGTTCCACAAGCGGCCACTTGAGGCTGTCTCCAAAAATCAGAATGGTGTGTTAAAACATATATTTTTTAGAACTGTTATAAAGCACGTTTGGACATTGATTTGAATACTTTCCCGCTTTCAAGGCAGGTATAGATCGGGTGATTGGATATAGGGATGTGGTTAGTTTGACTGGAAAGTGTAAATAACGTACCCTGAGCTTGAAGCTCAGTGGCTGGATGGATGGATGGATGGATGGATGGATGGATGGATGGATGGATGGATGGATGGATGGACGGATGGATGGATGGATGGATCAATGGATCAATGGATGGATGGAACAATGGATGGATGGATCAATCAATGGATGGCTGGATGGATCAATAGATGGATGGAACAATGGATCAATGGATGGATGGATCAATCAATGGATGGATGGATGGATCAATAGATGGATGGATCAATGGATGGATGGATGGACTAATGGATGGAACAATGGATCAATGGATGGATGGAACAATGGATGGATCAATCAATCAATGGATGGATGGATCAATAAATGGATGGAACAATGGATCAATGGATGGATGGATCGATGGATGGATGATGGATCAATGGATGGATGGATGGACCAATGGATGGATGGATGGATGGATGGATCAATGGATGGATGGAACAATGGATGGATGGATCAATAAATAGATGGATCAATGGATAGATGGACCAATGGATGGATAGATGGATGGATCAATGGATTCTAGAGTCATCTTGCTAAGCTAATTTGCTAACCTTCATTGATAACACTCTATCGTCTCTTGATAAAATGTGCACACTTCGAGCTCCAAGCAAACTAAGACATTAAAGGCAAAAAAATGATAACATTGAGTCCAAAACCAGTGGGAGACCATGTCCATCTTTAATGTAGAATCCAGACTTGCATGGTCTTCCTTTAGGCTGGACTAGGCAGCTAAGCAGGATTTCCAGATGCTGTAGAGCCTGCATTAAGTCTCATCACCTACCTGTTAATCATCACACTAAAAGCACAAGTTCAGGTGTTCAGGAACTAAATCAGAGCTCCTTTGTTTTCACTATGATCTTATCTGCCTTGGCCAGTCACGTCTCACAAATCAAAACACGACAATTCACCAAAATCTGAGTAAAACCCTCTTCGCCTACTTCATCGATCACAACGTGTCCAGCATCCCTCTTTGTCTGCACTATTGTTCGGACACCATCTCGCAGATTGAGTCTCTTCTTGTGACATCCCACTGAAGCTGGCGAGAAGCAGCCCATTTCTGCTTGTTTGTGTTGGCTTTGCATGCGGCCTGCCAATTGTCGCTGAGGCGAGAGTTCAAGTAGTTCAAAGTGTGTCTGCAAGAATGCAGATGTAAATCAGACTCACTATCAGTATTTCTACATGACTGCTCATAAAAAATGATGACTAATCATTTCCTTGAGCCAAGATGGAAAAAACTTTGCAGGCTCGGGGAATCCCAAATTGACTTTTGTGATCGACAGCAGCGGTGACCTCATGTCTCCGTGCTTGAGTTATTTCTGCTTTTTTCCTTTTTTGTTTCTAAATGTATTTAAAAAGTAAATTCACACCTGTGATCGCTTTGAAAGATTTGCTTCTAGTACTAAACAGGCCTCTTAAATGATTGTTGACCCTGGATGCACTTTAAAAGAGGCAAAGCAGCGCTACGGGAGGAAACTAGAGTCACAACTCCAACAGAGTGACTCTAGGAGCCTGTGGCGGGGACTAAGGACAATAACGGATTACAAAGCACCAACAACCGGTATGACGAACACGGACGTGACTCTGGCAGACGAGCTGAACACCTTCTATGTTCGCTTCGAGGCTGTAGCTAAGGACTCCAACGATGATAGTGCTAGCGGCACTAACGGCTGCAGACAGGAAGATACTGCCAACACCGGAAACTTGCTCATCATCAAGAGAGTGAACACCAGGATAAGCAGCAGGACCAGGCGGCGTCTCAGGTCGTATCCTCAGAGACTGCGCATACCAGCTAGCTCCTGTGTTCACTGAGATATTCAACATCTCTTTATCTGCTACCATCTGCTCTGAGCTCCCTGACCTGCACTCAATCTACAGCAGGCGGTGCTGGACCAAGGCCAGGAAGATCGTGAAGGACCTCAGCCATCCCAACAACAGACTGTTCTCTCTGTTGAGGTGTCAGGAAAGTGATTCGCTCCCTGAAGACCAACACAGAGAGACTGAGGAGGAGCTTCTCCCGCAGGCGATACGGTCTCTCAATCACACCACCACACAGTACTGACCCACACATATGGTTCTTACACACACACTGGACATTCTGGACTTTGTTTACACTAATTCGATTAGATGCGTGGTCATCTAATCGAATCACTTCATCAATAAATCACTTTAAGCATATTCGCACTGCACAAGACACTTACAAATGTGGATTGCACAACACTGGACAGTATATTTCTTCATTTCCATTTAATACGTGTACAGCTGCTGTTATTGTATATATATATTTATATTTCTTCATATATTCTTATATATTTCTATACTGTGTATTGTGTATTTTGTTGTACAGTTATTTTATTTCCAACTTTAATATATATATTTTATCTTATTCTTTCCCAGTTAAATTTACCCTTCTTTCTAATTTGTGTTGTACAGTTATTTCATGTTTAACTTTAATTTTTATATTTTATTTTATTCCTTCCTAGTTAAATTTACCCTTTTTAATTTTCATATTTATTTCCTATCTTATTCATAGCCTTTTTTTTTCTTTAGGTCACGAGCAGTTGTCTAAGCATTTCACTGCATATCGTACTGTGTATGACTGTGTATGTGACAAATAAAATTTGAATTTGAATTTGAATTTGAAAAGTGACTCTATACTTAGTTGGGTTGGGTCTATTTTTATGCGCAGTCTTGCTATCAGAGTGGATTTAAGGATGGGCCGTGGAGCAGGAGAGAGAGAAAGCAGACCTGGACCGGAAGCTCATATTCTGACGATGTAGACAGTGTCTTGGACATGGGGTCTGAAATACCAGTGGGGAAGGGGGCGGTCAGGATGGGTGTCTAAACTTGAAGCATAAATAGCAGGAGGGAGGAGATCATGTGACCTCAAAATCCCCCTCCTCTGAGGTCACACTGGTGTCGGTGTCAGCACAGCAGTATTTCTATCCATGTGGGAAATGCAGTAATTGGATTTGGTGTTTGTGCTCCATGTTGTGAGAACGGGCTCTTAGTTTTTGGAGATAAAGGGCTAAACTCTACTAATGTGTGACACCTACTAAATGATCTTACAAGATTGTGGCAGATTATATTCCCTGCTGTCACACTGTGACCGGCTACACCCCTGATTTTGTGATGGTCTGATAAGAGAAAAATACTTAATAACCCAGCACAGCGCCCGAGGATCCACAGCCCACATCCCAGTGAGCGGTGTTGGAGGGACACATTGTTTAGCTCCTGTCTGCGTGTCCATTCTCGCCCCAGTTAATTTTGTTCTTAAAAAAACATCCTGCTTTAATTGTGCTTATAGAGGGAGGGGAAAAAAGACAAAAGAAAACAGCAGGGCAGCACGTGAGACAGAGAGCCAGCAAGGCCATACAGGTAGAGTGCTAATCCTGTCTAATAGCAACGCTTCTACTTATCATGGCAGTAACAGAGCGAGAGGGATACATGCGTGTGTGTGTGTGTGTGTGTGTGTGTGTGTGTGTGTGTGTGTGTGTGTGTGTGTGTGTGTGTGTGTGTGTGTGTGTGTGCAGCCAGTGGTGAAAACGTTAATCGAGTACTGCGCAGTGTTGTTTACTTTACTGCTGGTGTGCACTTCACAATAAAAAGCTTTACACAAGTCTAAATGCCTCTCCTAGATTAAACTATCCAGCAGTTATAGCATTATATGCTAATGCAAAATTATATGCTCCGATAAGATATATAATACTTAAGCCCCGTTTGCACAGGGCTGGTATTACTACAGCAGCTCGAGTGAACCTGACACATCCCCATCTTGTAAATTCAACAATCACTGAATCAACATCTCAGTGATTTTGCTCACTTTTCCCCCTTCTTAAAATTTTCTTGTGTTTTTCTTTTTCTTTTACTGTGCACAAGAGTCACCAAGGCTATATCAGCATTTATAAATGAAAGCCTGAAAGCATTTTGGGACACAGTGTAGGAAAACAATTACCTACATTTTTTTGTTTGTTTGTTTGTTTTTTTCAAATAAACAATATATTGCACAAAAAGGGAAAAGGTCTGCTTGCTGTTTACTTGGAGCCAAATAGCATGCATATCTTTGCCATTCCTATTCCTACCCTGTATCTATCCATCCACCCGTTCATCTATCCATCCATCCAGCCAGCCATGTCTCTTATCTGGGTCCAGGTTACCAGGCAGCACTATAAGCAAAGTCCTGTATTTCAACCAAGGGGAAACACCGAGGCATTCCCAAGGTGGTTGAGAGACATAATCTTTCCATCATGTCCTGGATCTACCCTGGGGCACCCTCATTTAGTTAATTTATGCTACAGTACTGCAGGCATCTGCCTACAGAGAGCCTACGGAGAGGTGGCTTAACCCACTGCAAATGTGCTCCCTTGCAGTCCTGCAAACTTTCAAGTGGACGATGCTCGATGCAGATGACCATTGCATTGTTTAAGTGCTGAATAGTTTACGAGTTGACAAGAACAGGGAAGGGAGTGACAGTTGTCACCACTGGCCGGCTGGTTGACTGACCAACAACAGCACGAGCAAGAATGCCCCACACACCGATTACTCCACACTTCTTTTGGATGCTGTCCCCATCTGACAACAGAAGCTGTCTGTAGGCAGACTGGCAGCTTGATGCTGCCCACAAACTGCCTGTCCTCCATCCCAGAGGAGTCCTAGTCAGATACCTCAACTGGCTCTGATCACCTGCCGAATGATGTAGCTGTACTGTCTGGCGCATTTTCAGATACATAAATAACAATAAAATAAATGTCAAATTGCATGCACTGTATTTGAGCTGTCAGTGAGACAGATGTTTTGTTTTGTTTTTTTTGCTTCATGCTGGTATCTGAGGTGCTTCAGTTTATACCTGACGCTCGTCTTCATGATGCAGATGTCAGGAGTGAATGCTCACCTGCGTGTAGGGTTTCATATTTGGAAGGTTTCCAAACTCAATGCAACATGATTGATGATGTGGACATCGTGGAGATTTAAATGTCAAATGTTTCCGTGACAGTGGAAGAGTTGTCTCCACCCTACCCCACCACTCCTCCTCCTCCTCCACAGTTCTATGAAAATATTTTCTCCCTGCAAGCTTCATATTTTTATGGCTCAGTTGCTCACGTTAAATGTTGCTGCCTGTTTTTTCTCTATTATGTCATTAAGGTGACTGTGGTAGGCAGGGTATTTTCAGGACATTTGTCAGATAAAATATCCCACCCAGTTTCTCGCTGACTTGATTTTTTTGGAGGACTTTCTGTCGGTCATCCTCAAGGAAATGGAGAGACGTGGCAGTTTGTAGGAGCTTAGTTTACTTTTGACTGAATCAAGCAAACCACAGCTGCATTCAGAGGTTAACATTAAATTGTTTCACAACATTAACACAGTCCTAACAGGATTACTGATTGAGAAATGAAAAGGGGGGAGTATCCCCATTATGATGATTATGTTGTTTAGATGAAATCAGTAAAGGAAAAGCTCCTCATTATACTAAAAGTCAACTGTTTGTTAAAGAACCATATCTGTGGGATTTCTGTAGGTTTTAACCCTTTAGCACCAAACTGCATGTGCTCTGCTTTTTTCTTTGTTGTTTTCTGTTAATTTTATGGTAGCAAAGACCAGCAAATTAAAAAAATGGTGCAAAAAGCACACAAAACATAAAAGTTGTTGGAAAACTAAAGCTGACAAAACACAATGGCAGTGATTTGGGGGAGACAATAATGTGTAGAGCTGAAAAATCTACAATCTGCAGAAGCTGCATGTGAAGAATCTATCAACATATTTTTGAGTTAAAATGTTAAAAATGGCACAGAAAAAAATCTAATAGATAATTTAGGTAAATATATGGATTCATAAATGCATCATTAGCATAACTTTTTCATTCTCCTATAATTTCACATATTAGATGAAAATGAATAATTACACATTTGCTTTCGTGGTTTGGAAAAATCTGGCACTTTTAAAACATCCTGAATGGGTGAGCGTGCTGTCAGAGTAAAACGTCTTCTCCCTCGTTTGGAGGTTAAGCGGTTTACTTTATTTGCAGCAGATGTCCGGTTTCGATCTGTCATAGGGTCACAAATTTCCGCTGGTTGTTATCGGTGACCTGTCTCGAACTGGGTGGCCCAGTGGAGGGGAACACACACATACAGTAATACACGTGAGCTTGTGGACAAGTACACAAAGCTCTAAACATGTTTAACCACACAAATACATCCATAGATCTGAGATCACCCCACATGCACATGCAGAGCACATACGCACGGTTACATGCGTGTTTGCCTTCTGTACATATATCCTCGTGCTCGAGTGCTTATATACAGTCTGTCACGCTTAGACATGACACGAACGCACACACCATGACACATGCAGCGTGGAAATAAACAGTTGCAAACAGGGAACGCTGGAGGCCCAAACACAGCTGGCCGGTCTCCTGTGGTGCATGTCAGGGTCACAGATGGCGATGGAAAGAGGCAAAGGGAGGATGAGATGATGAAGGGAGAGGTGGAGTAAAACCTGAGAGATGTGCTGATAAAGAGAGAAAAGAAAAAGTTTATCCTCCTCCATCTGCCTTTTCTTTTCTTTCTTTTTTTTTTTTTTTACCACTTTGCCTTTCTTTGTTTTTGGAGCAGCTTCTGATTCTTCTTGTTTTTCCAGTAAAATCATTCCTCAGCTTTCCACGCCGCTCAGCATTTTAACTTCTTTAAGCTGTACACAGGCTGTATATAAAAGATGGGCATAGATGGGCTTTAACATCAGCAAGAGGTTCATTATAGGGTCTGGATTTTAACATTTTGGCATAATCATCTTTGGCAGAGGTGATTTATTTCTATATTTCTAAAAAAATATTAAGTATGACGTTATCAGCTAATGCTAGCTAGCTTGGTTAGCACATTGCATGCATAAACTGGATGGTTGCAACATAAAGAAAGAGATCACTGCCAATTAAAATTGTATTCATGTAAAGTGTTGTAAAGGCTTTTTTCACACTAGATATAATAAAAACTGCACAGGTCACCTTGACTTGTAATTTCAACATCACACATGTTTGGTTGGTCTTTGGTTAAACAGCAATCAAAAATTGTTCAGCTTGTTAAGTTTGAAGAAGGTCACTGGGCTCCATGCTGCTTTCTTCTGTTTAATAGCATTGTTTTCTGGTGATTTCACAGTGGTACATATAACCACAAGGGGTCCTTTGGTGTTGGTGCCTTGGCGCACAGGCTGTGGAAATTCTGAACATTAAGAAATGATGTTGCTCATGCCTTCCAGCATGCCTGGAAACGCCTTGGTGTTCCTCTGGCTGAGATGGAGTAGATGGATGGTCAGGTCTAGGCTTGCTGCTGTTGGCCCCATAGCCACATAGCAGACAGGTCTGGTCGGATCTGGTGTCAAGCTGGCACTGCTGCCTGACTTCTGGCATGGTAAGTGGTATGTCATCCAGATACGGGCCACGCCTGGCATATATGGCACTGTTTATGTGATGGCATGCCACATCTGGCCTGGTTTGGTTTGGTTTATGTGGGCCAGGCTCATAGAAAACAGGTCTTGCCCAGATCTGGCATCAAGCTGGCACTTCTGACTGACTGGTGTCATGGCAGGGTGTATGTCAACCAGATGTGGGTCAGGTCTGGCAATGATGGTACTATTTATGTTCCTATTTTCCTATTTTAGTTAGAAGACCCAAATGCCATGTTGCAATACTATCAATCAATCAATCAAAACTGAATTCGTCACATGCAGGTTGCCCTGCAGTGAAATGGGACCCCCCCCCCCAACCTTACACATATAGCACAAACATTACATGGGGATACAGGTCGGAGATTGGTAGAATCAGAGAAAAAAACATTGAAATGTACACTACAATGGGGAAAGTACAAGAGGAAAAAAAGTGACCCCTACTCATGCTGTGCTTCCATGGTAGGACAGCATGAGAACAGGAAACAAAAAAACTCCTCTGCACAAAAAAGCACATAAATGTCTACAGCACAACATTGTGAAGACATGACAAGCCACAGGGGTGGGTGGGGGGTGAGGAGTAATCCGAAGCGAACACAGCAGCCGCCCTGCACAGCGCTACCATTCCAGCGCGGCACAGAGACCCGCCGTGTTCCCTCACAGGAAACAAGCATTGAAGGCGTTGGAAAGGGAGGGGGGATGAGTGAGTGCCTATCAGTGTAAGTGTATGTGTGTGCGTGTCCATAGTTCAGCTGAGACAGTGTCCTTCGGCCTATCAGGCTAAGTAAACAGTCCTCCAGCCAATCCAGGTGTCCTTGCATGGGATGGGAAGAATAGCCGTAACACAGTCGTTATCAGGGAGTGATTGTTCGGCTCCAGCCTTGGGCCTGCAGCTGGCGCCGTGATGGGGATCCGCAATGTTTATGTTGATTTTGTTAATTTCCATGCGAGCAGCCCAGGAGAATTTTCAGGCTCCTCTTTAACACTCCGACACTGGTCCCTCGATCTCCCGTTGGAGAGTCGCGAGCCTCCCCATGATGGTATCAAACTTCTGTTCCATGGTGTTATCATTCTTTTGATTCTGAGACCTCACAACTGCAGTGATCCGTTCCGCGATGTTTTCCAACTGTCGCTCAAGGGTCTCATTTTGAGCAGGCCTCTCTCTGATGTTTCCCCCCATACGCTCAATGGTGTTGTTTTGAGCCTTCACAGCAGCTGCAAGCGTCTCCAAGGTGTTGACCATATTACGTTTGTTGTGAGAGATTGCGCCTCGTTTCGATTCCAGCGGGCAGCCTTGGGGGGGTTTGAACAGCCGGTTCCGCTCTCTTATTTCTCCGATAAACCAGGGCTAAGCCAACTCCGATCAGCATGAACCCTGTTATCACGGTTCTGAATAGATAGATATCTTCAGCGTCCTCGATCGACAGTCCCGCCAGGCACATGATCCTCCAGTTCTGCCATCCGTCCATCATGTATCCGGCAGGGAAAGTCCCTCCAGGGCACTCAGGCTCTCCCGAGCCCAGATTTCTCGTTGAGAAAAGGTTGCCAATAGCATTCAGAGACCAGTTCAGTTGATCAAATCCATAATTCTCTTTTAGGTTTTAGAGAACGACAGTGGGAGGCTATTCCAGGGAAAGTAATGCACACAAGACAAGACAAGGACATAGAGGCTAAGCAGGGAAGATAAGGGTGAGGAGGAGAGGAGAAAAGTGCGACCGCCTTCGCTGAGAGCTGAAGAAGAACTATACTGCTATGGTAGCCAACGTTTCAAATGCAGGTTTGAAAGGTTTGTGAGTGTACGCTTTATCCAAAACCTAGAGAGGGTTTATGCATGTTTACCACTGTGTGGCTGTAGATCAGGTCACCTACTGATCGGAAGGTTAGTGGTTCGATCCCTGGCTCCTCCAGTCTGCATGTCAAGAGTGTTAATGTCTATAAATGTAGTTAGGAAGCACTCAGTTTAGAGAAAGTGTGTGATTGGGTGAATGTGGCATGCTGTATAGAGCACTTTGAGTAATCCGGGAGAGTAGAAAAGTACTGTAAAAGAATCAGTCCATTCACTGTCTGAACAGAGTTACTTTTGCACTATTATGTTCTGGCACATGTTGTTATTGCATGGCTTGATTAAGGTACACATTAGGCTGACATCTGGGGCCAAAGCTGAAACTGTTCTGGGCCAGCACAGGGCCAGCAGTGTGTCTGCAACTGGCCCGTGGCTGCACACAACTTACACATTGCACACATACTGCAAAGAATGACGGCCCTTTGGTGGCGCAGATCAGGTAATCCACACATGGGCCAGCACAGGAATACCAGTGTGTCTGCAACTGGCCTTGTGCTGGCCCATGTGTGGGCCACCTTTGGCAAACCACATCTGCCCCACCAAAGGGTCGTCATTCTTTGTGGTATGTGGGCCATGTGTAAGCACATTGTGTGAGCCAGATCCAGGCCATACCAATTTTGCTATGTGGGTATAAGTTGTAGAAAATGGATGGATGGATGTTTTATTATGGCACCAAAAACCACTTGATTAGCATTTGAAAAAACAAAACAGTGGTTTGGTTTGAAATATGGCTTACAAAATTGACCAAATATATTAAAAAAAGGAACTAACCAAATATGCTTTAAAGTGACAACACGGGGGCCTCTACAAGCCACAAGTCACTAGGTCCATCATTGCACAGAGACCAGTATACACCTTGTGCCTCTGACATACCTGTGAAACTGCCACTTCCCATGGTTCAAATGGTTAAACACTTTCACTTTTATAGTGTTTTAGAAGGTTATCATTTTACTTTTTTTTTTGCTCATATGCAGACTATTACCTTAATATGAACTGTTTAAGTGCTCACGCATTCCAGTTGACAATCAAACCACCCCATCATGTTAGAAGGAAGGAATTATATAACATACAAAGCAAACAAAGGTCTATCTCCCCCTTTTTTTAAAAGACAAAAAAAACAAAACTGCTACCTTGTTTTATCATGCATTGTTGTCTTACTTCTATAGCTTTAGAAGAGGCAATGTATATGATCTTAAGGGTAACCCTAGACTCAACTTTCTTCTGGATAACATCAGCAGATTCTATAGGAATGAAAAGGCAAGTCCAGACATCAGCCCCTACCCACGAGATGTGCCTCTCAGGTCTATGAAGAGCATGAAAGTAAAGACCCCTGTCAGACATACACATACATTAAACGTGTTTGGAAAGTATACTGTGGGTAAACACTCAAGATTATTAAGTGAATATAAGTCAGAGTAGAAGTAAACACACAGTGTTGGATCCACGCAGATGATCATGAATAAACATGTTTAACAGTCTTTTGCGAGTAAACATTTGCAAATTGAAAGTTTCAGGCTTTTGTCTGGAGTGAGCTTGTTGTGTATCGTGGCAGATGTTGGATCTGACACTCGACCGTTGGAGGGGTTCTAGACCTGACACTTGACCACTAGTAAGCCTACTTTCAAGGATGCACTTCTGCTGCACCTGGGTCAGAAAAATGAAGGCAGCCATGTATTTAATTGGGCGCATAGCATGCCAAACAACTTAAACTTTGTTTAATATACAGTGAGCACATGTTGCACATTTACTTGATGCTGAAAAGAATTTAGAGAGCTCATATACTGTATACGATTACAATGAAACCTAGGGATGGGTATTGATAAGATTTTCACGATTCCGATTCCATTTTCGATTCTGTTTAACGATTCGATTCTTTATCGATTCTTTTTAAAAAAAGAGAACACTAAGGTCGATTAGCTTAGAACTTTGTTTTATATCTTCTCTTTGAACAAGATAGAAATTTAGGAGTAACATGGCCTTACAAACCAAACAGTGAGATCTTAAGAGATCCACAGCCTATGGCTCTTCAATGGGGTGTCACAGGGTCCCCAGGGAAAAACATTGTAAATGTAAAATAATAAAATAAATATTCTTCTGTAGCAATAACAAAGTTTAACATAAATTATTCTGTAGCAATTACACAAGGATATCCAGTAATGTCCCTGCCTACAATTAAACACATTCACTTACTGAAAATCGGGGGCATCTGCTGTGGCAAATGGGTGCAAGCCTTTGACCACAAACTTAGTCACTGCTCGGTGACATTCGTCTATCCTGGCCTGAAAGGAGACGCTACCGGTAGACTGCAGCGAGAACTGCCAGCATCTGATCCAGACTCTGTCTCTCTCATCATGGTCACCTAAATGCACAGTAATAGCAGGTTTTGTAATAAGGCAGATCGCGCTAACATAATATGCACTGTTAGTTGATTATTTACCTGCCGCATTAACGGGAGAGGACGTGCAAACGTTACCGCTGCTGCTGGGTTGAGATTCACGAATCCGGAGCGGAATTAAAAACACGACATTCATTTAAGGTCATCGCGTGTTTTGTGAGCAAATGCTTTTGCACATTCGTAGTGTTTCCTCCCTTAAATGAAATATCTACTTTGCAAGTATTGCAAGTTGCCCTGTTGTCATCCGTTCTCGTAAAGTAAAACCAAACTTTTGAGCGTTTGAGCCGCTTAGGCGCCGTGTTTTCTGCCAGGTAAATGATGCTCCGCAACGTGGTGACGTCATTCGGGGCGACTGGAATCGATAAGGGAATGTTTGCAAAAATGGCAAACAATTCCAAGGACTTGAAACAGTGGGAACCGGTTCTCAACAAGAACCGGTTTTCGATACCCATCCCTAATGAAACCTGATTACTGGGAGTACATGTTTTCCACTAATGGACGATTCAAGCAAGTCCAACACAAAGTCACAGACTATGTAATGTCCAAATCTCCCCTGGGATTAACAGTAGCACAAAAACCGCCCTCTGGGAGATTCAGGGACTGAGTTTTCATAGCCCTGCAGCTCCTGTAGGAGGACTGTGTAGGTGGGCCAGTAGTTTTTAAACACACCAGCTTCTCATGTTATGTTTCCCTTCTTTCTGTTTTACTTGCCTAGCTGCCTTTGTATCAGTGTCCTTGTTACCAATTTGTTTCCCCTACAGTTGGATGTAGTCTAGGTTTACCTTCCTGGACTGTCCCGGAGATTTTTGAGTTAAGAAGTTGTTCTTACCAGGAACTGCAACATATGGAGGACTAGTTGTTAGACCAGTCTTAGCTGGACTGCATAGCTGAACAAAGACTAAAACCTGCAGACCAAGATGCTGAAGTTAGAGTTCATTCTCTACAGACTCACTGTGAAACATGCTCTCATTTGTCGAAAAGTCTAAGTCTGTGAGAAATGTTTGAGTTACTTGAGAGTTAATTTTAACCCTGTAACACAAGAAAGCTTGCTTCTGTCTTCACTCCAGCAATGAAGTATTTTTTGCTTTTATGTTGTCCAGCAGCAGAAAGTGCTCAGCACGCCTTAAACACACGAGAGAACACAAGAGATGATCAAGTAGCATTCACATTGTGAAGCTCATTGTCCTGATATCTTCACCTTTTCTATGAGATAATCTTAGCTGTCTGTAGCTCTGTAAGTGTGTGTGTGCTGAGTTTCATAGAGAGGAAAATTTGACTGTTCTGTCATGTTTAAAGGTCTCCTTTGACATTTATGTTTGAGCTTTAGGGTGTTGGGATTAGCAGTACAGTGTAATACCTGTGTCTGCTTGTCCAAATGTACTCACGTGTTCCTGTTAACAGTAGTTCTTTGCCGCGTGCACGTGACTATGTTTTGTCTCTCCGCGTTCACCGTTACATCACTCGGCTTCTACTCTTGAGTTTTTTCCCCCGCTGATCTGCAGCTTAGCATCTGTTTGCACATATCATCCCTCATCTTTAAAGTCTGGGTGTGGACAGAGGGAAGTGAACAAGCACCAGTGCCCAAGCACATCTCCGCCCTGCTCAGGTGGAACCTGGATTAGAGCCCAGAAGTGAGGATCCCGGGGACAAAGAGAATCTGAATCAGTGCTCTCTCATTCGACAATACACCAGGAAGAATTTGTGGTTTAACAAAAGAAGGATAACAGACCCAAATCAAAAGTTGAAATCTGAGAACTGAGATGCACAGACTATTAATCAGCATCAAATCTGAAGTCTCTCCTTTGCTTTTCTTTCTTTTGCTATTATTTTCTAATTCCATAGATTTCCCATCATCCTTGCCTCTTTTCCTTTAAAAAAATATTTTAAAGATTTCATTGTGATTAGGAAAAATGCTCCAAATCACTTGCTGTGCTTCTATTTTTAGCTTCTTGTCTCTTTAGCCTCTTTGCCAAAGGTTCAATCTGAGCACCCTCCCTATTTTTTTTTTTTTGGTCTCCCCCCATTCCTACTTTCTCTTTCTCCCTTTTTTCTCCCTCTCTTGTTTCCCTCTCTGTTGCCCTCCTTCTGTCATTGTGATTAGACCAATAGAGGAGATCAGAGGGAATAAAAGCATGACCAGCACCAATGACCTTTCCCCTCCTTCTCTCTTTCTCTCTCCCTACTCTGTGCCAAGCTCACTTTCTCATTGTTGTAAAATTTCCTCTACTTTTTTTTCTCTACAATCACACAATGCAGCAGCAGCAGTTGTAGTACTTGTAGCAGGTGAAGTTGCCAATAGTATTCTTTGGTCTGTCCTTCTCTATTAATATTCTTTGCTAAAAATATTTATAAACTTTGTCTTCTAGAAAAAAATGCCTAATTCCAGGAATCTCTCTAGTTTTATACTCAAAGAAATTTTAAAGC
The DNA here is from genome assembly GCF_964374335.1 of Astatotilapia calliptera. Taxonomy (NCBI): domain Eukaryota; kingdom Metazoa; phylum Chordata; class Actinopteri; order Cichliformes; family Cichlidae; genus Astatotilapia; species Astatotilapia calliptera. Next base: position 52,744,391 of record NC_137424.1, read on the forward strand.
CATTTGGATTGGAACTTTTGAGCGAACCTCAACCTTGATTATTGCTCTCACAGTCTGGGGTCATATGATCTAATACAGAAAACACATAAGCTCCACCCTGCAAACTTTCAAACCTCATCACAACATATCCTCATCCACATCTGTCCTCTTCATCTTCGTCAGATGTCAACTGACGTCTTTCTATCCGTCTCTCCTCTTCATGAGCAGTCAGTGAAATGTCAGCCAAGACCCTCGAGTTTGACCCTGGAGAGAGGTTCAAACAGCTGTTTCATATAGAGCATTTTTTCTTGGGTTCACACAGAAACAATCAAGACTGCAACACTTTATTTGAGCAGGTGACAAAATTTCAGGCATCATCAATAAATTCAGAGATCCATACGAGCACTCGCAGATTTCGTCTATCTCATCATCGGATCCATAAGCACGGATGGATGTGTTTGGGTTTTTTGAAGTTTACAGAGCCTCGTGTAGTTTAAGACTCATGGGTCAGCTTATAAAGGTTCTCTCTCTCTCTCGCTGTCTCTCTCTGGGTGGCCTATAAACTCCAAAAGAGCCGTGTGATGTTCCATAGATATCTCAGGAATGGAACCCAAAAGGTTAATCTGCAGTTCACTTGGAGTTTATAAGCTGCAAAATAGACATGTTCAGGTCTGTGATGACCGGGGAGTCTCTATCATCTGATGCATTGTTGTTCAGTGCCAACAAACTGACATGTAGTGAAGATTTTTTTAGTTTTTGGCCCTCTGAATAAAAAATAAACTTGCCTCTGAGGTCCACATCATTACAACTGAAAACCCTAACCCTTTATTTTGAAGAAAGGCAAACTGGACTTTTTTGGGAAAACTGAACAGTTTTTCATGAGCAAAAGTTATCTGTGTTCCTTGACAAGGCAATCTAGAAATAGAAAGTGACATATTCTTATTGGATGGGATTAGAGTAAGAGTTAAGGTTGGGGTCTTGACTGATGATGACCCAAAAAGTCAGACAGTTAAGGTCAAGAATAAAACTTTATGAGCTTTTCTGCAAATTTCTGCAGATACTACAACATATAAACCAAATTCATTTTTTACCATTAATATGTAACAGATATAATAAAATCAAAGTGTATGACTGAAGAGTTGAAGTTACACCTTTCTAGAAGGTAAATCTGCATCTGAACGTCTTTTCCTTAAGTATTTATAAGCAGTAAAAGATGTTTATCAGCGTTTCGTATTGCATGATCTTTGTTTCAGTTTTTGTAAGTTCATGTAGGATTCATATTCTTGAGCTTGAAATCCGTTCCAGTAGTGGATGTTCATATTACATATTACAAGTAATCCCTGTGACCTGAAAGGCTTTAGACTGCTCTGAATGATCAGTTTCAGACAGCTTTAAGACATCCTAGGCACACCAGCTACACCATCAGCCAATCAGAGGAAAGTTGTCTCAGGAGACAGGAGCTAAAACAGCTTGTTTCAGAGAGAGAATGGACTGCATCGAGGCACCGAGATAAGATAAAGAGGGATCAGTTTGAACTGTGAATCATGCAAAGCTACTCTAGGGCACTCCAAGAATAAAAATATGTCATTTAGAAATTTACACAAAAGGTCTACTTTAAAGTGAGATTGCTTGTTGAGGCCGCTGCTTGAACATTAAAATGAAACTTTATCTATTATAATTAAAAAAAAATTTCCATAAGGACCGAATCTCATATAGAAATGCAGATCCTGTAAATGCAGATCACCAGAGGAGTGTTTTAGAGCTTCAGTAGCCGAATGTCACGCACACTGAACCTGTGTTGAGTGCAGATAAATGAGAAAACACAAAAGTCATTTGGAAGAAGTCAATGCACACACATCAGACATCATTACTGTATGAACTCTGTGTGAGCATGCTGCTTCTCTTACTGGCTGAGTTATGCTGACATGTGCTTCTCTCTGCTGCTGTTTCAGAACCATGAACAGCACTTTTAGTTGCATGCTAGTTGTATGATAGTTCTTCTACTTAACCTGACCATGTGAGCTCTCAACTGATACCATCACTACCTAATACACATGATAAAAAATAATCATAATAATAATGAAAAATACCCAACAAATGTTATAAAAAATCGGCAAACTCCTCCCATCCTCAATCCCGAGAATCAGCACAACCCTAGCGTGCCGTCACATGGCGCAATAATAGTAATAATAACTGTTGAATCGGAAGTTTCTCTCACTGAAAGTGTTTCAGGCTTATTTGTACGCTGACATTAGATCAGATCTCAGATTGTAACTTGAATGCTGGTTTAATCTCTTAACCCCCAACGCCCCCAGATACGGGGGCAAAAGGCAGGAGATGGGTTAGGCGTCGGGGCTTAAGAGGTTAAAGCTGGTTTGTATTACAGTTGCGGTCACGTTGGGTTACTTTCAGGTTTGAGGTCACAGAGAGTACAGTCTGGCCTTCTTTAATGCTCGGTGGCCATCAGAAAAAGGTTGTGTGAAGCTGTATCACACAGTGTCCTTGTCATGCTTTGAAAAAGCAGTCCACTCTGATTATGATGGGCTGTTAGTTATGGAGTATAATTAGTCATGCAAAACTGATAAATGCAGAGCCGCGCTTCTTTAAAAACATCGACCACACTTTGCATTTCATGTTGTGAGAACCTTTGAATCCTCCCAATTCAGCATAAATTCAGGAAGCTTTATGAGCCAAGCCTTTAACATGCCGATTGGTACGTTTTGTTATTTAAGCGAATAACAAAGTTGGATTACGATTAGATTCATCCATAAAGCTTTCATTTATTCACTAATACAGACTCTGTTATTTGCCAAATATGAAGCCTCGTCTCTGGCTGAGAAAGCAAACCGGTCACAATGACATTATGATGGCGCCCTGCAGGGTGAAGGGTTTCCCCATCACTGGTTCTGCAGTCTTGGTTCAGTTTTGGACTTGTCACAAGTGCAACAGTGCAACTGGATAATAAACACCATACAGAACGTGATGGCACACATTGTGTTTGGAGAATACATAAAAGAAATTCCTGCACTTCATCAATAAGCACCTCTGCCTTCTCTAAATCCACCTTAACAACTTTTGACCTTTTTAAAATTACATCAAATTTGTCAGTGTCTGGCAGCTGCAGCAGCAGCAGATATTGTCGGTGTGACTCATTGCGTTGTTTACTCATTGCGTTGCTGTGTTTGATTGTTGCCATATTTTTATCAAGGTGTTTGAAGTGGTGCTCTTGCAGCGGCGTGTTCAGTGTCATACTTTTATACCCCACAGTTCCACTAAAAGGAGGGAGAGGATGTCTTGCCCACTTTGGATAAACACCTGAAAGTTTGATCTGGAACAGCTATCGCATATCTCATGCATTTCCCAGAATTTCTTTCTAATTTGTCACCTTTTTATTTCTTCAGGGTGGCAAGTTTGATGAACCATGTGACGGCTTGGACTGCAGCAGAGGGTGCAGGTGCTTTCCAGAGAAAGGAAGCAGGGTGAGTCTTTCACAAGTTTTCAACTGTGTACTCTCCTCTGGAGTTTGGGGAAATGCTTTCCATTTCATGTCCTCTTCACTTGTTTAAGTCCAATAACAACACCTGAGAAACTTATCGCTTGGTTTTTAGGGATGTTTGAAAGTCTTCAACTTGGTAGCAAAGTCTGTGTTGAACCCAGTTTCTCAGATAGTTGATGGATCTAAGAAGTTCTTAGTTCAGCTAAACTCTTATTAGTAGATATTTAAAATTTTATTATTAAAAACCTGCAACAAAGTAGTTTTAAAGTTGCTCATGTACATGTACATTTCTCTGTACTTTCCTTCTAGAGAAAGATGTATGTCTTTCTAAAATCGGTGGAATACGAACACATCAAAGTATCACCAGAAATTATAAGATGCCTAAGACAGCTCAGACTGTGTTAAAGAATAAAGGTGGTCACACCAAATATTGTCTTTCAAGCTTGTTAAAATTGTAGAGCCTGTGTTTTTTCCCTTTTCTCTACTGCATTTCTATATGTTTATGCATCCAAAATGAGGGCTGGCTGCAGACTCTGGCACAGTTTTACAAAAAGAAAAAAACAACTTCAAGTTTCACAGTTGTTCACTCGATGTTAGGAACTATTAAACACTCCTTTATTCATCTAGAGTCATCGTCGTTATCTTACTTAATCTTAATTTTGTTATCTGGCAGCTTTACAGTCACACAGAGGAGTTTATTGTACTGATAACTGCACTGATCCTCTTTGAAGTTTCAGTTAATTATGGTTTTTACTCTGAGGAAACAAGTACATTACCTTCATTTAATTAAGGAATAATTACCTCGAGGCTTCAGTTCCAGGCCTTATCTCTCTCCATCGTACAGCTACATACATTAACACCCAGAAACATTATCGCTATTTGACACATATCAAAGCGACGCCTGTATCAGACTGTGTAATGCAAGCTCCGACAGTTCTCATCAATAGCTGTAAATGTGGTTTCTCCAGAAGACGAATCAACGAGTAAACACAAAACAGCATGTGGCTCCGGGCGAGGAACTTATTTTCTCATCACCGCTACCATGAAATTAACAATAACATCCAAACAAAGGCTGGCAGAATATGATGGAATCAGCTCACTGATTAGTGGTGATGACACATACGCACAGTATATATCACCCGTCATCTGTTTGCACTTCAGTATCGAGCAAAAGAGCGGCTGACTCCTCTGATTTATGGCTGGAATTTAAGAGGAAACTTTTAAATGTCAGTGTGATCCTGCTGGTCTCTAATAAATTACTGTACGAGGTTTTAAAACAGCTTCAGCATCATCGGGCCAGACGGGCGAGTGCTGCAAACAAACACAAACTCTCTAAAACAACAGAAGGTGGCGATATTAATGCTTCCAATACAAACTTCTGCTTTATTAGCAAGATTTAAAAATGAGTAAATCACAGTTGCTACAGCAATAAAACATCAGCCATAGTTTTAAATGTTGCTTTTGAGTCAGAATCGACCGAGTGCCGGCGTTAAAAAAAAACAGTACACAAAGAGAGCGAAGTCATAAGATTAATGTAAGAAATGGGAGCCTGTTACATATATATTTCTGAGAGTTCTCATTTTATGAAACAGGGAATATTTAAATGAAGAGCACAAACTGATTTACTCATGTTTGCGACAGTTTTCTGCCAATTGTTTTTTTTTTTTTTTTTTTTTTGTGGTTAACATTGAAATGAACTGCTTAGAAAACAGCAGAACCACGCCTATGAGCGCTGTTTGAGGATTACACACTATTTTACCCTGCTTTTTAAATCTTACACTCTTGTCACTGCTCTTTGAGCTTTACTTTGTTCCAAATCAGTAACTGAAAGTGCACTAGAACGAAGTGAAAGTGTCATTCTTTTAAACTTTTTTTTATTCCTCAGAAAAATCCTATTTATCCTTGGATTTTTCCCTCTCGGGCTACAAACTGGGTTGTTGATGGGTGAGGCCACCGGTATTACCCTTTAAATGAAGCATGAAAAAAACAGTCGATCTATCCATCCAAAAATCCATAAATCCATCCATCCATCCTCTTCTGCAGAGGTCGTCTCCAGGTACTCTTGCTTCCTCCCACAGCCCAAAGACATAGATGTAGTCGTGTTGGGTTAATCGGTGAGTCTAAATTGTCCACAGGTGTGAGTGTGAGTGCAAATCAGTGAGCATAATCCAAATATTAAATAGTGAAACGCAGCAAAAATCCTTTTAGTATAAATAAACAGGATTTGGTTGTTGCTGCTTATCTAAAATAGCCCTGTTTTTCTTATGTAAATCAGTGAATCGTGCTCTTCAATAAAACAGCAAATTATTATTAGATCATTTCCAAAATTAAATCCCTGCTTAGACGTCCTGACTAAAGCCAGACTAACTGTAAGCTCGGTCTCTTTCAGCCTTTATCCAAACAGCAATTACTGTCTGACACAGCAGCCCTACACTTACTGCCTGCTAACTGTACACCACTTTAGGTAAATAACATGGTGACGAGTGTCGCCTTACCCGTAGGTAAATGTAGGTAAATGATACAGCTCAGGTAATGCCACCTACCTCTGCTCAGCCCCTCTGATAAGCCTAAATGACACAGCCGCTGTGTCTTTAACTGTTACTGTTGGGAGCCGTTTGAGTGGGAAGGTGCTCATTTGTCTCTTTTCAGTTTTACTTTTGTAGTTAGAGCTCAGAGAGCTCAGGCATGCTCCCGATAACGGCCGTTAACGGACGCCCGACTGGGTTCTGTCAGCTGAAGCGTTGAACACAAAGCGAGGTTTAAAGGAGACTCGAGTTATGCCACAAAGGAAAGTTTTTAAATCTCTGTTTCTAAACTTAAAGCAAACCAGTGCTCACAGACCTAAACATTAGCTGTTTGCTTTCAAGGTTGTTTCTCTATAAAGGAATTAAGGGAGCATATTTATGTTTTTGCCTTCAGTGAATGTTATTTATGTATGTACATGTATACAGTGTCTAACAAATGATTAGACCACTAACTAAACGCAATGTTTATGTGACAGCTGCCCTAAATTAACTGTACTAGTAATCGATTTTGAATGTTTCTGTAATGGTTAATCGAGGAATATGTGCAACATCCACAATTAAAATTGTGTTTTTAATGTAAAATATAATTATTATTATTGTAGCCACGAATTGTTTAAATTCAATTAAAGCACAAAAAGTTTGGGAGCCGTTGGGTTAGAAATGACAGATGAATTCCTTCAGGTTTCATTAATGGTCCAGAAAAATAAAAACAACAAAAAATACTGTTGAATGTTGAAAGTCAAGTACAACAGAAAAATAGATAAACTGGATTACTTAATTATTGGTGATCAGTAAGTTGTTTTTAAAGTTCACATTAGACCAATAAAATATAAAGAAATGAGGGCTGGCTCAAGACTTTTGCACAGAACTGTGACTCAGTTTTGAGTTTAAGTACACTCCCGCCTCAGTGGGACTCTAAAAACAGTATCCCAGCATCGATCGTCGTCACGCTCATACATGATGTAAACATTCAGACAAGTAAAAAGATATTCAATATTTCACAGATCATTATCTTTAATTGGGTTTTAAGATCTTTCCCGATATTAAAGACGAGTGGAAGTTCTGCTATCTTGCATCTGCAGCCTCGCAGGCCCCCTAAATCCTCCTGAAGACATCTCTAATGCTCTTTACCTTGTAAATCCCACTTTAATGGCTTCTCCCCGAGTTCCTGTCACAGCCCTGCCTCTCCAGACACACAGCAGTGAGATGTTTCTACAGTCTGTCAAATATCTTCCTCTGATTTCCTCTTGATAAGTTTGCTTTGGACGAGAAACAGTCAGCCGGCGCTGTCAGGATTTCAGCCGGACGTGAATTGCGTTTATCATCCCGGAGCTGTTTCTGCTGGAAACTTTGTCAGCTTTTATTAACATAGTAAAAAAATGGATGTGCTGATATGAATCAAAGATAGTTGAGGGTAACTGACAACGTTTAAATGTTGTCGCGTATGTTTTGTGCAGATGTGCTCTTGAACCCTTAAGGGGAACTTTTATGTTTTTCTTAAATTTCCTATCTGGACACAAGGACGTCTAAGAACCGGAACAAATGAGGGGGTTTATCAGGAGTTCATCTCACAAAGAAAAAGCAGCACTCTCTATTTATCAGATACTTTGATAGTGGAGAAAAAGCACAACATACCACGAACCATCACTCTTCCATGCATCGATCTCTTATCAGTTGCTCTTTAAGCTGCCTTAGTTTGCCCACAGCTGCTGCACATCAGCACGCTGCATCTGATGTAGTGTTAGCTTACAGCACCTCATTGAATCCACATACATCCCACCTACACCATAGCGGCATAGTGATGTCCACGTTTGCAATGTTACTGCTGGTGTCGCTACATTGATCCGCCTTCACGAGCAGAGCTGAGCTGTTTATGTTGGACTGGAGTTAATAACTCTTGGTCAGTTACATAAAAAAGAAAAAGATTTCGGAAGAGACTAGACGTGCGGTAATAGACACATCGGCCGATCGACCACCAGAGGAGGATATTTTATTTGAAGCCAACATGAGAAGAATCATGGGAAAACATTTAAAGAGACATCAAAAACACATTTACATGTAAATACATATCAGTCACCAAGCTTAATTGTTTCCAGCGTAGAAGGAGCCTGGGAGGTACTTCATACCTTCTTTGTATTACCTCCCCCTGCTGATACTGTAACTTGAGCATGCATGTCCGTTTCACGCTTTGGAGAGGCAAAGCTTGACATCTACACGGTGGTGGACCAGCGTCTATTACACGCTGTGCCGTGATACTGGGTTGGACTGAGTTGCATTTGTGCAAACTAGATACAATTCATTACAATACAGTTATACTTGTGCTAATAAATGGACTGTAAACATACCGTACAGTGTTTATATTACTAACAAGCAGAAACATGACAGCGGTTAAATTACATCCTCTAACCCATTGTATTTTAAAGTGTGACATATGTGACACAGCATATGAAAACCAGGCCAAAAGGACAAGTTTTCAGTTTCATTACATTTTTTTATGATTCCTAAAACTTTGAAATTAACACGAGAAAATGGAAAAGTTGCCAGCATCACCTTATAACTGAGAGGTTTGCTAGATGAGGTTTTATTTGCATTTTATCTATGAGAAACTATTCAAAAAACTACAGTTTGAACATAGATATGCAGACAGTGATTAGAAACACCAGAGCGCAGCACTGCTGCAATTCTTTGGTGGTTTTTTTCTGTGCTGTGGCACATGTTGGGAGTTGAATATAGAGACCAGTAGAATCTCTTATAATATATGTGAAGCTACAGCTAAGAAGAGCTGGTGGAAATGAGGGAAATGCATAGGTTTAGCGTGGCTCTGTTCAGTGGTAGCATAAGTGCTCAAAGTGGTGAAACAGATGAAGTAGAGCAATCTTTTTTTAAATTTTCCTTAGCTTGTTATTGTTGAGTTTCTTTTATGTTTTCACCTGTTGTTCAGTAGAGGTGAAACTGCTTATTTTTGATTAAGTGTAACTATCTTCTTGACTAAGTAAGCCCCACTTAAATGTAGTCTGCAGTGTGGGAAGTTCCAGATTTGCAGCAGCAAATTATTATTAAAACGCCGACTGTTATTATATTTGGGATTCAGTCACCCAAGTGCTAATCATGTTACCTAGCTACATGTAAGTTTGGCCAAGTTTTGATGGCTTTAGAGCCATGGCATCTAAACTATGACAACATGAATGGCTTCTTATTTTACACAAACGATGAAGACTAAATGATCGAACTGCTTTAATATGAGGTTATTATTCCTGCACTTTCCCCAATTTCTCCCTCCAAACATCCAGAAAGACAAAAACTTTACACTGACTTTATTAATAAAATTAGTTTGGTTATCCCTTTTTTCTTTCTGTAAGTCTTTGGAAGTTCCCCTCATTCAGTAAATCACTCGTTTTAGAACGTGTGATGTACAGCGCCTCATTAAAAAATGTGTTGGGTGTATATCAGTCGTTGACCTTTTAAATATTTGTGATACTTGCATTTGTTGTTCGTGTTTTCCCATGACAATTTTTTTGGCTCATACCTACCCACATCTGTGCGAACAGCACTTGAGGGCACTTTACCTGGAACGGTGGGCAGAGCCAGCATGCCTGGGCGTAAAAATATCAATAGAATAATCATCAGCAAATAAATGTGGCATGTAGCAGACATCTGGTAATAAAGAAAAACAAGTACAAAAAAAACAACCAAATATGTCTTCCCTGTCAGCTTCGCAAACTTAGAAAGGATAAAGAGGCTTTTATATGTGGCATTACATAACACACTGATGTTTTAGTTTTTAGTTTCATTAGATTTGCGCGACGGCTTCAGTTTTTCTTCCACTTAAAAAGTCCTGAGGCTCTGAGAGGATACAGAGCAGAAGTGTTTGAAATCTTGTGTTCACATGTTTCCGTGATGTTTTTTGTTCGGTGGATTTAACATGGATCTATTAAGTCCAAAAACATCCTCTCCAACTGGGTGAACCTCGAGGGTCAAAGGGCAGCCCTGGGGACGACAGGATGGTTTGGTTGGGCTTTTCAAATTAAAGAAAGATCAGGAAGCATGTGTTTTATTTAATTTTGTCAGGCCTTTATCTGTGCTGATCAGAAACAGAGACAGAGGGGAAAAGACTTCCTGATTTTGCCGAGGGTCCAGAGGGGTCAGCTCAACATTTTCTGTGTCGTGCTGGAGTGAAGCTCTTCACACTGTCAGCTGCAATATGTGACTTAACACTGGGAGTGAGTGGCTCACTCAAGAGAAAGACTGCAGAGGCTGATGCTATTGAAGGCGTCTCACTGGTGCTACAGTCAGGTCCAGCCACCTCCTACCTGCAGCCAGGTGATTGGGTTATTTAGCTTAAATGAGGAGTCTTGCAAAGAGACTGATGCTCAGAAGTGATGCAGCACAAGCTGAGATATTCATTCTTGCATCAGCATGACAGCATGAGATGAGGTGACTTTACTAACATACCCCCCCCCCCCCCCTAAAGCTAAACAAACTTATCATTCTTTGAGGTTTCATACCCACAACAGGGAATCAATAAATAAAAAGACATGAATATTTAAGATGACAGACGAGGTTCTGGTAGCTCATTGCCCAGACTGTCCAGTTTTTTAACTGTAACTGTTTTAAAAAAACGACATTTCTATAGTAGAAAGAGAAAACCATGAAAAACATTTCAGTTTAATTGTTTATTGCTTAATTACTCTGTGTAGTATGAATGGTTTCAAGCAAGAAGCTTGAAGACACTTTGTATATAGTTTATTTTATGTAATATTAAATTCTGAACTGTAAATGTAGTCTATTTCAAGGAAGCAAGTTTTTATTCAGTATTTCCATAAATCCTTATTTTTATGGATTTACTACGACTAGTGAGAACACACATGAGGTTTAAGGCCTGGACAATTTTGAGAAGATTCAACTCCCACATACCGACAGACTGTTAGTAACTGACATATGAAACTGCCTCGCGTTTGACACGATCTAACCTAATGAGGTGAGACCTCAGCATTGACTCAAGTACATATGTGTTTGACTTGTGCCATAATCATGCTGGTTAGTTTGGTCTTGGTCTTTAAGTGAATTGGTTGTACATGTAGCAACTATTGCATAGTGTTAGAGGTTCTCAAGAAGTACCTTCCCAGTGCAGATGCTCCTATTTTGGATATTTTCCTGTGAGCATCTTGTAAATGTTACTAACGGTAGCGTAAGCTGATCGTAAGGGCTGCACACTTGCTTGATAAGCCCTTCAATTGATGGCCTAGAAAAGGTTGGCAGATACGTTATTGTTTCTCAATCGTTATCCTTTTATCTGCGGTTATTAACAGCTGATTCCAGTTATCAGTTTTAAGGATGGGCATGGTGCAACTTTAAATGATGGATGTATTTGTTTTTTTATGCTGTTGGCTTGCCAAGGCTGGCAAAGGTGCTTATTTGAAGCCTCTAACATGCAAATTTTTTTTCTTCAAGTTGGTTCAAATGAATTTGTCTTTCAGTGTCTGTCAGTCCTGACAGACTGCGCCAAATTTGAAACTCTGTTCAGGAGAAAAGAAACAGACACACTCTCTGTCTCGCATGGAGACAGACAACAAAAAGGGGGCAGGGATAAAGGATGAATGTAGAGGAAGGTAGAGCGTCTACCTCGGCTAAAGTGAGATGAAGGCATAGGGATAGTAGATGTGTGTCACGGTAGGATGAATCCCCTATGAGGCCGCTCGATGAAAGGCTCCCTGAGGCCTTTACCTTCAGAAAAGATAAGGACACACTGCTCAGACTGTTTGTTCGTAATCCCTAAACAAAGGAGGAGGAATTGGCAGAGAAATAACAGTTTCAAAATGGATTAAGTTTTCTGTCACTGCCACAGAGAGATGGTGTCATCAGAGGTTAAAAAAGAAAGGGTAACGACAGTGGTGTTGATTTTGTTTCAAACCACTGGAAAAGGAAAGAGAAGTAAAATACTTGAGAGAGTGTGCACTGAAGTTCACTGTTTGATAAAGAGAGGATTCAAAGATCTCAGCAACTTGAGATTTTTGTTTCCTTTCGATAACTTTGATCTCTCGCTTTTCTGTTCCTTATCGTTCAATCTGGAGATTATTAAGTTTGCGTGCACGTCCCTGACTGAGGGCTTGTGAACAAGTGTAGCTAATAGTGGTGCACGCGTGCTTAAATCTCAGGTATTGCTATGTGTGTGTGCGACATATATGGTGATGTTCAGGACCAACTTATCAGCAGTGGCCTGTCATACAAACATCTTCCCACACACACATGCTCCTGGGCCCCAGTCTGATATTTTATCAGGTTCCCCCTTCAGGAAGTCCACCAGTTAAAGCATGCTGGTGGGTTTTGTTTAGGCTTCATCTTACATACTCACACACACACACACACACTTGTAAAATAGTGGTAAAGGGGCCATTTTGGCTCCCATTGTCAAGAATATCTCAACGTACAAAACCCCGCCTTACTCGCCTGTCAGTCGGAGTTGAAATGAGAGCTTTGAACCTGCGCCTCGCCTTGAATCACTTTATTCAAACACACGAACACCTGACACTCATAGCCCCTCCACTCCCCAAGAAGAGGCAGCCTTTACTCTAAAAAAGGTCAAAGGTCATAGCCACCACAAAGACTAGAAAAGAGCAGAAGGTCAGGGGCACCAGGATCACAGACTCACAGACACAAAGAGACAAGTGTGCGTGCGTGTGTGTGTTTTCATGTGTGTGTTCAGAAAAGTTACTTCCCTGACCTCTGCAGCCTGTTTTCTGTCACTCCTTCTTCATCTTCTCATCTTCTTCAGACTTTGAATATTTTATTATTGTTGTTTCGTGTTAAATCTTAAAGACAGACTTGGACACAAGGTTTAAAGACATTCTTTATCAAAGTGCATTATCTCAGTGCACTCTACTGCCCTCATATGGCATGTTCAGGAAGTGAAATTTACAACAAGTCTACATTTAGTGTGTGGGGGATTTTCCTCGGAAAAGGGAGTTTGTTTAGTTCAGAAGGGCTCATCTGATAACATGTGGTGATACAGTTTTGGCATTTTCTACTAAACACATGATAACTGATGCTTTTTTTTAAAAATTGTTTTATATCATTTTATCTAAGACTTATTTTGTGTGTATGTGTATTTAATTCTGCTTCCTGTTAAAGCTGAGTTATGACAGGTGTAAGAGTGGGTATACTGAAGTGTTCGTGTGCAAGGCGGTGCACCTGTCACTGGTCCTGATAGCAGAATGTGTATACAGCTAAAGTAATAAAGAAGCAGCAAGGCAAAGTATTTTTAACCAAAACTTAAGATTGTTACACTTGCTAGTTCTGCAAAATATACAGCCTTCCAGATGGAAAACGTTCATGTGTTCCAGTATCGTATGAAGTTTAACGACATTCACATTAGTGTTGATTAGAAAATCAAGTGCAGCAGAGTTATATTGTGTGTACATAAGTTGTGTTTGGTCGAGCTTAAAGTTACAGAAGCTGGTTTTAAATGAAGTAATGCCGAATGAAGAGTTGAGTTTTATTACGTTGCTTATGTGTGCAAAAAAGATAAAAGAGAAGAACCCAGTGTAGTATATGGTAAATGGCCTGTATTTATATCGCGCCCTAAGGACCCCAAAGCGCTTTACATATCCAGTCATCCACACATTCACACACTGGTGATGGCAAGCTACATTGTAGCCACAGCCACCCTGGGGCACACTGACAGAGGCGAGGCTGCCGGACACTGGCGCCACCGGGCCCTCTGACCACCACCAGTAGGCAACGGGTGAAGTGTCTTGCCCAAGGACACAACGACTGAGACTGTCCAAGCCGGGGCTCGAACCGGCAACCTTCCGATTACAAGGCGAACTCCCAACTCTTGAGCCACGATCGCCCCTGAAAGTAAAGGAGTCATACGTCATTTTTAATACATTTTACACCAACTTAATACAACTTTATTTTATCAAAATGTATTACAAAAGCAAAAACAGAAGACTGCCCTGAGTGTTAACAACACTTCTACTCAATATTAACATTATTTATTAGACAAAATAATGTGTTGTGTTTTTGTGCCCCATTAGTCGCACAGTCACAGGAGCACTGTGATAGCAGGAGATAAACTCTTAACCTGAACACTGACCGAAGCTACAGAAGTCTCAGTTGCAGTCTGCTATAAGGCAAATCTTTACCCAAACACTGGGAACCACGTTACTTATATGGACGAATCACAATCTAAACAGCAAACCTGAAATAATCATCACAACACGACTAAAGTGCAAAATTATTCGTACATTACTTCTAATGTGTCTCATTGGATACATATACTTCTTAGTCCCAAAAAGTTACATTTTTTTCTAGTTTTTAAGACATTAAACTTTCATTTTATATGTCTAATACTAGCTGCAATCCTATTTATTTAACTCAAACAAAATTAAAGAATTAAACTGAATAAAAAATAAGTGTTGAGTAAAAGATCCAGAGGCCAGATCTCTGTAGTTTATCCTCACTGCTCCCTTTTCTGTACAAAGTAGGAATTAAATACCTGGGCGATCTAAGTCTAAGCACACAAACACACGCAAACAAAGGTCAACACGTGCAGGAATGTGCAAACCTGATTATTACTGATTTTATAGGCTCTTGTGATTTAAAGTGATGACAGCAAAGTTGTTTTATGACAATTCCACATAAATGCAAACTGTCATTTATGACATTTTATTCTCAGAGCTGCCGTGCCCTTCTTGTTAAGCATAAACTCAGTGAGACCCTGTTAGACATGCAGAAGCTCATCAATTTAAAGGGCAAGACGAAATATGTCACCCAGAAATACAGAACATGCAATTATGTCTGAGCATGTGTGTGGTATTTCTTAATCCGCTCGCACTGCGTGTCTCATACATTGAGTACTGCTTTAAAATAAGCACGATTAAAAGCAAATATGTTGCTCTTGCTGCTTTGATTTAGACCTCGCTGACTCCTCGCTGCACTTTGGGTGGGCGTCAGATGGTATCGCATGGGAGTAGAGGGGCCTCTGCTGTTGTTTCTCCTCTTAGGGCTCTTGTTTTGAAGGAGCAGAGAGGAGATACGTGGAGGAGATATGTCCCACACTGCTGATGGAGACACACACAGATACGCTCTGATATAGAAAATATGCACATTAGCAGAGAGCTCTGCAGGAATCTCAATCCCAGCCTAACTAAACACAGCTGGATGAAGCTCGTCTTCGCACAAGGATGCGCCTCAGCTTTTTGTCATGCACACTTTTAATCTGAGGCAAGCCGAACAATTCAAAAGCTTAACCAAACAAAGAACAGCAAACGGCCTATGGACGAACACGCTCGACCACCGACGCATCACACCTACTAGAGCTGCCCCGCCAGTGGCAACCCACGTCACGAAAACTATGATGAAATGTACTGACACTAGTCAACGATTCAAAACGAGATGAAAATGTGACATTTAATTAGAACTAATGAATTAATTGTACAGAAAGGCAGTTTGGAACTGATCCAATCAGAAGTGATCTCTTTGTGCAGTAAGGGTAGATGCTGCTGAGAAACAGGGAGGGAGGGGAGGAAGCTCCTGCACTCCCTGGAAGAGCAGCGTAGACATATGGACATATTATGTGTTTGAAGTTAAGGAAAATAAGGTTTTTTATAATCCATGTGGAGACGTGTGACAGGCTTGACTGGATTTGAGTTGTTTGCTTTTATCTCCAAGTGTAAAACATTCTCGTTCCCTTCTTCTGCAACTTTCTGGTATGTTGTAAGGAAAGAAGGAATCTAAACCACGAGGACTCACTTAATTCCTCAACTTCTTATTCACATAATTAAGAGCCTCTGTAAAGGGGAATTGAAAATTCCTTCAAAGTAAAAGTCTGGCTGTTTCTAGCGTTTTGGATCATTCGATATGACCAAGTGGACAGCGCTGAGGCCAGATTTGGAGTGATGTCTTGTTTTGATCAAGCTTTAGACTTGTTTGGCATCCCAAAGAGAGCGGAAAAAAGTGCGTTCTTGGATATCTCAGCCGTCATTAGAGCAGATATGATTTGGATGAGGTGGTTGGACCTTTAGGTTGGTCTGTAATCCAGACTTTCAGAAGCTTTAGTGACAGTTTCTATGACACAATTCAGCAAAAATGTTATGAAACCAGATTCAAAGAACAGAAGTGAATACTAGATTACTTCTATAGGCGCAATGTTTGCATCTGAAGTCAGCACGTTTAAGCACGTTTAAGCTGAGGTCCCTACTTTAATGGACCTCAGCTCAAAAGTTTTTGCCTTCTCTTAAATTCAGTTCAATTCAATTAAAGTTCATTTATGTAGCACCACATCACAACAAAAGTCACCTCAAGGCACTTTATATTGTAAGGTAAAAAGCCTACAGTAATAGAGAGAAAATCCCAACATTAAGACAACTCCCTTTGAGCAAGGGCACCTGGTGACAGTGGGAAGGAAAAACTCCCTTTAAACAGGAAGAAACCTCCAACAGAACCTGGCCCAGGGAGGGGCGGGGCCATCTGCCACGACGGGACAGCATTTCCTTTGTGATGCCAACAATGAGATTAAGAAAAAAATCAACATTCATTTGTTTGAACTGATACTCAATATTAACGCAGTTAGGTGTTTGCAACCTAAACTCCTCATGTTCACTTAACACAGCAGTGTGGAAAACACATTTATTACTAAAAAAAAAAAACAATTCTGCAAATTTACTTTTAATTTAAACAGAAACTTGCTTAAATGGTCAAATTCATGAAACACTCTCCTAAATAAAACAGGAAAGCTGACATTTTTTCCACTTGTAGCTAATCCACCTTTAGTTTTGGGATGTTTGATTGGTATAACTTGTCTTGTTTTTGCTGATACAACAGGATTCATTTGTTGCTTACAGTTTGTATGATTTTCACCCATGTTTTTTTATCTTTGAATGCTTTTTAACCTTTAACCTTTTCTTTTTACTCTTTTTTTAACCCTTTAAAGCCTGAATCATGAAATAATTGCCAGAAAATTTGTTTGGTTTTTTAAAATAGTGTATATTTAACTTTATTTTTTTTATTGTTTAAAAATAAATCACATTTCAATTTTCATATATGACATTTAATTTGTATTATATTTGCTATATTTCTATATTTGTTTTTTTTTTCTTCCAATTGCTTAAAAATGTATTGTGCAATTTATTTAGGTTTTTCAGGGGGAAAATTCACACCGATGATGTCGAAGTCCCAAAAACTGGCAAAAAAGCTGTATGCATTAAATATGACACACAACGTTAAGGGGTTAACTGATGCCGACACGCCACTGTGATAATTTATCTTTAAAATGTAATGTAGCACAAAGGTCAAAATAAGATGGTATCATGAGAAAGGGGTGTAGTTGAGACTATTTTCTCAGAACAGGATTACTGTTATCCACTTTAGCTTATTGCAACTGCAATACTGCAGTGAACTGAAGTATTTAAGCACAAAATTCCTCTTCTTTCATTTTCCATTTGTCTCGACCTACCAGATAATTCAACACTGATTACTGTAATTAGTTTTTAAGCCAAACCTGATTATCTACAATACTTGCGCAGTGGTTTAGAGGTTTTAAAGGTTTAGATGAGTTGTGCATGCCAATTACATGTGCTGTTTGCTCTGAGCAGTTGGCATCATTGTGGGCTAACTTTCAGGGTGGACGCATGGGAGTGTAATGTTGCTTTAGCTCCAGTTATACCACTTAATTAAAGTTTCTAAGACCAGGGGATAAAAGGCTGTAAACCATATATACAGCTGTAAAAACCTATTCTGAAACTTTTACCTCATGTTTTAGTCTTTCTTGTAGAGATTCATAGTAGTTTGCATTTAAATAACAAATAGGAAGTTGCTCACTTCCTGGACAACAGCTGAGGAAACTCCACAAATTTATGGCATCGTCCGCTGACCAGTAATAGGGTATTTACTGGTGGGGTAAGCACCTGGGTGAAAACAGAGAACAGTTTGTGTGTAATGGCAGCCATCACCAAACCCAGAGGAGTCAATTGTAGAGCGGAGCTGTAGGAATCTGTCTTATGGAGTATGAAAACCATACAGTGTGTTGAAAACTAACAATCCAGCTCCACCAGGAAATATTAGAAAGTTTGATGCAGCGAGCTTCACTGCAAACCAGAATCAGTAAACTTTGGCTACCATTTAATTAACTTACATTCAATGATAGTTTGGCTGTAATATTTTATACCTAAAGTATGAATAGCGAAAGAAGCTGTTTTATGTTTATATCACAAGGGAAACTGATAAAATATCTGAAAACACTTTGTTTCTTTACCCAAAATAAAAATGTAAGTTTGCAAAGAAACTTGTTTCAGGTATAAAAACCAAAAGAATCAAAGATGCACTGAAATCAAAGAAAGAAAAGCAAGTCTGTAAAATGAAGTGGCATGAAATAGAAAAATAGAAAACAGTTTCAGTTGTGTTTATTGAATTGAAGTGATATTACATGATATGCCCATACATGTGCATCAAATGGTAATACACAGGTCTTATCATCAGAGCATTAGGATTTAGTTAATCAAGCTACTGTTGCTTTTTCAAGCATTAGGAAACCATCGCTAGATGATGTGAGCTACAGTCATATAGGCTTACACACTGGTGCATGTTCTATATTAGTGACTGATTGTTAGAGCTTGCTAACAATAAGAATGGTCACAAAGAGGGATACAGTACTGCACCAAAGGCTTCCTGCATATACTTTGGTCGCTAGCTACAGTCACCCATAGTTTGCATGCAAGTTGCCAACCTGTTTCCAAACACTTGCCAACTACTTGCTAAGCAGCAGTAAAACTAACAGAAGGAGAGTGGAAACCGAAAGCAATGTACAACCTTTGAACCAAGTTGGTTACAGCGGTAAGGTACTACTTTTACACTGAAGGCATCGGCTGTTTCTGCAGCAATGTTTCATGTTACAGTACCACTCGGTGAGTAGTTGGCAAGTGTTTGCAGGCAGCCGAGTTTTCCATGCAAATTTTGAGAAATTGCAGGAGCCTGGCAGCAATCAGTACAATCAAAAGGAGGTTGTGTGTAGAACACCATCTATCTGTATTTGTGAAGTGTATCTCTTTGCAACCAGTTATACCCAGTGACAGCCAGCAATCAACCAATTAGGAAATATACATCTTTTCCAAGTGATCGGAGGTTGTTGGGGCTCACTGACCAGCCTCTCGGCTGTGCTGTTTTCACTTGTGAACTAAAAATCTTCAGGGTTTTGGAAAGTAGAGCAAATTGACAAAACAGTAAATTATTTCAGCCAGACAGTTAATGAAGGAGAAGCTAAAGAAATATCTCACAATTTTTAAGCTTTGTTGCTTTATTTATGTCAGCAATAAAAAGAAATGTATCATGAGCTTATATGCTGTATTGATTTGAAATTAAACTCTTGAATGTTTGGTCCGATATCACACAAAGAAAAAAATCTGGAAGCCGCGCAGAGGCTTGGAGCTACTCGGGATGAGTTGTGGAGCAGCTGAAAATGTTTGGATGTTTTTCAGCAGTTAATTCAAAGTGTTAAAAGTTTTCAAGTGCTTGTCCAGGTCAGCTGGGTCATTTTTTTATGTTTATGGAGTGACAACTTTCACAGCCATACATACATAAATACCAGGCCACTGAACTGTTTTCTGGGAAAAGAAACCATGTGATTAGTCTTAAATTTGCTTTAAAAAATTGAGGCTTTACTTTCACTTTCTGTCTGTGGTTGGTTTATCCTCAGTCATCTGGAGCAGGACAAACATGCCTGGGATAAACGAGATGTTTAGGTTTGCAGTCGGACCATTAGTGAATAGACCTAACCCAAACATTCCCATCTAAGGAGGATTTCCTTCTTTCTCTTTTGTCTGTAATTTTAAATGGACGGAGTGTGGGAGCTGAAGACTTGCACCTTGTTTCACCTTTAACGGCATCAAGAGTCCCGTCCTTTCAGCCCGTATTTTCACTCTGCCTTTTTGGCAAAGGCGTTTGAGGTTCTGCCGATTCATTTGGCTCCAACCATAATTGGGTTATCAGACTGGTTTGCTGATTAAACTTGCACCCAAAGACCTATCATTTGCCCACCCCTTGCCTCATCTTCAGCCCATCATCAAACCCAAGTGAGCATGCGGTGTGACAGCTAAAATCTTCCCCATAGCACAACCGGCTCACAGAACAATGTGTGCGGATAAACCCTCCAAGGGCCCGAGGGCGTGTGTTCGCGTTTGCATGCGTGTGTGTTCATAAACAGCACACATACACACACACTGGTTATCACACGAATGTTGGCTAGAATCTGTCTGTCCAAGCACTCTCCTCTATCAGGAAGTGAGGTAGGCTCGATGGGAGCAGCAAGTCCAGAGAGCTTAGTGGGCCAGAATAGGGTCCATTGTGCCCATTATGCTGGTAGGGATTTGGGCCTACAAACTGACTAGTCTGCTGGAAGGTGATGAGGATGGAAGGTCTGGAAGAGCCGGGCGGAGACCCGACGGGATGGCATGAAAACAAACAGGGATGCCAACTGGCAAATGAGACGGTGTCGGGACTCAGGGAGATGCTGGCAGGGGGAAAGATCAACGATAAAATTTGTCTCCTTGTCTACAAAAAGCAGAGCTAGACATATACTTAATTAAAGGCCATTTAACTACTTAATTCAATCTTACCTATATAGCTCCAAATCACAACAACAGTCCTCGATTTATTTTGTGAGGTAAAACAGAGAAGACCCCGACAATCAGACAGCAAAGTCAGGCAAGAAGAGAGCCAGAGATTAAAGATAACTAATAATTAAATGCAGAGTGCTGTTTAAACACTTAGAGAGTGAAATAAGGCGAGGAAAGAAGAAACACTCAGTGCATGGATGGCTTGTTAATTTACTTCCATTGCTCTAGCTGATTCATCTCCAGCTTTGAGCTCTGTTTCCAGATGCATCAAGAAGCTGTTTTTGAAGATAAATAAAACTGTGATCTTGTGAGGTCTGTTCTCCTTCATTGAACCCACTGTACAGTCTAGCACCAAAGTCCTTGTAGAAGCAAGACCGGACAGTTGTTTGAACAGTCATTGATTGGGAGAGTAGATTTCTTCCATATTGGTTTTCCCCCCTCATTGGTTCTTTTTTGAATCCAGAATTGAATTTCCCGCTCCTCACATACAAGGTCACATACTTGATCACAAGAGCACTTTGGTCTCAGACTGGAGGCTTATTTGTGGCTCCTAGGATATTTAAAAGTAGAATGGGAGACAGAGCCTTCAACTTTCAGGCCCCTCTTTTATGGAACCAGCTCCCAGTTTGGATTTAGGAGACGGACACCCACTCTACTTTTAAATTAGAGTGTCTATTTTCCTGTCTTCGTCCCCTCACCCCTAACCAGTGACGGCAGATGGATGCCCCTCCCTGAGCCTGGGTCTGCCAGAGGTTTCTTCCTGCTGAAAGGAAGTTTTTCCTTCCAACCGTCACCAACTGCTGGCTCATAGGCGGTTTTCTAATTGTTGTGGTTTTCCCTCTATTATTGTAGGATTTTTACTTTGCAATATAAATAAAGTTGAGTTGAAAAGACTCGTTCTAATCCCCCTGGTGAATTTTAGAGCAGCTTTAAATTTATGGCAAATTAAACTGCCTGGATGTTATTTAAAACTACATGTAACTGTTTTTATGGCGGTTTCACCCACCTTCTTGTTTCATCTCTTCTCTTCCCCCTCCTCTCTCAGTTTTTTAAAACCATACCATGTTAGGGAATACACAGATGCCTTAAACCCTCAGAACCTCCCTCAAAGAGTCAGGGACAATAAACAGCTCAGACTTTCAGAGATTTCGGTTTTGAAGCCATTTTTAGCATTTGTTGGTTATTTTACAAGCTTGTAAACATCTTTTTTTGGTTGAGGCAGAAAAAACACTGTTCACTAACTGACACCAGATCGTCTTTTCACCTTAACCAACTCTTCACCTCTCACCTTTTATGTAAGGCCAGACAGACGCTTTGAAAGTGACCCATGACCTGAAAATAGAAACTAAAAAGACAGTGGAGCCTTTGGACAAGGTGACCCCATGACCTGCTGAGTTTTAAATAAACAAAGAGATACTTAACCCAGTGGTTGGAGGTCTGCTAAGACATTTGTAGGTGTATGTTGCTTAAACTGTGATGACAGCTGGGAGGAAGACAGGTCAGAGATTAAGCAGTAGGAAGTTGGTGGAAGGTGAAGAGGAAAGGAGAACCAAAAAGAAAGAGGGAGAAGAAATGATGTATAGCAGTTGTTTCAATAAGGAGTGATGGAGGAATGAGGGATGAAAGGAAAGGCGTGAAAGAAAGCAGCTTCCTATGGGATCCCTGCATATTTTCCCTGGGTGAAACCAGGTGTGAGTGTGAACTATGGGCCAGACAACTCAGGCAGGCTGGCACAGCCCTGTCATTAAGCACTACCTGCCTGCCCTGAGGCTGGAAAAAGAGCTGAGAGCTCAGGTAAGACAGTGTGACAAAGACCAGTCTGGCATCACTGTCACTTTACAAAGACAAACACATTTACAGTGTTTAAGTGAAAACCCTGTAAATTTGTTTTTACCTGTAAACTTACAGCAAAATTCTGCTAGCAGGTGTTTCACTGCCACACATTAAAAACGCACTGATATTAATGTGAGTTATTTAATTACTGTCATTAAAGTTGAAAAAGTTGCCATTAAACACGAGAAGGCAAGTACACCCACTTTGAATTCCAAGGTTTCACACATAATAAAATAACATCTGGTCCAAAATTGAGTAAATACAACCTGAAGTGAAGAACAGCCCACAATGTGTTACACTGTGTTCTTGTTTATGTAGCAAAAATTAGGCCAAACTGCAGAAGCAGTGTGAAAAACGTTGTATACCCTATGATTCAGTAGCTTAGCTCGTTTAGCAGCAATAATTTGGATCACTTGTTTCCTTCATGATGTTATGAGTGGCTCACATTGTTGTTGTGGAATTTTGGCCCACTCCTCTTTACAACGTTGCTTCAGTCCATTGAGGTTTGCAAGCGTTTGTTTATGCACAGCTCTCTTAAGGTCCCACACCAGCATTTCAGCAAAGTTCATATCTGGACTTTGACTGGACCATTGCAATATGTTGACTCTTTTCTTTTTAAGTCATTCTGCTGAAGGCTGGTTGTTTGTTCACATGCATTTTTGCCTTATAGCCATTCCCACATTAATGGGCAGCAACAATTATTCGTCTAAGATTATTACTGATGTCTATCCTCCACACATATGCAAACTCCACACAGAAAGACCCCGGCCTGATGTTGGAATTGAACTCAGGACCTTCTTGCTGTGCGGCAACAGTGCTAACCACCGTGCCGCAGTTTATATTCTCAAGGAAATTTAAATCTATTATTTATTCATAATGAGTTTACGAGCCCATTTCTTTGCATGTCGCTGCATTCTTTTACATGCATTCTTTGCACGTAGAAACTGCACTCTTATTTCAGTTTATGATATAAGACAAGCTTACTATGGATTTTGTTTTCGTACTGGATTTATGTTTTTGTTGGGGTTTTTTCTTGCGGCATTTACATAATAACAAGGGCTTAAAATGGCCTCTGTTAGCTTTTTTAGCTGTGAAGTTAAACCTTCACAAACATCTGTCCCACTCTCTGCCCACTCCTCCCTCTGTTCATCTCCCCTCTCCTTATCCAGTCAAACTGCTTAAAATGTGAGCTAATGGGAGGCTGTCAGTACTTCTGGGTGCTGTGTGTGTGTGCGTTTGCCTGAAGTAGAGCCACCTGTTAGTGTTTGTTGTGTTTATGCTGCCCTCCTGTGGTCACGACTGAGCGGTGCACCTGTGAGCTGTGTGAGTCATTTAGACAACATGAATTTTTGGCTCTTTCAAGACTAAAATGTATTTTTCATTAATTTTACTGTAATTTCTTTGTATTCTCTAACTGAATGTGAACCTACAGTAGCTGTGCCTCTACTAGGACCACATATCACTACTTGTGTTATTACATGGACTACACGTGAGCCACACTCACATGTTAACTCTCCCCGTGGGTGTGCAGTCTAGGTTTTTCTGCTTGCAGTTTGGTGAACAGTGATCATGTCTTCTCTTTGCTCTCAGGGTCGTCCAGGAACTCTCGGTGAAGTTGGACCGTCTGGACAGGACGGGCCACGTGGGGTCCTTGGGCCTTCTGGGCCAAAAGGAGAGAAGGGCCACCTTGGGCTGAAAGGACCGTCGGGTCCAAAGGGAGACAAAGTAGGTGCTTCAGATCTTTACGTTGGTTGTAATTTGTTTTTCCCATTAAATGTGATTCGTTCACTCAGTGGCCACCTTGTTAACCCATTAAAACCAATGGGAGTGCTGGTTTTAGGTCAAACTTTTAGATCAAAGGAAACATTAGCACAAAAAATATCAGCAGTTCCTGAAAGCATCATTTCTGTTCTTTTCCTGTAATGTCATTATGGTAATCCCTGGTAGGGCTGCACATCCAAATCTCAACGAATATCACAGAAAGCAGAAAAAACAAAATAATAAAAAAAACAAAGTAAAATAAACCCACATTCAAATGTTTGTTTTCTGTAGAGCTGCTTCTCACTCACTCACTTTCTCTTCTCTCAACCAACCTTCTTCTCGGGATTACCGTAATGACCCTAATATCCCTGACACGTGCAGAGTCGCTGCTTTCAAGAACCGTTGGAATTCTTTTAATTTAGCAAAACATTCAGCAGTTACTGGAGTTACAGGTGTTTTTAAAAACATTAGCAAGACACCTGTCTGATGCCAGTAAAATACATCTACTACAAAATATCTAAGTTAATGCAAAGATTTAATGAGCTAATCACAACTCCACGTGGCATGTAGACATGTTCAAACTGGGCTTCAGAATATGTAAGAAATGTGATCTCAGTGACCACAAAAGCATCTCTGGAGTTTACAGAATAATCTGAGAACAAAATCTCTGAGCAGTGTTTTCGACACCTTATTGAATCTGTGCCATGAAGAATTAAAGCTGTTCTGAAGGCAAAATATGGTCCAGTCCAGTATCAGCAAGGCGTACCTAATGAAAAGATCCATGATGTATGCACATACTGTGTATAACTAATTAGCAAATACATTTTTTTTAATAATATCGCAGTTTGCTAAATATAATGCTTCATGCAAACATTGTACATTCAGATTTTCTACACCAAGCACGCAGTTGCATGTTTTTCCCACAAGGTGTCTCCATTTAAAGTTATTGTATATTTAAAGTATTTATTATCTTTGCAGGGACCAATGGGAGTGCCTGGATTCCAAGGAAGTGATGGTGTGCCTGTAAGTAAACAGATGCAAACGGTATCCATTAATTTCCTTAATGAGGTTTCTTGTCATTAAAGATAACATCAAGTTTTTTTCAGATTTTTTTCTCTTCCTCGTCCTTCACATTAAAAATTCCAGATCATATTGTGTAAAAAGTGCAGGAATATAGAAAAAAATGATCATGGAAATGTAAATATTCTAATGAGAGGTCAAATTATAATTTGTCATCATGTCCTTATTATCCTTCGCTGTGCAGGGTCACCCTGGTCAGCCGGGCAGCAGAGGACCACCGGGACTGGATGGCTGTAACGGGACCAGAGGAGATCCTGGAGATCCCGGCTTTGGGAGGGGATACCCTGGCACCAGTGGATTTCCTGTACGGAAAGACATCCTGTTTCATTCACCTCACATATTTTAATCTCACGTATAGCAATACTTCGAATATTATATTTACATACAGAGACAGAGATACTGATGTTGTGTTTGCCTCCAACAGGGGCTGAGTGGGCCCAAGGGTCAGAAAGGAGAGCCTGTATTCATCTCGGAGAATGCTGTAAGCTCCCACTCATGCACACTGATGCTGCTCACAGGCTGATCTCTTTACCAAGGCAGTTCAGCTGTTTGCAGTATCAAAATATTGCAAAAACTTTACTTTTCCACTTCCATTACTCTAATTTTTTATTAAGTTGGACAAATCTTTTAGTTCCTGCATCTTTTCCTCCTTAATCCCCCATCCCATCATCCTTACACATACAATCACAATCTCCTTATAGGGAAGCTATGGATTAGAAAGAAAAGGAAGTCCTCTCTAGCAGTAAAACCACTTAATATTTGAGTTTTGATTGGTTATCTAAATAAACTTTATTTCAGTAGTCAGTAGGACAACTGAAGGTGTGGAAAAGTGAAGCAAAGGTTACTAATATTTTCACAAAGATAATTCTCCCGCAATTGATAGTTCAGATTTCCTCCAGCGGTCATTGATGAGTGGTTGTTGATCAAAGCGATCCAAATGTCGAGTCACAGGCAGGCAGATGTAAACGAAACGTGTCAGAGTTCATGAAATAAAGAGGTAAATTAAACCTGTGCTACTTTATAAAGAGGCTAGGAACACAGGGTGATGACGACAGAGCCTGAGGAAATGACAACACTATTTGTACATAAAAGGGTAATCAGGGTAATGGAAGGTAACGAGACACAGATGTGTGGTTAGTAAATGTTGTTGTATGTGTTTTCTTTGCATTTTCTAAGCATCTCAATTTGTCAATAAACTCTAACACAAACTGAAACTAACAACCACAAGTTCAGCGACATCTTTATTGAGGAAAAAGTCCAACAACCTAAAAACAAACAAACATAAACCTGCACTGAAAGAGTTTTTAATTTAGGTGATATTTGTTGATCTCTTTGACACATTGAACTGCAAATTACCCAGCATATGAAGGAAACGGGTTACTGTGGCACAACTTTATTGACATTTGCAGCATGAACACATGACATGAGTGAACAGACAGAACGTTTGCGTGCAGCAGGACGACGTTACTCGATGGCATCAGCTGGATCGACTGCCAGCCTGATACAGTTTATTGAAAGCTGCTAACAGATTTAAGTTCTCATTTACCGAAGCTGCTGGAGTGGCATTGAGCCCACTTTGACTCCTGCTGATAACCATGAGTAAAAATCCCAATGTTTGCCACAAATGAAGACGACCGTGTTCTGCCATGTGTGCAGAGGTGTTGGTGCATCTTATTTATTGTTTGCTCTTCTCTTTATTGCCCTCATCTAGGCCATACAGGGTCCCTCGGGTGACCCAGGAACCCCTGGCCCACCTGTAAGAGTTTCTTTCACTATTTCACCCAACAGCATAAATATTTAATGCAAGTAGTAGTACGACTGAGCTCTGTGAAATATGCACTGGATGTTAGCAATGTGTGGTCTAAAATAATGTTACACCACAGTGAAAACAGCACCGCTGTGTAACGTGGGTTTGTTTTCATTTGTTTTATGTCTGCAGGGTTTACAAGGTCTTTATGGTCCAGTCGGTTTTCCTGGTCCCGAAGGACCTGAAGGATACCCAGTATGTAAACTCATTTATCTGTTTCCTCTTCCTCAGACCGATCCCTGCATCTACACCTTCACATTTCTTTTCTTTTGTTTAATTAATTTCTAATTTGCAGTATGCTGAATGCAGTGATTATGAAGGAAAAACTGTTCTACTGCCTTGTGTGACGATTGCTTTAATATTGCTTTATTAAATATCGTACATTCATAAAAGTTCTATGCAAGAAGGCATTTAGGTTTTATGTAACAGCGTGTTTAAAACTTAGAGATATTAGTAGCACATTTTTTTAGCTTAAAAGTGGTATAACCTGCAAACCCTGTGATAAGTTAGTTCCAGTCACATTACAGCCAGAATGTAGGTTTATTTATCTTTAACTTATTGAGCTTAGTCTGACTCTTTGTCCTGTTTATAGGGCCCACCAGGTCCTCCCGGTCCCCCAGGGCCAATGGTAAGTATAATGGTACACTGAAGGGACATATCATTTCTTTGAATTTAGACAAATGGCTGCCTTTTGGTAGCCTCTCTTATTCTCTCATTGTTGTCCAGAAGTACATATGAACCTTTTTTGTTTTTAGGGGAGCCGTAGTGACGCATCTCAAGGAGAGAAAGGAGACAAGGTACGCTGTAAACCACAGAGCTCACAACAGATTCATCAATTTAAGTCACACGTACACAAGCAGCACTGCTGATGCTGCTCGTGGCAGTGATTCATTCATCGCACACGCGTGAAAAAGACCGCAAACAGGAACCATGGTTGTGCTCCCTTTATGCTACAAATATGGAAGCAAAGTGTTCTGCGTCTAAAGTTTGCCACAGTCAGTGTAACTATCTATGTGTTCATTTTTTATGGTTTTATCTGCAAAAGCATGTTTTATAAGTTAGATTCCTACTCAGAGTAAAACAGAAGCGTGAGCAGATTGGACAGAGTTAGAAATGAGTGCATCAGAGGAACAGCTCAGGCTGAGCAGCTTGAAGACGGTTAAAGAGAGGCAAGGCTGAGATGGTTTGGATATGTGCAGAGGAGGGAAGAACAGTGAAGATGGAGCTGCTGGTCAGGAGGACAAGAGGAAGACTTCAGGGAAGATGTGTGGCTCTAGTGAAGGTGGGCATGCAGATGTTTGGTGTGACAGAGGAGGATGGAGGGATAAAGGGAACATTTGAAAAGAAAAAAAGATTAACAGCACAGTATAAAGAAGGGTGGGCTTTAAGGTATGAAAGCCTTGTGATTGACAAGTCAGCAAAACGTCCACTGCTCGCTAAACACATTTGACTGCAGGAAAATAAGCCTGTGACTCATCTTTTCTGTACAGTCTGTGTTTAAGATTAGGATGTAGTCTCGTGTCACAGAAAGGAGAAACAGGAAATCAGCAGTGAGGGCATGCAGGAAATAGCTTTGTCTCCTTTTAGAATTTATACCAAGTTACATTTATTTGTTGATGGAAGAATCACTATAAGATGTATATAAATGTCTGCCCCCAGTTTCTTTCCAAAGAAAGAAAAAATCTTTCTATTTGTTGGAGCAAAAACTTGTGTTTAACCTCACGGGGACCCAAATGCTAATAATAAACTGCTATTAAAGCAGAGCTCAGATTTAAGTCATTATGTTGGTGAAAAACGTTCTTTAACCACCGTTTCACGTTGTTTTGTAGTAAAATGTTATGGATTCTATATTGTAAAGCAGCCATTCCCAAAGGGAAAAGTGCTGTGGCCCCCTTAAAGCCAGAAAATTCTGCTTTAATTCACTTTGTTCATAAGTGATAATTTCATATTCATGATAGAATTAGTACACAGTGTTACTGTGGCATGCCTGCAGTACCTGCAAAGTCCACCAGGGGGCCCCAACTGACACTTTGGCAATCACTGCTCTACAACCACTAATGACAACAGCAGGCTTTAAGTGCTCCAGCTGTGTGTGTGTGTGTGTGTGTGTGTGTGTGTGTGTGTGTGTGTGTGTGTGTGTGTGTGTGTGTGTGTGTGTGTGTGTGTGTGTGTGTGTCGGCTCGAATGACACTAAAGTTCATTGATTTAATGCCGTGCATGTTAACATTTTGGTGGTGGCACAGCCTGCTCTTCTTCCGTCCATTGCATCCCTCCCTCCTTCTCCTTTTAACCCCACCCGTTCCTGCATCCCTCCACCTTCCTCCTCTCTCCATCCTCTTCTTGACACATGTGTTGGACTGATTTTTGCATCTGTTTCCTGAATGATAAAAACAATCACATGAGCCTCTGCTTGTTTCGGTCTGGTTTGTTCTTCATGTGATCCGTGCTGCCGCTGAGACAAACGCAGACTCCCTGAGACAGATCGCTCAGCTTAATCCTGACCAGCTCAACTCCAAGTTCAATTATTTTGGCAATTTCTTTTCTTTTCTTTAGATCGGGGAGTTTGTCCGATGTCCAGTGGCTTCACGGACTGATTTCTTTATTGTTGAATGACAGCTCAGAGATTTCTCACCATAATTCACCCAAAATTCGTCCCATCCATCCAGTTTTAAAAACACCTCTCCAGTTCAGATTTGCGAGTGGGCTGGAGCTAATCCCAGCTGACTTTATGTGAGTCTATCCCACCCTGGACTTTTACCAGTTGAAATTTCTGAGTTGTCACTCTGGAGGACTGTAACCTGTGGGCTGTAACTGGGTGCTGCAACCACTCGCTCCTGCTTCCTGTATGATTTTATTTACCCATCTTGACCACATCAGGCCTCTGGTGATGATTGCTGAGACTTGTAGGTCATTCTCCCACTCCTTGACTTCTTATTCACCACCCGCTCATCAATCCACACACCCGCCCATACCGATTGAACAAATGGCACAGGTGCTACTAACATTCATCTTCCTCACACACTGCATGCATGCTGTGATCAACCAAAACCCGTAGCGACTGAGCAAGGATAAAAACAGGGATGAAGTGAATGTGGAAACAGCTGGATCTTCTCCAGCCTGGTGAAATGCACTTTTAGGATTGGATTACACCTTTTTTCAGTAAACAAATGTGCAGCATGTGTATTTCTCTTTAATTCTGGCCTTGAATTTTTATACACTGACTATAATATATAAAGTGTCACTAAGCTTTCTTCTTTTTTATCTATCACGGCTATTATTCCTTTACCTTCTCTAATCTGTTTTTGAGCCTTATATTTATATTTTACCCTCTTTTTTTGCCTCCTTTTTCTTTTTCTAAAATGCAGTAAATTTATATGACAGAAAAGAGTCCAACTGTAAGGCAGCAGTTTCTGCGGACTACAATGTTTGCAGATGACACTGTGATCTGTAGTGAGAGTCGGGAGCAGGTGGAGGTCTGCTCTGGGGAGAAAAGGGAAAGTCAGTATAAGCAGGACAGAATACATGTCTGTGAATAAGAGGGAGACAGGTGGAAAGGTGAACATGCAAGAAGCAAAGGTGGTCAAGGTACTGAGGTCAAGCATTCAAACAAGGAGCAGTGCACAAGAGAGGTAGAAAAGAGAGTGCAGTCAAGTGGGAGTGGGTGGAGCCAAGTGTCAGAGGTGATTTGTGACAGAAGAATAACCGCAAGTGGGAAAGAGAAGATTTAAAATATGTTAGTGAGACCTGAAATGGTGTATGGTTCGAAGACAAAAGAACAGGAGGTCGAGCTGAAGACGTAAAGGTTTTCATTGTGAAAGTCCAGAATGGATAAAATTAGACAATTATTTTGTGTGTCAGCGCAATGAGGCGACAGCTAAATGTCACAGCTGCCACCAAAGGCAGACTGTAGTGTAAACGCTGTCTCCAGGTGGAAAACCAGAGGAGTGATACACCTCATGTTGTACAGCGTACAGAGTGTGCAGGTGTCACCTTCTCGCCTAAAGAAGCTTTAAAAAGATCTACTTTCAATATAAGGACTGATGTCCCTTATCGACTGTGTGCACATTTATATGCATAACAGCAGGTTAGATTAACTTTGATTAACATTAGTTGCATCTGATGCTACTCTGCTTCACACTGTACTGAGAGTCCAGATCTGCTCTGTTCAGTGAATATAATTTAATGTGATTTTTCAAGGTGCTGATGCTATTTTCTCACCTTTGCTTCAGTAAAATAATCCTCCCATTCTCTCCTTTTCCTCTCCCCTTCTCTCCTTCCTTCCTTCATTCCCCTCCTCTGCTCTTTGCGTCTCCTGATTGGCTAACAGTGTGTTTCGTGTGTATTTCGGACTCTAGGGTGACGTGGGTCTTCCCGGACCCAGGGGTAGTCCCGGCGACACGTCGCTAAGCGGCCCAAAAACACTCACTATCTACAAAGGAGATAAGGTAACACAGCAAAGGAAGGGAAGGAGCGAAGGTTTTTGAGCTAACACAACAGACACACAAAAACACACGCAAGGATGTGGTGGGGGTTTCACTGCAGAAAGTAACCAAAAGAAAGAAGTGCAACGATGCAGCAGTAGGCAGGCCAAAGGTCTAATAAAGAAGAGGAGCAGTGATTGCAGCAAACCTTACAAACCTCAGAGAGGAGGACGTGCTGGAGGGAGGAAACAAGGAGCTGAGGGAGGACGTGAGGAGACACGGGGAGAGGTGGAGGAGAGGTCGGTCATCACTGTCCAGACTCACAGAGAGCAGCAGTCGTGCATCTTTAATCAGAATTTGGAGAAAAAATCATTTACATTTTTCAGCCAACCTGATTTTTTTTATTAAGATCATTTAAGAAATACAGTATTTATCCCATATTTGTTTTACAGCTGTAATAAAAGTAATGAAAGCAACACAGATGCTGCAGACTGTGAGTGTGAGAGACAAACTATGGCATTAAAGGTGCTGAATCATTAACTGCTGGAAAACCACTGAGTTTAGGTTCAGTAAAAATTGCTCTGCACCAAAACCAGGAAGCTTTTATTGTGAAAGGTGTTTGGATAAAATAGTTTTTCTTCCTTGGGATGTGTTGTCATTGTGCAATGTGTTTGAGGCTTATAACGTTTATGCATTAAACTGCAGTCTAGTGAAGATGGCAAAGTGGACCCTAGTGAAAAGTTTCTGTTATAAACTTTTATAAACTGTTATAAACTCAGCATGTCTGAGCTTTCAAGTTCAAACTATTGATCCTACATTTTTTGGTAGCTTTCAAACACATGACACAGACTGACACATCTTGAGTACAGACAATTTTGGAAACATGAGGAGATCTGCCAAAAGAAATCAAATCTGTTTATAATTAGTTAAAAAAAACTTAAAATTGAATCTGACTATTACTGTCTGAACCTCCTTCAAAGTTTCTGTAAGTAGGATTAAAGTTGTAAAGAAACAACAAACACCAGCCTCTCTTCATCCTCATCCATAAAGCTCCTCGCTCCTCTCCTCGGCCTGTGCTCTCTTCAGCCGCTTCCTGCGCGGCCTCATGCCGTCCATCCTCCAGTCCACAGTCTGCCCTCTCTTCCCCTAAACGTTCCAAAAGCTGGGGTTGTTTTTTCCCGCGCTTCGTCAGCGTAAACAGCTCTTTCTTCCTTGGTCACCGCATCCAGGGCGACATGGGCTTGCCTGGTGACCCCGGCCAGCCAATGATCAATGGCGTTGTGGAGTTTGTGGGTTTTCCCAAAGGAGACAAAGGAATGCAGGTTTGTTGGGAAACACGAGTCATAATTAGCGTTTTATTTCACTGTCACAAAAAAATCAGTTTCAAACATAAAAAAGTCATTTTAATGGTGGCAACAGCCTGAAAGTGATCGACACCATCATGTGTTGGTAAACTTGTATGCTTCACTTACTTACATACTTTTCTCCCAGGTTCACTGCTTTATGAATGAGAGAAACGGACATTTTTCTTTGGTGTAACCGACACATCCAAACCAAGACTTCCTGTTATGTCCATGTGTCACTGGGAAAAGTAGATTTTTAATTATTGCCACATGACAGCGATGGTCATCTAGCAGATTTCTTGAAAAGCGAGCTCTCTATTTGCCCAACACATATTGTTTTTGCTTCATGCAACCAAAGCACGCTCCAGCGTGGCTGATCAATATAAACACAAGCAAAAAGCTTCCTGTCCTTTACCAAGACTTTGTGCGAATGCATCTACCTTCTGTTTGTAGAGGCGAGCAGAATAGTTTCTGAGCCTATGGCCACTCAGAAAGTTAAAAACCAACACTATGCTAATGCTGCAGCTTTATATTGAACGCATTCACAACACTAACATCTAGTTTTGTAACGCTATCGCTAATGTCAGGGAACATTTCCCCTGATATAATAAATCAGTTAAAACATGCTTCCCAAAACGTATTAAAGTAGGAAAATGCACGGCAAAAAGGACTCTTCTTTTATTTCCCCTCTACAAAAAAAGGTATCAAAGAGAAAAAAATCTACAAAAATAAAAGAAAAATGGAAACTTTTTCCTGGGAAATGTGATCCTTTTCCAGGGAGGTGACAGACTCCCTGCATCACTGAAAACAGTAGGATAGATAAACAACAAGAACAAAAAATTGAAAGGGTGAAGGTGACCAGCTGACCATATACCTTTTGAGCATATGAATTCCCCTGGGAAATACCACTGAGTGATATTTACTCATCGCGTGGGTGAAATCACCCCATGTTAGTGCTTTAGGGTCTAAGCAGACAGCAGCAGCCACATTAAGCTGTTAAATGACGAGCTGCATGAGACCGTTTTCTTAGCAAGGTGTTGTTTTTATCAGACTGAAGCAGGATTAAATCAGATCACAGCCGCACAGCGATGGAAAAACGCCACATACGTCACGATAATGACAATCCTTTCTTTTGGTAGCTCTTGCTCCGAGACCTCAGTGATCTCCAGACTTTTATAAGACCTTTTGCATGCCTGAGTCAGTAAAGGTTTCACAGCTGGAAGGTCAAATAATAAACCTCAGGCTACGTGAATAAGAGACAAATGGAAGGAAAAGATGTGGAAAAATGACGTCTTTAATTCCACTTCATCAAAACTGTAAATTAGGGAGGCACTAACAGTCACTGTTATTAAATTACATGCAACAGACTTGAGGCACAACAGTGCTGCATGCATTTCAACAAGAGGAGTACGTCTACTTGACTGTCCAGCAAACTATGACTGTCGCAGACGATCCTGATTTTAGCACAATTAAATACAAAACCCACTTATCCCCCAAATTGTGACGCTTTAAATGTGCTCTAGATAAGAACTGAATGCAATGATTTGCAAATATTTTATGAATAGCTGAGAAAATGCGTAATGTTAAGAAAAATGGTTAACTGGCCAAAGGTGAGTCACATGACTGGATATAAAAAGAGCCTCTCAGAAGTAATGCAGGGCAGAGGTTCAACAATTTGCAAATTGTCGAATAATTTCAGAATAATGTGCTTCAATATCAAATTATTAATACTTAAAATATGTCGTCATCTACAGCGCATAATATCAAAAGATTTGGAGAATCTGGGGGAATCCAAAGATTCCTATTGGTTGTCTGTGATCTCTGGGTGCTCAGACGGCGCGGCATTAATAACAGGAATGATTCACTCATGGAAATCATTCCATGGGCTCAGGAACACTTCCACAAATTCATCCACAAAATGCCAGTTAAAGCTCTACCGCGCAAAGAAGAAACCACACGTGAACAGGATCCATGATTTATTAAAGGCAATGAATGAAAAACAAATGGGGATGGAGTGCGTAACAAGGATGGATTTTTTGCTGTTGTTTACTTTGCTCTCTCGTTGCCTCTCTCAAAGGGTGACCCCGGTCCAAAGGGAACTAAAGGATACCCTGGAATACCCGGCCTACCTGTAAGTATTCAAACAGTTTGCTTGTTTATTTTTTATTTCATGCCCACCATGCAAGATGCATTTTAGGAGAAATTGTGATTCAGGAGACCTTCCTTTTTGTCGCTGAATCACAGGGACCCTTTGACTATCCTGGAGAATATGGAGAAAAGGGCATTCCTGGATACCCCGGGAGCAGAGTAAGACTCTGCGCTTTTTGGCTTCAGTTAAAGTGCATTTAGTGACATTACTGTTTGAAATTCCTTCCTTATTTCCCTTTGTGAGGGGAACCTCACCATTTCCTCTTCTTCTGTGGTGGGTGTTGTTTGTGTTTCTGCCAAGCAGGGGGCTCCAGGGTTTAACGGACCGCCCGGTGTTCCAGGACTGCAGGTAGGGTTTGTAAGACTGTAAGCACAGAGTAATAGTTCTCACATTAATTATGAGCCACAGAAAATACTCAGCTGGCTTACAGGTGAAAGTAATTGTTTCTTTGCCTTCATCCCCACAGTTATCCTCTTATATTAGACACATGGTCTTTCCTACATAGAAGAGGAGATCCATCTACTGTTGTAGTAGATGGATCTACTATATGGATCAAATATAATTTTACCTTTATTTAGTGAATTGGGGTTTCATGTAAAAATGTAGTTGATGGTCTTAAATCATAGAAAAAAAGAGCAACACATTTGTTGCCCTTACTCCATGTTAAGAATCATATTCATGTGCATTCACAACCAAAAAGTCCCATAAAAACCAAGAAAAAATACAGTACATACTTCGAAGTACACTTCAGATAACCTCATAATATCTATAGGAAACTCAGGAGTTACTGCATCCTCTTATTTCCTAACTCATGACAAAATATATATATTATTGTCAACACAGACACCCCTGCTGCATGGCATGATAGCCATTAGTCTTTAAACCTGTACAGTATGTTCAATTTAGATTAATTTTTCTTCTTCTACCCAGGGACCCAAAGGACGTCCAGGCACCCCAGGCTCATCGGGCTACCCAGGATTCAAGGTAGAATCACTGTTCCTCTAAAGCAGATGTATGGTACAAGTCGGGTATTTTCTTACAGCTGTGTTTTCCTATATCCTAATAATTATAAAGAGACATCAACATTTCTTACTAAAAAGAACTTTTATATCATTTGTAGTGAACCTGTGAATTTATAACACCACAATATATCAGATCCACACGCCGTAGGCATAAAGGCAGCAGCTGAAAGGGCAAAGTTTGTATAAAGCTTCTCTGCTATTTCACCAGCAGATGGGGCTACTGTGCTCACACTGATGGTAGCAATTTTTATTGCTCTATCTGTCACATATACTACTCTTGTTACAGAGGTAATGACAACTTGTAAAAGCGGATATTTTTTAATATAAAACATTAACAATAATTAAATTGCCTAATCACGGATCTTCATTTATAGACACTATCCTAGCTTAGCAGTTACAGGACATTTCATTAAACCCTTTTGACTTCTTGGTAACATATATCTAATCAGCTGATAATATGGCAGCAGTCGTATTTGGACATGTTGACATGGTCAAGATGACCTGCTGAGGTTCAAACAGAGCAAAGAATGAGGAAGCAAGGTGGGTGAAGATGCCTTGTTAATATCAAAGGAGAGCGGCTTGACTACTCTGAGCTGAGAAGAAGGCAGTAACTCAACAACCGCTCATTACAGCCAGAAGAGCAAACGAGCATCACTGAAAGCACAAAATGTTAATATCACTCTGCCACAATGACACATTTTCAGATACACCCTCTGGGTTTTATGGTTAGCTAACTGAAAATGGTTACTTATCTATATGTTGGTTTAGAGAGATGATACCATCAATATTTCTGCTCTAACCTGTTTTTTGGGTACATCTTGTAGGGAGACCAGGGAGACCCCGGACCCCCAGGACCTAGCTCTTTTGTTAATGGGGGTTATGCTATTCAAGGTAACACCTTGAGTTTTTTTTACACATGTGTTCCTGTGAACCACCGGCCCTTTAACCACCTCTTCTGTGATTGGTTGCAGGACCTCCAGGGGACTCGGGTTTACGTGGCTTTCCAGGACCCCGGGGTGACCAGGGACCTCAAGGCTTTCCAGGACCTCCCGGCCAACCAGGACCTGATCGTTTTGGTCCAGGTAATACACACAAATTCACACTGATCACGGAGGATTAACCACCATCAGTAATGATCTTTAGACAACAGAAGCTGTCTGTGCACACAGGTCTTCGAGGTCCTCCTGGGCCCAAAGGTGTAAAAGGAGAAGTGGGTGACCCCGGCTTACGGCCCACTGGTTTTGAAGGTTTCCCAGGACTCCCTGGGCCCCCAGGTCCCAGTGGCCTTCCTGGACCTCAAGGCCCTCCAGGTACATTTACACAAAAACAGCAGATAAAGCTCTGTGGTCCTTCCCTCTCAGGCAAGCAGAAGTAGAAACCGAATATTTGAAAGTACAGCTTTATTTTTATTTCCTCCAAATTTTCTTATACATGTTTGAGCTTTGACTGTTGTGTAACTTGTGCTCAGTTTCTGTTACTGTTGGGGTTACGGGGATTCAAGCAAAATATTTTTCAGTATATAAAAAATAGGTTTTTACATTTTAAACACAATAAAATTCAACTACTCGGTAGAAGTGAAAGACAAGACATAGAAACACTTTCAAATATAACAGCTGACTGACTTTGCTGTCCTTCAAGGCACAAACGCTGAGCCCTGCTACATCTATCCTGATACAGGTCAGTCCTACAGGTATCCCAAAGGCAGCCATATTTCTTTGAAACTCGCCAGCAACAATCATGCTGCCAAAGTGAAATTCAAAACCACAGACTCAACTTTCACAGCCAGCATCTAGCTGCCACAATGCTTTATTTGATCACTTCTGTGCTGTGGAGGGAGCGGTTGTTAGTATAGAGTGTAGCCAGCTTCAGTCTTGGATATGAGAGGCTCTCTCTACTGATCCAAGCTGCTTCTCTCATCTCTGGTGACAAGGTGTCGCCTGCTGTGAACGTAATTCACAGATCTCATGTGGACATTAACGCTTGCTAGCAAAAGATTTCTTTAATGACTGTTTATTTGTAAAACACACACATGGAAACACAGGAAGAAACAGTCTGTGTAACATACTGGAAGGAAATCATTGGAAAAACAAAAGATGATTTCACTGGCATGGAAGATGACTGTGTTTGGGTATTTTCTTTGCCGGGGTAAGGCTCCGAACTGCAACAGGCTGTGCATGCTGCTTCTGGTGAGTAGCTCTTAACCATGACGGTCGATGTAAAATCACTGAAGGGGTTCATGTTGTTTTACATTTTAAGATGACAAAAAATAAGCCTCTCATCTTGCAACAGCAGCTTAAATCTTTTGTCGAATCTGGAAACCAAACAAAGCAAACTAACCTGATTTTAAACTGTGGCTTCGAGCCGCACTTCCGCTCTGCTGGCTTGAGTAATTCCTTTTCCGGTTATTGAAAGCTTGGTTTCAAAAGCAGAAGCAATAAATCAGTTCAAGAAACTTAAACAAGTATAAAGTGTTTGTGTAAAATCTTAAAGTAACAATTTGTGACTTTTAAAACTACTTTGCGGTCAGTGTAACCTCTAATGGGTGTAGCTTTGCGTGTGTGTTTGTGCAGGTGACTCTGAAGGTCTACCAACTGCTCCCCCTGGAGGCCCCGGGCCGCCTGGTCCCACAGGATTTCCAGGAAACATTGGTGCCAAAGGGTTTAGAGGTACACGCAGATATGCAGACTTCATGAAATGAAATGATTTGTTTCTCGCAAAAAATATATTTAAATCATCGCGTATTTCAAAATGAGTCAAAATTGTTGTCGAGAAGTGAAGAGGTGAGTGAGGAGTTTACCCACACAGTAATAAATGAAAAGCAAGCAGCAAAATACAAATACGAAGCATTGGTATCCAAGGAAACTAAAACACAACTGGAAATGGAAGAAAAAGTGCGACAATCTACAATTCTTAATCCCGCCGTCCTGCAGGCGACCCTGGTGACTGCAGATGTTCTGGAGGAGACTTCTCGGGGTTAGATGGACCACCTGGACGTCCAGGAACCAATGGCAGTCCTGGCCTGCCTGGGGTGAAGGGTTTTCTTGGAGACCCCGGTTCACTAGGCTTCAGTGGTCGTCCAGGACCTAGTGTAAGCAAAACTCTGCCCTTGATATGACTTGAATGGGAATTATTAATAATAATCATCATCATCATCGTATTAATCATAATGATAAGTAATTTAAATGCATGCATACCAGTTTCTGAAGTTTCACATTTCTGTAACTTTGCAGGGTCCTCCTGGTCAGCGGGGCTTCCCCGGGCGTAAGGGAGAGAAGGGGGCTCCATATTACCCCACCCTAAATCTGGGGTTGAAGGGAGTCATAGGAGATCCTGGACCCAGAGGACCTACAGGTGAAACAGGAAATCCTGGAAGAGACGGGCTGCCTGGCTTCCCTGGATTTCCTGGACCCCCAGTGAGTCCTTCGAAACACAGTTTACATATTAGTTCATCTGCAGAAAGATTTTCATTTAATACGTTTTTAAAAAGACGTCCAAATGACGATCATTGTTTCCTCTTTCCTCTCATATATTTTCTGTCCTTTCATTTCGTGTTTTCCCCTTTCTTCTTCTTTTGTTTTTCGTCTCTCGCTTCTTTGCTGTCTTTTCATCTCATTCCCTTATTTCATTTCTTCTCCTGTATAATTTCTGTGCCTTTCTGTTCTTCCCCTTTTATTTTGTATATTATCATCTCTTTACTTCCTTTTTCTCTTTTCCTTCCTTTTATTTTCTTTTGTCTTCTGTTCTCTCTCCCACCTTTTCATTATCCTTCTTTTGTTTTACTCATATTTTCTACCACTCACCTTCTTTGCTTTCCCTTTTTTGCTTTCTTTACTTTCTTTTTCTTATATTTCCTCTAACTTTCCTTTTCTCCTTCTTCTTGGTTTTCTCTTTCCTTTAATGGCCTATCCTCTTTCCTGTTTCCTTATTTTCCATTCCCTCTTCCATTTCTCACCTTTCTTTCTTTTCTTTTCTTTTCTTTTCTTTTCTTTTCTTTTCTTTTCTTTTCTTTTCTTTTCTTTTCTTTTCTTTCCTTTCCTTTCCTTTCCTTTCCTCTTCTCTCCTCTCCTCTCCTCTCCTCTCCTCTCTAGGGTGATGCAGGCATCGGCTCAAGGGGAGAAAAAGGATTTCAAGGGTTTCCAGGTTCTAAGGGACGTCCTGGAGGCCCTGGTGAGCCGGGCATTGGCTATGATGGAGCACCCGGCTTGCGTGGAGACCCTGGAGAACCCGGTATACCTGGTTCTCCAGGTATACCGGGTTCACCTGGAGAGAAAGGTAAATAATGGTGTTTTGAGTGTGTGTCCGTGAGACAGAGAATGACAGAAAATATGTGAATGTGTGTCATACAGTCTTCTTCCACAGGGCGATATCCACACCACCTCATCCCATCACTGTCCATCCTCAGCACACAACAGTTATCGTCCTCACATGCTAGATCATTATAAGACCTCTGTGAGGCAGCCTGTCCAGGACTTGGACAGAGCTTGTGGCTCTTGTTAGATTTCCTCTTCCAAAGCAGCTTCCTGCTCTCCGTGTTTCCTCGGCTGCAGCAGCAAACGATTAACGAAATGATTAACGGTCTCCATTAATGTACTTACACACTTCACCTGCAGCCAACAATCTATAAACTGCTTCCTTAATGGAATGATTGATGCTTAATGATGATGATGTATTTGCTGATTAAGCTAAAACGACTGTGCTTGTTTAGTCTCAGAACAGGTGAGAAGTTTGATGTTTGCCATGTCTGGCTTTTTACCCAAAAATCTGCTGCTAAACTAAATTTACATAACCAAACCAAAACATAGTTTATGTGTGTTTTTTCCTTTGCAAATCTTTTTTTTTTTTAGCTTATCAACAGTCAGCTTCTAGCTACACTTTTGAGTTTTTTGCTACAGCCACAATGAATATAAAATGATGGCGGCAGCAGACGCCCGCATCTTCCTGAGACTAAATGACACAAGCCTTTCGGCAGCAGCTGGCCACTCATCTTTAGTATGAATGTGTGCTTTCATACCATGACGACTGATTAATTTTTGCTTTTAATATGAAGGTTATTGTCGCTGGCAGGAGTTAAGAGAGAACGAAGTGTTTGGATGCATCGCTGGCGCACAGATGCCCCTCCTTCCTCTCTCTCCTCTCATGTTGACGGCAATAATCTGTTTTTGCCTGAACTGAATGAACTTATTGCTGATTTGCTGATACCTGTTGTGATGAAAACCCAACTCAATGGCTTTATTGGGGCATGCAAATCAACCTAAGTGGCTTTGTATGCTGCCACCTTCTGCCTCTCCCTCTCTCTCTACCTGTCTTTATCTCCCCCATCCATCCATCCCCTCGTCTCTCTGACCTCCTTTGTGCATGTGTATCTATCCAGGTGAAAGCATCTGTGAAGGGCTTAATGACGCCGAGGAGGGACAGGGTGGGTAACTGATTCTTTTATCCACCAGCCAGGCTAGTGAGCCTTTGACAGAACCTCTAGAGTTAGTTGCAGGCAGACGAGCAGCTGGTGGATGACTATGCTGCTGCTGTTTACAATGGAAGCAACCTGTTTGGTCTGTCCGATGGGTTTCAAAAAATGAGCATTCCACATTCAATGAATGATGCTTCAATTATATGACTTTCAGAAACTAGAGAAACTTTTTAGGCCAGTAAACCTCCCACAAACAGTTGGGTCCAAAGTTATTGCAATAGTGTGTAAAGAACTGTAAATGTCATAATTCATGAAACTAAAACAGAGAGAAAAGAAGACGTGGTATCAATGATGACCATTAAAAATATAACCATGGGTTTTGCTTTAGTCAAGCCTGTAGGACCTCGAAGATAGAAAAGGGAAAAATTACTCAGTATATTTAGGGAGACAAAATAACTTGTGATCATAATCCAAACCTAAGCCTATAATCTGGTTAAACAAAAGTTGTTGTCTTCGTTCCCTAATTGCCAAGATTTGGGCATAAAAAGAAAGAATGATTCTGATTGCTTGGGGTTATAGTTAAGCTTAGGTTTGGCACAGATGATGACTTAGATCTCAGAGGGTTAATGATGTGATAGCCTGGATGTAAGCCATTCATTAGCTTTGGGTTGCCAGGTTCTGCATTTTCCTAAATAGCCCATGTTTATCCTTTTTATCATTCTGCCCTTGTAATATTAGTAGACCCTTGGTAAACACCTAAGAAACTCCAGTGTTTCTGCAGCTCTGTCAAAAAGCATTGTGTCAAAGATATTTTTCACAGTCTGGGAGACCAGACTATTGTTTGAGGTCTTATTACAGCTTATAAATGTTTCATAAGGGAAGTCTTTTCAGAAAAAGCCCCAGCCTCCTTTAATCATGGGAAACATAGTGCACTCTGGAAACTACTGGCTAACTGTCAATCATTTGTTCATGACGAGGCCGATGGAAGCTTCTCGCTCCCTGCATCTTCAGGGTTTCCACTCAGGCCCAGTCAGTCAATGATTGACTGTCGAGCTTCAGGGCTGTTTATACGCGCTCGGCTTCCAATCAAAGCTGCTGAAATCTTGCGCATGTTTTCAAGCCAAACCTCTGCTAAATGCTTTTAATTAATGAATGAAATGAAACACAAAACCTGCACTGGATTTCTAATTCCCATTATCTTCTTAATATAAAGAATTTGCTTCTAACTCCCTGCACAAAAAGTCTCTGTTGGCGTGAGTGGAGGCGATAGACAATCAGCACCTCAACAAAACATTCACTGAATATAATTATCCAACATTTTACTGTGTCACTGTGTTTATCTTGCAGTTATTTATAATAATACATTATCACATATGTCTACCATGGTGTTAAAGTTGATGTTTCACTATACTGAAGTCTTTGTTTGTATTTAACATGTGATTTTGACCTGTGCTACATTGCGCTACTTCAACTCTTTGCCCTGATTTGATTAGTTGAAAAGAATACACAACTCTAAAACTGTGTATATATATAAATAGGTATACATTTGTAGATGTGCTATTATGTGTCCAAGTGTTCACTCTAAATGTGTATTCAAGTGCTTGAGGTCTGAATGCTAACCTGTGTATGACTGCTACCAGGACAAACTCTGGCTTGCGTATTTACGGGTGAGGCAGGAGACCCAGGCGATTCCGGTTTCCTTGGACAACCAGGTACGATTTAACAGATGTCTTATGGTGATTTTACAGCCTTAAAGCCTTAAACTCTATGATGATCACAGTTAGGCACAAACACACACACACACACCTTTA
Source organism: Astatotilapia calliptera (assembly GCF_964374335.1). Taxonomy (NCBI): domain Eukaryota; kingdom Metazoa; phylum Chordata; class Actinopteri; order Cichliformes; family Cichlidae; genus Astatotilapia; species Astatotilapia calliptera. The sequence continues at coordinate 52,787,634 of NC_137424.1, forward strand.
CACCATATGTTCTCTGATTGGCTGCCTATCCCTCTCTATGACATCACGGATCCAAGAATAAATTGTAGTAGTTTAATTTTACACAAGATGACCTCAACATTTCAAACGTTGCCCATGTTTAATGCACCAATCTACCAATGGAACAACAGGAAATGGAGAAAAGCATAATAGGTCCTCTTTGCATGCACTTTCACATTGTTCATTTGTAGATACAGGTGCAAATTGCATGATTTTACTTTGTGGCTCTAGGTTTTGTAGTTGATCTATTAAGATTCTCAATCAGTGTTTACAGAAATAAGATGAATATGTTCATTAATAATTTTATGAAACAACTTTGTCTGTATTACTGCTTGTAATGTTGTTGTGACTATTGCTTACAAACTGGGGAAACAAATCATCAGAATGATTGTGCCTCTTTGCCAGGTCTTAAAGGTAAACCAGGGCTGCAAGGGCCCTCTGGACGTCCAGGGTTTGATGGCCCCAAAGGAGAAAGAGGAGACCCCGGCACCGGAGGCGTGCGTGGACCTGAAGGTAAAATTGCGTGGTGGGGTTTCTCTGTACCAGACTGCAATAAGACATAACATGCAAAAGTCAAATAATTACAAATGAAACTCAAAGTTTTTTTTATTGTAATGTGAATTGAATTGTGTAATTAATTTAATTATCCTCTAATCTCTGATTTAGGCCTTCTTATAATGCAATTACATGGCAGGGATAGCTGGTGTGTTTATGAATTGGACCCAAAAGCAGACACAAGATACAAAAGAAATAGAAGAACGAGGCAAGGACATGAAACTGAATGCGAACATGCAAAAATGTAACTGTGAAATAATCAAAACATGAAAATGAGTATGAGCATGAACATGAACCCGGACAGTTGGAAACTTTGACATGAAGACAACCAAACAGCCCGACACTCAACAGAGGAAGATGGGCGACTTAAACACACCGAAGGGTAATGCTGGAAGTGGAAACAGCTGGGGAAACACAGCTGAAACAAATAAACATGACGCCACAGGGGAAGCAAAACTAAACACACTGACCATGGAAACAAGACTTACAAAATCAAGCAGGAAACATAATGGAGCATAGACACGACAGCACAAGGGTGACAATTAGAACATGGATCAGAAGGGAGAGACTAATGCACTGGCATAAATGAAAGTGAAAACACAGAGGACGAGACCGACTACACAGAGGACAGGAAACGACTCGTAAATCAGGAGACATTGATGGAACAAAAACTAGAATAAAACTCAACTAAACCCCAACTAAATAATAACACCAGAACTTAATATTATCTCAATCTTAACATAATAAAATCACAAATACAAAATAAACCCAAAACACCGGGTCACAGACCCAGCCCCTGACAGGTTTTTCTTTTGCTTCTAGTGCTGCATTTATGATTAGGCAGTTACTGGAGGCTGTGCCGTAAACAAAATGACATGTTTAAAACATGTCAATAAACATGGAGATCTTGAAATGTTCGCGTTGCAGGGGCCACGTCTACAACCATGCGCATGGGCAGGTGATGTCTTCAAAGCAACCTTGGTGTTTCAAGATGGCGTTAAAATGGCAAAAAGACAGTCAGTCTGCTATCACTTTGTGATTAAATAGGATCAAGTGGTAATTACATGCAATCTGTTTGTGATAGCAGACTGATTACCTGGGACAAATTGTCAAAAAATCTGTTCACATAAACTGCTTACATTCAGAGTGCACACAGAACTTCATCTGAAATCAAAAATTCTGAATTTCCCCCACATTCAGTCTATCGATATTTAATCTTTAACCTTGATCTTTGGCGGTTTCCTGTCCTTAACTTTGGTTGGTTACAACTTCCTGTCACAGAGAGAGTGATAGAGAGGGTGCTTCCAACTTCACTATTGTGCATTTTAATGCGTTGCTCGGGATGTCATTCCCTGCAGGTTTCACTGGACCCAGAGGGGACCCTGGTATTCCAGGTATCCCAGGGCAGAGTTTTGATGGGCCCAGGGGTAAGGACGGTCTCCCAGGCCGTCCTGGAGCCAAGGGCCAGCCTGGAGAGGTGCTAGGAGCTACACCTGGATTTCCTGGTCAGAACGGTTTACCAGGAATTCCTGGAGACAAGGGCCAGCCGGGAACACCTGGAGGACCTGGAATGCCTGGTGGGTAGCAGGATTTAAGTCAGTTACTTATTTTAATAAAAACAAATAAAAACATAGTATTCGATGGGTGTCCTGAAATAACAAATGCCAGCTGACTTAGCATTTAAATGCTTCTGCAAGCAACACTTTGTAAACAAAGTCTGTTCTTGAAGGGTTTGATGGACGTCCTGGTGCTCCTGGTCGGAAAGGAGAACGCGGAGTTAACGGTTTTCCTGGTAATCCTGGCCTTCCTGGGCTTCCAGGTGACCCAGATGGTCGCATTCCTGGTCCACCTGGCCCTGATGGTAGTAAGGGTCTGAGAGGACCACCAGGTGAGAGAAAGAAATGATTTGGGGGTTTTGTTATATTTTTTGCACATTTTACACTCGAATTTGTACCTTTGAGAGATTCTTAGTGTGAATTATTGCAAAAGAAGGTGAAATATGACTTTGTTGTGATCTCTACTGAAATCCTTCACCTCTCATCCCTGCACCAGCTCTGGTTCATTCCTCTTTTGTTCACATCGTTCTTTCACAGTCTCCATCATCACAGTTGCCCGTTTGAATCGTGTTGTTTATCAAACACTGCATCACCCACGAGAATGTCTTCTCCCTCTTTGTTTTTGTATTGTTGTATTTTTCCATGTCTCTGTTCTTCCTCCTTGTCACTTTCATCTTTTTTCCCAACACCACCACCACCATCATCATCTCCATCCATCCTCTCATCCCTCCATCCTTTTTTTGTTGGTGTTGGGTCACTCGTTATAGGCTGCCCAGGTGAGACACTCTTTCCCTCGTCCCATTGTCCATCTCTCCTCCCTCCCAGCCGCGCCACCCTTGGCTTGCATTTCCTCCATCCTCTTGCTGTTGGTGTATTAGAACAAACACTTGAACTGCTGCCTTCATTTCTCATCTGCGCTGCACACAAATGTCCATCTCCACAGTGCAGTCGTGGAGTCTCGTATGGGGTGTAACACCACGTCTCTGGAAAAAAAAGATGGTAAAGGAAAGTAATTAATATGAAGGTGAATGAATACAGAGGCAAAGTAAAACATTAACGCCTATATTATTTATTATTTTCAAATTATTTTTGATTAATTGAATGGCATATTAATTTATTTATGTAATTTTTTTTTTGTTCTTTATTTATTTTTGTCTTTTGGGAGGGGGTGGAGCAGCTTACCTCCTCCAAATATAGTGTTACCTCATTATCTAAGAGACGATGACTTTTGCCTATGTTTGATGAGGTGCTTCATCATAATCGTGCCATTTGACTGTGTTTGCATCAATAACTATTTTAAAGTACATAAAACTATGATGCTAGAGGAAATGACATCATCACACCCCACAGAAAGACTGAACCAGATGGATATTTTGTAACAGTTCTGTAAACAAAGCATTTCCGCAGGAAATGTGAAAACCACTGTTTGCTGTTCTTACTTGCAGAAACGACTAACCTCATTGTGAACTAAGTGTTTCTGTCTAATCAGTTCCAGATGTGTTTGATGAATTAACTGTAACAGGTTTGTGTGAAAATTGAAGATTTGGGGGCAAATGCTGTTTAACTCAAAGCTAGAAGCTTTTTATTTTACACTCTTGAAGGGACTTCTTATTTTCAGCGCATCCTTGCATTGATCAAAAAGTGATAAGCTGCAACTTTGCAGCACAGATGTGCTGAAAATGGGTTCATTTTTTAAGAATGTAAACAGTAGCAGTTAGTGTGCTTTAGATGGCTTAACCTTGCTAGTCTGGAATTGCACTCAGAAACGGTATGATTACCAATCGGCTGGTTCTCCTGTAATGTGAGTATCAAAATTAGCCACACTGAGCTTTCATGTCTCTGCAACAAAATCTGCAATCTGGGTGCAATTACAGACCAATCGCAGCAATGAAGTATTGTAAAGAAATGTGTGATGGCATTGTTGTTGCTGTTTGCAAGGCTGCTTTAATATGTGTGTTAAAAGATAGAAAAACTAGCTTAAAACCTGATTGTTCGGAGGTAAGTGTATTCCTCATACAAAAGATAATAATACATATTATTATATTATGATACAGTTATGGTCAAAAAGAAAGATTAGCGTCTTAAATTCTAAGGTTGTACCTATAAGAACATAATAAAGATAGTCTGGTCCTTAGCAGGTCTTAAAATTAGGCAAACACAGCCTCAGATGAACTACAAAACATGTTGCATTGTGTATTTAATAAACAAAAACAAAAGCAAAAAGAAGAAGCATTGCGTAAAAAGTGTAGGAGCGGTCCTACCAGCAAATTCGCCTTCAATCAGTCCTGCAATGCTCAGTGAAAATGTGCAAGAGGTACGTCTCAGACTCTACAGGGCTCAGTTGTCATGTTAAATGTTAAAGGTCATTAGCAGAGATGGGCAGTAATGCGTTAAAAGTGATGTAATCCAATTACTTTTTCAAGTAGAGAGAAAAGTCAGGGATTACTACTACAAAAAAGTAATTAGATTACTGTTACTTTACCGTACGCTCAATGTGTTACTGCGTTACTAAGTAACGAAAAAAAAGGCAGCAGACTAATTACACGGAGGATAACGAGATGATGGGAAACAGAGGGAAACACAGCTGGAACTAATCAGACATAACAGACAGGGAGGAAGCAAAACTGACAGGACAACAGACTATCAAAATAAAACAGGAAACATGAGACACACACACTAAAGCATGGACTAACTGAACACAGGGAACCAAGGCAGCGAGAGACACGACTGGGAAACAGATGAACATGGAGACAGAAGTTAGCATGCGTGATGGAGCATCGACACAGGGGAGACATGGAAACAGAACCAATGACTTAAATGCTCTGTTCAGCTGTGCATAAATTAATTTCTGTAAACCTTCATGAACTGAAGTAACGCTGTCAAGAATACTGAGCCAAGATTATTAGAAAATGATGTGACTGATAAAATCATGCAGAACATTATCAAGTTATTGTTGCTAAAGGTGATGCTAACTACTATTGACTTTTGGACTACATTATGAAATGTGTTGTTGTTCATTTGAGGTTGTATTTGTGTAATTTTAAAATCTGGTAAGCACCCGAAGACTGCATGCTTTTCCAGATAATTAGCCAGCAGCCCTTTTTCCATGTGTCTGTATGAATGTCAGATTGTTGTCAGTGTTTTGTTTTTCTCACTGTCTCTCCTTCCATTATTGGCAGGTTTCCCTGGTCGGAAAGGAGAAAGAGGAGAACCAGGTTTCCCAGGGCCTGCTGGGATGAAAGGAACTCCCGGACGACCTGGTGCTACTGGGTTACCAGGAACAAGGGGACGCCCCGGTTTACCAGGACCAGGGACTATAGATGGAATTCCAGGAACGCCAGGAAGAAAGGGTCTGCAGAAGTAGTTTTTTTGTTTTTTTCCAAGGCCACATTTGTCATTTTTAGTGGTGTCGTGTTAGATGTTGATCATGACTTTACTGACTATGATGATGGACAGAGTGATCCTACTGGTTGACTCCCACATTATAAAGGCATGGTTGGGGAATTCATATCACCATTGTACGAACATCAGTAATACGGTCAGTGCTGCAATGTACTGATCATGGTGTGGTGGTGAACAAGATTACTTTTTTAAGATTGTTCAGGGAGTTTTTAAGACAGCCTGATAACAATGAATTACAAATTCTGGTCAAACAATTCCAAGATATCTCACAGTGTTAGTAGAAGCCCAGATAATTAGGTTAGACAATATGTTTGCATGATTTTTAGGGCCAAGTGCAATGACCTCAGTTTCATCAGAATTTAGAGGTCAACAAGTCTGTATGTCTGTAAGACATTCCTGCCGTTTAACGCACACTTTTGCAGGTTTGTGTCGTCAGGCTTCGAGGATAGATAAACCTGAGTGCCATCTGAATAACAAAGAAAATGTGTGCTGTACCCTTGAATGATGCTGCCTAAGGGAAGCATGACCTCTCAGTTCATTTTAATTCTTATTAGCGCAATAGAGCCAACCAATGACGGGCAAACGTTTCACTTTTTTTCTCTGCTTCATATGTTTCAGTTACCTGTCCAGTATTACTGACATTGTCACTGCCATTCTGCTTTGTTACAGATATCATAATAGTGACTAACTATGCTAATTTCCACAGGTGACAGAGGCGTCCAAGGAATGATGGGCTTCCCTGGATTTGCAGGACCTCCTGGCAGTTCAGGATTTCCCGGAGTGAAAGGACAGCCTGGAGTGCCTGGAGCAAATGGACGCCCTGGGTCACCTGGATTCTTTGGAACTAAAGGTAAAATATCCCCCACAGGAATAAGTGTACTGATCCTGGGCCAATAAAAGAATGAATTAGCAATGCTGATGCTACTCCTTGAGGTTATCATGAGGCAAACTGTGTGACATGGCTAAGCATGGCTACAATTCCCTCACTGTTTGTTTTGTTCCCGCCTAATACTTGGCTCTGTCACAACAGCATCTAAAGGGCACTTGCTGCAAACAATCTCACATGAACAAGTTAGACTTTTAATGGCATCCCAGATATTTAGTTTTGTACATTTGAATTCCATTTGTCCTAAGGCATTCCCATTGGTTGGTAGGTTTCTGCAGGGCTCACACCATTAGATGCTCATCCTAAATTTTGGGCAACATTCCTCTGTTTTTACTTTGGCAGGTGACAGAGGATTACCTGGTCCACCCGGATTTCCTGGTAGACCTTTTTCATCTCAGCTTGTAGAGAAAGGAGACATCGGAGACCCTGGAATAACCGGCCTTTCCGGCTTTACTGGACCCAGAGGTAACATGGTGCTTTGTTTCTTTCAGAACGTCACCGGATAATCTGAAGGGCATAAATTAACTGCACACTTTATTAGGATCTTCTGGTGAATTTTAAATCATTTAGAGAAGAGATTCATATTTGTTACATATTTTGTAAAATAAGAAAGTTTTTTCATAGATGAGGACTTCAACACTGAATTGGTGGATGAAGCTGAGAGGACCAACACAATAAAGAGGGCCGGGGCAGTGACTCAGATTAGTGGAAATACTGCCTCGCAGACAGAGAGCATCTACGGTTGCCTGTGTTGGGATACCTCTCAGCTTAACAAACAAACAAAATATCTGTACTGTGCTCTTAAAGAAGGGGGAAATTATCAGTAAACCCCTAAAACAGCATTTTGTTACATGCTGAAAACATGCTGTAAAGTTTAGCACTTTGATACGGGAGTCTCCAGATACTGACCTTCAGAGCCAGCCCCAAGTTCCCACTAGTGGAACTGCAGCTGTTCGCACTTCTGCAAAATGTAGGCTCTCTAATGAAGAATTTAACTGCTTTTTGCTGCTGTGAACATCCATCACCTTGTGTTACAAACTCTGATCTTTCTCTGGGTTACCAGGTGACAAGGGTCAGCCAGGTGCACCTGGTCGTCCAGGACGACCTGGAGCTCCTGGTTTCCCTGATCTGAGTAAAGGGCTGCCGGGAGAACCTGGCCTTTCTGGGGAAACAGGACTTCCAGGCTTCTCTGGACAAAAAGGAGAATCTGGAATTATGGGATTCCCCGGCACTGTGGGACCAAAAGTAAGAAAAGATGCATATACATGTAGCAAATTTTGCCAGGCAGAGATTAAAATTCGGATGTTTGTTTGTTTGTTTTTAGGGCAATAATGGCTTTCCAGGTTTATCTGGAAGGCCTGGAGAAGTTGGTCGGCCTGGTGCCAAAGGTAAGAGTACATATTAGTGCTGTTGGATATAACGATATGCATCGGATGATGATATGAGAACATCTGTATTACACTATCATTTGTTTTGTTGTGTCCCAAAATAAACTGTTTACGGCAATATTGTAGTGGCTATATTAATTTCTAATAGTTCTCACGTTCTCTTCTATTTAAAAAAAAAACGCACTATGCATGGGCAAGCGACTGTTTTCATGCATTGTTGTTTGCAGCATGTGGCTCCGCCATCCGCTTGTTTATTTTCCACATAAAAGTGTCACAATAAAGCCGAAGATCCTGTTCTAACTTTTCAAAATAAACTGACGCGATGATAATATACAGTATTCTCAAACGTCAAATTTTGGAGTATGCATTAATGAAAATACCTAAAATAAGGTACACGACACCCAGCTTCACGCAAGTGACCCGAGATTCACAGAATTTACAGAAAATGTTACATTTTTGTGATTTATATCGTTGTCGGGACGATAAATGTGTTATATCAGGATATGAGATTTTGTTCATATCGCACAGCACTAGTACATATGAAGTCTACCATCAGTGATAAACATCTTCTTTACATCTGTTCATAATCAAATCAAACATCCATTGACTTAAATGCTTTTTTCTCTTAGGACTACCTGGAGAAACTTTTGGTTATCCTGGAGCACCAGGACTTAAAGGCCGACAAGGAGATTCAGGGATCCCAGGTAAGACTCACCTTACTCGGTTACGGTGAAACTTTATTTGTCATGGCCATTGATCAGCAACCACTGATCAATGGCCATGAGTACCATTCACAGAGAGTTGGGGAACGGCTGCAATCACAGCATTGTAGGATGGTGAAAGATGTACCCTTAGTCCCCCTCCTCGATTCAGAGATGGTCTTTCCCTTTTCACATCTCTGTAAATAAAGAAAAGCATTCAGCATCACATCACTTGTAGTGTTGTTGTTGTCATATTTTACAAACTTGTTGACATGGATCAGAATTTACATTTCCTTTATGTTTTATTTTTAGTAAAATAAATATATTTAGTGCAGGTGAAGAAATTCTTAGTACTGTGGGACAAGCTTTTTGGGAGATCAGAGTTGGTCTCCAATCTCTGATTTCTTCAGAAGTTTTATAACATTTTAAATATGTCGACAGGCGACCAAGGGAAAGTTGGTGAACCTGGCGATAATGGATTTTCAGGAAATCCAGGTTTCCTCGGACAGAAGGGGATTCCTGGTGAACAGGGACGGTATGGAATAATGGGTGAGTAAGTCCTAAGAAAACAAAGTCCTGTTGCAGTAATTCCTTCATGACGTCGTAGAGATATGTATTTACAGAAAGTGTTGAGATGTCGTTTTTCTTCTCTGCAGGCTCTCCTGGTTTCCCTGGACCAAAAGGTCAGCCTGGATTGCCAGGAATAGGAAGGGGGCCTGATGGGCTTCCTGGTCGGCCTGGATTCCTTGGAAATCGTGGGTTTAAAGGTGAAAGGAAAAAAGAAAATCCACTACATTCATACACTAATCTTACAATGATTTTTCCAAATGAGGTTAAAAAAATGGTCTTTCCAGTGTTTTTAATGTTTTGTTTGTTTGTTTTATTTTTGTTATTTTAGGTTTTCCCGGACCACCTGGTTTGGATGGCCTTAATGGCCTAGCAGGACCTAAAGGCCTGCCTGGAAACCCAGGCAAGAATCACATTTCACGCACCAGCTGATTCTATATTTCTTGCTTTATTTCACAGCTCACTACTCACTCAGTACTCAGTAAACAAAAATGAGATGTACAATAAGCCAGATAATCCAAAGCTAAAGCTAATCTTAGCATGATCCAGTAAGAATAGATGAATGTATCAAGTAGTTAAGGCTCGATAACTGAGGAAAGATGAGCAGTTTTGCATTTTGGCCCTTTGTGTGTCTGCAGAAAAGTTCATTATTCAAAGCTGTGAGGCATACTGCTTCTGCAAAGCTCAACCTTTTCGCCCTCTTCATCAGGGTCAACGTCTGATTGTTTTAGGCTTGCAAAGATGAAAGATTTAACGACTTTGTGTTTTTTTATCTAGGTGCAATTCTGGGAGGTAGCCCTGGCCTTTCTGGTAGTCCAGGGTTGAAGGGAGAAAGAGGTGTTTCCCAACCCGGTGTTCCAGGGTATCCCGGCCAAAAAGGACAAAGAGGAGAACCAGGTGAAATAGACTTCAATGAAATCAAAAATGTGCAGATTCAATGTGCAATAATATATATAGCAATAGATTTTTTTACTTTCTGTATATCAGGTCCTTTTGGATTGAAAGGGAGCCCGGGTATCCCTGGACCTCCTGGACCCAGATCAATAGAAAGCTTTCCTGGACCTACAGGAGATGCAGGTCTCCCTGGACTGGATGGACAGTATGGTAAATACATTTCCTTAATCAACTTGGATGATTTTGTTTTCCATTCTCTTCTTTTTTCACATTTTTTTCTTTTTTCCCTTTATATTCTCCTATACTTTTCTATGCTTAGTTTTTCTTTCTTTTCCCTTTAACGTTAATTTATTCAACCTTCCTTGAATTGAATTTCTCTCTTCCTCTCCTTTTTTCTTTCTTACAGGTGTCCAAGGTCCTCCAGGTCTTCCCGGCCCACCTGGTCCAGGCACAGCTCAGGGAGACAGAGGTGACCCTGGTCTGCCAGGCTTCCCAGGGAACCCTGGTACAAAGGGTGAACCAGGATTACCTGGAGGTCCTGCATTCCCTGGCAGACCTGGTTTAAAAGGTGGAGTATGGCTAAAATACATGGCATGAACTAAAAATGCTGCTTCTTCTTTTCTATGTTTGCTCCTATATGTTTTCAATTTTTTCAGTTCAGTTCAGTTCATTTTTATTTCAAAGATTTCAAACATGTGCCTTCACAATCATTACAAAATATCATTCCATTATTTGTTTGAAAAGGAGTAGGCTGAAGTATTTACTTATTTGTCCCTACCCCCTCAAGTTTTACCTCTCATTCATTTAATTTTTTTTTGTCTTAAATTAAACAAACAACATATGAAACATATGAAACATATGAAGTAAAACAAAACATAACATACATAAATCAAAAACAAGAAATTAGCAAGCCCCACCACAGTATAGTTTCTTTCATATGAAAAATACAGGATGTGTATATTTGCAGATACACAAGTTATGGAAAAACAACAAACCAAAACAAAACAAAAAAACAAAAAAACAACCAAAAAAGAACCACAACACCATTACCAGCAACATTACGGTCCTGGGTTAACCCCGTTTTCTTCATTCTTATACTTATTTAAAATTAGGTTTTTATATTTTACTTTAAACTGTTTTATGTTTTGACTGTCTTTTATTTCTTCTGTTAGACTGTTCCATAATTTAACTCCTGCAATTGAGATTGACATAGTTCTTAAAGTTGTTCTAGCACTTTGTATTTTTAAATTCCATTTCCCTCTTAAGTTATACCCACCTTCTCTTTCTATGAACAATTTACAGATTTCTTTGGGAAGCAATTTATTTCTGACTTTATACATTATTTGCGCTGTTTTAAGCTTCACCAAGTCTTGGAATTTAATAGCTTGCATTTTGACAAAGAGTGCATTTGTATGGTCCCTGTACCCTACATTATTTATTAATCTAATGGCCCTTTTCTGTATTATAGTTATTGTTTGTGTGTTACTTTTGTATGTGTTTCCCCAGACCTCTACACAGTAGCTCATATATGGCAGTAGTAAAGCACAGTATAAAATGTGCAGTGCTTTCTGATCCAACATATGCTTTGCTTTCCCCAGGACGGCAATGCCCCGTGCCAATTTCCCCCGAACATAAGTAATGTGTGGCTTCCAACAGAGCTTGTGGTCAATGATCACCCCAAGAAATTTTATTTCATTTACTCTTTCTAAATATACATTGTCAACACATATTTCTACTTCGATGTTTTTCTTTTGGTTTCCAAACAACATAAATTTGGTTTTATCGAGATTCAATGATAATTTATTTATATCAAACCACTTCTTTAATATCACAGTATATTTGTGTCATCTGCAAATATTACAAACTTTAAAATCTCCGATACTCTGCAGATATCATTTAAGTACATAATAAACATTTTTGGACCCAGTACTGAACCTTGAGGTACTCCACAAGCTATATCCATCAAATTAGATTTATATTCATTTATTTGTACATATTGTTGCCTATTCCCTACATAGCTTTTTAACCATTCCAAAACCACTCCCCTAAACCCGTACTTTTCCAGTTTTTTTAATAGAATTTCATGATTAACAGTATCAAACGCCTTCTTTAGATCTAAGAAAACTCCGAGCGCATACCTCTTATTATCCATACATTCCGTTATCTTTTCCATTAAATCTATCAGTGCCAAAGCTGTTGATCTGTTGTTTCTGAACCCATACTGACTATCTGTCATTAATTCATATTTTTCCACAAAACTGTCAAATCTTTTTATGAAGAGTTTTTCCAGTATCTTAGAGAACTGGGAGAGTATTGACACTGGTCTATAGTTTGTAAAATGATGTCTTTCACTGGTTTTGTAAATGGGAATAACTTTAGCAACTTTCATTTTTTGTGGAAAAACTCCTTTTTGAAACGACAAGTTGAATATATATTTTAATGGTTTTACGATACCATCAATAACTGTCTTTACCGTTACCATATCAATATCATTCCAGTCTGTACTGGTTTTGTTCTTAAGTCCTCTAACCATGTCATAAATCTCTTTCTCTTCCACTGCTCTTAAAAACATTGAGCTACTATTCCTTTCAATATTTTCACCAGTGTCCCTTTCTATTCCATCAACCTTTATTTCTTCTGCCAGTTTTGGCCCTATGTTTACGAAGAATTCATTAAAGCCATTTACTATCTCCTCCATGTTATTAATACTTCTTGTCCCTTCTATAAAGTACCCAGGGTAATCATTATTCCTTGATTCATTTTTGATTATTCTGTTTAATACATTCCATATATCTCTTGTGTTATCTTTATTGTGTTCTAACCTTTTAATGTAATACTCTCTTTTACAGGATCTCATTATATTAGTTAATTTATTTTTGTAAGTTTTATACTTCATTTCAGTTTCTATTGTTCTCTTTTTTATGAATTCTCGATATAGGGTATTCTTTTTTTTGCTGGCATTTTGTAGTCCTTTTGTCATCCATGGTCTTCCTGCATAGTTGTGTTTCCTATTGATTTCAATTACTGGGCAGTTTTTATCAAGTAATGTGTTAAATGTTCTTAAAAATCCTTCGTAAGCTTTATTAACTTCTGTTTGTTCATATACAATATTCCAATCTTGCTTTAAAAGTTCATTTCTAAGACAATTTAAGGTCTTCTCTGTTCTTATTCTTTTGTAAATAATCTTATGTCCATCGTTGTTCACTTTATAATGGCAATTATACGATGCAAAGACTGGTAAATGGTCACTTATATCATTGATTAACAGCCCACTTTTTATCTTTCCTTCTATTATATTTGTAAATATATTATCTAATAGAGTTGCATAATGAGATGTTATTCTGGTCGGTCTTGTTATCAGTGGAAATAAACCTATGCTGTACATGGAATCAATAAATTCTTCTGTACTCTTATTATGATTTGGATTCAATAAGTCAATATTAAAGTCCCCACAAATAAACATTCTTTTCTGATTTATATTTGTAAATAAGTCCTCCATATTATCCTTAAATATCTCAATCTTAGATCCTGGTGTTCTATATATACAACTGACAATTAGGTTTTTCCTTTTTTCTATAATTATTTCCACTGATAAACATTCCATCACTCCATCAATAACAGTTGTCATTCTTCCCATTCTTTTGTACTTTAGGTTTTTATCAATGTAAAGTGCCACCCCACCTCCTTTCTTGTTGATCCTGTCTACATGAAGGAATTCATATTTAAAAAAAGATAAACTGAAACATTATGTATTTGCCATTCAGGACAAAAGGGTGATGGTGGTTTTGCTGGAATTCCTGGTGTCCAGGGTTTTAGAGGTGACTCTGGTTTTCCTGGAAGCAAAGGAATGGCAGGAATTAGAGGTAGGACAGCATAAGTCTTTAGTTTCCCCCACTCTTTTCCCCACAATTTCTTCTTAATTTTCTTCTACCCTTTATCTTTCCTCCATCCCTCTTTTTCTCCACCCTTTCCCTTCCAGGGTTTCCAGGTCCAAAAGGTTTGCCTGGAGTCATATTTCCAGCTTCACTGCCAAATGGGCCATATCCACAAGGTGATCCAGGTTTCCCTGGTGAAAGAGGAAGCCCTGGTAACCCTGGAGAGCCTGGTCAGTCTGGTTTTCCTGGGCGTAAAGGTGAGTTGAAGGCACAAACAAAGTGTGTATCTGCATCCACTTAACCTGAACAGAGTTACGGGGGCACCATTATAACAGAGACATCCAGACTTCCTTCTCCTCAGTCATTTCTTCCAGCTCTTTTGGGTGAGTCCATCAAGGTTTTCCCAAGCCAGCCAACATACGTAATCTCTCCAGCATGTCCTCAATCTGCCTCAGGGCCCTCACTGAGAACACCTCACCTACGAAGCACCTGGGACGGACCTTAGTCAGATGCCTGAACTACCTCAACTGGCTTCTTTCAATGTCAAGGAGTAATAAGGGACTTCTCCAAGTGTCTTCCAAGTGGCTGAGCTCCTCATCCTGTCTCTAAAGCTGAACCCAACAACTCTTGAGAGAAAGCTCATTTCCACCTCTCGTATCTGCGATCTGATTCTTTCAGTCACTACCCAGAGCTCTTGACCAGGCCTTATTCATGAGTAAGAGTAGGAATGTAGATTGACCAGTAAATCAGCTCTCTCTTTATCATGATGGACCAATGCAGCATTCACATCACTGCAGATGCAGCCTGAATCCATCTGTCAGCCACCTGCTCCTCTCTCCCCTCACTTGTGAACAAGACCCAGAGATATAAGAGGGAAGTTACTTGTCCCCTACCCCAAAGAGGCACTCTACGCTTTTCCAACTGAGGACCATGGCCTTGAACTTTGAGGTGTTAATTCTCATCTCTCCATGTCTCCTTTTGCCATAAACTGCCCCAGGTGGGATTTGAAGGGGACCCGGGGCTCTGCCGAATGTTTCCAGCACACCCTCGCTGTCTGTTTGTGTGTGCCTGTCCTGTCTAAAATTCCAACCTGCCACCTGGTCCAGCTCGTTCTAACGACAGCTCTACTCCTCTCTTCACCCGAGTCTCCAGAACATACAGCGGCATATCTGACATATCTGATTATGCAATTACAAAGTTGATCATTGACCTTCGGCCCAGGAAGTCCCAGTGCCAGGTCCACTAATGGACTCCCATATATTCGAAGATGGCGCTCAGTAAGGGTAAGCTGTCGTTAGAGCAGATGTCCAATGACAGAACACCTTTCGGGTTCAGACAGACTGTTTCTCCCAGTCACACTATACCCAAGGTCACACTGTCATTGTCCCCCAGAAGGACAATGAAGTCACAAAGTGGGGTATTTTTCCACACCCCACTCAGGGAACCCAAGAAGGCTGTGTACTCTGAACTATTATTTGACACATAAGCACAAACGACAGTCAGGTCCCCGACCCTGTCGTCCTTTAGAGAAAACTCCCAATGTGCATGTACCCAGCCAAGGGATTGCAAGTATACTCAACAGCTCTCACCAAGGGCAGCTGCAGAGTGGAGCAAAGTACAACAACTCTGCATGAAACTGTTTATGAACCCAACCTGTGCATTGAGGCAAGTTCCACTATATCAAGCCGGTATCTCTTGGCCTTAAGCACTAGCTCAGGCTAGTGACATTTCATGTACCCAAAGTCAGTTTTAGCAACTCGGGATCAGACCACCAACCACAGACTTTCAACCACTGCCTAATCCACTCTGCATCAGACTCCTCCTGCAAGTAATGTGTCCACAGGAAGGGTGGCCTCATGGGCTAAACCCTGACCACCATTCACTTGCTGACAATGTTCTCCTCTAGGCTTGGCTCAAGTATGGGGCCTTTTTAGCTCCAGCCCAGCCAAGGAACAATGATCCAAATGGTTTGCGTGATTCAAACTTAGTTTACCCTTTTCACCCAGAATAAGTTGCTTTGGGAGAACATACCAGAGGTTAATTGCCACCAACAACATAGCTTCTACGACACACAAATCCCTCCATCACAATAAGATAGCATTGGAGGAGCGTTATCCTTCATATCCTGCAGGAAACAGGAGCTGTTTGTTCAGCTTAGGGTAAGCTAGTTTGCTTCCATTCAAATGCAAACAAAGTGAAAGAAGGCAAATGTTTTTAACATAGAGTTTTAAAATCTACTTTCCCCCAACATCAGTATAAATAATATGCAGCTAATCTGGCATGTTTTAATGTACAGAGAGAGAAAAAACAATAATAAAGTGAGAAGATGAAAAATGAATGATAAGCAGTGTAAAATATTCTCCTGCTGCAGGTACTGTGGGGAACCCTGGTCCATCGGGTAGACTGGGCAGGACTGGAGTTCCTGGTTTTCAAGGACCTCTTGGGGATCCCGGACCTCCTGGTTTTCCTGGATCCCCAGGAGCACAAGGTCAGGATTTTTGTTTATCTTCGACTTTTTAATAGCTTATCACTTCTAGCATGTTCTTATTCATTCCCCCGTCTTCTTCAGGGTTTCCTGGTACAATTGGCCCTCGCGGCATTCCCGGCAGCGTCGGCCGCAGCCACAGCATCGGCTACACTCTGGTTAAGCACAGCCAGAGCTCCCAGGTTCCCATGTGTCCTCAAGGCATGGCCAAACTGTGGGAGGGCTACAGTCTGCTGTATGTAGAGGGACAGGAGAAGGCACACAACCAAGACCTCGGTATGAAAACACTGTCAGGCTCTTATGAACCATAAATACTAGTTATAGCAGTCTTTGTGGGGCACAATTAAAGGTTTAAAACCTCCCTTTGTCTCTTCAGGTCAGCCGGGGTCGTGTCTCCCCAGGTTCAACACGATCCCCTTCCTCTACTGCTCGCCCAGCGAGATTTGCTACTACGCTAGCCGCAATGATAAATCCTACTGGCTCTCCACGACCGCATCCATACCCATGATGCCCGTGGAAAAGGAGGAGATAAGACTTTACATCAGCAGGTATTGTACACTGTGTTACTTTAGTCAAGCTGCCTGTCATATACATGTGCATACAATTAATGAAGCTTTCATCTGATTATATGAATAACACAGGTGTTCAGTATGTGAGGCTCCATCTCAGGCAGTGGCGGTCCACAGTCAGGATATGACAATCCCCAACTGTCCTATCGGCTGGAGGAGTCTCTGGATAGGATACTCCTTCCTAATGGTACGTAGTTAATGGCAGCTTCTACCAAACAGATTTAGACCAGCAATTAGATGAAGAGGTTATTTCTCCCCATGGTTCTGCATACTGCCAAATTGTCTTCAGAGATGTCATATTTTAAAAAAATGTCCTTTCATTTCTGACACAGCACACAGCAGCTGGTGCAGAGGGCGGCGGTCAGTCCTTGGTGTCTCCTGGTTCCTGTCTGGAGGACTTCCGGGCGACTCCGTTCATCGAGTGCAACGGCGCCAGGGGCACCTGCCACTACTTTGCCAATAAATACAGCTTCTGGCTGACAACCGTGGATCCAGAAAATGAGTTTACCTTCTCGCCAGCCAAGGAGACGCTGAAGGGAGGCCAGGAGCGCTCCAGAGTCAGCCGCTGCCAAGTGTGCAGCAAGATCTTGTAGTAGGCAAAGGTGAAAGATGGAGGAGTGAGGCGGGGAAACATCAGGAGGGGATTCACTAACATTTCAAGAATTTATGATGGAGGATGAGATGGATTTAAAAAAGAACACGTGACTGACTGAATGGACCTTTCTCCTGTGCTGTGATGGTTTCAGAATCGAGTCGAGCAACATCGGCCCCATTTTGAGAGTTTTTTAATCCCCTGTAGGAATGAACGGCTTTTAAAAAAAGAAGAAGAAGCTGGAGGTAGGAGGAGGAAAGAGAAGAGTCCCAGTGTGAGCGATCTTCTCGAGATTATCACTGATAATGGTGCTATTCTTTATGTATGTGTTTATTACGTGTCAGCTTTCTTGTGACAGATGTCAGCGAGAATCATTCTCGGCTACCTCGGAGAGTGCCCCCACCCCCATTTAGCAAACAACTGCCCCGCACACACGTTAAGCACCCAATTTAAAGGTTATCAGCTCAGGAAGTTGGTCGTTATTGGTTCTTGTCGCTCCCATAGATACTGACAGCAGGCAGAAAGTCTCTACACCAACTCTGACGTCTGACTGTCATATCTATGGGACAGACAAGCCTACAAATGCTTTTCAATGGGCTGATCACGTTCGAAGTGGGTACATAAGAGCTTAATGTGAGATGAGAGTAAAATTACAGATTGCTGGTTGATTTTAAGGTTTTAAAGCGAGTTTGCATTATCTTATTGGGCTGATCTGAGCAAAGCAGATATAAAGCTTCACTGAAATCCCATCTTTGGGAAGATGAAACCTGTTTTCTTCATAAACTTTTTATTCTACGGCAGTTTAGCATCACGAAGGTGCCCACTGTAAACACACTGGGAATTTTTTCATGTGTTGCATCAATACCTGCAGTATATTTGATGTCGGCCACTTCATTATTGGTTTGAAAATCAACTTGCCAAGACATGTGACTTGCTTGAGGTAAAAATGGCGTTGAAGCTATCCTTTGTTTTTAAGTTTTTGTGATATTTGGATTATTTTTTGGTGCCTTACAATCGGACGTGTGAATTAAAGGAGTTTTAGCTTCATGTAAAGATTTTTAAAATCTGTGGAAAACTATAACTCATTAGCAAATTATTTTTTGCATAAACAAAAAAAGACTAGAAGTATTTTTTTTATTGGACTCCAACAAAAAAACATAAACAAAGCAAGTTTCATGTCTTTAAGTGCTGGTTTTCATATAGAAGGTGAGAAGCATCATCTGTTTTGGGGAACAGAAGGAACTTAGAAACAATCTAAAGTATTCCTAAACATGTCAAAGTCCCAGCGTAAGCTTCACGTAAGCCTGTGTACATTTCACAGTGGGACTCTCAGGTTGCTGCTACGTTACCGTTAGTATGACTTTAAAGGTCAAGTCAGATTTTTCTGTGCAACAGCTGAAATGACAATAGAGAGCTGTTGTTATTGCACTGATGTGGACACAGATGGTTCAGAACATCAAAGGGGCATACATATCTCCACCTCCACTCTCACAGGTTTTCTCTATGCTGCGACCAAACAAGTATTTCTTTTGATTATATCACACTTTTTAAGGCTGCCATTCGCTTGCATTTTGCAAAAAGACACAAAACACACGCTCTCTGATAGATGAATTATTGCTGTACATAGTGCTTACTGTATTTTTCAGCAAATCATGTTAGCGCAAAGGTCTATGATGTTGTTACTCGGTTCTTTTCTTTTGTTTTTGTGTCCTCGGACAGGTAAGAAGATGGCAAAAGGACAATTCTGTGCCTTTAAATATAGATTTTGCAAAAACAAATACAAAAAACACACAAAAAATTTGAAATTGTATCTGTTTTTGCATTAAATTTGGTTTTCCTCTGAGTCAAACAGGTTCATCTGTGCTTGGACAGTGGAAGCTACAGCATGACTTGTAACCACTACGACCTCTAGCACGTCTCTCTCTGCTGGTAGCCCTGACTTTAACGCTGTGCCACATAGTACATTTGTGTCTGTATTGTTTTTTTTGTAATCTAGATTTGTAATTATTGAGTCGTGACACTAGCCCCTGGTTTTATTTACTGAGAAGTGAGGGAATGGGAAGGTAATGATGTGTACATTAAATTTTATGGAAAGGAAAACATGCCTGTGTTTTTATATGGGAGATATATTCACCGCTGATGATTTAGGATGCTAACAGCACACTTTATTGCCAGTTTGGACTTCACCGCTCGTTCAGAGCCAAATGGAGAAACATGCTTTAAGATCCCTGAGTGACAGAAAAGAAATGCAGTTTTCCTCAAAGAGGATCCATAACAAATCAAAAGTGGCAACGTAACATGTCTGTTCCTGTAACGTGTGTTTCTGTGCTCACACACTTTGAAATAAAGTCTCAAAACTACTTAACAAATGCATGTTTTTTTGTTTTTAGCTCAATGTGAGGAAGTGAAGTGAATTTAAATATAAAATCTGTAAAACCAAATGTTGCTGCCAGTGGTACTGGTTCATTTCACAAAGTGGATGTAATAGAGAAATAGAAGATACAGCCAGACGGTTGAAACATGAGCACATTTGGGTGTTCTGATAGGACAACGACTCCAAACACACATCAAAACTGTTTTTAGAATAGATAAAGCAGGCTGACATTTACAGAAGGGATAGGCCTTTCCAATGGCTCCATGGTCCATCTCAGAAAACCAACAACCTTTAATTAACTCTGCCATGCTGCCAAGAACAGTGGCCAATCCAGCTGGAAGTATGCGGTTGTTTATGTTGTTTACCAAAAGCATCTTAGCAAAGGACATTAACCCAAAGCTTAGTGGAGGAATTTACTTTTGACCATGTGTGGATTAGAGAAAATCCAAATTAAAATTAAACTTGTGCATCTGAATACCTTTTTTTTTAGTCATTACAGATGTGTGCTCTAATCAATCACTACACCCTGGAAAGAAAACAGTTCAAAGAATTTATTAAAAGGCCAAAGTTACCATGCCATGTGACCATGATGATGTAAGATGCGCGAAAGTGATTAAATAAAAATAATTAAGAACAACTATTACAAAAAGGAAAAGGCCAAAACAATATCAGAAATGAAAATTGCAGAAGAGATAGATCACAAATTCTGTTTCTGCCTCTTAGTTTTTATTCACATTAATAATTTTTATATGTTTCTATTTAAAATTGGAATAATAAAACATAGATAGATAGATAGATAGATAGATAGATAGATAGATAGATAGATAGATAGATAGATAGATAGATAGATAGATAGATAGATAGATAGATAGAACCTTCGCTCCAGTCCAGTAGGTGGCGGTAGTTCACCTTTTCAAAAGAAGAAGAAGAAGCGGAACTCGTAGCACAACAACAACATTGTTAGCAGCATTAGCTCGCAAAAAAGCGAGGAGACTTTTTTCTTCTTATTTGGGTCCCATTAACAGGTGAGTGTAATAACCGAGGGCCGTCAGAGAGTGTGAATGTGCAGTCTGTTGCCCTGTGTGCTTGTACGGTCGGAGAATCGCACATTTGTGAGCCGTTTCAGCTATGTGCACAACGTTAGCTCTCAGGCTAACGCTAGCTCCTAACGTTTTATTTAGTGGTTGTGTGCAGAAGTCACTGCATGCAAAGAGTTCTCGTACAGGATGGAGATTAAGGTGTGATGATGAGGATGCAGCGCTGTTGGATTTGTCCTCCTTGGTGAAATAGTTAGTCGACAGCCAGAAAAAATGACTACACATTCATGAAAGCTGATTTCTCGAGAGCTTTTTGTATTCTGCTCGTTGTATCCTGTTAATTACAACGTATACTTAGATACAGGCGTCATTGATACTTGTGGTAACGAGCGGTGTGCACGGATGGGTCCAAATACTCAGAAGGTTAGACGTCAAGATGTTTTGTGTGTCAGGTTTCTTTACTAAAACTCATATTTCTTGAACCACAGAGGCCTAGAGATACACGCAAGATTTACCACGGTTACACCAGTTGTCTTTTTTTAAGATCTGAGGAGGTTTATTGCATACTGACTTGTCTCGTTATTAAGGGTTCAACCTTCAAATGGTTGGTGACCTCCACAGTCAACATATCCCAGTTCAACAAGCATCTTTGGGATGTGGTCGAGCGACAGATTCTCATTATGAATATGCAGCTGACAAATCTGGACTGACACTCAAAGCCATTATACAACACGCCTCATTCATGCAAGCACTTGCTCTATGCTTTGAAATGCTTTCTATCAAACATTCACACACATTCATACTCAAATGGATGCATCGAAGAACAGCTTGGTATCTTGCCCAAGGATACACGCAGACTGGCCAACCTTCCAGTCAGTAGATGATCTAGTCTACTGCCTGAGCAACAGCCACCCCATACAGTGTGATGGGGTTAGGGGTGCTGATCATGCAAATGTGGACCAGAATGGTTCCAGCATCTTGTTAAATCTGTGCCTTTTCTAAGCAGCATTTGTATTTTTCTATTCTTTAACTTACTGCTCTGACTGAGGTCGAGCCCGTTGTCCAAACAATTGTGTTTGACCTGGGCTAAAAGTCGATGTTTGAATCAACTGTTATTACTGTTGACAGAGGCCAAGTGGAGATAATCTTGCATAAGAGCACAAAGGAATTTATGCTTTGATGGCAGAGTGATAAAGTCACAGCTGTGCAGTCACAGCAAACATCAGGTATAAATAAACAGTGCTGAGTAACAATAAGTGACCATAGGTGTGTGAAGTTGAAATAGTGTGTGTGAGGTCAGCATACAGGCAGAGTAGAGCCAGTGTGACTCATTCAGGAGGATGGATTTAAAAAAGAAAAGCAAACACCCACAGTGGTGGGGACCATGATTTGATCTGTTAATACCTGGTTAAAGCATGTGTCTGTAGCTGTAATGCTTAAAAGTATAAAAAGTAAATTAAAAAGTTGGAAGTGAACAGCAACAAGATCCACTGTTTGATTTCTCACCGATTTTTACACTGGCTGCCATCAGAACTACTTTAACTCTACTTAACATAGAGTCAGCAAGGTGTTAAAAATGTTCAGTTGGTGAGCCAGTGTGAGTTGTAGCCTCAGGAGTTGCATCCAATCTGGTCTTCTGCTGCTGTAGCCCATCTGCTTCAAAGGATGATGCTCTTTTGTCTGCCTGTCAAGAATTAGTCGACTCTGCTCATTCAAAAAGGAAAAAAAAGAAGGTAGTCCACTCCATGTTTTGGGAATAACTTGTCCATTCCAGTCTAGTTAATTGGACGAATAATACTCAACTTCGGGTTTTCAGTTAATCCATGAAGGGTGAACAAGCAAAGAAGTCAGAAGTAGAGCAGGGCGATATGGCCAAAAATATTTATCACGATATACATTTGAAAATTTGCGATAACGATATAACTGACGATATAATTGACACTAGACAAAATACTTTACAACTCCACAACTTTATTAGTGCAAAAAACCCCATCAATGTATTTTCGCTTAAACAAGCAGCTGTTTTTTATGTGCATTAAAGTTATATAAAAATTTTACAGTGCAAATGCAAATTCCTTGCTGACAGTTTAACCAAAAGGCATTTCCAGTGGAAATTGGCCAACATATCCTGAGCATAACAATGTATAATATCCACAAAACTTAAAAAAGGTTATACACACACAATACGGTAATATTATGTTGAAGCACAGTACGTATCACTCCGCGAGGCTCCTGCCTACGATAGCCGTAATGCTCCGACAATCCATCAAGCTGTGTGGGTTCGTAGCTTAGCAAAGTCGCACTAAAACATTTGACAGATTTTCGAGCGCCGTGTACATAAAATCATTTCGAGGTCAGTAAACACAACCAGAGTTCATACATAAGGCACACAGGATTATAAGGGGCACTGTCGATTTTCAGAAAAATCAAAGGATTTATTTTAAGTGTGCCGTATTTTCCAAAAAACACGGTAATAACGACGGCCCGCTAGCATGCTCTACCAAAAATAGTGCTTTGTTGTGTATCTGACGGACGAAAGCTAAACCAGTTCCACACCAGTGAAGTTGCATTTTTACAAACCAATTCTGGTTCATCTGTTTCATTCAACGATCCGCTTTCGCTCTTCTCATTCTGCGTCGCCGCCATGTGCGTATGTAAACAAACTCACTGCGCATTTTACCCATATTCTATGGCGATATTTCATTTTCTTATCGTTGCCCAAAATTACACCGGTATTACCGTGAACAGTATGATACAGCCCAGCCCTAGTCAGAAGTTCAACAACAGAAACGATGCAAAGCCAAATCAACTAGATCATCTAGCTAGTGTACTTACGGTGCTGGAGCAGTGTTGATCGGTCCAACGTGAGATTCACTACATGTGGACTTAGTATGACCTGAGGTCCCAAAATCACCACTTCTTGCTGCTACTTTTTCCAGCCCCCCAGAAAACACACAGTGCCTGGTAGACCCCATGAGAAAGGCTTTAATCTGCACTCCTACTGCGCCAAGTCAGAGTGATCTTACTGGCTGACTGTACAAATGAAAACACACAGAAATTCATTACAAAAACCACATTCAAAATAACTAATCTGGCACTCGCAGCAAGGTGTACCTAACGAAGTGGCCAGTGAGTGTAAATAGTTGTCAGACACAGACTTTGACTTGAAATTTAAATAAGTACCCCATAAATACTGCTGGTGTTATACTCCTTGACTTCAATATATCTTAATTTATTTGAATAATTTTTTTTTTTTAAAAAGAGGAAAATACACAAATTTGTAATTTTCTGACGACACTGTTGTTGCTGTTTTCTTTTTTTTAAAAAACTTCCAGTAAAAACTATGCAGAATAAAACCTTTCATAATTAAAGAAAAAAAAGAAAAAACTTATGAGCTATGTGATTCTTTGCCACTAGGTGGCAGTACTCGCTGTCTGAAAGTGAGAGAGGGGAAAGAGCTAATGTAAGAAAGGAGAAATGAGAAATCACTCAGCAAGTCTCGAGTGCAGGTTTCAGAGATGGTGAAGAGAAAGCAGGAGAGGAGGATTCATCAAAAAGTGTGGTGAAAGATGCAAACACAGAAAACAGGGAGTTTAAATGTGTTTGATAAATGTGCCTTAAGAGTTGGGAGATGGACTCAACCTCATTGATCCCTGACGCTTAATTTCAAAAGGCCAGCCGAGTAATCAGGTTCACTTTAAATAACTGTCATGCCAGTTAGACGAGAGAAAGATGAGGTGCAGTGACTTTAACTCTCAGATGAGGCAAGAAGAAAAAAGATGATTTGGATTGTGATGGAAATCCGAGGAGAGGGAGCAGTATTTCCAGTCTGAAACTTGACTTCTTTTCTTTAAAAAAGCAGAGAAATCAGAGAAAGTGAGGAAACAGGTTTAAGAACTGAGCCTCTTTCAACACTTGCTGCTCAATTTACACCACCCTTCTTTCTAACAGGGGAGACAGATGCAGGTAGGTGGAGTGGAGTGGGGTGGGAGTGCTTCCAGAGGGAGCTCAGCATGCATCTTAGTTCAGCATTTAGAAAACATCTCCACATTTTGCCACTTTGTTCACCGTCTCAGGTACGCTGGAATTTTCGGACACCCACTCGAACATGTCCTATGTCTTCATCAACGACTCGTCGCAGACCAGCGTGCCTCTGCTGCAGTCGTGCATCGATGGAGACCTACCCTTCGCCAAGAGGCTGCTAGAGACCGGATGCGACCCCAACATCCGTGACAACCGGGGCCGCACCGGCCTCCACCTAGCCGCCGCCAGAGGGAACGTGGAAATATGCCGCCTCTTGCACAAGTTCGGGGCCGATCTGCTGGCGACGGATTATCAGGGGAATACGGCGCTGCACCTGTGCGGCCACGTGGATACGATACAGTTCCTGGTGTCCAACGGGCTGAAGATCGACATCTGGTAAGAATTCAGAGTTCAGGTGATAACAGTGAGCTGTTTCCACCCTGAGCAACTTAATGTTCTCTCATTTTAACTCCACTTTTAATTTCATGTATATCAACTATTCAGAATCATGTAGTCATGCATGATTCATGTTGATATGGTAGAAGCTAAAGCCATGTGGTGTACTGAGACTGTTTGGGTTGTAATACCCTCTCTAAACAACTTAAATCTGCCCTTTAGAGATTTCTGAATGAATGAAAAAAGCACTAAACTCAAATTAAACTGCAATGAGCAAAGCTGCTCTAGAGATGATCTGAATCCACAAAGAACTGACAACAGAAAAGAAGCAAAAAGAAACAAATTTAAAATTGAGCAGACAGCAATACTCTGAATCTTCAGTCGGAGGTTGGTGTTAATTCTGTCAGAGTATTCATTTAATGTTATTTGGGTTGTTTTTTCTTTGTAACTGCTTATTGAGCATCTTAAATATATAAAGTTAGTTGGGGAATTTGAATCAAAGTATCGTAAATTTCATGAATGAAAGAAATATAACTAAAAGATAAGTCTTTTCTATGTAACTGCTGCTAAAATCCCACTGGTGGAATTCACCTTTCACCTCTCAGCAGAGCAAATCGAATGACTTCCTGTCCCCTCGGGGGGAGTGCACTGTTGCTCCCCTCAGAGGAGACGAGAGGAGTATTTGGTTCTGTTTGTTTGCAGTTTTCAAACTATTGTGTTCAAATCGTGTGTGATGGTAAACACCAATAAGAGTTCGAGCTGATTTCATTTTGAGGGAAAATCGGGTCAAGGTTGCACCAGATGTGAAAATTGTTAAAACCTTTAGATCACGCACATTTTTCTTTTGTATGGATCGTCTTCAACCTTCACAACCATTTACTATCATCTTGGGCACCATGAGTAGCATTTCACCTTTACCAACTTTTGGGTTATCAAGTAAGTTGTGAACAAACTAAAGCTGAATATCTGATGTTTCTCTGGGAGACTTTAAAGCTCTGATAAATAATCCTGTAACTGAAGAGTGCAATAAACCAGACTTTGTGTTTTTGCTGGTACTGTGATATCGCTCCCCAGCAGACACAAAAATGATCACGTGAGCATGAACACAACAGGAAGTCTCTGAACTCTTCATGCATGTAAATCTAAACCAGTGTCTGAAAGTGTCAGACATAGTACACATTTTGCTGTGTGTGTTCAAATGCTTACAAGATGAATGGATACGGATAAGCTAACAGATCTCAGTCACCCCATGGCAAACACAAGAGATGACCTCATGCTGCTGCTGTACTGATTACCCTCTTTTTAGACTGTTAGACTTGTCTGAAAGATGCCCCTGATGAAGCTGCTGAAATATGACACAAACACTTAGATACATTCTGGTTTTTCAGGGAATATTTGGGAGTTGTGAAATTGTTTTAATTCACTAAATGAGGTCATCACTTACTGCTATGAGTTGATGTTACGTAAATCACCCATACCCACGACAAAGCCAGTACCAAGGCCACCTGACTCATTGTTTGCTGGGATTACTAAAAAGGATTCAGTGCTTTCAGTTTTCAGCCGAACTTAACTAAAACATTAGCTTTTAATTCTACTGTGCAGACTAATCATATTGTTTTTATCTGCAGGCTACATGTGTGACTGTAGTTATGTATGCACAGTTGTGGAACAGCATATTCACATCATGGAGGTTTCCTGGTTCAAGTTAATACAAAACTCGTGTGTTGGATAAAAGAAATAATAGATTTCTTTTGTTCTTACTGCAGTAACCACAACGGATCGACTCCTCTGGTGCTGGCGAAGAGACGCGGAGTCAACAAGGATGCTATTCGTCTGCTGGAGGGGCTGGAGGAGCAGGAGGTGAAAGGCTTCAACAGAGGAGCCCACTCCAAACTGGAGACCATGCAGATGGCTGACAGTGAGAGGTGAGCAGAGCTGGAAGGAGAGAGGGTGGAGAGCCAATCGGGACAGATCATGCAGCCAAAGCATGATCTGTCCTGATTGGCTCTCTCCTGCAAAGCAGGTAGAGTTTCAAGCAAGACTTCACACAGCTTTAAGAGCAATAATACTGACCCAGAGAACTGTTCTGTGCCTGCTTTAAATTAGACTTAAAATGAGATTCTGGAAGGGTCTATCTTCATTTTAGCTCCTACACTGATTGTGGGTTTTCTTAGCTTTACCACAGAAAAAAGGAACAAGAACAGAGTTACATGTGAGCGATAACAAACTTCTGTGTGTGTGTGTCTCAGTGCGATGGAGAGCCACTCCTTACTGAACCCGAACCTGCAGAGCACCGAGGGCGTCCTGTCCAGCTTCAGGACCACCTGGCAGGAGTTTGTGGAGGACCTGGGCTTTTGGAGGGTCCTGCTGTTGCTGGTGGTCATTGCCCTCCTCTCCCTGGGCATCGCCTACTACGTCAGTGGGGTCCTGCCTTTCTCCACCAGCCAGCTGGAGCTGGTGCACTGAGTAAAGGCTGGGAAGAAGGGTGCGGAAGAGGCAGTAAAATAAATGAATGAAGGTCTGCGTTCAGCTTTGTGTATAGAACAAAAACCCAGAGTTTTGTTTCTTTGTTGCCCACATTTGATCCTTTTTTATTGTGGTCTTAACAACATCATATGATACTGTTAGTAAAGCGACGCAATTTAAAAAATATTATAAATATTTTTAGGTGATTAACGAGAGAGGGCAGTGACTCAGAGACTTCATGTGTGGCCTAACACCTCGACTCATTGATAGACTCATTTCCTCTTCCTCACACTTGTCATGTCATCCCTGTTTGCTCTGTTACAAGCTGTATATTGCTGATGTTTTGTATCTTTTCATTGTTTTCTCTCACTTGTTATTTATTCAAATGTCTTTGGTGTGAATTTTTCCCTCGCTGTCTTTCTTTCACACAAATACCTGCAGCCTTTCTGACGGGAAACAGTTTTGTCAGGATAACAGAGCCGACTGCAGAGAAACACCTGGGCTGAGTTTAGATGAAGCTTCAGGTTTAACTGGGATTATGGCAGCAGATTAATGCTTCTTACTTTGTTGTATATTAATTGTATGTTAATGTGCTTTTGTTAAAGGTTTTCAGTGTTTATTCCATCAAACATTTGAAGTCATTTAATGTGCAAAATGAATAAAATCATGACTGTAATCTGCATCAGGTTAGAGCATCACTTTGTTACCAACTCAAAACTTTATTGGCACACAGCAGCTAACCTGAGCTTTTTACAAAGCGCAAAGAAAACAGGAAAGACTGCAAATCTGTAGAAACAGGCAGGATTAGTACTCGCTGTAAATGAATATACATACAGAACTTGCTCTCACCAATGGGGGAAAACCTTCAGCTGTTACTGATCTTTGATGATTCAGCATTTTAATGATCTGGGTGACAGTAAGAAAGATGTTACAAAGAAAAACAAACACTTGAGATTCTTGTTTGTACCGTAAATTGTTGGAAGACCGCAAATCAAGCCTTACTGGAAGCTTTTTCAGGTATAAGCCGTACTTTCATTCAGTGATTGTACACATTGAGTGTACAGTCATTTGTACCCACCTTTTTGCTCACACTCATTTGCAAATGTTCAGTTACCCCGTACCCACTGCTGTTGAAGAGCTTTGAGACACACAGAACAATAACAGTTTCACTGAGGAAGAAAGATGGACAATGTCACACTCTCACCCATGGCTGTTTATTGTCCTGTTTTTTAGTGACATATAGACCCTCCCCTGGATGTGCCCTGTTAGAAAAGAGAATATCCTGTCAAATTAAGGCTAAGACTGTGATGTGTTTGACTTCAACTAATATCAGTACATAAATGTGTCACCGCTTTTTTCCGTTACATAATGTGGTAAAGTGCTGTAGGCTACATGTTTGGTAAAAATGATTTAAAGGGAAGTAGTTTTGTTTTGACATTCTGGTTTTAGTTTGAGTGTGAATATAGCACACAGCCCTGCAAGTTCAAATTTTATTCACCATATGCAGTGGCAGGTTGCCCTGCAGTGGAATGAACCCGACCTTACACACACAACACAGACATCACATGGGGATACAAGTCAGAGAACGGTTGCATTACAGAAAAACCACTGAAATGTATACTGCAATGGGAAAGTACAAGAGGAACAAAAGAGACCTCTACTCATGCTGGGCTATAGGAGGACAGCATGAGAACAGGAAACAAAAAAACTCCTCTGCACAGAAAGCACATAAATGTCCACAGTACAACATTATAGAGCACGTGACCAGCAACAGGGGTGGGTAGGGGATGAGGAGTAATCCCAGGCAACACACTGCGCCGACTCTCCAGCACAGGCCCAGACCCGCCCGTGTTCCCCAGGAGGCAACAAACATCGAAGGCGTTGGAAGGGGAGGGGGATGAGTGAGTGCTTATCAGTGTAAGTGTATGTCTGTGCGTGTCCATAGTTCAGCTGAGACAGTGTCCTTCGCCCTGCCAGGCTAAGGAAACAGTCTTCCAGCCAACCCAGGTGGCCTTGCAAATATGACATCCATTATTAATTGAAGTCATGTTTAGTCCACATAACGGTTTCAGTGAACCATGCACTGCCCAAACACATTCAGACTTGCTAAACCAAAACAAGGCAAAGCTTCAGATAAACCTGCATAAGGTTACTCTACATTTATACTTTGCTCTTTGAATGCTTTGCCTTGCAGTGTCACACCTAAGAGGATATTCAGTTTTAATAAGCTTCACCAGGCCTTTGCATGTAAGTCGTCATCATGTTCAGTCATCTGATGAGAAAAATCAGCCATGGCATATTGTCAGACTCATGGTAACAGCCCTCGTACGGCCCACTTTGATCTCAAGGGTGCAGAACCAGAAAAACTCCCCTTTGTGTCAGTGTGAACAGTATGACTCATGCAGTTTTACTGCATGATGTAGAAATACTGCCGCAGTGATGTACAAAGATGTGCTCACTAGTATAAAAACAAAAGGTTATGGTAGTGATTAAATTTCAAGAAAGTAACTCACGTTATTTCACAAAAAAAGTCTTTTTATTTTAATCAGAATATATAACAAAAACAAAATCCCCCACAAAAAAAATTACATTTTCTATGTTTTAAGTGTTATTGTTTATCTATTACTTAATTGTTTTAGTGTAGTATGAATGGCAGTGGGGGATTCTTTTATGCAAACTGTAAAAGAGAAAATACACTATCAATTCAGAATCTCATGTCCAACATCACATATTCCAAGGTTGTCCAGTGGGCCAGATTAGAGTCTCTGCTGGGCCGATTGTGGCCCTCCGGCCATAGGTTTGACACTCCTGCCCTAGAACATGCTGTCCAAACATCTTTCTTTTTTCGCTGTCTTACAGCTGCTAACATTTCAGATTAGGTAAAATTACAGTTGATGACATAATAATGTTGAACTGTCTTAGCAGTTCGTTCAGTGAAACTATGAAATCAGCTCCGCCTGAGAGTCAGGCATCATCCATGCATACATACACTACCACTGTTACAGTATCACGCTATGATATACCGCGCTATATTGTAACATACATACAATTCTATTCTGATGTTGTGTTCTCGTGTTCTACACTGTTCTATGACATTATATTCACGAGACCCCTGGTGGGCTGTGAAGGAACTGCAGTGTCAAATAAACTATTCTAAGTACTTAAGGAAAAAGAAGCTGCTGATTGTTATTTAACAGAATTTGAACTTTGCGCGATTTCTAAATGTCTAAATGAATTTAAAAAAAATAAAATTTTGATCAAAAAGTCAAAAATTAATAACACCGTGATTCTGAAGTGAAGGGGGCAGTATCATTCGGCGTGAGATAAAAACGTCCGAACGCGTAAAGATCGCTCTCCATTTAATAACCGAAATCATATTTTGATCAACAGTTTATTAGTATACAACAGAGAGCTGCAACAGTTATGAAAAATCACGTATTCCGCATAAACCTGTCGTTTTTACCATCGAAAAAAACGATTTACTGTTGATTTATTGACATAAAAATTGGGTCTAGACTCTCGTGTTTGAGCAATAATTGGCCATCATTAATAATCAGAGCCAGGAGGCCGAGCCTAATACTACAGCGCTGCACACAGGCCTGTGCAAATCGTTTGGCTCAACCTGAGGCCCTTTAGGCCACTAAATCCAATGTGGCCGCTCATCTGATCGTTTTAAACCTGTTTTAAGTCGTTTTTGGTACATTCAAAGTGGAAGTGTAGGCTTTAGGTTTTTAATGTGTATATCGCACATGTGTAGCATTCATTTCATTCTTTAAGGAAATTCGTTTAGTGAATGACAGACAGAAAACTTTTTTTATTTTCCAAAGAGAGAAAAAAGACAGATTTAAATAGCTCTACATACTATTATCATGCTGACTTTCCGATCAAGTCAGTGATGAAATAGGACATAATGTTATCAATGTAGTCTTTTCTGTGTGTTGATAATACCACACATAACG
This sequence comes from Astatotilapia calliptera, assembly GCF_964374335.1. Classification (NCBI taxonomy): domain Eukaryota; kingdom Metazoa; phylum Chordata; class Actinopteri; order Cichliformes; family Cichlidae; genus Astatotilapia; species Astatotilapia calliptera. The sequence goes on from NC_137424.1 coordinate 52,819,377, forward strand.
ATCATACCGCGTTTTGTCAGTTTTCAACCAGTGAATCATTAATTTGACCTTAAACACTTTGGTGGATGTGAGCAATCATTACATCATTTAATCCGAATTCTGTCGGAAAATACAAAGAGAAAAAATATGCAGTGATTTGTGTTAAATAGTAATAAATAAATAAATGCTGATGTAAAAATTACCGAACAATTTGTCTTCTTTGTATCCGCCTCAGAAAATGTTTGTGTGGAGAGCGAGAGGGTTTGCTTCATTAGATTCTGAGAGGTGTGGACTAATTTCTGCTTCTTATTTAACAAAAAATAAATGTAAACATACGTTTAAAAATATTAAAATGAATCCAAGAAGCACTGTGGCCTAAAAATGTATTCATGTGTATTGTTTAATGGCAGAATCACGCGTTTGACGTTTATAAAATGGATTCTAATAAAGAAGGTGAGCCTGGCTTTACATAATTTATTTTCATTTGTCAAACCACGTGTTTCCGTCTGGAAGGAGGAACTCTTAATCTAAGCCGAGGCCTGATGGAGCAGGCGAACCACGAAGTGTCCGTGAAAAACTTCACCGTGAACGCACTCAGGCCTGTGAGGCCTGAAGGCACTGAAGGTGACCGTGTGTCACCTCACTCAGGCAGTGGTGTAAGCGCACTGTTTATTTAATCACACACAGCTGAAGCAAGATATTAGAAAAATAAGAGAAAAGTAAATTAAGACAGGAAACAAAAGCTTTGATCGGTGTAAAATGCATAATAATAGTTATAAGCTGCACACATTAATAAGCTGAAGCGCATTAATAAGTTAAAGGTTGCCAGGTATTGATCCTAAAAGTCTTCAGACGTCTGCCTGGGACGTATTTGATGGATGGTGGCCATTCATCTGCAGAGGAGGGCGATGGCTCAGAGGCTCCGACGCCCCATTTACATCATGTCGTTCATCTCCGGGTCCAAAGCGTCGGAGAAGACGTGACAAGTACGTGGAGCAGTGAGATTTCATCAGCCATCCACACACAAGGCCGCAAACCAAAAAGACCACAGCTGTGATGCAGACAGCGACCAGAGTTCCCAGTCCGCTTACTTCTAAAGTCGTCTGTGTTGGCTGCAGAGGATACAAGAGCAGAAATGTGATCAGATTCATGGAACTTTACATGAAGCTGTTTCAGGTCTGACATATAGCCGTAATGATGTTATCTATTCAATCGGGGGGCACCACATTGCTCTTTATGTGGTGTCTTAATACTGAATCTCTTCCTGTGGCAGGCTAAATATGTGTCAGTAGTGATGTCATATGACATGTTGCAAAAATGGGTTGCATTTATGTTACTGGTATACATTTTTACATAATATAAAGTATCATATCGCATTATCTGTTATATAGCGACATGCATTTATGTTCATTAGCGCACAGAACTGTGAGACAAGCCGAGAAAAGTCTCAGAGTGTGGGGCTCCAATGATAAGGGCCTCACCAATCGCCAGCAAAGCGCAGTACATGTACATTAATGCAAATATGTATGACAACTGGAAACAACAAACTTGTTTTATTGATTGAGACAAATAAGACGCTCTGCAGTGTCATCAGAATATGAAAGCACGCGAAGAGGAAATACGAGCTGATTCAAGAGTAAACAAATGCGTCAAAGCCTCGATAGTTTCGCCTCACTTGACAGAACTGTGACTGATGTGGACAAGAAGACTGATGTGATGATGTGATTTACTTTTTCAACACTTTGATTTTGTTTTTTTACTCTTTACATATCAGCATAAATAGCAGTATTGTAAATTTCCCTGATATGATTTGGAGGTTGCATCCACACCTGAGCGAGCAGCTTCACCACCAGTTGGGCCTGCAATAAATTAAGAGACACTCAGCTACTGTGTGCAGATTTGAAAATGAATATGCACCTATAGGTAAGACTGATGGGATTGACCTCAGGACTGCTCCACCGTCCTGCACTCAAAGGATATATTAGTTTTAACTGAAGATTAGGTGCTCTGTGAGGCACGAAAATGCTGTTTAACAATATTTGACATGGTTTTAACATGTTTATAATGCCCGTCTTTCATTGAACAGGGTTGAAAATCAGTGTTTTTGTGTTTACTCGGAAAAACAAGGAGTTGTGGATGGACTGTGAAAATCAAAGACAGATGTAGTTCTATAAATAAAGGAACAGAAATTTTGTCTTCCTCTAATAATGTGGGTAACATGGTTGCACTGGTTTCTGACACACTCAGACTTGTAAGAAATATTACATTATGTTTGACTCATAGTGTCAGCATGGGACTCCATCCTTTCACTTCCTCTTCGTCTATCTCAGAACGTGTTGGTCTGTCTCACCCTGTTGCAGGCTGAATGTGTTTCACGAACAGTGTTCTGTCATTTAATATATGTTGAAATCAACATATATTAAATAACAGAAATAAGTAAATTGGTTTAACAATTATAAAATATGAGCAACAGCAGAATATTTTTTAAAGTATTTATAATTTTATTTGACTATTATCAAGAAGTTGGAACAGGATAAAAATCCCATTCTCAAGAGCAGTTTGATTTCAGTTTGTTTGTTGATCAAAATCTGATTATCTGCCCTCTTCAGTGCCTCCTCCCTCCTCCTCCTCTTTGCTGTTGCAGAGTTCTCCATAACCACTGCTGATGGATCTCAAATTTGTGTCTTCTCCACATTGTGATCGTTCCCCACCAACACTTGTGTGTACACGGTCTGAATTTATCAGGCATCAGATATCAGAGGATCCAAAAGGCTGCTGTAAAGAAGAACATGAACATGGTCCATGTCCAGCGAGGACAAGAAGACAGGACAGAAATGTTGGTCACTGCAGTTTGTAAGTTTTAACTGGATATCCCATTCACATCTGTCTGTGGCTAATAAAAAACTAAAACTGTATACTGCTGGATCCTTTTGGGACTGCCCCCAAATCTTACTTTGTCAAGCGAATAAGAGTTAAAATAAGTCAGCATCTCTGCCAAAAAAATAAATAAATAAATCCCTTCATGGAAAGATCTGTGGCTGACCACACAAGGGCCCACCAAGTCAGCACTGAAGACGTGGTCTGACCTCATCACTCCCAGTCTGGGTCAGAAAAGTAAGCTGCGCCTTTGAAATGAAGCGAAAGTCACTTGTGTTCAAGGCAGTAAGGCTTTGTATATAAAGCTATATCTAACCACTTCGCCGTGAAAGTGTGACCAGTAGAAATTAAAACCGAATGCGCAGCAGAAAGACGAACAAACAACACCAATCACGCTGTTTTGTAACTTTGGAGTCACGTGTAAAAATAAATAAAACACACACATTTAGAGTCAATGTACTCACCATCAGTGTAGGCTTTAGCGTGCTGGTCAGGGATTCAGGGACGATCTCTCGAACTCGCAGGCGCACAGCTGAGCTGTGTCGCTCCGTCTTGTCCACGTCACAGAAATAAACGCCTCGATCCCTCAGGTGAACTCGCTTTATGGTGAGGGACAGGTCTGCCCTTTGGTACCAGTCTGATGATATTGATACCCGGCTTTCAAAGCCATTCCCCTCAGTAACCTGGGGAGGATTCAGCTCCAGCACCACCTCTCCGTCTCGCCTCCACTGCGCAGACTTCACCCTCTGACCTGCTGTGATGGAGCGGCACGGCAGTGCAGCATCCTCACCCTCATCTGCAACAACTTCAGAGGGCAGGAATACTTGCAGATCAGTGAGCTCTAGCTTCCCTTTCTTCTTGCATGTAAAGTCATACATGCCCTGGTCATTTAAATCTACACTTGTCAGTTTTAAAAAATCGCTGCTTACAGTCACCCGGTCAGTGTAAGCTCGCCCCGGCTCCCAGTGACCATGAAGAGACGCCACCACCTGAATGCTGCCGTCCTTCAGGTGTAGATTCAGTGCCCCGTGTCCCTTCATGCACTCATCTGAGAGTACAAACTTAACATCATCCCCTACACTCGCCTGGATCAAGTCTCCAAAGACCTGGCTGATAAAAACTAGAAGAACAGCTGCAGAAAATGGTAACCGTATCATCCTGTCCGAGTGGTAGTGAAGGGACTTAAATCCAGCTCAACGCGTAAAGGGTCCTTTCGGAAGAGAAAACTCCTTCTAAGCAGGGTAGAGCAGGGCGGGCCAAGGTAGTAGAGAATAAAACTTTGCGAAGTTAATTATAATGTATTTGCTATAGAAACATAATATAAAGCAACCCTGGCCAGTAGCAAGAAGAATGAAATATAAAAAAGAAAAGAAAAATCCAGCGGCGAGCAGACAGCCTCCCCACACGTCCTCTTCCCTCCTTTCGTCGTTCTTTAGTTGCTGAACTAATGTAAAGGGGAACAGCAGCTGTCACTTTTCTTATAAATACCGACCGTATCTCATTGATCATCCGGGTCAACACTTACCCTGAGCAGACGTCTCAGCCATGCCCTGCTCTCCGCTTTATAACGGTGGTTAGCGTTTCGTCCCATCAAAGCTCTACGGTATCACCAGCTTATGTCCGCAAGGCTAATCCTGCGTCTGTTTACAACCTCACAGCTGTGTGGGTTTGAAAACCTACGTCACTACACACTGCTCGCCGCAACACCCGCTTCCCCCGTGCATTTCCTGCTTTCTTTTCTTTCTCGTCTTACAACTCACTAAGATAAAGGGTAACGGAGGAAGCTGAATAAAAGATAAATACAAATAGAAAAATTATTTATATAATCGGTCTGTAAAGTAAGTTAGTTAAAGGCATGGGAAAGTTAGTAAGGATCTTTTTCTTCACTCTGGATTTAGGAGGACTCCAGCCGTTCAGGTAACTCGTTAGCTTCCCTGACTTTAGCTACAATGTTCACGGTTTCTCATGGATATCCAGCAAGTGTGAAGTTGTTGACACGTCCCCCGGGTTATTGTAACTGCTCAGACAAGGTACAGCTAATGGAAAACGAGGCAACTCTAAAGGAAGGACTAGGCTTAGCATGTTGGCCTTATAGCATGCTAAGTTGGTGTAGCCTGCGCAGACTACGTCGACGAGTACAAATATGGCTTTTTCTTTGGGGTTTACTTGTGAAACTCAATGTGAAACAAACATTTTAGTACTCAGAGATAACATCACATTAGTTCTTGCCCCAGCATAGAAGTCTCGAGTGACTGCTTGAGGTTTGAGGCTTCACGGGTCACTGAAGCTGAATGACTTGTTTGCTTCACTGAATGCAGAGAGTGTGTGTGTGTGTGTGTGTGAGAGTCGTCTTTTATCAGTGTTGATGGTGTTTAAACAGGAAATTACTCGCACAATGTAACTGAAGTAGCTTTGAGTGGTTCAAGTCATTCAATAGTAGATTAGCGTTAGTTTAGTGTCATTGAGCCTCTGAATGAGTCCATTGAGATTCAGCTGGCAGACGGCCAGCCTGATATTTATTCTGTCTGATGTACTGATCAGTTGTCTGACAGTTTTGCTGTGAATGCAGTGGAAGTGAGTGTAGAGAGTGGCAGAGACCAGTTTCAGTTACATTCCAGGGCTCGCAAAATTTCAAAGTCCCTAGTAGCCCTTCGGGCAGGGACTCTTCAGTTTTTGGTAGCCGAAAATAAATTTAAGTAGCCCGAATAAAAAAAGAGCAATTTTTTGATGGATGTTTTGTTTCCTGTTTTGTTTCCTTTACAATATTATACATTAAAGTATAATATTGTAACGGAAACAAAACATTAATCAAAAAATTGTTGAAACACAAATTACAACATTGTATAAAAATTACAATCATCAACTCAAATACTTGGTTCTAATTGAACAGAAATTTCTATGAACTTGTAAGAACTGTGTAGAACATCAATCAGTCTGTGTCAGATCCTGAATTTGAAATTTCCACTGAAATCACAGGTAAGAGGCAAGTGGAACCAAGATCTAGGACATTTGCTTTTTAAAGTTTGCAAAGACTGCTAAATCTTGCCAGTGGTAGTTCACTCTTTGCAACATAGTACGCTGTTCTAAAGAGATTTTTCAGGTTTATTTTTAGTATGTTATTTGCAATTGGTGTTTGTTCTGGGAAAGGTATTGCAGACTGAGCAATAATGCATGTCTTGCATTTCTCATGGGTTCTAATGGGGGCCTTTCTTAAAATGACTGGTCCCAGTAACAAAGGCGCTTGTCGACTCAGAAATCGAGAGAAAACCAACAACACACCCGGCAGAACATTATGTTATTTACACGGGTGGACATAAGTGGTCCGCATGTGCGCATTCGCTGTCAAAATAAAAGACGCGCACCAGATAAGAAGTTGCAGCGTGCGTTTGCGTCCATATAAAAGGCAGTGTTTTTGTCTGCTAGAGTGGGATTTTCACGGCACATTCTGCACCACATCTCTGTGCGTTCATCATTTGTTTGAAGCCAGCTCACCTCCTGCAACCACTTTTCTGAGAATATGTGCTTCTTTTGTGGTTCGGACTCCTTCTGACATTTCTTTGGAGGTGGAGGAACACCAAAGTAATTGCTTAAAGGAGCTTCTTCGACATCTTTAAGAGTTTTAAACAAATGTCTGTCCTCCTCCAGAAAATCTTATGTATGCAAACACGCGTTGCAACTTCTTATCTTGTGCGCGTTTTTTATTTTGACAGCGAATGCGCACCTGCGGACCACTTATGTGCAGCCCTGGTTATTTAGCTCATCATATCGCAGCCACAGAAATTCTTTTGTCCATGAAACCATAAAGCTGCACTTTCTTTTTGCCTTATAGTCTGATTTGCCATAACTTTTCCGTTTTGTGGTAAGCTTTTCTTTGGCTGTCACTTCTTCACCCTGACCTGTCTTATTTGGCTCAGCAAAACTAAAATATATATCCTGCTGCTTTTACACACGCACTCACATAACGCTGAGCGATTCTCTGCGCGATCAACCTCTCACATGTTTAAGCTTGCTGCGGGAGATTTCACTTGTCATGTTTGTGTAACCGAGGACAAGGGATGAGTAAACGGGGCAAAGAAATAATTGATCATTTATTTATTACATAAGTTAAACATACAAATTCCCAGTCGTTTCCAGACAGGACTTACAACACATCCTGCCGATATCCCAGCTGTGCATGAGACTTACCACACAAACTGTGCGAAATAACACTACAACCCGTCACACCCCGCTTAGTGACACTGCAATCGTGGCACACACTGCAAACAATTCGGGTCTCAGCGCAGCTGGGAATCAGTGCTATGTATGGCCTGTGATCTGAGAGATAAAGGGAAGTGGCACAAACAATTAAAATAAAAAAAACAAAAGAGAGGTTAGTCCGCCCTTACAAAACTTACTCTCAATCAATAACCGCCTCTACGGCTGGACGGACTAACCAAAACAAAATTACAAATCAATCAAAAGAACAAAAAAAAAAGGACAGCAGAGACAGCACAGCTGAAAAACAAACAACATTATCAATTAAAATATTACCCAATAAAATAGCAATTTTATAAAACCATTCAAAATCATGAAACTAAAACAAACACTCAATATACCTACAATATTGATCAGTTTCCCTGCGCGCAGTCGATCTAGGGCTTGATCAATTCTTCTATTAAAATTCGTGGTCACACGACAGTATACCCACTCGCACCTGAGTGAATTAATTGCCTCTGGTTTTTTCCACAGAAGAGCGCTGACTTCACCCCACACACCCACTACCTTTTCACAGCTCTTCAGCCAATCACCTGGCAGCGAGCAACAAACTGCCAGGTGACACTTGTTACATTTGCATAGTAAGCTAACGATTAATAAGATGATGTCAGAGGAATTGGTGCACAAATTATCATCACTCACAGATCAGTGCTGTCGCTCTCTATCTGCAGTTCGCACGATTGCAAAGTGAAAGCAAAAAACAAGCGCAAATTCAAACGCGATTTCAATATGTCACATATTGACAGTGGCTCACCGATGCCAATGACATAATTACCCAGCTACATTTCTGAAAGAATGCAAAAGCATTGACATATATTTTTCCTTCCTACGACAGCCCGACGGGCAGGGCAGAGATAGATTTTGGTAGCCCGACTGGAAAAATCGCTAGCCCCGGGACGTCGGGCTAGCGATTTTGCGAGCCCCGCATTCAAGCACTCATATTATCGCTGAATGAACCAGTAACCCTTACCAGCAAAGACCCAGATTCAGAGACCTAACTGGGGTGATCCTGACTGTAAAACTGCTGTCATGCCAGCAGTCATTCACAGATCTAATGATTTCTGCTCTTTCTTGTTACAGAGTGCACTAAACATTTTACAGTCGTTTCTAATTCATTGAGCCTTATCCCACACAACTATATTGTAATCCTCTCGGATTAGTCACTGAATAAACATGCTGTGGTAGCACACACGCACATGGCCACTAGAGGGCGTATCTCAGCTATAACTGAGAACCTTCTGGTGGCTTTTTAGGGTTATTTGAGGTGCAGCTGCCATTTTTTTTTCACAGATTAATGTGCAGATTATTTCCTTGATTGATGTTCTGTTTTTAATAAGGCATTGCAATACGACTACACTGACAAGAGTGAAAGGATTATTTGCTAATGTGATGGCAAAACTGTCAGCCAAGAAAAGAGAGGAATATTTGCTCATTACTGACTGAGTGATTAAATGTTTCAATTCTAAACTCAGAGAAAATCAGATTATATAAGAGTGTGTGGGAATTTCCATCTAACCTAATAAAGCATTCACACCTTCCCACTCATCCAAATCCTGCAAACACTTATGTTGCTCGGCACACTTCAGAGTTATGACCAATACTGAGATTACTCAGCAGTTTCTGTTTTAGACAGAGGACTTTAGTTGCAGTATTTAGGAAAGCTTTTCACATTTGACCTCTTTGTTCATTAATGCAGGTACGCTGGATTCTTCTGATACTGACTTAAGAGTGTCCAGCAGGCTGACGGTCAACATCTGGTAAGAAATCTGTCTCTCTTTTGATGAACTGTGTCAGTGAAATTTGTAATACAAAATCCATCATCAATCATAAAGGGCGTCAAGCAGGCGTCGTCTTTTTGGCTACTGATTGATTTCTCAGTGATTTAGATTCAGCAGAGGGCGTTATAGCCTGAAGGTTTTATGAGGATATTTCAATAAATTTGTGATATTATTTAAAACAATATAGGAAATAAATACTGAATAAATAGTCAAACAAATGAACAACACCCTTCTTTGTTTGAAGTGTGCATTTGTTGGCACTTGGTTCACATTCACTGCCTGCTTGTTTCTCTTTGCTCATGCGCCGTCACAGTCTGGTTGCTCTCAGCGGTGTTTGCACCTCAGGCAGTGAAAACAAGTCTGTCGTCTCCACAGTACTTTCTCTGAAAGCCAATAACTGCTGTCTGCCCTTCATGTTCGCTTTACATTTCACATATAAAGTGGTTATTTTTCTCAGTTTAAACATTTAATATGTTTTTGTGTTTTGAAATCTTGATTTATTAGATTAGCAAAGTTACATCTGAACAAACCACAAGACTTGTGCAACAGTGTCTGTTGGACAGGTGTGGAGACGTATGGTCGTGATGCAGGGGACCATTTAAGGAAAACCAAACAACATATCAGCACAAACACCTACAAACTACGAAACTTCTTGCAGTCATCGACTGATTCATGAACTGGGCCCTGTTTCAGGAAGCCGGTTTAGTGCAAACTCTGACTAAGTATACCGTGAGTTAACGAAAACTCTGGGTTTTCGGTTTCACAAAGCGAGTTCAGATGAAGCCTGAGTGAGTCACTATGACGACACACTCCGTGAAGCTAACCTGCCCCCTAGCAGGTTTACTTCAACTAACCCTGACGTTCTCCGCCTCTTTGTTGGAAACCTGACTGTAGGAAGTGTCAGACATGGCGTGCCCCTTCCTTGAAGAGCCAGTAGATGTTGAAGCCCAAATTCTCCGCAGAGCTCTCTGCTGGGAGAGAGTGATTAGAGCGCGTTTGGACATTTTATCATTTCCTGATGATTTCCTGTGTGAACGTTACCGTTTCTCAGCACAATCTATAATTTATTTGAATAACATCCTCAGGCCTAATATTGCTCATGTGACACATCGCGGACATTCTCTCAGTTCTGTACATATTATTTGTATTGCACTTCGGTTTTTTGCAAACGGGAGCTTTCTGTATAATATTGGTGACGCTGAGCACGTTTCCAAGGCTACCGTCTGTCGGGCAGTCAGGAATGTTACAGTTGCACTGAAACGTCTCCTGTACACGTTTGTGGTGTTCCCCGGTCACAGACCCACAAGATTTATCAAAGAGGGATTCCACAAAATTGCAGGTAGCAGGATGACCAAAACTTAATTCATGATGTGGTGATACTTGAACTACTACTTAAATTTTACATTTATTTCCAGGGTTCCCAGGCGTGATTGTCTGTATAGATGGCACTCACATTCCAATCATTGCTCCTTCAGTAAATGAAGGAGACTATGTGAACAGGAAGTCTTTCCACAGCATTAATGTGCAGGTACATAGTTCCCTGTAGCATTTCAAACTAACAAATTATTTCATTATTAGTAATGGATGCTAATTTGTGTTCTCTGCACTGTGAAGATCATATGTGATGCTGCCAACATTATCACAAATGTGGAAGCCAAGTGGCCAGGCTCTGTGAGTGGTGGTGGTAGAGGACCCCCACCTGTTTTTCGGGCCTCCGCTTTTTTTTCTGTTGGCTATAACGGGCCACATTTGAGCATACAGAGTAAGCAAATATGTACTTGTAATGTGCTCAGATAATTTCAATAAGTGCTTACAGAAAGAAAATTAATGTAGCCTCTAACTGCAATTGATTTACATGGGACAAACAGACCAAGCACTATGGCTCATAATACAATTACACCTTACCTGTTTGGACTATATTTTTATATTTCATTTTTACTTGCTGCCAGGAACGTTTGGGGCCTGTTGGGTTGCACCTGCGCTCACATCACATCACAAAATAAAATGTATAAAATAAAAAATAAAATATAATAAAATAACGTGTTAAATGGGTGGAAATCCCTAGATCAATGTTTAAATTAACACTCAGGCATTGACTCTGTCGGCTATGTTTTGCCATGCATGCTCCCTTTTTTTTGCAGCTGAGGCTGTGTTACTTTTTTTCCGCAAAATTTGCATGTTATCGGCATATGCTGCCATCAGAATTTCGGCCTCAAGCGCTGTGAAATACATTGACCGCGCCTTCTTTCCCTCCGTCTCCATGGTGACTCGCTTAATCTGTGCTCCACTAATCAGGGCTTTATGTATCCTCGTGCGCGCGCTTAACTTGGGGTTAATAAAGCAACTCCGCGTTGATTGAACTAATTGTTATCAGCCTTTCTGAAACCGAATATTCCGAGTTGGACAGTTCGGGGTTACTCAACCCTGAGTATCGTTTTTCACTCTGAGTTTTCTAAACCGGCTTCCTGAAATAGGGCCCAGGACTGTATTGGAAACTATTCGAGAGTCAAATGTGAGGTCATCAGTCTGACGGTTAAAGCTTGGCTCAAACTGGCTGCTGCAGAACTTACTTTGTTTTGTGAAGCTCAGTGACTTGTTAAATATAGTGTGTGTTTTCTTTTATCAGTGTTGATGGTGTTTACACAGGGAGTCATTCACACACTGTGTAACTGAAGTAGCTTTGAGTGTTTGAAGTCATTCATTCAGATATTCAGGCCCATAAAGCACACTCAAATCATGACTCGTGTCTTTAAAACGAGGCTGTTGGTTAATGGTTTTCGTGAGCAGTCACTGCATGTAGAAAAAGTAAGCTTACTCTGTCAGACTGTATTTTGTAATTTGCCTTGTATGATATTCATAAAAAGAGCGGCCTAGCTTTGCGTCAACAGTGTCGGCGGTTTCCCCCTGTAGTTTATGCGCTGCCTCAAAATAAATACTTCGTTCTCGTCCAGTTGTCATACAGATTTGTTGTGTAGTGTAAGTGAGGGTAGCAGGTGGGAGAGAAGCAAATGAATGTAAGCAGCTAGCAGAAAGACAGCAGAGGTTAACCTCACTAAAGCACAGAATCTCACACACAGCCTTGTCTGCTGGGTAATAAGTCGGCTTTGACCTCTTTAACTTAAACTAGTTCCATTGTCCCGCGTGTTATCTGAAATGTTCTCGGCTTTCATTAGAAAAGTTTTTCTGTCATTGCTGCGTGTCGGCGCTCGCAGTATAATTTCTTGGCAGTATGCCATGGATGCTGAAGAAGTGTGTTTGTCATGTGGGGCTGACGCGGTCCTTGTTTTCCACCCGTCGTCTTCTGTTTCTTGTTTGATTCCACACTTTTATTACTTGAGCCTCAGTGAGTGTGTCGGGGCAATGATACTCAGCACTCCTGTTATTTCAGCCTCAGAGTTCTCCTTTATTTACAGTCATTTTTATTTGACTGATCAGTTCTGAGTCTAGTCATTATTTACCACAGACGATTGTGGTCCATGCTCTCACTTTCTCACTGTTGACAACACTCTTACTCTTATCGCTGTTATCTTAAATATATTCAGCAGTGCTGTGTCTTTATTACCAAGTGGAACACAAAGCTCTGAAGTAGCTGCAACAGTGAGCTTAGATACCATAATTTTAAAATGTAGCACTAGCAGTGAGTCAGACGTTGTCACCAGGCCCCACTGATGTTATTGTGACAGTCAGAACAAAATGCCTTTGAACTGAACTCAAATGTTGTACTCAGACAGTTAATGCCCTCACTTTTTTCCACTTTCAGTCACATTCAAACACTCACATTATCTCTCGATGAACTGAGCATTTCCAGGAAGGACCCAAATTCAGAAACCATTGATTTCTCTCTTTGAGGTGATCCCGACTGTAAAACTGATGCTGATCATTTTAATGCAAATTTGTTGGCAGGTCAAAGTTATGTCAGTATTTTGCAAAATACTCAGATGTGTAAAGTATTGTGTTTTTGTTGGCGTCTGACCTCTTGTCACTTTCACACTATTGTAGCAGCATCTTCTTGGCTACAAAATCGACACGCTGCTCTCGTCCCAACACGCGTCTGTACTTGTGTCGTGTTGTGCAGGATAAGGAACATGTGGCACAGTGTCACTATATCATTAATATTGTGATGTGACACTTTTTTAATCACATAGAAGTTTATCAGAATCAAAGGGTTTTATTGCCAAATGTTGAGCAGGTTTACAACATTAGGAAATTGCTATTATATTGGGTGGTATAATATGACACAGCCTTAATCAAACTATCAAGTCCAGCACTAAAGCGAGAGAGTCACTGTGAATTTCTTCTGACTTCCTTTGAAAGATAACACGTGGAGTCAAAGGACGCTCGCTTGGGGTTTATGCTTAGTAATAATTTGTTTAAAAAAAAAACCCCAAAATAACTGCAGTCTGCTCTTCACGTTCTCCTGAATGTGTTGTTCTGCATATATAGATGTTAATCAGCTGTTCACTAGAATTTACATGAATCGCTGTGATATGATTATGTGAATATGCTGGGGTAGTTTACAGTAAAGGCAGTGAGTGAGTGCTGCTTTATTTGACTGAAATCTGTGCGTTTACCTTTTATTTCTGTTAAATCAAAAAGCTTAATAGGGTCATGTAAATGTGCAGGAAAGCTCTGTATATAACAACAGATGGAGCCCACTTTGATCTCTCAGCTGAATCTGACGGTGTCTGCAGCCACACAGTGGCGCTGCCTGCATGTAATGCACAAACATCCTTATCATATGGCCATGAAGGCGATACCATCCCCTATAACAACAGTGTTACAAAGAGAAATGAAACTGTTAAAGAGATTCAGTTCTTAAGTATGTGTCCCTTCTTTGCATTAACTGGCCCAACAAAACCTGAAACCACCTCCGAGGTCTCGATGTTGATTTCCTACTTTCTTCTTTCTTCCAGTCTGTGTTTGCTTTCATACTGAAAGTACTTTAACACCTGCTTCAGTCGGAAACAATGACAGAGATCAGTAAAGGATGTAAAAAATACAAAAGCAAAACAACTGCACTGGAGGAAGATAAGTGAGGAGTGCTGCAGAAGTTCAATGATCTGCACTCTGACTATTCATCTAAGGGTGGAAAGTACACAGATGGAAGTGTTGTCATCAGTCAGTGACATTTCACTTTGCTCTGTCACCATGTAACCACATCCCTGTAATCAAAACAGTCTCAAATATGTTAAGGTTCAAATAGCAGCCTGCCTCGAAGACAAGGAGTGTGAGCCAGTGCACGTGACTGACACCATCAAATATATTTAACCAGTTACTCCACTCATTTTACACTCATGCATCGTTCATATGCTTTGCTTTACGCTCACCGGTTCTGTAGTAAATCCCACCCAGTTAGTCTTTAGAGACTGGAATGTCTAAGTGTGTCTATCTGATGTTGTTAATTAGAGAAATCCAATCAGCCACTTGAATTTTCAGTTTTCATCTCAGAAAATTAAAAACATCATTTTAGGCTTAGAAAGCTGCAATTTTACTGCAGAATTTCAGACCGTGCACAATTTAAGAAGTTTCGTCTTCCTTTCTCTGTTTCCTCTTTCAACGTTTCTTTGTTTCACTTTTAACCAAAACGTGCAGTTGAAACGTGAAACACAGGTTGATTGGCTCGATTCTGTCATTGCAGTGGAGTGAATACTGAAGGGAAAGTTATTTGCATATACTACAGACACACTATTGATGGATAGGAATCCTTCACAGTTTGAACATCACATTAACATAAAATTGGGCAGATTTAGTGACATTTTGAACATTCACTAAGTGCTGTGCAGCTGAGTGACTTCAGTCTATTTATGCATTACCTCTTTGTTGTGTGCTGGCACATACTGTGCATTCACACACAGTTAAAATGTGGTTTTATTTGCATAAACTGCTGAGGAGCATCAGTTCATTCATGCACAAGTAAACACAAAACCCCATTTGAGTTTTTATCTGATGCTGCCTGCCTCATGAACTGATGAGAGTTTCTTAACAGCAGCCTGACATCAACTTCAGGACTGATTTATAATACTTTATTTATCCTGAGGATCAACTGAGGATAAAGGACGGGTACTCGAGAGGGGATATTTGATTAGTCACAGTGAGTGAGTGACAAATGCAGGGCTGAGAAACGGGTTAATGGGAACTCGTGGTTTTCCCCTAATTTTTCTCTTAAAGTGTCATATATAACACTTCAGAGATGCTGTAGTTCTGCAACACACGCACTAGTTATCATGCAAACCATCTTGTACAGGAAGTTGATAAAATCTAAAATAGAATAGAATAGAATTCAACTTTATTGTCATTGCACATGCACAGGTACAGGGCAACGAAATGCAGTTTGCATCCATCCAGAAGTGCTTTAGTGATATAGATATATTACAATATATATATATTAGCAATAGTATAGATATGTGAGTATATTACAGAAATGGGTCTATTATGGTATGTTATAATGTACACGGTATGAAGTATGTTGTGAATATTCTATAACTATAAGTATGTACAGGCTGTAGTGAGTACAAGCTATGTACAGGATATGAACAGGATATAAATATGAAAAACTATACAGAATATGAAATAAATAACTTTACAGAAATCTGAGATATACAGCTATACAGAAATGGGAACTATGCAAGTTGTAGACACTCACTATACGAGATGTTTTACAGGGTGTGAATATGATCTAGTTTTAATCTATATTTTGATTAAATTTATGAAGTCAAAACAGTTTTTACAGAGACAGTCATAACTCCAAAAATGTATGTTCATAAAACTTGTAAATACATTCTGTATAAAAGTTTAAAAGTGAGAGATTAATCTGAATTCTCAGAGAGAAGTTCAAATGATGCATATGGTCAGTGAAAGTGTGAGTGAAACCTGGTCTCCCTGGTGAATGTGCTGTCAGTTAAATGACAAAGCCTTAATAAACCAAAACCTTTAATGCATTAAAGTTCCAACTAATGTTCCCAGGTCTGGTTATGGCTGATGGGGTATTGTTGTCCCCCCAGCAGGCGAGCAGTCACCAGTATTTTTACTGATGGCTCTGTTTGTGTTTGAGTTCGGTGCCCTGCGTCTTCCTGGTGGTGCTGATTTTCTCTGAGCAGTTTGATTATTAACTGAGGAGTTAAAAGGCAGGAGTTTGTGGAGGACCTGGGCTTCTGAGGGTCCTGCTGCTGCTGCTGGTGGTCATCACCCTCCTCTGCCTGGGCATGGCATGCTTTAATACCCAGTTAATGTGCAGGCTTGTGTACATGCTGCAGTTTGGAGAGCAACACCTGCACTTCAGGTAACATTGTATTATTGCTATACAAGTATTATTTGCTTTGCCTGTTGTAAGGCTAATAGGCTAACAAACCTATGCCATCCTTAGTACTGAACTGAATCATTCAGGAATTCCAGGTTAAAAATCTTTAAAAACATTAGATTATGTGAGAGTGACACTAGAGGACTACTACTATTTCTTCTTCTTCCTACTCTGCTGTGTATCCTTCCTTAGTCTGTCTCTAATCTTATCTCCGTGTCTTGTTTTTAGGTTACTGTAAGTGTTTATTGCAGAGTCATGTTGCTCATCACAGTAGTGTGCTGCACACACTATGACGACTGCATAAAAATCTGATACTGGATAAAAATAATGTTGGAAAAAAGTCGGTGGCACGGTGGTTAGAGCACGGTGGCACGGTGGTTAGCACTGTTGCCGCACAGCAAGAAGGTCCTGAGTTCAATTCCACCATCAGGCCGGGGTCTTTCTGTGTGGAGTTTGCATGTTCTCCCCGTGTTTGCGTGGGTTCCCTCCGGGTACTCCGGCTTCCTCCCACCGTCCAAAGACATGCAGCTTGTGGGGATAGGTTAATTGGATAATCCAAATTGTCACTAGGTGTGAATGTGTGAGTGAATGTGAGTGTGAATGGTTGTCTGTCCCTGTGTGTTGGCCCTGCGACAGACTGGCGAACTGTCCAGGGTGTACCCCGCCTCTCGCCCTACGACAGCTGGGATAGGCTCCAGCGCCCCCCGCGACCCTGAAAAGGATAAGCGGAAGCGAATGGATGGATGGAAAAAAGTCTGACTGCAAGGCAAGTTTACACTATAGCATTTTTGATAGAAAATGAAGAAATTTGGCACATTGTTCACCAACCTTGATGCTTTTTGTCTTGCAACAATAAGTATTACATGTTTATTTATATATACATATAAGCCATTATTTATTTTTCCTGCTGCTCGTGGTTGAGATATGAGTGTAACATTGTTGCAGTGAGTCTGAGCGCTCAGATGTTAATTTGGTCACTAACAGGGGCTCAAAGTCTAAGTTAGTGCTGGTGTATAAGGTGAAATTGGTCCTACCACCAACAACCCACTTAATGAGCATGTTTGTATGTCAAAGATTTGGCTTTCACTCAGAGTTTTCCTAGACAGTTTTTTTGGGAAGTAGATCTTTTCAGATTCCATTTGTTTCCTTTTTTTCTCTTTTCTTACCACTGATTACTTCCTTGAGGAAGTAAAAAAAGGGGAAAAAAAGAGCACATGCTTTCACCAATCTCGTAAAAGTTTTAATAGCAAAGTGATGGAAAGTGTTTCCATAGAAAAAGAAAAAGAAAAACAAAATAAAAACAAACACGAAAACACTAGACATTATGATACAGACTTATAATTTACTTATAATTTACACCGATGTTTGTTTGTTTGTTGTTGTTTTTTTGAAATTCTACACGCGAAAGGTGAGCGCGAGAGTCCTCGGTGGACCTGCTCGCTGCTGAAGTCAAAGTAAACTTTATTGTCATCTCCGCGTGACGTTGCTAATAAAGTTACACAATTACACAGTGAATTTGTGTATTGTTTGTATGTATGTATGAATGAATGAAAAACCACAGTTTTTGTCTTGGCCGTGTGATTTTATTTTGTTGTATTTATCTGCGACACCTTAAAGGCCGCTCAGTGACAATATTGTCGGACATTAAACTGGTCCGTGGCTCAAAAAAGTTTGGGGACCTCTGATTTACAGTATAGGAGCAGTTTGTCTGGAAACAACAACTGCAATCTGCACATTCATAGGCTTTTTTATTGAAATAAAATTCATACTTGTATATTATGTACTATACGAGTGGCTGAATAGGCGCAGTGGCATGAAATAATAACTTCCCGTCAAATGTGTTAAACCTAAAGTAAGGAGCCTGCTTTGAAAATGTCAGAAGGAACATAGGAAGTAGACGTAAATTACATATACCTGAACTTTAAACTGAAGCAATACATGCATAAGGGTAGAATTTTGTATTGCATGAACTTATTTCAAGCTGCAGCAGTGATCGGATTTCCTGCAGAGAGGAAAGGAGGCCGAGGTTTCTCCCGTGGGCCACACGCAGGCCTCAAACAAGAAGCTGCAGCACGAACATAACTTGTACCTAAAACATGAATTCAGCGATATTAATGCTCACTGTGATCTTTGAAACTTTGGATAATTACATTAACTCAAATGTGTCCCAGATAAAAAATAATTCAAATTATTTTTTTAAATTTAAAACACGCGTGATGTGATTTCGTTTTTTGTGTTGAATTCTTATTTGGACGGAGGCTCCATGGTGGAGCACTGCGGGACTACATAACAGTGTTAACAGAAGGACTGCAGGTAGACTGAAGAATATTTATCGTGAATTACTGAAGTAATTATTCATTACGCAGACATTCATTGAATATTTAGTGCCACAGCTTGTATGAAGCGCCTTTCCTGCATCCTCAGTGTACATATCGTGCCTCCTGTTCTTCTCTTGCTTTGCCTCCGCAGTCTAAAGGCCTTTACACACCACAGCCGCAGCTTTCCTGGGAATATTAAAAATATTTTTCACATAATTTCACGGGACGAATTTGCAAATTTTATTAATTTTATTTGATTATTTGCATCAAGCTCGATTTCCCAATTTCTTCGCAGTTCTGACGAACCACGATCGCGATTAACACACGCGTCGGTGCTGACTATAAAACGACATGTATATAATCAAATGATCCTATACGAGGGAGTACTAGGGCCACATTAATAAAAAATATATATAATATTGACGATTGATGTGTATATAATAAAATGATCCTATTATACCTAAGACAGCGCGATAAGGAGGAGGAGGAGTAAAATATATACGATTGATGATTTTGAGATTAAAGTCAAAATAATATTTTGAGAGGAAGAAACTCGAATTACTTCTGTTTCCAGAAAATCTTCCACGGCTGCTCTGCAAAATACTTCGTGTGGACGAGACGGCGAAAGCGTCCTTTGGAATCAGTTTACTGTCCGAGAGAGTGATTCTCCTTCATCACGTAATCACGATGCGTGTTAGTGGTTTGTCTCGAAAGTGCGACTGTAATTGTAACCCCGAAAATACTATTTCGAGTTCAATCACAAGAGGACATTGATTTTATTTTTTATTTTTTTAAATTTTGTAATTGGTCGTCATACTGCTCTAATGTGAAACCCGGCTGGAAAAGGAGATGATGGGCTACTTACCGCTGCTGGCGATCCCTGCTTCTCTTCTTGACCTTCAGCCTAACGATAAATGGATCCCCCTCTCTTTATTCTCCGTCTTCATCTTGGCTGTAGCAGAAATATCCCTCCTGATCTTCCTTCTTCGCCTGCGCAGATTTAAGGAAAAGTCTCCATGTAAGAACCAGTCAGGTGATACAGAGTGTCGGCCGTCAGCAGTCCCGTTACCGGCGTCGGTGCAGGATTTCCGCTGGAACACCATGTTGGTGAACATCGCTGTGTGTGCACATCCGTTAAAAGTTACTTACTTGTTGAAAGTTACTTTATTTTTCAGTGTTACTTTAATGAATCCAGTTCTTCTTTGCCAATTCAAATATCTTTAAAGCTATTATGTTATATTTGTGGCAATTGACTATTGTTGGCGGCTTAAACTGACTTTGATTCATGCGCATCTCTTATGGATGATATAATGTATCTACTGCAATGTTTGTGGTGCTTCTACGACAGATGTGTTAGGCACCTGCAGTTATTGCTAACACAATGCTCATAAAGCCCAGTTTAAACACTCATTTTAAACTAATAAACTAGCTGCGCTTGTAAATGTTTCTAACTTCAGTGACGCAGCCAAAGGACTGATGATCTTATGCCTTTCACAACACTCGCTTCTTCTCAGGATTTACATTCACATCTGGGGTTTTACAGAAAGTAATCCGTGAACTGTGATGGATAAGATCTGGATGAGCTGCTGTCATTCATGTTTCTGGTGTAGTCTGCTATTATAGACTAATGGCGATGCAGACATGCCAGTTGGATGTGGTTGGTTCCTCTGTGCTGCTGATAACAGACATTATGATGGCGTAGACATAATTGATATTAATAATAATTCAGTGCTCAGTAAATGCACAGATAATTCGTAATAAGCATTTTAAAAAATTATATTTGTATTCTAAGTGTGATTATTGAACTAATATTGATCATTGCAGATAGTTGTGGCAATTGTTTTTTTAAATGTGAGGTTGTCGTTGCAGATTTTTTTCTGATGTATTAATCAGATATTTTAACCGTGTCATATTAGTAACAGTAATATCACTTTCTCACTTTAGTATTGGAAGACGACTCCTGACACCAGTTGTATGCCTGCATGTAGAGTGTAATCACAAGTGGGCCCCGTGTTTATTGCACCTTCACAGAGGGCCCATTGTAAGACATCCAGGCACCCTGGTCAAGGGAGGAGACTTTTCTTAGAGTGGGAGGTTCAAGGATGAGCTGGACTGAAGGGATATCTGATGTGCTGTGGATTGTTCTTTGTTTGAGTGTCTGTGTGTGTGTATAAGATGTGAGGGCGGTGGCCAAATGTCAGAGATCACCCTGGTGTTTTGGCTGGGATGTTTCTCTCCACACTGCAGTGTGTTTAATAAACCCACTTCAAATTATTGCTATACTATTGCTATACTTGTATAGCAATAGTATTGCAATACTATTGCTATACTTGTATAGCAATAGTATTGCAATAACTTGAAGTGGGTTTATAGCAATAGTATTGCAATACTATTGCTATACTTGTATAGCAATAGTATAGCTTTTTTTTTTTTTAACCAATGGTCCTTTACAACACATTCTCCACTTATTATGTCATTGCACATACTTAAGTATAATTTAAAGCTTTATGGAAGATATGTATGTATGTTTGCCTGATTCCAGCATGGCAACAAGTCTTTAATGAATTTTGTTATTGTAGAGACAGAATGTGAAAATGAATGCATCCCCCCTCTCTTCTGCTACCTTCCTGTGTGCTCATTTGTCGTGTCCAAAAATAAATAATTGAAAGGCTGAGTGTTCACCTTTAATGGGGAAAAAAAAAGTGTGAACATCCACATGAAGTGAATTATTCAGAAATTTCAGGTTAAAATTCTTCTAAAACATCAGATTATTTGTGATACTTTCATGACTTCTTATTATTCTTTGCGCTCTTCAGAGTATCCTGTCTGTATTTTTATCTCAATATCCTGTTTTTAGGTTAGTGTGAGTGAGTGTAGACATTGGTTGAATCTTTGTAGAAAGAACAAATGCGTGGGAGTTTTCTGTTTTTCCTGCACACTTTTGGCATCCATGCAGCTGGTGCTTACCCTGCAGCATCCTTTACAACATATTCCGCTGTTTAATGTCATCAGCCTCCACTGTTGTTTTCTTTTTCTTTTCAAGGGTTTTACTGGCTGGAGCAATTTTCTGTTAGGAAACCAACACTAAACTGGGATAAATGTAACCGCTGTTGCTGATTACTTATTGATTACCGTACTGTTACTTAAGCTTGCTTTGAGCTCTGTGTGGTTTATTCTTTGAAAAAATGAAAATCGACAGCACATACTAACCTGCCAAGTCATCAAAGACAAGTAACAAAGGTTTGAGTCTCACTTTTGCTTTTACATCATGGCCGAACTGCCCTTAAAACAAAAAACAAACAAAAAAAAACCAAGTGCCACAGTGTTGTTTTCATCTTTTTTCTGCCTGCACTGTGACACACACCAGTGTTGTTATGGGCCATACTTAATGTTACTGTTTGCAGTTAGAGACGTTAAGAAGGAGAAATGGGAAAGTCTGTGTGTTCATGTTGTTCGTGTGAAGAAGAGAAATCAGCATTTGCAATAAAACGCTGCTGATATAAGTACAGGTTGTTGTTAGTCTTTGGCTGAGTGCAGTGTTTTCTACTTTGCTTTCTGCTTTTTCACCCAAGCAGAAATAACAAGAATGAACTGTTATTACAAATGTATAAACTTAATATTGTTAATAGAGTTTTGATCATTATATGCACTAGTTTTGGTCACAAGTGTGGGTAAAAGCTGAACTTAGTTTTAAAGTGAGAACAGTTTCTGAGTGTGTGGCTGTGATCTACCAGATACACAAGGCATGGTGTCCTCCTCAGCTCCCTCTTTGGCTTCAGCTCTAAATTATAAACTTAAAAAAAAATTGGTAAATTTAAAAAAAAGAAATAAGTTCTTCTAAAGAAAAGGAATGTATGATTGAAATAATCATATATCTCTTCTCCAAACTGGAACATCTGTTGTTTTGCTTATTTTGCATCCAGAGAGATAAGATGTTACAGGGGAGGCGTAATCTGTGATCAGTGGGTTAGATTAGTCAGATCAATACTTCTCTCTTTTTCCACTTTGAGCTTGGCTCGGGTGCCAGTACATACCTGAGCATCCAGCCCTGATGCACCGATGCCACCAGCCACCTGCAGGGAGTGTGGTTAGGGGAGGTATTTAAGTATGTTTAAATATTCATTCAGGAATTTTTAACATGACATGAATGGTTGGCTGCACTCAATCTGTGAGGATTTGCTTCCTCTTTTTTCTCCTTCTTCCTTTTTTCACAAATATTTTCTGTTCCCTTTCATTTTTCCTTCCACTGATAACTTCCTAGAAGTTAGAAGAAGAAAAACGGTGCCTATTTATCACTTTTGGAAAAAAAAAAAGCTGATGTCTGGGCTCTGAGCAACCGTGTGTTTTGTGGGTTTTTTTTTTTTTTTTTTAAAGAAATTTTAAAGCTTTCGGCTAATAGTGCGCACTGTCAGTGCGCCCCAGGGTGGCTGTGGCTACAATGTAGCTTGCCATCACCAGTGTGTGAATGGGTGCATGACTGGATATGTAAAGCGCTTTGGGGTCCTTAGGGACTAGTAAAGCGCTATATAAATACAGGCCATTTACCATTTAATAGTTCTTCTGGAATGACCTTATTCATACAAAAATGCTATTTTAATATTGTCTTATTATTGACATGTAGATTCAGATACACAAATAAAAACAAAGTGTTACGTGTGTGTGTGTGTTTTAGTGATTAATATCACTCAATACCACTTAGAAAATGACAAAGTCTGGCTGTTCTAAAGCAAAATATGAAGAAGCAAGGGCTGAGACAAGACTTCTCTTAAGCACATTATAACTGTACAGCTGTGCTCATAAATGGGGGTGGGTTTCGATAATTGATTTTCCAATTGAAATCGATTTTAGCTTGAATAGCGCGATTTGTTAAATCCTGAATCGATTTTTAAATATAAATGTATTTTGCCAGAAACCAATTTCAGCAATCACCAAACAGCTAAAACAGCAAACCAGAGCAGGTAAACGGATTCTGCACAAAGACGTAAACACAAAGCGCGGACCCAACGCATCAGGATCAGCGAGCTGTCGGCTGATATGTCGGGCTGAAAAGCTGCAGGTTTTGTCACTCTCCAACCAAAATGGATTGAACCAGGAGCAAAAGAAGATCCAAACTATGCTTCACATTTCGCTTCACTTAAACTTTGTCATGAATTCACTATTACTTTTGCCGTTTTGCTTCCACCACGATAAAATCCCAGTGGTTTAAGCTGGTTTAGATATTTCACTCTTGCAGTTTCACAGCATCCTGATTGTCGTTCTTCAGTTGAGGTTTCACTGGTTTTCAAACCATCAAACACTTTAGATTCACACGTGTTTGTTTGTGTGTTGCAGGAGTTTCGCTCTGAATCCTGACCTCCTCTTTGTGCTTCTGTGGCTCGTGGGACCATAAATTGGTCACCGTGGCGACCAGCAGGATGATTGAAAGTCCCCCGTCTGACTTACTGAGGTCAGCCGTCACTGTTAGTGTTTATCTCATATTAAGATAAGATAACTCTTTATTGTCATTGCACAGTCATACATAGTACAGTAGTACAATGAAATTGGAAAAACTGTCCTACGTCAGCACTACATATAACACAACACGACACGATATGACACATCACAACGTAACAAACAACACAACACAGTATATTAACTTAGTATAAAAATCCTGTGTAAGTATGAATGAATGGTGATTAAATTAAACAAATAAAATGTATTTTTCTTTTTTCCAGTGCTCACTGTGGCTCCGCTCTGCAGCTGGTCTCCTTTTCCACAGTGCAGTGACACAGTGTTGAAGAGGTGAGTGTGTTAGTGTCACAACGGGACTGAACAGACTCACGCGCAGGCTCTAAGTTTAGGAAACACAAGAGTCTTTATTACAGCACAGCAGGTGATCTATTTACAAAGGTGTGGTCCAGGGGGTCCACACCTTTGTAAAGGTGTGAGAGCACGAACAAAAATGAAAATAAAAACATGTAGCCATGCTGAGCCGACCGGGTAGGCACAGGGACCCTGACAGTGTGTTTCAGCTGTCAACTCACATGGCTCAGCTATTTGCATAGAAGTTTAGATTTAAATCTCTCGCACGTGCTGCGTAGTACTTAAATATCATCAGGGTTTACACAGGCAGTTATTTGTATACAAAGGTGACTGTTTAAAGTCATAAGCTGCAGATTTATTTTCATGCAGTGATTGTTTACTAAATGAGTTCACTGAGCTTCAGCGGCTGGTGATCTTGGACATTCAGGGATTCTTGCACTGGGGACAGCTCTAAAGCACAGTTACAGGTAGCAGAAGGAAGATTGTTCCACTGAGCTTCCACCCTGATATTGATCATCTTGTACACTTCAGGCTCAGATGGATCAGAACAGCCGCAGTCAGGATTCGTGATCTGAGTGACTCTTTGAGGTTTCATCTCGATGATCATCCCAAAGACTGGTGGTGGTGAAATTCTTAGTTCTGTTAGAAAGTAAGCAGCTTGTCCACTGTATGTATATTTTCACTCTTAATAATTACCTTATTGAAAATGAGTGCTGTGTATATGACCGGTTTAAGAAATGACACGGGTCGAATCGTCTTACGATTCACGCATGCGCCCTACAGGAGCATTTTCAGTGTGGATGAACAACTCTTTGGAAACGATTGAAAACGACTCAGAGCTTTTTTAGACAAAAACGCTGTTTTCAAATGTATCCGGATTAGTGTAGACGTAGCCTTAATTGAATTGCCTCTACACTATTTAGATTTTTAATGCTGTAACTGCCCACATCAATATCATCCATACTTTCTTTTTTTCTCTGCTTTTTTTTAGCTTTAAAGGTAGTGATGGACTCAATATTGTGGCGCAGTACGTCAGCTGAAATCTCTGAAGCACTAAAGTTTCTACGCCCCACGTGTCTCATGTTGAAATGAAGAGCACTTAATTATCAGCCTCCTTTTAATCAGATATGTCTGATGGTGAACACAAGCCTCCAGCAGCCAGCTGTCTGAGCTGAGGAAACAAAAGGCACACTTACAGTCTAAGCTTTGGTTTCCCACGAGCGTTAGAGTTAGCCTCACTGCTACGGTGTCATGTTGCTTTCACATGGATGCCACAGGGATCCTGCACTCACTCTTCATAGAAAGTGACTGCGGTAAATTACATTACACAGATTTAGTGGTTTCAGTTTATTTATTAACTGTACTTACTGCACGGGAGCAGAGAGTCCAAGATGAGTCCGTCTCTGTTGTGACTTTATGAGATTTCCAAATCATTGCATTTAGATTTAAAACACAGAGTTTGTAAAACTGTGATTCAGATTAATTTAATTTTAGCTCATTGCTCTCCTGCTGGGCCCCATCTGTTGGTTCATGCTCACTGCTCTCAGACTGTGTGGCTTGTAGAAGCAACAGTGTATTCTCAGCACAAAGCAGAGCACGTTACTTAATAGCTAGTGGAAACAGTGCAAACCTCAGGAGTGGAAACCAAAGTGATTCAAGTCTTAACATTTATTGAAGGCTGTGTGGGAGCGCTGAGTAAACAAGTGCTGCTGTGGAGCTAATTTGGAGCAAACTGCTTTATGTTTCCTTTAACAGGGTGATTCTCTTCAGTATTACTGGTCAACAACTGCACATGATCCACACTGTAACTGTTTGTGTGTGAAAGCAGTTACAAAACCAAAAGAAGCAGCTCCTGTTACATGTGCTAATGTGTTGTTGGCTGAGGCTGAGGAGGTTACAGAGCAGATCACTTTCTAGTCTCCCCGTCTAAATGAAAGTGTTGTGTAAAAAAACACCAGTGTTATCCTTTTACTGTCTGATATGTTGTACAGGGTGTATCAGAAAGAAACCTCAGGTCAGCTGATCACATGACCCAAGTTAAAGTCCTCCTGGAGCTCAGTGCACTGGATCCAGCTCTAACTCCAGATGATGATGATGATGATGACGGTCAAACTCTTGGTTAATATGAAGGCTGTCAGGAGGCTTGTTAAGACTCATCAGAACTCTGCTGCTCCCTCTCTGCAGGTGCTGTATTCAGCTGAGACGATGATGCTGCTCGTCTTCAGCTGTGTGGGTGGAGCAGCAGCAGAGGTGGAGGCTGGAGGATGGTGTGGATGATCAGGTGTGTTTTTTTTTAATTTTTTTACAAGATTTATTTTCATTTTTAAATTGAAAAACAAACAAAGCGAACAAACAAACAAACAGCTCACAACTATGGCACACAGCAAACATCTACAACTAACCACAACATGGCAGGCTGTTGTGACCACAGGAGCACTTCTAGGTGCACACTCTTGTATCCATGCCTTTCAAGGATAACCTCAGACTTCTGAAAACTACGGAGCCAACGTACGGAGCGAGATCTCGCAAAAGTTTTAGCCGCATTCTTCGGAGGCCGCCAGCTCGAAGCCAACCGGGATGTCAAGGCATGATGTGCCGGGAGAGCGGTGTTCCCCCCGGCTGTAGCAGGTCTCAACCTGCCATTAGCTTCGAGATGGTGGGTGTCAGACGTCTCCGAAAACGTCGGAGCACTTTTGCAAATATGTGATGTCTTGTAAACTGAGCAGATATTTGACATTTACACAACTACATTCACACCTCAAAATATCTTAAAAGTTATTATTGTGACCCAGAAAGAGTAATATTACAACTAAGTAGCTGCCGCCATCAATCATCTTAATTTTTTTTCTCCCATGTCCCTTGCGGGGCTCCATAGAAAACCAAACACAAAAAGTAATAACATAATGACATCAGGCACTCAGCTGTTCTACAACTTTTACCTCAGGGGATTTGAGCCACCTACAGATTCTCCTGTACCTGCCAGCACACTGACACTTTGACTATCACAGGCCTGTGTGTGGACATGTGGACGCTCTGTGTAACAATGATATTCATTTTCGCACTACTTACTACTGACACGCAAGAGAGGAAGGTCAGTTTCCATTTCTGTGCTTATATCTTACTAAATGCAGGGTAATGACTGTGTAATGTGTTGAATTTAATGTAGTGGACTGTCTGAGCACATCTGCTGATAAGCTGAGTCAATAGAAGCACATCCTGTAGATAAGCAGCTCTAAGATTTACTGTCTCTGCTGCTCTGAACGAGTCCTCTGAGCTTCAGCCGCAGACACAAACCCTCAGATTTATCCAGTCAGATTCATTTACAGGACCTGAGGGAGCAAAGCAGACACAAACTGCAGAATATTTTATTTATTGGTCTGTCAGCACCTAATCCAGCCTCTCTGACCAACTATTGTTGAAGTGCTGGCTGATTGTGTGAGGCTGCAGCTCCATCTGTCTAATGTTGGTGTAGAGATCATCCTTTCATCAGCTGCTGCGACAAAACCTTAAAGCTCAGATAGAGATAACAGGTGTCACACAGTAACTGTGAGATGAGCTGTATCTGCTGCTGGGAGGCTGAGGTGGAGGTGGCTGTGATAAAGGTGCTTAGATTTGCACTGGGAATGACAGCTGTCAGGTATAAGAGTAAATATATCTGGTTAGTTTGGACTGTAGAGGATTATATTAATTTGATATTGAGCTGGGAGTGGTGGGAGGATTGCTGTGGTAGGTGTGACAGCAGAAGTGAGTGATTGAAGGAGAATGATTAGTTTACTAAAATGAAATAAAATGTCTTCACATGTCTGTGAAATACTCAGCTTCAAAATAGAAAGTGCTGTCTCACTGTGACATCTGTTAGAGGATAGTCTGTACTGATCCGTCAGTGCATTATGTGCTCAGTTGAATCTGACAGTGTTTGCTGCCACTCACTGCTCTGGTGTGTACACATGTTGTACGGCCATAAAACTGTGAGAGATTCAGTTCTTGAGTGTTTCATGAGGCAGATCCTGATTCTGTCAGCACAGCTTTTGATTTCTTATTTCCTGATGTTCACAGAGTGTCTCGACTCCACATGTAGAGTTGGCTCCACTAGCCTGAGGGCTGAACTACAAAGCAAGTCCAGCATAGCTTAGCTTTCTTTGCATTAGCTGGCTCATAAAAGCTCAGATATAACAGACATGCTTCAGTCTCTGTTTGCTCTCACACTGAAAGTGATTTCACGTCTCCTTTCACACCTACTTCAGTCCAAAACAATATCAGAGGAAGTGTTGATAGAGGTCAATAGAATATATAAGAAATACAATAGAAACACAGCAGTGGTGCTGATAAGTGAGGAAGAGGAGTAAGCAGTGCTGCAGACGATCAGTATGGAAGCAGTGAGAGAAAGTCCACAACAGAGTTATTAAATCATTGTTGACTCATCTGCAGCTCTGAACACATGACCCACTCAGATTA
The DNA here is from genome assembly GCF_964374335.1 of Astatotilapia calliptera. Taxonomy (NCBI): domain Eukaryota; kingdom Metazoa; phylum Chordata; class Actinopteri; order Cichliformes; family Cichlidae; genus Astatotilapia; species Astatotilapia calliptera. Next base: position 52,848,137 of record NC_137424.1, read on the forward strand.
TCTGTTTCCATATGTTACCATATCACAGAGACGCCTTCCTGATAATGAAACTTGACTTTAGGCTCCGTGTACCTCTCAGCCTGTTAAGTCACTCTGTGGTGCTCTTCATGTCAACTGTGGTATTTGCTGTGTGTTTAATCTGTGCACACAAGTTGTTTTGCATGATAAATACTAACACATGATGTGTAAACACTGAGAAGAGTGACTAAGAAGCCATAAACAGGAACGACCCACCGCCACCTCTTATATGGTTAATGAGAAAAAGTCAGTTTTTTATTTACAAGCACAAACCAGCAACACTTTACTGCAAACAACTTCAGACCCTTGAGCTGTTCTCAGGAAGTTAGGACTGAAATAATCTCTGTTATTGTTTGCTTGATGATCTTAGTGCTGATTTGATCTTTTCAGCTTGTTTAACTGAGTCTTAATGTTAATGGTGTGTGTGTGTGTGTGTGTGTGTGTGTGTGTGTGTGTGTGTGTGTGTGTGTGTGTGTGTGTGTGTGTGTGTGTGTGTGTGTGTGTGTGTGTCTGTCTGTCACAGTGTAATCCAGAGCTGCTCCTTACTGAACTCGACCCTGCAGAGCACTGAGGGCGTCCTGTCCAGCTTCAGGAGCAACTGGCAGGAGTTTGTGGAGGACCTGGACTTCTGGAGGGTCCTGCTGCTGCTGCTGCTGCTGCTGATGGTGGTCATCACCCTCCTCTCCCTGGGCCTCGCCTACTACGTCAGCAGAGTCCTGCCTTTCTCAGGGTGGAGAGGAGGCAGGAAAATAAATGAAGATCTTTATGTAGAACAAAAACTCTGGTATTTATTTGTTGTGCAAATCTGATCATTTTATTGGAATCTGAACAACATCATGTGATGCTGTCAGCACAAAGAAGAGAGGACGGTGACTCAGAGACACCGACAGCTTCATGTGTGGCCTAACACCTTTACAACCACGCATTGATGAAGTCACTTTTACATCCCTGTTTGCTCTGTTACAAGCTGTATATTGCTGATGTTTTGTATCTTTTCATTGTTTTCTCCTCACTTGTTATTTATTCAAATGTCTTTGGTGTGAATTTTTCCCTCGCTGTCTTTATTTCACACAAATACCTGCAGCCTTTCTGGCTGGAAACAGTTTTGTCAGGATATCTTGATGTTCTTTGTTCAAAGGGTTTCAGTGTTTATTCCATCAAACATTCATGTCAAGTCATTTAATGTGCAAATTGAATAAAATCATGAATGACTGTAATCATCATCAGGTCACTTTATTATCCACTTAAAACTTTATTGGCACACAGCAGCTTCCCTGAGTTTTTTACAGTAAACACAGTAAAGACTAAATCTGTACAAACAGGCAGGACAATATACAAATTCCCTGTATGTGTCTGCACATATACTTGGCCAATAAACACGATTCTGATTCTGTTACTGAAGAGATCTCATTCATCCATCTTGAAGCTAAATTATGCATTGATTATGTAAGCAGATGATTTACAGGCATTACTTCATTGATTGGAAGACAAACGCAAAATAATAGAGACAATCTCAAACATTGTAACAGCAGTCAGCCTCAGCAGAAGGAAAACAAAGGATTTCTAAACCTGAGAAAGTGGAGTTGCACAGTGGTGCCGACATAAAGGTGGCGAGTTCAAATACTTAAAGGGATGAGCTGTTGTTGTTCTTCACTCATCAGTTGTGGGTAAAGTCAGGGTTTCCATTTGACTTTAGCATCCTGTGCTGGTCACAGTCTGATTCTCTGCCCTCTTCAGTGCCTCCTCCTCCTCCTCGAGTGCACACATTAAATTTCCTGTCCCTCAGAAACCAGCCGAGCCAAACAAGCAGGTCAACGATCACAAATACAGCTGCCGTTATGAAGAATGTTCTCCACGACCACTCGGAGCACTCAGATGGCTGCAGAGGACAAGAAGACAGAGCAGAAATATTAGTTATCAGTTTTAACTGACTTTTAATGCTTTCAGTTAAAGTTAAAATAAAACAGCTTTACACTGTAAAGCTCAACATAAAGGTGAGATCATTTTATACATTCTGTGTGTCAGTCCTCGGTGGACAGACCACAGCCCTCTATCTTTGCACATCTGTAAGCACATGTTCCTGCTGACCCGCTGCGTCTGAATTTTGACTGTTCTTTGCTGACAGGACCGGTTGCCTTTGGCCTGTCCTACTAATCTTCATGGCCACGTTACTTAAAGTCTTTCAGTCAGTCTGCAGTGATTAAACTGTGGACGATTAAGGTTTAGAGTGACGTGTGAAGCTACTTAAATTCTTACCGTCGGTGTGGTTGTAGGCTGTGAGGTGCTGCCCGGTGGTGGTGGTGATGGTGTGGAGACGTGCAGGTGGACAGCAGAGCGGTGTTTCTCTGTGTTCTCCACGTAACAGTAATACACTCCGTCGTCTCGGAGCTGAGCTCGCTTCACGGTGAGGGACAGGTCTCCTCGCTGGTACCAGTCTGATGGTATGGACACTCGGCTTTCATTATAGCCGTCCCCGTAGGTGATTTGCTTAGACAGAGGATTCAGCTCCAGCACCAGCTCTCCGTCTCTCCTCCAGCGCACAGATTTCACTGCCTGACCGACTGTAACGGAGCGACACGGCAGGGTGGCACCTTCATCCCGGGGTGCGACAAGTTTATAGGGCAGAAAAACGTGCAACACTTCCAGCTCCCCCCTCTGTTTGTAGTTGCAGGTAAACGCGTAATAGCCGTGATCGTTGAAATCTGCTCTCTTTAATATCAGAGAGTCGGCGCTGTAAACCACCCGGTTAATGTAACCCGGTCCCGGCTTCCAGACACCGTCAAGAAAGGCAACCAGCTGATCGGTGCCATCCATCAGCTGATGTGTGACTTTTCCCGTCTTGCACTTCTCTGTCAGGGCAAACTTAACATCGTCTCCTGCAGCGGCCTGGATCAGTTTCCCAGACACCCGGCCGATAAAAAGAAGAAGAAGAACAATGTAAGTGAGGCGGACTGATGTAGCACTCATCTTGCGCGCGGGGGAAAAATGTGCGCCGTTCACGCGCAAGCTGACTTTTTATAGTCGGTGGTGGGTGGCGCCGGTGTTCCACACCGTCCGAAAACCGGTCTGAGCCGCATGAGAGCACGATGCCCAATTGGCCAATTGACTTGTCTGAAACAGCGACTCCTATGACTCAACTGTTATTATTATTATTATTATTATTATTATTATTATTATTATTATTATTGTTATTATTGTTGTTATTATTGTTGTTATTATTATTATTATTATTATTGTTATTATTGTTGTTATTATTGTTGTTATTATTATTATTATTATTATTGTTATTATTGTTGTTATTATTGTTGTTATTATTATTATTATTATAGATGGGTAAATGCGTTGTTGCACATGACACAGCCGGCGTTGTTACCCTTTAACCTCAGATACATGTATTTATGCTGTTTTTATGCGTAATAAACGGAATAAAACACTGATCTTGGCACGTCGCCTCCAGCAGGAAGTGATCTGCTGAGCAGGCACTGCTCTCGTTAGCTACCAGGTTCATTTGACGGGGAAAGAAAAGTGAGCTAGAAACAGTCGAAAATGACAAACTGTCCCCACAGTCTGTGCGGTCAGGGAGATAACGACCTTAGAGAGTTGATACCCAGGCTTATGTACACACCGCAGTTTGGAAACAACGTCTGGACTTCAGGTAACATCTTACTAGCTGAACTTGAGCTAACTAGCTAAAACCTTTGGGAAATATCCAGAAAATGTGGAAGTGTTCAGGCGTCCCCATGATTATTGATGCCGCTCAAATACATCCCAGCTAATGAGACACTAGTTAAGTGTTTCAACTGAACCAGAGGAAGGACTAGAACAATGTTTAGCTTAGCACGGCTAATAAGCACGACGACATCGACAACAAAAGTCTGTTTATAATCCACTTTTAGTGTATCTTATGGTTTTATTGAAACTAGTCTTAATTTTTCTGACCCCAGTATAAGAAGGAAGTTAATGCAATATAATTTTAAAGCGTTTTTATTATTCAACTGGCTGCGCAAGCCGTCACTTTCAGTTCTCCACTGTCGCCACCCTGGTCTGAAAACTACTGTTTTTAAAGACCAGAGAGACACGATTAACCAACTGGCCACAGCTGGGTTGACCAGTCTCTCCCTTTAGCACTGCCCCTTAATCCACTGGACCACCCCTCCCCTGCAGCTGAGCCACAAACCAAACCCTGCTGCCACTGTGACATTTCCTACGATTTACCCACCCAGGCCACTCCTGTTCTCTTGAATACCAGGGGCCTGAGGGTTTTTTTTTTTGTCAGTAGGATGGGGCTTAAATGTGGATACCTGGGTCCTGCTGGAGGCCAAGGTCTATGGTGGGTAGGTGGTGGAATGTGGTTGTAAGATAGCAAGCTACCGGGGGACTTGACCAGGGTAGGGTGTTGGTCCCTGGGGCCTGCTGGAGGTCAAGATGGTGGAGGGCAAATGTGTGTGCCAGGGCAAGCTACTGAGGGAGTGGACCAGGTTATGATGCGAGTACCCGGAGCCTGCTGGAGGTCAGGGTCAGGCTTCAGCTTTCTTTCTGTCTGCTCAACTGGTTTAATCCCAACATCTGCTCCAGTCTGCACGCAAAATATCCTTGGGCAAGATACTAGATACAGGTTGCTTTTCGATGCATATGCAAATGTTAGCTAGAAAGCAGTGCTCAGAGTAGAAGAACACTTTAGAAGAACATGTCTATTTATTAATACTCAATAATTCCACAACCAGGAGCTTAGCCTTTATTTTCCAGGCTATTTATTTATTTACTCTAATTATTTCTTGTTATTAAAAATGCCAAACTAACTGCAACACACACATGATCAAAACAGACACAGAACAACCAATTTTATTCACCTTTTAATTCTATCTAACTAAAACTGGTTTGAATCCGTTAGTGTGACTTTCAATAACTTATAACAAACAAAAGTGACAATATGCAAATATCAAGAATTGCTGGATTTCTTTGTGTCTACATGACTCAACTACGTGGTGCACCACATAGTGCACTACCACATAGTTGAGTCATGTAGACTCAACTACGTGGCACTACCACGTAGTTGAGTCTACATGACTCAACTATGTGGTAGTGCACCACATACGTGGCACTACCACGTAGTTGAGTCTACATGACTCAACTATGTGGTAGTGCACCACATACGTGGCACTACCACGTAGTTGAGTCTACATGACTCAACTATGTGGTAGTGCACCACATACGTGGCACTACCACGTAGTTGAGTCTACATGACTCAACTATGTGGTAGTGCACCACATACGTGGCACTACCACATAGTTGAGTCTACATGACTCAACTATGTGGTAGTGCACCACATAGTGCACTACCACGTAGTTGAGTCATGTAGTTTTCTTTATTTGAATTTCAGCAATCTCTCTCCAGATATTTCACTGGTGATTATTTTTTAATTATAATGAGGTGATCATTGTTATTTATTCACAAAAAGGTCAAAAGCTGTGGTGGAAAAAGTGGCCAGAAATGCACAGGAAGGATTGTCATTACTGAACAGGTCTTTTCCTGTGCTGAGTCACACATGTGCTGTGATGAAACTTGTTAGACCACAAACATCTGTAGTGTTTCTCATTTTCTCCCTGAGAACTGTGGATGATGTTTAATGATGATGTTTAATCGAAGTCTGATCAGTGGGTTAGTTTGATCAGAAATTTTCTTGCTTTTTCTTCTTTGTATACTTTGAACTAATGAAAAAATGAATCTGGCGCTCACACTGTCTGTGCAGTCTGCCAGCAGGGTGTCAGTAAAGAGCAGTGTTCAGCCCATAAGATCAGTCTGTGTCTTTCTTATTGTTTTGGAGGTAGAACTCTGTCGGCATGTCAAGTTTCTTTCTGACAAATGCAGAATCTTGCAGTAAAATCTGCCATCATTTATCTTTCCAGCGTTTCCATTGTTTATATTGAAGAGAAACAATGATGGAGTGACTGAGCGCTCAAAGTGCCTGTTAGTGTTGGTGTATGAGGTGAAATAGTCCCACTTACTTTTAATTTCAGTTTTCTGTGAGTCACAGCTCAGCAGCATGAGATGTTCATTTATAGCTTTTTATGGAAGTACATGTTTGCAGATTACATTTGTTTTCTCACTGATCAAGCTAGAGAGGGAGAGCTAGTGTTCTGCCTCATGCTGTAGACGAGTGGCTCTACGAGTCCACAGTGTTGGCTTCACTCAACTATGAAGGCAACACTGTGTAAAGAAGTGCTGTCTGTTGTTCAGGGAGGTTTATAATAAAGTGTGGCTTGTGTTGTGTTGTGTTGTGGAAAGTAGTTCCTGTTACATTTGCTGTGGGTCAGGATGCAGCAGGCATGTTAACACTCACAGCTGTGGGTCACATATGCAGTTTGTAGTTCTGTTCCTGGTGAACTCTGCGTGAACTCCCAACCAATCAGCATTCAACAGACTTCTGTGTCCAGCGGGTAGCGGGTGAACACCCCTCTCTTTATGAATTACTCTCAGCAGTCAGGCCCTCGTCCTCCTTCAGGAAGGCCAGGTTTCCGTCTGCTCCTGCTGAGATCTTTGTGTGTGATGCTGACTCGTCTCCTTTGGGCTTGACGCATTTTTCTCGAGGCTTCTGCAGCAGTGAATCTTTCTGCTCTGGTCCTATTAGCCTTATTCACTGTAATCATTTATAATGTTGTTATTGTTATTAGGCGTGGAAAATTAGTTTAAAAATCCAAACATGATTTACACAACTTTCCATTAACTTCAGCGCACCAAACTACCAGTTCTTATATTAAAAAATGGAGAAGAAGGATCGACAAATTCATGGCTTAAAACTATCACAGTAGAACTTCTTCTTTTCTTTTGTTCTCCACTTTCAGTTTACTCTGTTTTTCTTTTGAGGAAACACTGCACACCAGCTGAGATGTGTCATGTTTTTCAGCTAACGTTTTCTGCCACACTAGCTCTTTGCATTTAGAGCACAACGTTCAACTTCGGTCTCGTCTGACTTGAGCACCTTCTTCCACAAGTTTGCGGCGTCTCCTACATGGCTCATGGTAAACTGCACTTTTTATGTCTTTCTGTCAACAATGGCTTTCTTCTTGTCACTCTTACAGTTACAGTTGTCCTGTGGACAGATTCTCCCACCTGAGCTGTGGATTTCTGCAGCTTCTTCAGACTGACCATGGGCCTCCTGGAAGCTTCTCTGACCAGGATGACCATGTCTTGGTAGGTTTGCAGTTGTAGCATGCTTTCTCTATTTTTGGATGATGGAGTGCTGCTTGAGATGCTCTTGGGATATTTCTACAACTTTATCCCTGTCTGGTGACTTCCTTGGTCTTCATGATCCTGTTTATTAGCTAATGTTATCTAACAAACCACTGAGGCTTCACAGAGCAGATGTATTTATAATGAGACGAAATGACACACAGGTCAACTCTATTATCTAATTCGGTGACTCTGAAGGATCTTGATTGCACTGGATTTTAATTAGGGGTATCAGAGTACAGGGGGCTGAACACAAATGCACTGCACACTTTTTAGATTTTTATTTGCTTAAAAAAAAAAAACAATATTCACAAAGTTTAGCTTTGAGGACATCATTTGCAGTGAAAATGTGATAAATCACTGTGTGTCATATTGCAATACTCAGAATGTTGCAAAATGTTTAGAAATTACATTAATCTACTATCATGAGGGAAGTATTGTAATAAGAGCCTATCGTGGGCTGTCTGGGAATTCCCGCCTCTAGTTGCCCACTGTATTTATTCGCTGATATGCAGCATTAACATCCATCAGCACAGCCCCAGCAGGCAGCCAGTGTAAACCACATGTCATAATATTTATTGAAGGCTGTGTGGGAGTGCTGCTGTGGAGCTAACTGCTTTATGTTTCCTTTAACAGGGGTAAAGCAGCTATCTTTTTGCCACAGTTGCACTGGTGCACCTAACGTTTTTCTTAGGCTCACCAGCACAAAAGTTAGGCACACCCACATTTTTCAACCGCATCACTTAACACCGCAGTTTTACATGTGCACTTTTTTGGGGGGGAAATTTTCTGTCCATATAAACGATATTGATTTGTAAATGATTAACTAACAATCTTGTCAACCCAAAGTTCTTTATTTGGAGCACAGTTGTACAAGAAACGTTATTGAAAAAGTGCTGGTGCTTAAGGTGCTTTGGCACTCTTTGGCAATATTGTAGACAATGTTAAACTTCATCATCGTCTCAGCCTCCTCTGACGACCTGTTTTCTGCTGCCTGCCACTGAAAGGCAGTGGGGGAGAGAGCACACCACTTCTGTCCTCACTGGAGATGATGTCACTGATTTCTATAATCCATTCAATTCCGATTCACAAGGTCCTGATTTGATTCGATTCAGTCAGAAATATTATAATTCCGATCATTTATTAGCACTGATACATGTGAGACTTCATCAGAGGTGTGAGCATCACAGCAGATGCCTTTGTGTCAAAGTAACTGAGGATAAAACACAGAAAAACATGAAGGAGATTTTGCTGCCCTGGCTTTTTATAGCAGATAACCTTAAAAATGTTCTGCAGTAGATCAAAAACTGAATAAAAACACGAATCAACATATAAACATTCCCTGATGCTGCTGAAGTGAAGCAGAGCAAAGTTACAGAGGTCTTATTAGAGACGCATCCAAGCGTATTGCAATTTTGCATAATTTGAAAAAGTTTACATTTCTTCATTATTCAACAGCAGAAATGAGGCTTTCTTGTCTGACGTCATTTAAGTGAGAAAAAAAGAAAAGAAAAAAAGACAGCGGCCAACAGCGCTGTACACAACGGTAGACTGGTGGGTAGTAAGCAAGCGAATAATGCAGAAAATTGAGCTTTTTAAATGGGAAACTGTTCTTAAATTACACAGAGAGAGTGAGAAAAAGCTGTGCAGGAAGTGTGATTTTTATCGTGGTGGAAGCAAAACAGCAAAAGTAGGAGAAATGAATGACCACATTAATTTCTCCTACTTGAGGAGCACATTTGATAACTGAGGAAATGAAGGAGGAAATGAATGACCACATTCATTTCCTGTGACAGGTTGTTCTCATTGCAGCAGAACGCCAGCTGCTGAACCTCATCTCTGTACACTGACTCATCGTTGCTGCTGATGAGTCCAACCACGGTTTTGTCATCATCAAACGTGGTTACAGCTGTGTAGAGCGGTGCAGTCATGTGTCAGGAGAGTGAACAACAGTGGGCTGAGAACACAGCCCTGAGGAGCTCCTGTGCTCAGCCTGATGGTGCGGGAGAGGTTGTCGCCAATTTGGACGGACTGAGGCCTCTGACAGGAAATCTAGTATCTGCAGAGAGCGGTACTCAGTTCCAACTTGCTGAGTTAGTCAAACAGTTGTTGGGGGATAATGGAAACCCTCTGTTACTGTCACAGCTGCCGAGGCAAGCCCTGGGGTATTTGTGGAGAAAGGGACCCAAAATGCAACATGCAAAGGCTGTGATGTGAGTGAGTGTTTTTTTACAAGTGACCAAAGTGGCAGAAACTGGGAACGAGGAATGAAAAGCTACCAAAACCTATACTGGGAAAACTAAAGACACACCTGAAAACATGACACGAGACGCAGAACGATGAACAAAACACCGTCAAACGCAGACGAACCAACAAAGAGCACAGACCGACACCGACTATAAATACACACACAAGCTAATCAGGCATTGAAGCACAGCTGACCCTAATTCACGTGATGACAGGAAGACACAAGCTAAACACAGAAATAGCAGACACAGACCATCAAAGTGAAACAGGAAGTACAGTTTTACAATCACTCACTCAAGGACATGAACAAAATGCCGGGAGAGCGCGCAGGCAGGTATAACAAGACACAAAAACCAAAAAAACTTTAAGGACTGATACAAAATCAGAAGAAACTAGAATATAATAGTAATAAACTCAAAACGCTGAGTCAGCGACACAGGACCATAACAGTTAGGATGTTGGGTACAATGAAGATTTCTTGACATTCTCAGATTTTTGCTGCACATGTCGCTGGCAATGACTCAAGAGGACTCCCTCTCAGTTCGGGGAAATATGGTGGACTGAGGTGAATTTGTTGAGCCGTGCTTTTCCCCCCCTCGATTCTAGAGTCAAATGTGAGGCCATCTGTCTGACAGCCAAAGCTTGGTTCAAACTGGCTGCTGCAGAACGACAATGACTTTGCTTTTCATAACTGACATGTGTGCATAAAGAATTTTATGATAACAGCAAATACAGTACTGTTAAGTTCAAGATGGTGCTTAATGATCAAAGTGTGAGAACAAATGTGTACGAGTGAAGAGTAACAGGTGAGGGGGAATATATGATGCTGCTTCACTGTGGTTAGATGTGTGGTTGAATGAAGACTTAATCTGACACCATCGAGTAAAATGACCAAAGGAAAGGGTTAGGGTTAGGCTTTCATCCAGATGTAAAGACAGAGTGAAAAACTATTAAACGACTGATAGATGATCACCATTAATATCAGTTAAAACAGCACAACAGTGACTGAGAGCACAAAAGATCACATTAGTTAATTTTCTGTTTGTGTTCCTGTCATGTTTTAAACACAAACGTTAGAGATGTCTTACAGTATACAGCAGTCTAATGGTCCTGTGTGTGTGTGTGTGTGTGTGTGTGTGTGTGTGTGTGTGTGTGTGTGTGTGTGTGTTGTGTGTGTGTGTGTGTGTGTGTGTGTGTGTGTGTGTGTGTGTGTGTGAGTGTGAGTGAGTGAGTGAGTGAGTGTGAGAGAGAGAGAGAGTCGTCTTTTATCAGTATTGATGGTGTTTAAACAGGAAATTACAATCACAATGTAACTGAAGTAGCTTTGAGTGGTTCAGTCATTCAATAGTAGATTAGCGTTAGTTTAGTGTCACTGAGCTACTGAATGAGTCCACTGAGCCTCAGCTGGCAGACGGCCAGCCTGTCAGTTGTCTGACAGTATTGTTGTGAGTGCAGTGGAAGTGACTGTAGAGAGAGGGAGAGACCAGGCCTCACTGTTGGGCCATCACTGATGTTATTGTGACAGTCAGAACAAAATGCTTATGGCCTGAATTTAAAAAGTGGACTCCAGACGACTAATGCCCTCAGTTTGTTCCACTTTCAGTTACATTCAAGCACTCATATTATTGCTGAATGAACCAGTAACCCTTACCAGCAAAGTCCCAGATTCAGAGACCTACTGAGGCCTCTGCTGCTTGAACAATGCTGATCATTTTAGTGCAAATTTGGCAGCAGGTCAAAGTTATGTCTGTGTGAAGGACTGAAACCTGCCTGGTTACACAGAAACTTCCTTTGATAGTTCTTATGATGGAGTCTAAACTAAGCTTCAGGTTCCAGCCTGCCTTGAAGACGAGGAGTGTGAGTCAGTGCACATGACTGACACCATCAAATATATTTAAAGTTAACTTGTTACTCCACTCATTTTACACTCATGCATAGATCATATGCTTTGTGTTACACTCACCGGTTCTGTAGTAAATCCCACACAGTCAGTCTGGAGTCATTAATTACAGAGAAATTTTCAGAGTTTTCATCTCAGAAAATTAAGAACATTATTTTAGACTTAGAAAGCTGCAATTTTACTGCAGAATTTCAAACAGTGCAACATTTAAGAAGTTTCGTCTTCCTTTCTCTGTTTCCTCTTTCAACATTTCTTTGTTTCACTTTTAACCAAAACGTGCAGTTGAAACATGAAACACGGGTTGATTGGCTCGATTCTGTCATTGCAGTGGAGTGAATACTGAAGGGAAAGTTATTTGCATATACTACAGACACACTATAGATGGATAGGGATCCTTCACAGTTTGAACATCACATTAACATAAAATTGGGCAGATTTAGTGACATTTTGAACATTCACTAAGTGCTGTGCAGCTGAGTGACTTCAGTCTATTTATGCATTACCTCTTTGTTGTGGTCTGGCACATACTGTGCATTCACACACAGTTAAAATGAGGTTTTATTTGCATAAACTGCTGAGGAGCATCAGTTCATTCATGTACAAGTAAACACAAAACCCCATTTGAGTTTTTATCCTGATGATCATGTTTTTGATCCTGAGGATCAACTGAGGATGATCCTCTTCTTAGCATCATAAAGGACGGGTACTCGAGAGGGGATATTTGATTAGTCACAGTGAGTGAGTGACAAATGCAGGGTCTTCTGAAGCAAAACATGAAGAAACAAGTGGTGGTTCAAGACTTTTGCACAGCACTGTGTAACTGTATAGCTGTACTCATAAATGCCCCACTCGTTCCAGGATGTTGAAGTGTGCATTTGTTGACACTTGGTTCACATTCACTGCCTGCTTGTTTCTCTTTACTCGTGTCATCACAGTCTGGTTCTTATCCACAGTGTATGTTTGCCTCAGGCAGTGAAAACAAGTCTTGTCTTTGCAAAATACCCAAATATGCAAAGTATTGTTTTGTTGGAGGTCTGACCTCTTGTCACCAAAGGAATATATGGTATAGTGTCACATTAAGAATTTATGATGAATGAAGGAAGTTGCCAAAAAAGCATACATGTGCATATCTAGATGGAGCTTCATGTTAATCAGTTGTTCAGTGCCACAGAATTTGCATGAATCACTGTGATATAATTATGTAAATACGGTGGGTTAGTGCACAGTAAGATAGATAAGATAAGACTTTATTGTGTGAATGTGTGTGTGAATGGGTGGGTGACTGGATATGTAAAGCGCTTTGGGGTCCTTAGGGACTAGTAAAGCGCTATATAAATACAGGCCATTTACCATTTACCATCCCACAACGGGGAAATTTTTGCGTCACCTCAGCTCAGGTACAGATATCAGAAGGAAATACAAAAATACAATAAGTACAATCAATGAAAAAAAGTAAGATAATACACTATATACAATGGTAGCATACACAGTATGTGATTATGGATATGGTTGGAAATATGCAAGACATAAACTATATAGCTTGATATAGCTATTGTACCACCACTATTCCTGTTTATAGACATGTACACACACACACATGTACACACTAAATATACATATGTATACATATACATACATATATACCTGCACATGTCCATACACATGGAAGGTCCATTATCCATGAAGTGGTGACCGTGGATGTTCACAGTGTCCAGTGACTTATGACATCGTGATTGAGGAGTTATAGAGTCCAACTGCTGTTGGGATGAATGATCTGCGAAAGCGCTCTTTCCTGCAGCGAGGGTGTTTCAGTCTCTGACTAAAGGAGCTGCTCAGCCCACTCACACACTCATGCAGTGGGTGATGTGGGTTGTTCATGATGGATGTCAGCTTTACTAACATCCTCCCCTCACCAACCACCTCCACAGACTCCAGGGGACATCCCAGCACGGAGCTAGACCTCCGCACCAGTTTGTCAATCCTGCTCCTGTCCCTGTCTGTGCATCCACTCCCCCAGCAGGCCACTGCATAGGAAAGGGCAGATGCTACCACAGTGTCATAGAATGTCCTTAACAGAGTCCTGCAGACTCCGAAGGACCTCAGTCTCCTCAGCAGGTGGAGTTGACTCTGGCCCTTCTTATACAGGATGTCTGTATTTGTAGTCCAGTCCAGTTTATTGTTGAGGTGAACACCCAGGTACTTATAAGAGTCCACTATCTCAATGTCTTTCCCTTGGATGTTCACCGGTGTTGTGGGGGGTGACTTCCTCCTGAAGTCTATGATCATCTCCTTTGTCTTTCCGCCGTTGATTTGGAGTACGTTGGTCTCACACCAGCCAACAAAGGCACTGATGACCCCCCTGTATTCCTGATCATTCCCGTCTGATACGCATCCAATGATGGCTGTATCATCTGAGAACTTCTGTAGATGGCAATCGTCCGAATTATAACAGAAGCCTGAAGTGTAAAGGCTGAACAGGAAAGGTGAGAGAACCGTGCCCTGTGGTGCCCCCATGCTGCAGATTACCACCTCGGACACAAAGTCATGGAGCCTTACATACTGTGGTCTATTGGTAAGGTAGTCGATGGTCCGTGCAGTCAGCTGTTTGCCTACTCCGGTTCCCTCCAGCTTCCCTCTCAGTAGTGCAGGTTGGATGGTGTTGAAAGCACTGGAGAAGTCAAAAAACATGATCCTCACAGTGCTCCCCGCCTGCTCTAGGTGAGAGAGGGATCGGTGTACCAGGTAGATGACAGCGTCATCCACCCCAATTCCAGAATGGTAGGCGAACTGCAGGGGGTCCAACACTGAGCCCACCAGTGGCCGAAGGTGGTGCAGGATGAGCCTTTCCATGGTCTTCATCAGATGAGAAGTCAAGGCAACAGGCCTGAAGTGGTTGGGCTCCCTGGGGTGTGCGATTTTTGGCACTGGAACCACACAGGAAGTCTTCCACAGTTCAGGAACCCTCTCCAGGCTCAGGTTGAAGATGTACAGGGCCACCTGACAGAGCTGGTCTGCACAGTCCCTGAGCAGTCTGGAGCTGCTTTGTGTTGGCAAACAATAGAGATTGACAGACCACGTGACTTTCGCGCATTGCATGCCGGGAACTCGTGGCAAAACAATCCAAGTACCTGCATCAAATGCAAGCATTTGCAGCACCGCAAAACGTTCATTCTTCGGTTCCAATAAATTCTTGCTTTTTCTTTGCCCCCCAAAAAGGTATGTACAAAACGAAGGAGAACCATGCCGGTCTGTACAAAGACAGACTTGATGAAAAGACAAAGAAAAGATACGAGGAAAAATCAAAGGAGTGAAAGGGTCAGACCCTTACGAGCACACAGAGGGACAAAAGACGTCAGCGTGCTGCCCAACTTTCACCACGCTCATATTTATAATCATACGGTTCTTGGAGTGAGTGCATACACTCATGAAGTTTAGTAACTTCAGGTCACTGCAACAAGCCCAGGTACAGTTTACCGACGGATGGGTGCAGGACCTTGAAATGCACCGTGTAGAACGAAAGACCATCGTACGTATCATAAGTTTACCAGTCTCACAAATCGTCTTCATAAATACACATTCGTTAACGTTTATTAATAGGACCTTTAAGCTCAACGGTAATTAATTAGTAGTGGAAATAATTTCTGGTTCGCGTTACAGAAATGTAGCAGTGACAACAATATTGTATGCTGTAATCGTACTGGGCAATTAGTGATACAAAAAACCTGTTTTATCCTGTGAATAAAAGTATATGTTTTTGTCAATGTACCATAATAACAGAAGCGAAACGCAATATTGTGTCAGGACAATTCACTATTTATGCACAATAAATAAAGGAGCATAGCGCGACAATTTCTGCTCAGCGCCAGACTTGCTTGTAACCTATATCACCAATTATGTTAAGAAAAATGACGCATTAACTACAACAGCAGACTGACCTTTGTGGAAATGCTTGGAGCAGACTAACCTGTGAGCTGGAGTGTTCTAGGACGTTATATTTGGTCTTTGAATGGCTGCAATCCAGTCGCCTCTTTGTTACTTCGGAAACATGGCTGAACAATTTCTCTTCAACGACGTAATCCGATAACAACCGATCTCTTTACCCGTCGGCTTCCCGTGGCTGTCATGCGACCGGCTATTGCAGTTAATAATACAACAGCTTCTTGCCATTTTTGTGTTTCTTTTTATCGCTGTGTGACTGGTTTCAATTGAAACCCTGCGTGCGCTAGTACCTCTTGCCACGAGTTCCCAGAGTTCTTTGCGGTTTTACCCCTGAGTGACGTCACATTTTCAATCTCTATAGATCCAGGGTTTTGCTGTCCCTTGTATGGCAGTCAACGTACTGGGAGAAGTCAGGGAGAGTGACAGATAGTGAGGCATGATTGAAGTCCCCAGAAATAATAATGAGGGACTGCGGATGTGCCGTCTGTAGCTGAGAGACAGTGGAGTGAATGTAATCACAGGCTGCTGTAGCGTCGGCTGAGGGTGGGATGTAAACAGTCAGCACAATAACGTGTGAAAATTCCCTGGCCAGGTGGTATGGCCGGACGCTAACTGCCAACAGTTCAATGTCTTTGGTACAGCTCTGTTCCTTCACAGTGATGTGCCCCGGGTTACACCACGTCTCATTGACATACATTGCTAGTCCCCCACCTCTCCTCTTACCACTCTCCATTGCATTCCGGTCCGCTCTAACCAGTTGAAAGCCATCCAGAGTTGTGACAGAGTCCGGTGTGTGGTCCGTGAGCCATGTCTCAGTGAACAGGAGGAGGCTGCTCTGCTTGAAAACCATCTTAGGTCTTGTTTACAGCTTAGGAAGCTTCAGTCTAACTCAACAGCTTCAGACGGTGAAACATTTTAAGAAGTTTTGCTCTTCCTTTGTCTGTTTTTTATTTTTTTACTTTGGCACAGTCGAATATACAACTTCAAAACATCTTCAGAGCTCTTTGTTTTATTTTTAACCAAAAACTGTGGAGTTACAATATGAAACATGTTTAAACACCACATCAAGCATTCTATCCATTATTCCATTGATTAATCGAGTAATTGAAAAGGAATAACATTTGTCTTCTGAGCAATGATAAATATTCAAAAGGGAAAAAAACTGAGAATACACAGTACGTCACTCTCACTCTCTTTTTCTCTGAAAAAGTGCGAACATCTGCATGAACTGAGTCATTCAGAAACTTCAGATTATTTGTGATACTTTCACAACTTCTCCTCTTCTTTGTGCTCCGCAGAATATTCTGCCTCTGTCCGTCTGTGGTTTTATCTCGATATCCTGTTTGTGTGAGCCTTTTTTGCAGTCACGTAGACATTTGTGGAGTCTTTGTAAGAGAGAAATGTGTTTTTTTTTCTGTCTGCATTCTGCATCCATGCAGCTGGAGCTTACCCTCCCCCGTCCTTTGCAACATATTCATCCGCTCAGTGTTGTCACCCTCTACTTTTTTCTTCTTTTCATGGATTTTACTGGCTGGAGCAATTTTCTCTTAGGAAACCAACACAAACTGGGATAAATGTAACTACTGTTGCTGATTACTTACTTATTGATTACCGTACTGTTACTTAAGCTTGCTTTGAGCTCTGTGTGGTTTATTTTTTGGAAAAATGAAAAACAACAACACATCTTAAACTGCCAAGACAAATAACGAAAGTTTGACTCGCACTTTTATTATTACATCATGGCTGAACTACCCTTAAACGTTTTTTTTTTAAACCAAAACCAAGTGACACAGTGTTGTATCTTTTATCTACCTGCACTGTGACACTCTGCGGTGTTGTCATGGGCCATACTTACTGATGTGCAGATAGAGAAGTTAAGAAGGAGAAATGGGAAAGTCTGTTTGTTCATGTTGTTCGTGTGAAGAAGAAAAATCAGCATTTGCAATAAAACGCTGCTGATATAAGTACAGGTTGTTGTTAGTCGTTGGCTGAGTGCAGTGTTTTCTACTTTGCTTTCTGCTTTTTCACCCAAGCAGAAATAACAAGAATGAACTATGTTATTACAAATTTATAAACTTAATATTGTTAATAGAGTTTTGATCATTATATGCACTAGTTTTGGTCACAAGTGTGGGTAAAAGAACTTTAAAAAGCTGAATTTAGTTTTAAAGTGAGAACAGTTTCTGAGTGTGTGGCTGTGATCTACCAGATACACAAGGCATGTTGTCCTCAGCTCCCTCTTTCTCTGCATACAGCTTCAGTTTCCACTTTGAGCCATGCACCCATCTAATCTAAACATCACTCCCCCTCACTTTGTTAAGATGTCTGACAGCAGACACTCAGCAGGTAGGCGTGCCATCCGTAGCTCCCTGTATAGTCTGTTAGTGCCTGTTGAGTACTGTGTGCAGTTGTTGCACCTGTGCACCGTGTCTTTGTCACGTTTTTGAAGCTGACAGTGAAACTCTGTTGCCGTGTTTCTTTGTGACTAATGCAGTAAAATCTTGATTTAGGATAAAATAATAATGTGGGAAAACAGTCTGACTGCAAAGCAAGGTTACACGATAGAGCAAGGTTTTCATAGAAAATGAAAGAATTTGGTACCTTTTTCATGAAGCTCGATGCTTTTTGTCTTGCAACAATAATATTACACGTTTATTTCTGCATCTCTGTATACCATTGTTTATTTTTCCTGCTGCTTGGTGGCTCAGATTGGAGTGTAACATTGATGCAGATGTTAATTTGTTCAACTTCAGGGACTCACAGTGTGTGTTAGTGTTGGTGTATAAGGTGAAATTACTCCTTACATTTAATGAACATGTTTCTGTGTGTTACAGTTTAGCTTTCACTGAGAGCTTTCCTGGACAGCTTTTATTTATGCACATCTTTTCAGGATGCATTTGTTTCCTTTGTTTCAGCAAGAGAGAGAGAACTATTGTTGAAGGAACAGAGGCAAAACACTCAAATTGTGATTCTCGTTCTGTATATGAAGTCTGAGGTTTCATGTTGAGGATCTTCTAAAAGAATCCACCCTTAGTTTTATCAGTGTATAAATAGTTTTCCAGGAATACAGATACAGACGTGACATGAATGTTGGCTGCACTCATTAAGACAGGATTTCCTTCCTCTTTTTTTAACAAATATTTTCCCTCACCTTTCATTTGTCCCTACTACTCATGACTTCCCAGAGGTTTAACAAAAAAGATGTTTTCATTACTCTTAAAAAAAGTCTAAAGGGCAAAAAAATAAAAAAAATACTGATGTCTGGGGAAGCCTGTGGTTTTTTTGTTGTTTCCTTTTTTTAATATAAAGGCCTGATACTTGGTCGGTTACCCAGTGGTGACTAATAGTTCTTTGGGAGTGACCTTATTGGTACAAAAGTGTGTGTGTGTGTGTGTGTGTGTGTGTGTGTGTGTGTGTGTGTGTGTGTGTGTGTGTGTGTGTGTGTGTGTGTGTGTGTGTGTGTGTGTGTGTGTGAGTGTAATGATTAATATCACTCAAGACCACTTGGAAAATGACAAAGTCTGGCTGCTCTTAAGCAAAATATGAAGAAACAAGGAGTGGCACAAGACTTCTCTTCACACTCTGTAACCAAACAGCTGTGCTCACAAATGACTCACTCGTCACATTAAGATCAAAGCTGTGCTGATCTGCTGTTCTCACTACTTTTTTGTGTTTTGGTCCAAAGCTGAGCTTGGCTCTAAGCTGGTTTCAGACTCAGAATACTTTATTGATCCCTAGGAGAAATGATGTTGGTTACAGTGCTCTAGTACAAACAGTAACAAAAACAGACAATACAAGAAGTAATAGCACAATATATACATATACAAGAAAGAAGAGCATGTGTAAAAAGGGTGTAGCTATTGCAATAAACAGTGTGTTAGGTGGAGGAGTTGTACAGGGAAATGGTCACAGGCAGGAATGACTTCCTGTGTCGTTCAGTGGTGGTTTTTGGTAATCTCAGCCACTCACTGAATGTGTTCCTGTGGCTAGCCAGTACATCACGGGGTGGGTGGGAGGAGTTATCCAACATTGTCTTTATCTTGGACAACATTCGCCTCTCTGACACCACCTTAAGAGAGTCCATCAGCAGCCCTCTACTCCCCCAGCATGCAACAGCATAGAGGATCGCACTGACCACAACAGACATGTAGAAAATCCTGAGCATTGTCCGAGAGATGTTGAAGGACCTCAACTGCCTCAAAAAATAGAGACGACTCTGGCCCTTCCTGTAAAGTGCTGTGGTGTTTTTAGCCCAGTCCAGTTTATTGTCAATGTGTACTCCAAGGTATTTATAGTCCTCCACAATGTCAACACTGACCCCCTGGATTGAAACAGGGGTCAAGTGTTTCCTGGTCTTCCTGAAGTCCACGATCAGTTCCTTGGTCTTTGCCACGTTGAGCTGCAGATGATTCTGCTCACACCACGTGACAAAGGAGTCGACCACAGCCCGGTACTCTGTCTCATCATCCCTGCTGATGCATCCAACCACCGCAGAGTCATCAGAAAACCTCTGAAGATGGCAGGTCTCTGTGCAGTGGCTGAAGGGTGAAGAGGAAGGGGGAGAGGACAGTCCCCTGTGGTGCCCCTGCGTTGCTGATTACCTTGTCAGACACACACTGTGGGAGACGTACATATTGTGGTCTTCCTGTCAGGTAATCAACAATCCAGGACACCAGAGAAGCATCCACCTGCATCGCTGCTAACTTATCACCCAGGAGGGTCGGCCTGATGGTGTTGAAAGCACTGGAAAAGTAAAAAAACACATGACCCTCACAGTGCTCGCCGGCTGGTCCAGATGGGTGTAGACATGATTAAGTAGGTAGATGATGGCGTCCACGGCTCCGAGGCATGGCTGGCAAATTAAAGGGGATCCTGATGTGGTCTGACTATGGGTCGGATGAGCCTTTCCAGGGTCTTCATGATGTGGGAGGTCAGTGCCACAGGCCTGTAATCCTGGGGGCCACTGGGATGTGGCGTCTTTGGTACAAGGACGAGGCAGGATGTCTTCCACAGCACTGGGACCCTCTGCAGACTCAGACTCAGCATGAACAGTTTATGGAAGACTCCACAAAGCTGGGGGTCACAGGCCTTGAGGACGCGGGGGCTCACCCCGCCTGGTCCAGCAGACTTGCCTGAGTGGAGTCTCCTCATTTGCTTCTGAACCTGGTCATCAGTGAAAGTGTTGGGGCGGGGAGGGGTGTCAGGATTCTCACCAGAGGCAACATGTGAAGAGAGAGGCAGGTACAGCGGTGTGGCTCTGGATTTCAGGCTGACTGCAGGTGAGGTAGTAGGATGTGTGAGCTGCCCCTGCAGTGCCAAATCTGTTTTTACATGTTTCATTCTTGCAGTTTCACAGCATCAGGCCCTGATTGTCGTTCCTCAGTTGAGTTTTCACTTTGAAAACCATCAAACACTTGAGATTCACACGTGTTTGTTTGTGTGTTGCAGGAGTTTCGCTCTGAATCCTGACCTCCTCTTTGTGCTTCTGTGGCTTATGAGGCCATAAATTGGTCACCATGGCGACCAGCAGGATTATTGAAAGTCCCTCGTCTGACTTACTGAGGTCAGCCGTCACTGTTAGTGTTTATCTCATATTAAGATAAGATAAGATAACTCTTTATTGTCATTGCACAGTCATACATAGTACAGTAGTACAATGAAATTGGAAAAACTGTCCTACGTCGGCACTACATATAACACAACACGACACGATATGACACATCACAACGTAACAAACAACACAACACAGTATATTAACTTAGTATAAAAATCCTGTGTAAGTATGAATGAATGGTGATTAAATTAAACAAATAAAATGTATTTTTCTTTTTTCCAGTGTTCACCATCACTCTGCTCTGCAGCTGGTCTCCTTTTCCACTTTGCGGTCACTTGATGTTGAAGAGGTGAGTGTGTTAGAGGAAATGTTAATGTCAGGTTTAGTCTGTATGCACTCAGAGGTCATTTGTACCTGCTGCTGCTGCTGTGGTTGTAATGATGTAAACCCTGATTGGTTGGATAGTTTGAGTGACAGCATTTACTGAGGCAAAGCAGAACAGCTGCTGATCCTGAGCTACTCTTACAAATGAAAGATCAGTGAAGAGCTTCCCTCACACAGCATATCCTCTACTGCACATGTGTCAAAGTCAAGGCCCGCGGGCCACATCCAGCCCGCGAGATCATTTTATATAGACGTACTATTATTGTTATGCATGGCCCGGCGATATGAGGCGCTAATAATGTACAAACTACAGATCCCATAATGCAGCGCTGCAGCCTCTTTGCTGAGCGCTAGGCTAACTGGGAACATTCCCGCGTCAATCAAGTCAAACTTTTTGCGAAGCTAGCCGCTCACAATGGTGGAGAGAAAAGTTGATTCTGAAAGCAGAGCCTTTCAGCGCAGTGGGTGACTGAATATATGTTTACAGACATGCTGGTAAACCTGTGTGTCTTATTAGTGGAGCTAATGTGGCTGTAATTAAGGAATTTAATTTAAGACGAGACAAAACGTCAGGATAAGCTGAAAAACCTAAATGCAGAGCAGAAAATAAAGAAAGTAGAAGAATGAAGAAGAATCTGACATGTCAGCAGACGTTTTTCACCAGAGCAAAATCACAAAGTCAAGCTGTTGTGAAAGCAAGTTTTATTGTAGCAGAGGAGAAAGCCACATCAGCCCGCTACCACTCTGAAGAGCTGCATGATGGAGGTGTGCAACGTCTTGTGTCCAGACAAAACGCAGATTTTGGCAAATGTGAGCCTGAGGAGAAATACGATTGCTGATCGGGTTAGTGAGATGGCCACTGATTTAAGATATGTCAAAGTGTAACTGACGTGAAACTTAAACAGATGGAGGGCCGGTGCTGTGCGGTGAAAAAAGCAGACTAGTCAGCAGGATGTGAGTAAAGATGCAGGAGGAGAACTGTACCGGTGAGTTAACAGCATATCACAGCATCACACACCAGGAAAGGCTGTGTGGTAAAGTCCTAAAAATGGAGCATGTAATGATCACCGTAACGCAAACCGTAAATTTTGTCTGAGCTAAAGGTTTAAATCACCGTCAGTTTCAGTCTTTTATGTGGGAAATAGATTCAGAGTTTGCCGACATTCCTCATCATACAGAGGTCCGCTGGCTGAGTTGGGATAAAAGTTCTCAATAGAGTTTTTGAGCTCAGCAAGGAAACCTGTCAGTTCATGGATATGGCATGTATGATGCGGTGAAGGCATTTCAAGTGAAGCTGTCACAAATGCACCAGTGCAACCTGCCTCACTTTCCCTGTTGCCAAGTAATGTTGAACCAAGTCAGCACACTTTGCTGAACTACACCTGTGCAGATTCAGATGGAGCTGCAGTGTAATGATGCACTCAGGCAAAGTACGACACTGAATGGCCCGAAGAGTTTATTAGTTTATTAGTTCCATTCCTGAAGCAACGCCCAGCTCCGTCTACATGCGGCTCCAACCTTGTGTTTGCTTTCATTTATTTTTTCTGGGGTTTTTGGCAGCATGTTCATATTTCTAACTTGCATAATTTTGACAGGATATATTTTTATGAAGAACAAAACATTTAAAGTTAAAGTTTCTTTTAAGTTTATTTAATCTGGAATAATATTCCTGTCTGTTTTTATTCCTATTTATGTTTAAAAAAACATTGTTTTAGTGTTCAATAAATGTTTATCTTGTTTGGCCCGCGACCTAAAGTGTGCCTTGAGTTTGACACCCCTGCTCTATTGGACCTGACTGAACAGCCAGAGCCTGATGTTCACTACAGTCATGGGCAGAAGAAGCACCAGTGTCAAAAATGAATCACAAAGCTGTGTTTTTGTATATTTACATGGTGATAAAAAGTCTGTAAAGTGGTGATCTGTGTTGGGGTCCTTAATGCTGACTGAAAATAGTTTCTGACTTCTTAATGAAAAGTACCTTAAAAAACCCTTTTTTAAAATAAATATGACAGGGAGGGTTTTATGGAAATAAAGTAGATGTATTAGCTGTATCTGAAAATCCTTATCAGGTGATTAATTGAATTCACCCTGTTTTGGTGAACTTTGTGTAGATTCACACTTTTATTTAAAGCGAATAAATGTCTCGCCTTTTAATTTGACTTTGTCTGCCTCTGTGTCCTGCATTTGGTTGCGCTGTCATGAAAGTGTTGGTCATTTTACAACATGAGCATTATTTTGTCTTTCCTGAAGGCATATTCAGGAAATGAGGATTAAAACGAGCGTGTCTGTTCATTTGCTTTTGATTCATGAACAGCCTGGATCAGGTCCAGACACTTTCTCCCAGTGTGTAACAGCCTCGGTGTTTCCTGAACCATTTGCCTCCAATAACCTTTGTCTTTGCTGGGCTACACTGGGAAACTCTCCACAGAGGCATTCAAAGGGAAAAAGAATCATTCTTGTGTGTGTCCCTAATTTCTACAGTTTAGACAATTTAATCAGTTTGTCAGCAAATAAAACCTCTTATATCTATCAGAGATGCTGGCTGTAACCTCATGTTTGAGATCGTTTCTCCTCCTGATTTATAGCTGTTAAATTACTGCCTGTTCGTAGCTTGAACGAGGACCTCCCTGTCTCACAGCACCACATCGCTGCCCAAGGAGGCTCAAACTCGCTTCTACTTCCTCTGGAAATTGAGGAAAGCACAAGTCCCACCTGCCCTAATGTGCTGCTTCTACTGGGAATTTTTATTTAAATATGAATAAGTGAATGAACGAGATTCACAGCTTTAGCAAGGACAAGCTTACCAAGAAACCATACTACAGAAAGAAAATACCAAACTTTACTTATGCTTGTCCATATTTGATTCTTTGAAATATTTTCTCATTAAGTCTAAATGTTTCAGAACAGATGCGATCAGCTTTTGTTTCCTGTGGCTTTTTGCCCTCTTGTGATTGTTCTGGGTTGCTGAAGTTTTCCATCACCACTTCATCCTACAACCTATAATCTAAAATTAAATCTTATAAGAGGTTTATAAACGGATTATTTCCTCTTGGCAGAAAACACCAATAAATCAATAAAACACAAAAGTGTATGTGTTTGTGTGTTTTGTTTTGTTTTTCTTTATGGTCCAAGTTACTGAAGTTACTGGTGTGCAGATACTGTGTAACTTGATACATGTAAACACAGACGGTGAATTTAGACACGATAGGAAGACATGGAGACACTGATGAGCATCTCCAAGTAAAAGAACCAGTTCCTTTATTTAAAAAAAGATGTTTATTTAATTTTTTATTCATTATTATTGTTGTTATTATCATTAGGCAGTAGGGTAATTTCCTCTGGAGCATCAGGTGGCATTTTAAAGCCATTTGTAGAGACGTGCTGATCTCCTGATGACTGGTCGTGATTGGTGGTATGGCACCCGTTTAGTTGGGCTCCGGTCTCCTCATCTCTCGTTTCTCTCCTCCGTTTCCGGCCCAAGAGGAAAGCCAGAGGACCAACGATCCCAGATGTTACAGCTGCTGTTACAAGGAATGTGATCACTGTGATCCCTGTCCTATCAGAGGACTCTGATGGCTGTGAGGACAAGAAAACAGGAACCAGACATGTTAGTGAGTGTGGTTTGTGCGTAAATTTAGCCAGCGTAAATTTAAACAAACCAAAAACACAATACATGTTTCTGTGCAGTTATGTTATCTACTATGCAAGGCATCAAATTCAGGTGTTGGTGGAAAGCCTGCGTGCTGTGACATCACCCCACTGCCCTCCACTCAAACACTGACCCACTGCTCCGAAGCGCTGACTGCAAATCTGGCAGAGTGGCGCCAGATTCAGATGCGCCAAACGCGCCAATAACGAGCCATCAAAGCTTGCTGTTCAGTGTGCAGCTATTTAAATGTGGTCGGTGTACTTACCGTCGGTGTGGTTGTAGGCAGAGGTGTGCTATCGGCTGCTGTGGGGAGTTGAGGGGGGACTCGCAGGCGGACAGCAGATCGGTGTCTCTCTGGCTTGTCTATGTCACAGTAATAAACTCCTTCATCTTGTTGCTGGACTCCCTTTATGGTGAGGGACAGGTCTGCTTGTCGGTCCCACTCTGATGGTATCGACACCCGGCTTGTGTCAACGTCTTCCCCGTACGTGATTCCCCCTGTTTTAGCATCCAGCTGAAGCACCGCGTTTCCATTTTTCCTCCAGCGCGCAGATTTCACCGACTGGCCCGCGATGCCGGAGCGGCACGGGAGTGTGGCATCCTCGCCCTCGGTTACATCAACTTCAGAGGGGACAAATACTTCCAGCTTGATCGCTTCCAAGTCTTTGCCGTTGCATGTAAACTCGTACAGCCCTTCGTCGTTCAGATCTGCGTTGTCCAGGATGAGAGAGAGCCCTCTGTGATTCACGCGGTGTGAATGTTGTGGTCCGGGTTTCCAGACGTTTTCCAGGGAGGCGATCAGCTCCGTGCTGGCATCATTCCTTCGTAGATTCAGTGTTCCCCGTCCCTTCAGGCACTCCTCTGACAGCAGAAATTCAACGTCATCTCCTAAAGGAGCTTGGATCAACTTTCCTAAAACCTCGCTGCATAAAAATAGAAGAATGCACAAAAAGCTCAGAGTCTTCATCCTGTGAATGAGGAGGTAAAGTGTCTAGCTCGTGCGCTTTTAAATAAGGAGAATGTTACGTAGGCAGAGGCAGTAACGCCCACCGAAGGGCAGCACCTCCTACCGAAGCAGACTTTGAAGTGTGCATTCCTGCCATCACGATCTAGTTACTGATCTAGTTACTGAGTTACTCATACTCATACCGTAGTTTTGCCGGGGAGAGGGAAATAATGATATTTCTACGTAACAGAAGACTCATCATAACATTACAACACACGCAGAAGCAATGACAATAATAATAATGACTGTATTACGGTCTATATTACTATATTATAGCATGTCTTCTTATTAAAACGTCTGTGTGACTTTAATCATGAACAATATAGAGACTTTCTCTATTGTACTGTTATGTTATTCTTTAGACTACAGCTCTTTGGTCAACAGTCAATACTTGCTGTTTTTAAATGTGCTAATAAATGTTTTGACTTAACTGTGACAATCAGCTGCGTTTTACTTTAAATGCATGCAGTTTATTGTGTTTATTCACTGTAATAAAGATTATTAGTAGAAACGGGTCAAAAAAGGCAAAAGGAAGGAAAAAGGAAAGTGACGTGCTGCGCTCCGGTTAGCTAGTTTTTATGTTGGACGGTGAAAAGAGGGGAGCCGCAAAGAGCGGAAAATGTTAAAATGTCCGCACAGTATGTGCGTTAAACCGGCTACAGACACGAGGACGTTACTCAGTAGTCTTTTATTCATCCCGGATACTCCTGCATAACTTCAGGTAAACTGTTTTGTTGTTTTTATTATTATTATTATTATCATTTTAGCTCCAGATCTACTGGCGTTGGTCGAACAGATGTGTGGTAGTCTTGCGTTTCAGGAGCTGCGACCGACAAACCAGCAAAAAAACGCCAAATGTGTCATCTGTGACACTTGTGAGGTTATCTCAAACACACTCCGTCAGTCTTGATGCTGTTGAAAAACAAAATGTTAAAAAATGTTGCGGGTGTACCTGGTGATATCATATCCACACTGAGGGAGTTGGCTGAGAGCCACACTCCCTCTGTGTGGCTGAGAGGCTGCAGGAAATCCTAGCAGGGTCATTAGTGATGACAAGGAGGCTGGCTGTGTGCCCAGTCACCAGTTGCAAAGCACCCCTGACAATTGAGTGCTTTGGTATTCCTGACAGGCTCTTTAACAAGCTGCCATTAATAGCACAGATGTGGAGACTTAGCACAATGCCATTAAAACTCTGACATTTATGTGGACAGAAGTAAGATCAGCTCAGATTTGTCCTGTATCCTTCCTTCACACCAACTGGTCACCAGCAGCCAGCTGTCTGAGCTGAGGAAACAAAAGGCACACTTACAGTCTAAGCTTTGGTTTCCCCCTAATGTTAGAGTTAGCCTCACTGCTACAGTCTCATGTTGCTGTCACAAGGAAGCCACAGGGATCCTGCGCTCACTCTTCATAGAAAATGACTGTGATATGTTAGTGCAGGAAGCCACAGGGATCCTGCACTCACTCTTCATAGAAAATGACTGTGATATGTTAGTGCAGGAAGCCACAGGGATCCTGCACTCACTCTTCATAGAAAATGACTGTGATATGTTAGTGCAGGAAGCCACAGGGATCCTGCGCTCACTCTTCATAGAAGTGACTGTGATATGTTAGTGGTTTGAGTTTTCATAATGAGCTCCTTGAAAGTTGTCAGTCTGTTTCACTGTGGTGAGACTTACCATAGTCCTACTCAGACCCAAGCACCCTGCTTTAAATGTGTGTGGTTGTCTGTGCTGGTCGGCCTGCAGGTGTTTCTCTGTATTTGACAAAGTGGTTTGTGTTTGTTCTCTGTTACAGCATCCATGATGATGCTCTGATGCTGGTGGAGAGACGTGAGGTCAGCCAGGATTCACCTTCAGAGAGGGCTGAAGGGGCTGGACAGTGGGAGGTGAGCAGAGCTGGAAGGATGATGGCCTGTGTGGTTGGGTGGAGGACAGACGATACAGTCAGATTCAGTATAAAGCAGGTGGAGCTTTGACAGCAACCACACAGACCCAGGGAAATAATCTCTGGATGATTTAAATGAGACTTGAAACTTGTTTTAGTCACATTTGTGATCACTGTGTGGTTTCTGTCTTATTGTACTGTGTATGTGGAAGAATACCTGAGTGAAAGTTTAAGGTTTATGATGAAGTGTGAATCTGTTTAAATGCAGCCTACGACCACAGTAAGGGTAAGCAATGTTACATCATCACCTACAGTTGGTTGAATTGTGGCTGATTTAAAATGATAAAGGTAGAAAGCTGAGTGCTGCCACTGCTGGCGCTCTCATCTTCACAGCGACTGTGAGGCTCACCGCTCTGGTGTTTAAAGAACTGTGACATTTGCCAAAACGCCAGCTGACTCTAATTACAACCCCGCTTATGCACATTCTCCAGTGTGTGTGTGAGAGAGAGAAAGGAGGCTGGTGCCATTGAGTAAAGTGTTTTTATTTCTATGAGTAGTCTAATTCATGGTTAAGTATCACATTAACCACAGCACCAGCTGTTTACAGTCATTTATTGTTCTACTAAATCCTGCTGAGGGGAAACTTTAGAGCAGAGAGAGCCACATACAACCCACTTTGATGTAAAGTGGGTTAAATCACGGCAACTTTCTTCTCTGCCAGTGTAAAATGTTTACCTATAACACCATCCTAGCCTTGTTGTGTTTTTTCATGCCAGTATGGAAGCTTTTATCTCTGAGTTGATCAGCGCACATAACAGGAAAAAATGACTGAATGTCTGAGTTTGACTTTTGCTCTGAGAGTCAGCAGCAGGATTGGTCGATGTCCTTTCAGCCATGCTATTGTTACTTTGTCACAACGCTGATGACTAAAGGAATGACCAAAGAGCAGACTATTTTATGATTGCACTTCTCTCTCTGTAACAGGTAAAATGTAGCACAAATGAACACCAATAAACAAACAAAAATTAATAAAACACACATAAAAAGCAGTCACACTCACAGTATACTCACATTTCAAAATCTGACAGCCAGAAATATATATGCTCCTGTTGTTTTCTCTTGTATGATGATGATTCTGATGGATCAGTATAGCCACCACACACACACACACACACACACACACACACACACACACACACACACACACACACACACACACACACACACACACACACACACACACACACACACCAACTTCACGCCCAGTCATGACTTTGTTTGAAATTAGAGTTATTGCCGTTAGGTTTGGGGGGAAATAAATTGATAGAGCATAGTATCTAGATATTTTAATGACGTTTGATGATGATGATTGACTGTCTCATGGCAACATTTATGGCAGATTTTGTTGACAGCGTTGGTGTGTTTGATCGTCTCATTTTAGTGCAAAAAAATAGCTGATCTGACTGGTTGAAACAGATATTGACAAAGTTTAACTTTGAGGAAATATTTCACAGTAAAAACGTGATAAATCACAGTGTGTTTTATTGCAATACTCAGAAGGCTGCAAAATGTTTATAAATGTGTGGTGCAACACATAGAGTCATGTAGTTTTCTTTATTTGAATTTCAGCAATCTCTCTCCCGATATTTCACTGGTGATATATTGAAGTGGTGATTATTTTTAGTTATAATGAGGTGATCATTGTTATTTGTTCACAAAAAGGTCAAAAGCTGTGGTGGAAAAAGTGGCCAGAAATGCACAGGAAGGATTGTCATTACTGAACAGGTCAGCCAAGATTTTTAGCCGTCTTTTCCTGTGCTGAGTCACACATGTGCTGTGATGAAACTTGTTAGACCACAAACATCTGTAGTGTTTCTCATTTTCTCCCTGAGAACTGTGGATGATGTTTAATGATGATGTTTAATCGAAGTCTGATCAGTGGGTTAGTTTGATCAGAAATTTTCTTGCTTTTTCTTCTTTGTATACTTTGAACTAATAAAAAAATGAATCTGGCACTCACACTGTCTGTGCAGTCTGCCAGCAGGGTGTCAGTAAGAGCAGTGTTCAGCCCATAAGATCAGTCTGTGTCTTTCTTATTGTTTTGGAGGTAGAACTCTGTCGGCATGTCAAGTTTCTTTCTGACAAATGCAGAATCTTGCAGTAAAATCTGCCATCATTTATCTTTCCGGCGTTTCCATTGTTTATATTGAAGAGTAACAATGATGGAGTGACTGAGCGCTCAAAGTGCCTGTTAGTGTTGGTGTATGAGGTGAAATAGTCCCACTTACTTTTAATTTCAGTTTTCTGTGAGTCACAGCTCAGCAGCATGAGATGTTCATTTATAGCTTTTTGTGGAAGTACATGTTTGCAGATTACATTTGTTTTCTCACTGATCAAGCTAGAGAGGGAGAGCTAGTGTTCTGCCTCATGCTGTAGACGAGTGGCTCTACGAGTCCACAGTGTTGGCTTCACTCAACTATGAAGGTGGCATGTTTTCTCCCACTGTCGATCCTGTTATAGCTGAACAATTAGATGCCCCTTTTAGGTTGGATGAAATTGTGCATGCAATCAAGACCATGCACAATATTAAGGCACCAGGACCTGACGGGTTTTCAGTTGAATTTTTAAAAACATTTATAGACAAGTTAGCCCCACTACTTCTTTCAGTGTATAATGAATCTTTTGAACGTGGTCTATTGCCCCCTACATTGTCTCAAGTACTAATTACTGTTCTCTTAAAGAAGGGTAAGGATCCTACGTCTTGCACCTCGTATAGGCCTACTGAATGTGGATGTTAAAGTCTTGGCTAAAATTTTAGCAATTCGCCTTGAAAAGGTTCTTCCTACTATTATTTCAGATGAACAGAATGGCTTTATTAAAGGCCGCCAGCTGTTCTTTAATGTTCGCACGCTTTTGAATGTCATTCTTTCCCAACACTCAACCACTAATCCAGAAGTAGTTATCTCACTTGACGCTGAGAAAGCTTTCAGTCGTGTAGAGTGGAGCTTTCTCTTTGCGGTCTTACAAAGATTTGATTTCAAGGACAGATTCATTTCATGGATTCGACTGTTGTACAAGGCACCCCAAGCCAGTGTCTACACAAATGGTGTTTCCTCTGGCTACTTCTCATTGTCACGCGGCACGAGACAGGGTTGCCCCCTGTCCCCCCTACTTTTCGCTATTGCAATTGAACCCCTATCTATAGCTTTAAAGGCCCTTCCTCATTTTCATGGTATTTACCGGTCAGGCCTTGACTTAAAATTGTCTTTATATGCAGATGACCTGCTTCTATATGTTTCTGATCTCTTATCTAGCATGCCATCAATTGTGTCTCTATTAAACAATTTCAGCTCTCTGTCAGGTTACAAAATAAATCTTATTAAAAGTGAATGTTTCCCCATAAATTCTTTAAGTTTTACACTTAAACAATCTGACATTCCTTTTAGACTTAGCCCTACCGGCTTTAAATATTTGGGAGTTAACGTGACTCGTACTTTGTCTTCTCTATACTCTTCCAATTTCTCCCCTTTAATCACTCAAATTCAATCAGATTTTCAGAGATGGAAATCGCTACCTTTGTCCCTAATTGGTCGGATCAATGCTGTAAAGATGAACATTTTGCCTCGATTGTTATTTCTGTTTCAGAGTATTCCTATATTTTTACCTAAAGCTTTTTTCAAAAAGTTAGACCAGCTAGTTACATCGTTTTTGTGGGGAGGGAAACATCCCAAGGTGAGGAAATCATTATTACAGAGATTGACATTTGATGGTGGTCTTGCTTTGCCTAACTTTTTATTTTATTATTGGTCCTCTCATATTCACAAATTGACCCATTGGCTTGAATCTCAAGAACTGCTGTGGTGCAAACTGGAGCGCCTGTCGTGCACTTCCTCATCCTTAGAAGCTTTATTGTTCTCTCCACTACCACTTAAGCCTTCTCATTTCACCAAAAATCCCGTGGTACAGTCTAGTCTAAGGGTCTGGTCACAATTCAGG
This sequence comes from Astatotilapia calliptera, assembly GCF_964374335.1. Classification (NCBI taxonomy): domain Eukaryota; kingdom Metazoa; phylum Chordata; class Actinopteri; order Cichliformes; family Cichlidae; genus Astatotilapia; species Astatotilapia calliptera. Next base: position 52,879,947 of record NC_137424.1, read on the forward strand.
AGTCATTTTAAGTACATCTCTGCGTCAGTACACATGCCCATCACACAGAACCATCTGTTTAGTCCTGGTCTCATTGATGGTACCTATGTACAGTGGAAGCGTCATGGTATTAATACGTTTAAGGATCTCTATAAAGATGGCACTTTCTTAACTTTTTTAGACCTGTGTTCAGAAACAAATCTTCCGGCTACCGATCTATTCCGTTATTTTCAGGCACGGCATTGCACTTCTGCTCTCTTCCCCTCCTACCCTCTTCTTCCAAATGTCCAACCGTGGGAGGAATTCTTATCCCTTAAACCCAATAAGAAGTCAATTATATCTTTAATATATAAACAACTTATGGATTTAAATGTCCATTCAGTTGTTAAAATTAGGAGAAGGCTCTTGGGACCCAAATCTGCATGGACCCTTTTCTAGCTGTTTTTGGGCTTCCAGTCAACACCGTACTAACCGACCCTACACACTTCAAAATATTAGCTTTTACATCACTTTTGGCTAGACGTTGCATCTTACTCCTTTGGAAATCTTCAAAGCCACCTTCAGTTTCTTTTTGGTTTAGAGATGTGATGTCATTTTTTTTTTTTTTTGTGTGTGTGTGTGTCTTGGGGTTTGTTTGTGTTTGTTTTGGGTTTCTTCTTAGGTTTTGTTTTGTTTGTTTGTTTTTTCAATTTTATGTGGGTGTGTCTGTGGGTGTGTCTGTGGGTGTGTGTATTATTGTATCTGTTCATGTAAGAAAAACTAATAAATATGTGAGGGGCACAGATTGTATTGTCATTGTAAACTAATGTACACTTGTCTCTCAATAAAAATATGAAAAAAAAAAAAACTATGAAGGCAACACTGTGTAAAGAAGGGCTGTCTGTTGTTCAGGGAGGTTTATAATAAAGTGTGGCTTGTGTTGTGTTGTGTTGTGTTGTGGAAAGTAGTTCATGTTACATTTGCTGTGGGTCAGGATGCAGCAGGCATGTTAACACTCACAGCTGTGGGTCACATATGCAGTTTGTAGTTCTGTTCCTGGTGAACTCTGCGTGAACTCCCAACCAATCAGCATTCAACAGACTTCTGTGTCCAGTGGGTAGCGGGTGAACACCCCTCTCTTTATGAATTACTCTCAGCAGTCAGGCCCTCGTCCTCCTTCAGGAACTTGTGGCCAGATTCGTGTCTGATCTTGCTGAGATCTTTGTCTTTGATGCTGACTCGTCTCCTTTGGGCTTGACGCATTTTTCTCGAGGCTTCTGCAGCAGTGAATCTTTCTGCTCTGGTCCTATTAGCCTTATTCACTGTAATCATTTATAATGTTGTTATTGTTATTAGGCGTGGAAAATTAGTTTAAAAAACCAAACATGATTTACACAACTTCCCATTAAACTCAGGATACAAAACAACCAGTTCTTATATTTAAAAAATGGAGAAGAAGGATCGACAAATTCATGGCTTAAAAATATCACAACAGAAATTCTTCTTTTCTTTTCCCCTTTCTCCACTCAGTATTTTTGAGGAAACACTGCACACCAGCTGAGATGTGTCATGTTTTCAGCTAAAGCTGAGCTCGGCTCTAAGATGGTTCACATGTCACACAGACACACACACACGAACTTCAAATCTCACAGAAGTGGCACGCCCAGATACGTCTTTGCTTGAAATTAGAGTTACTGCTGCTAATAGTTTTGGGGGAAATAAATTGATAGAGCATAGTATCTCGGTATTTTGATGATTGACTGTCTCATGGCGACATTTATGTCAGATTTTGTTGACAGTGTTGGAATGTTTGATGACACCGATATTCACAAAGTTTAGCTTTGAGGACATCATTTGCAGTAAAAACGTGATAAATCACTTTGTCTTATTGCAATACTCAGAATGTCGCAAAATGTTTATAAATCGCAAAATTACACCATCATGAGTGAAATATTGTGATAAGATCCTATCGTGGGCTGTCTGAGGATTCCCACCTCTAGTTGCCAACTTTATTTATTCGCCGATCTGCAACATTAACGTCCATCAACACAGGTATGACGGTGCAAGACACTGCACAGTCATACCTAGAAACTATAGTGCCTACAACAGTACAATGAAATTGGAAACTGTCCCACATTGGCACTACAGACAATACAACACAGTAACTTAAGGTTTAGGTGCAAGAAAAGTATGAGCAAAATAAAAAAAAATAAATGACTTAATAAATAAATAAATAAGAGTGAATGTTTATTGCACGTTGTTGTTGTTGTTATTATTTTTGTTGTTATTGTTAAAGTCCAGGGAGGTAGCCAATCAGGTCAGCTGTTAGCATTGATTAGGACTATTGTAAAAGTTTTCCTTGAGTCTGTTCGTCTGTGACCTCAGCAGCCTGACTCTCCTGGCAGACAGCAGCAGCTTAAACACCCGGTGTCCTGGGTGTGTGCAATCCCGTAGGATGCTGCGTGCCCTCATGAGACAGCGAATGCTGTGCAGATCGTTCAGGGAGGAAAGAGGATGTCCAACGATTTTTTGGGCCATTTTAATGAACCTCTGAAGTGCTTTTTTTGGTGTGCTGTGGTGCAGTATGTCAGCACACCTTCAATGGAGCAACCGTAGAAGGCGATCAGCAGCTCCTTCTTCAGGTCCATTTTTCTGAGGATTCTCAGAAAATGGAGACGCCGTTAGGCCTTCTTCTACACTGAGGTGTTTGAGCTCCATTGGAGGTCTGTGTCTATGTGCACACCCAGGAACTTGAATCTTGACACCCTTTCAACTAACTCCCTGTTGATGCTGATGGGTTGTAGCACTTGTAGAACAGACTTCCTCCTTTTGAAGTAGACTTTTGCAATTCCCTGTTTACTTGTTTAAATAAAGGTTCTTTGGAGCGTCTGCAGATCGTTCAGAATGCTGCAGCAAGACTTTTGACGAAAGCTTCTAAATTTTCACATATAACACCGTTGCTCATGCAGTTACATTGGCTTCCTGTTGAATTTAGAGTCCAGTTTAAGATTTTGGTTTTAACTTTCAAGGCTCTTCAACAACAAGCACCACCATATATCATTGAACTTTTACAGCCCTATGCCCCTAGTAGGTCTCTGAGGTCGAGTAGTCAGGGCCTACTTGTCATTCAGTATACGAGACTGAAAACTAGGGGTGATAGAGCTTTTGCTACTGTGGCCGCCAGACTGTGGAATTCCCTTCCTCAGGACTTACGATCCGCTGATTCATTGATTACTTTTAAAAAAACAGCTAAAAACACATCTTTTTAAAACTGCCTTTTGCTAACTTTGTTTGTATTTTGTCTTTTTAATCTGTTATATCTTGTAAAGCACTTTGTGATCTCTATCTAGAAATGTGCTATATAAATAAAATTTTACTTACTTACTTTCAGCTCTTTTGTCCTGGTGGTATTGAGGTTCATGTTGTTGTATTGTATGATATGTTCATCTGAATTTAAAAGGCTATATTTTTCTACATTAATGGACAAAGTAGCGTGTGGTAAATTTTAATGCAGTTTGTTAAATCAACAAAAACAAAGAAACCTCAGGTCAGCTGATCACATGGTCCAAATTCACTGCACTGAATCCAGCTCAAACTCCAGATGGATGAAGATGATGATGATGACAACAACGGTCAACAGATGTGTTTCATTGGTGTAGTTTTCACAGCATCAGGTCCTGTTTGTGTTTCACTCTGAAAACCATCAGACACTTTACATTCACATGTCTGTTTGCTGCAGGAGCTTCACTCTGAGTCCTGACCTCCTCCTTGTGCTTCTGTGCCTCCACAATTTTGGTCACCATGGCGACCAGCTGGATGATTGGAGTCCTTCCTCTCACTTTCTGAGGTCAGTCATCACTGTTAGCCACTGTGTGTAACAAACTTTATTTACTCCATTTAAAAAACAAAGTAGAGTGTTGTGTTCATGACCTGGTAAAATACAAAATAACTGATGATGTTAGATTAGCCTTCACACAGCCCCGACCTCCAGCCACGACTATAAAGACTGAGTTCAATTCCACCATCAGGCCGGGGTCTTTCTGTGTGGAGTTTGCATGTTCTCCCCGTGTTTGCGTGGGTTCTCTCCGGGTACTTCGGCTTCCTCCCACCGTCCAAAGACATGCAGCTTGTGGGGATAGGTTAATTGGATAATCCAAATTGTCACTAGGTGTGAATGTGAGTGTGAATGATTGTCTGTCCCTGTGTGTTAGCCCTGCGACAGACTGGCGACCTGTCCAGGGTGTACCCCGCCTCTCGCCCTATGACAGCTGGGATGGGCTCCAGCGCCCCCCGCGACCCTGAAAAGGATAAGCGGAAGTGAATGGATGGATGGATGTCCTCAATATGTGCTCATAAAAAACCCACTGTGAAAAAATGTAGTCGACATCCAGTGCTGATGAGCTGATGTTTCTAAGGAGGAAACTGAGATTCTGGGTTCATGGAATTTCATGGTTTGATCTGAGAGTTGAAGCTTTCGTACATGTTTCAGGATGTCAGTGGAGCCGGTGGTGCTTTTGTTAACAGAGTTGGGATCAGATCTGAGGAGGCAGAGGAATCATTTCGGAGAGAGTGTGTCTATAGTTGTGTATTCAACACTGGTGTGTTCGAGTAAGATCACTGTTCAGTCATGCGTGCAGGTAAGAATAGACAGTGACTGAGAGCGTTCATGCATTTAAGGTGGAATAGATTGTGTTCGCTCTGGTGATTCAGCTGTTTCAGGGCTGATCAGCTGTTCTACAACTTTTACCTCAGGGGATTTGAGCCACCTACAGATTCTCCTGTACCTGCCAGCACACTGACACTTTGACTATCACAGGCCTGTGTGTGGACATGTGGACGCTCTGTGTAACAATGATATTCATTTTAGCACTACTTACTACTGACACGCAAGAGAGGAAGACCAGGGTTCATTTCTGTGATTACATCTTACTAAATGCAGGGTAATGACTGTGTAATGTGCTGAATTTAATGTAGTGGACTCTCTGAGCATATCTGCTGATAAGCTGAGTCAATAGAAGCACATCCTGTAGATAAGCAGCTCTAAGATTTACTGTCTCTGCTGCTCTGAACGAGTCCTCTGAGCTTCAGCCGCAGACACAAACCCTCAGATTTATCCAGTCAGATTCATTTACAGGACCTGAGGGAGCAAAGCAGACACAAACTGCAGAATATTTTATTTATTGGTCTGTCAGCACCTAATCCAGCCTCTCTGACCAACTATTGTTGAAGTGCTGGCTGATTGTGTGAGGCTGCAGCTCCATCTGTCTAATGTTGGTGTAGAGATCATCCTTTCATCAGCTGCTGCGACAAAACCTTAAAGCTCAGATAGAGATAACAGGTGTCACACAGTAACTGTGAGATGAGCTGTATCTGCTGCTGGGAGGCTGAGGTGGAGGTGGCTGTGATAAAGGTGCTTAGATTTGCACTGGGAATGACAGCTGTCAGGTATAAGAGTAAATATATCTGATGGACTGATTAGTTTGGACTGTAGAGGATTATATTAATTTGATATTGAGCTGGGAGTGTCATGTTTCGGCTGTGTGGCAGGCAGGGATTGGACCCAAATGCAAACTCACGGGGACAGAACTTGAACTCAAAAGCACAGCTTTATTGCTGGAAAATAGAACACAAGCAATACTAAACTAAACTAAACTGGGAAAAGCTAATTATAGCACATACCAGAAGACACGGGGAGAATCACACACAGCATGAGGGACGACGTGACACTGACTCAGAGAAACACAGGGTTTAAATACACTGGGGAGTAACGAGGGGAATGAGACACAGAAGGAGGGCACAGCTGGGAGACATCAGGACTGACGAGACAAGCAAAGCAGGACACATTCACATAAGAGACGGACCATCAAAGTAAAACAGGAAGTTTCACACAGAGACGCGAACTTGACACAGTGGAGACAGCAACTAAGAAACACACAGACATAAACCATAAGGCAGAGGTCTAAGAACCAAAATACACAGAGGGAAATACTCAGCTTGGAACACAAGAGACTAGACTAGAGGGAGTAACAAAAGACCAACCATGAGAACATAATGCACAATGCAGGGTGACAGAAAACAAGAAACTCAAACATGCAAAGACACACAATTACACAGAACAGAGGGGACACAGAGAGACATGAAGGGCAAGGGATCAAAACTAGAAGCCATAGAATAAATCACACACAAGTACAATAATACAAAAATCACAAAGAACTAAAAACGCTGGGTCAGGAGACCCAGGACTCTGACACTGACAAAACATGATGACTGAGGAACGACAGCGGGCAGGGAAAAACACAGGGCTGGTGTAATCAGAGTATCAGAGTCAGTGTCAGGAGACCCAGGACCGTGACAGAAAGAGGAAGCTGATGGGAGTTGTGGGAGGATTGCTGTGGTAGGAGCAGAAGTGAGTGATTGAAGGAGAATAATTAGTTGATTATGTTGAAAATGTCTATAGATGTCTGTGAAACACTCAGCTTGGTGGCTGGCGTTGAAGTGCTTTCATAAGCTTTCCTGTTTTGACTTTGCATTTTCTCCCTGCGTCACTGTGGATTTCCTCTTAAACACATTCATGTTGCATGACTTGGTGATCCTGAGCTGGCTGTGGATGTGGGGTTAAATGTGGCTTATCATCTGCTTTGCACAGTGCAAACCCTTCATAGCCCTTCATTTGTAATTCTGCTAAACTAAGCCACCGTCTTTACTGCTGCTCTGGTCAGTGCATCACATCTCAGTTCCACATCAGTAATCCCAAAAGTTGATTCTGTTAATCTGCATGTAGCGTTTTCAGTGGCTGCAATAACAGGATTGTATGATGGTGACAGATGTACCCTTAGACCCCCTCCTCGATTCAGAGATGGTCTTTCCCATTTCACGTAAATGGCCTCTTTGACTCCGCGCTCAAACCAGCGTTCCTCCCTGTCCAGGATGTGTACATCCTCATCATTGAAAGAGTGTCCACTGGCCTGTAGGTGTGAATAGACTGCAGAGTCCTGGCCTGACGAGGTAGCTCTTCTGTGTTGTGCCATCCGCTTCGCCAGAGGTTGTTTGGTTTCCCCAATGTATAAATCCTGGCAATCCTCCTGGCACTTAACAGTGTACACTATGTTACTCTGTGTCAAGGGACCCGATCTCCGGGGTGGACCAATTTTTGGCGCAGCGTGTTTTGGGGTTTAAAAGCCACAGAGACCTGGTGTTTAGAAAAAATGCAGCTCAACTGCTCCGATACTCCTGACACATATGGGATCACTGCAGGTTTTCGCCTGGGCAGCGGTTGTCCTTCTCTCCTGAATCGGCTGGAGCTTTCTTTAGGTGCCTTCCCAATTTTGACAAAAGTCCAGCTGGGATAACCACATTTACTCAGGGCCTTCTTGTGCTGTTCTTCTGCTTCCCTGGCCGCTGTGTCTCCTAATGACACCCAGGTTATGCTCCAGTATTAACGGTGGTTGATCAGTGGTTGTTGATCAATGGTCATGAGAATTTGCATACTAATGATGAAGGTGACCTCCCAGCCCATTGTTCATTCAGTGGGCTGGTTTCAGTCATTATGCAAATGTACTGTTTATAAGATTTGGGGAAACCTGCAGTCAGCTGAGACTGAAGAAGTCACTTGGATGAGTGACGAAACATTTCTCCCACTGAAAACGCTACGTCCAGATGAACAGAATCAACTTTTGGGGGTTCTGTTTATGTTTTTTAGCCACTTGGCTATGATAATAAGCAGTAAATTGATGATTGAGCATGCATCAAGACACATCAATAATGCCCAAACTATTTGTTGCCTTTCTGTGAATAAGTGAGTTGCAGTCACAGTCGTATTAAATAAAGCTTGGTCTCAACCCCAGTAATTACAGGACAGCTTTTTTATGGTCATTTTGAGTTGGCTTGTGCTGCTCAAATGTTCACACCGTCATGTGCATGATGTCTGTGGTGGGTGTGGGCTCAGAGAAGGTTTTCTTGGGGTTTTTGCTTATTTTCATATTATCAAAAAATGCCAACATTGTTAGGCTGAATGAGTGGACTCTATGGCAGAACACACAGAAACACAGGGAATGCAGAAAGTGCTCTTTATTTACAATGTCTGGATTATTTACTCAGGGTGAGAGATTGTGTACCGTGATAAATAAACTGAGGGAAACCAGGGAAGGGAGCTGACACACATTCGGAGTGAACGTGAAATCAGCACACGCACGGTGGATCTACGAGAAAAAAGAAAACAAAGTTTTAGGGGAAGATACCAAACTATCAGTAAGAAGCGGTAATAAACATGGGGAGAGTTGGAGAGCTCTCTTGTCACACCGGCAGTACAGGCAGGGGCGAGAATCTCTGGGATGTGGAGTTAAAGATGAGCTTGATCTCTGTAGTGATCCTGGAATTACGGCTTCACCAGCAGATGACAGGCAACCGGGTGATGGATCCGGCTAAGGATACAGGAAAACAAGTATCCAAGACATGGGTTGGCCGTAGTGCACACCAAGGAGATTAACAAACACATTACCACTCAGGATAGTATTCAGACACCAGACGTCTGTCGCGCTTCTCCTAAAAAACGCTCCATCAAAATGACATCTGATGTACCGCCGGTGTGCCAGCATCCCATGACACACCGCCCCGCCTACCTGTGCTGAAAAAGGAAGGAAACCCATGACAGCTTATAGTTTCTTATTTCCTGATGTTCACAGAGTGTCTCGACTCCACATGTAGAGTTGGTTCCACTAGCCTGAGGGCTGAACTACAAACCAAGTCCAGCATAGCTTAGCTTTCTTTGCATTAGCGGGCTCATAAAAGCTCAGATATAACAGACATGCTTCAGTCTCTGTTTGCTCTCACACTGAAAGTGATTTCACGCCTCCTTTCACACCTACTTCAGTCCAAAACAATATTAGAAGAACTGTTGATAGAGATCAATAGAGATTATAACAAATACAACAAACGAACAGCAGTGGTGCTGATAAGTGAGTAAGGAGAGTAAGCAGTGCTGCAGACGATCAGTATGTAAGCACTGCGAGAAAGTCAACAACAAAGTCATTGACTCATTGTTGTACTTTCATCTGATGCCTTGTGTGTGCACACACCTTGTTTTGCATGGCAATAGCTGACAAATTGATGTGTAAAGACTGAGAACAGTTACTGACAGAGGCCACAAACCCATAAACAGAAAAGAAACACTACCTCCTTGTATGTTTAAATGGTTAATGAAAATCTGAATTCTACTTTTAGCTTTACATGCACAGATCAGCAACACTTCAGAGACACTTCAGACCCTTGAGCAGTTTTCAGGAAGTTAGAACTGAACTCATCTCTATTGTTATTTGTTTAATGATCTTATCAGGTTCATACCAAATAAATACACTGTCAGTGTTTGAGCTTGTTGTCCTGCTCTCAGGGTGGAGAGGATGCAGTAAAGTAAATGAAGGTCTTTGTGTAGAACAAAGACCCTGTTTGAGCTTGTTGTCCTGCTTCTCCCTGATGGTGCTGATTTTTCTTTTCAGCTTGTTTAACTGAGGACTTCAAGGCTTAATGTTAATCCTCTTTAAGTGTGTGTGTGTGTGTGTGTGTGTGTGTGTGTGTGTGTGTGTGTGTGTGTGTGTGTGTGTGTGTGTGTGTGTGTGTGTGTGTAAGCCTGGCTGGCTGGCTGGCTGAAAGCCTGGCTGGCTGAAAGCCTGTCTGTATCTTTGTTACTGCAGCACTCATCTTTCAGGCTGAGGGGAAATCTCTGTTGGCGTGTCAGGTTTCTTATTAAAATAATGCTGGAAAACAGCCTGATTGACATTACACGTTCCTCAGTTTAATTTATGTATGGATATGTGACATCACTTATCTTTAATGGACCTCCACTGTTTATGTCTAACAGTGGAGGTCTAATAGCTCAGAGAGAGAACTTCTGTGGCAGTCCCAGACACTGGATGCTTTTATATCAATAAAACTAAACTCTGACCATTTATTCTTACATGGCTGTGGCTTTACTGAAGTGTGGTGAACAAATGTCATTTTCGTTGTATCTCACAAGTTCATGAGTGGAGAGCTCAGGCTTGTTGGCTTTGTTTGTGAGACCTGCTAAGTTGCATGACTCATATTGAAGATCAAGCTGCTGACTGCAGTGTTAAATCTGAAAAGCTGAAAGCAGGGAAATGAGAGTAACACATTTATGGGCAAACGTTTGCCAGTGTTTTGGCCAACATCCTGAGACTGAAGATTTTGTAGTAAAATATAAAGAAGTGTTTCAGCTCCCTTTTGGAGTGTAAATGATGTGTAAGTTAGATCTGTTGTCTTTCTTTTTTAAAAGCTTTTGTTTGGAAAGATGAACCTTTAACATAAATTGAAATCCATAATAGGACAGGTCTCTGTTGAAAATGAAATTTGAATCTCAATTACTCGGATACATAAAGGATTCGTTAAAAAACAAAAAACAAAACAGTGCAATCAGCAAATGTCCAAACTTTCCTGATAATCTAACAGGAGGCCTTTTCGAATGTCCTCACTCAGACAGGAACTGGACAGTTTATTGAGAAAATATATATACAAATATCTAAAAATACAGGATAGCATAGATTAAATAAAACAGATCAAATGGGAGTTTTAATATAAAATCACATGTGAATAGTCATTGTTATCATTTGTTTCTATAAAAACGTCGACATCATTAAAGTGCACACTAAACACTAAAGCGCGTTCATAAAAGCTGGCATTGTGCAGGAGACGCAGCTGTGGTGGCAGATGTGCTGAAGAGGAGGAGGGAGTACTTTAAGATTAAAGTACCGGGGAAGTAGACGCCGGTGTCGGGCAGCGGGAGAAGCTGAATAACACTCAATTAAACGCATTATAATCTCACAGTTTTTGCGGGAAACTAGTTAAAGACATGGAACAGTTACTGTGCCGTTTCCCCCCACAGTTTGGGACTTGAGAGGACCTCTGATTCTAGGTGAGTTTTCTAACATATCAGCTATTGGTTTCCTTTGGTCATTACATTTGGTCGCACTGACTAAAACCTTCAGGGTTTGTGAGGCATAGCCAAGAAGTGTAGCGTTTTTGACTCCACGTGATAACCACATGGTTATTATAGGTTTTGGTCGTTTTCAGCTACCGAGACACACACAAAGTGTGTGTGTGTGTGTGTGTTTTAACTTTAGCTTTATTAGCGGGGCTAACAAAGCAGGCTAACAAGCCTAGCATACACGGGCCTGGTCGAGATTTCTAAACCCAGCCTGCTGGGTTTTTTCTGTCACACCCTTTCTGAGAGTGGAAATGTGTTTCAGTTACATCTTTTTGTCTGACCCCGACATCACAAAAAGTCCGTCTAACTTATTTTCGACACGGAACTAAACGCCACCTTCCCCGTGTCTTTTTCCTTCAGGGTGTGGCGTGTTTATAAAGATCTTGTAGTGGCATTTCCTTTTGTTTGACAAACCAAACATCCCACAATTAAAAGTCCACAAGCCACTGCTGCACCGAGATAATATTTCGTTCGCAGGCAAAAGAAGTCCACTGTCCAAACGAGGAAGTTGCGTTTTTATGGTTTATTTATCCAGTTTGGCAAGCAATAACAAGATCCATTTTTGTTACTTCCTGCTCTGGTAAAAAAAAAAAAAAACCATAGGCCCACCCCAGTGCATGCTGGTCCTGTACCAGTCTCTTTATTTATACAAACAAAACGGCCCTACAGCTCTTACTGACTAACAAGGTAACATCAAACAAACAAAACATTGAAACAAAATATTAACCTAGAAATAAACTTGTAAATAAACCCCAAAATATAAACAAACTGACAACAAATATGAATAATATTTCTTACAACTGGCTATGTTTAACCTTCATACAGTGACCAGTCATGGGAAAACCTTAACAGTGTAAGAGCGCAGATAACTGTAGCACATTGGCTCAGTGTGGTCACGTGATAGAGCGGCTGTGCGTATTTGTAGCTTCGCTACCAAACCAGCATTTCATCTCTGAGGAAGTTATCCCAGAGAGAAGTAAAGCAAGTGTGTAAGTTCATCTCTAAATGTTTGTAAAGCATTCCCGCGTTAAGCTTAACAAACGATATATGGAGCGACTGCCTCTTCTTGCTGCTACTTCAATCATGAAACTGCTTAATGATCAGCTGATCGGCTTTTCTGTCGCGAGGCCGTCTCTCTTGTTTGTTTTGACCCACTTCGTGCAAGAAAGAGGAAACCAGCGGCTGAACAACAGCAGCACGTTTAAGCTTGATCAGCTGTTGTTAGAATTTATTTAATATTACTTTCTACACCAGGATCTTTTTCTACGTAGCTGATGCTGGTAACTGCAGGGGCGGATCTAGCAAAGTTTAGCCAGGGGGGCCGATAGGGCATTAACAGGGAAAAGGGGGCACAAAGACATACTTTTCTTTCTTATTCTCATTTAAAATGTCGAGCTTTTAATAAATAATTATCTGAATCTTACACCCAAAGTTTTAATCTGATGTAAAATGTATAGAAGTCTATTACTGTATATAGTAACTGTTAAGTCTAATATACCCTAGTAAGCTATAGTACTTTTTCCTTTGGGAAGATACCATCTGTGCAGTCTGCAATTTTGTTGAAGAAAGATGTTGAATCTATTTAATTATTCTTGAAAAATAATTTATTTCTGTGCATTTTTTTTCCACACTGCATCAAATTAAAGTTGATTACGTTGATTAAGCATCATGAGGTGGAGGGTGGGGTGTGGTTCCCTATTTTTTTTTTTTTTTTTTTTGCTGGGAGTTTGCAACCCTATTAGTTAGGTTGCTTAATATTTCTGCTAAGTACTCTTTAAAATACCAGAATAGGGAGGATGGAGCAGGTTTAAGTTTATTAGATTGATCAGTATTGCTGAACTATGAAATATTTTGGGTGCAGTGCATTTTTTGCATACAGGTATAACAGAATAGCTTTAGTGTTGTTGTTTATTTTAACTTGAGTATGAACTTATACGAAATGCAGCAAGATATAAAAAAAAACAGTTTTATTGATTAAAAAACACTATATCAGATTCATATCGGTATTGGCAGATATCCAAATTTATGGTATCGGTATCGGACATTAAAAAGTGGTATCGTGCCATCTCTAGTTAGGTCACAAGTTGGCCTAATTTTGGTACATTATAACATTGTGTGCAAAATAGCATACCGCAAGGTACTTTGTATAGTACAGGAAATCTGTGGTCTACCAGTTCTAAAGCAAGGTTGAAATCTGCTCATGGTTATCACACTGTGCTTAAGCCGATTATTTCCTCAACATTGAGCTTTACATTTGTAATCCATATCTGTATGTCAGATTGAAGGTGTGTTTCAGCCTGATAAGTTGTTATCAGGCTGAAATTGTTTGTATCGTTATCATTTTCAGCACAGTTGATCTTTAAAGCTTCCAGACAGTCCCTGGAACGTGTGTGTGCATGTGTGGAGCTCTCAACCAATGTTTAACTTACAGAGGAGCTGATAGGATTTCATATTTATTCAAAGCTCCATTATTAGTTAAAAATAAACGTGTATAGCAGGTTGTTTAAAGAAAGGTAATCAGAACCAAGATGGTGAAACTTGGAGAAGGTGTTTTGAGCACAGTTTACATGTGTTTCTTATGAGATGTGCATGTAAATCTCCCCCACATTTATGAAGTTACAAGAGGTGAGAATCACCGGACACCCCACCATATGATATTGTGATTTTTGTAATGTTTTGTGATACAGAACATTGTGATTTATCACCTTTTTTCAACTGCAAAGTGTTTTAATAATAATACAACAAAGTCCTCAGTCTTTCTGTCACTTCAGTCATTTTTGTTGCTGACAGGCTGAACTGTTTGTATTACATTTGAGTTTGACGTCCCTTGTTAAAAAAAAATCCTAAATGTGCACAGACATTTGCCTTAAACACAGATGGTGTTTTCCTGATTTCTTTCTCTGCCTCCATCCTTGTTTTCCCAACATTATCCCACATGCTGGCCATCACCTCTGCTGACCTCACTAAAGAAAAAACTCAACTGTAAAAGCAATTAATGTTGTTATTCTTGTACAAAAACAAATTATAACATGTACATGTATGTATATGTACAGTGATGTGTTGAGGAGGGTGAGAGTGGCTTTGTTTGTTTTTCCAGTACAATAAGGTTATTCATTGTAGAGTGACTCCTTCTTATGACAGACTTCAGTGACAATAACACAAGTGAGAAACCACAGAGCCGTCTGTTATCAGTCTGCAATTGAACTGTGATAAATGATTGAAAATCACATTTCTCTTGTTGTCTACATAGATATTCACATTTTTGCTCAGCAAACTTCCTGTTTTAGAGAAATATAACCAAAGTACAACCAGCTGATAGCCCGTTGAGTTGAGTCCCCTGGAGCTGTGCTCACTGACAAAGACACTTTCAGACTGATGGCAACATGTTGGTGATCTGTCTGCATTTATAAATGAGACACAATTATTATCAAACCGTGAAAGTCTCTGTGAGAGTGACTGTAGAAATATTACATCCTGTTATGTGATCTGTGACCAAAAGTGGTCGTTGAAGTATGTGAAAAAGATTCAGTGGCATCACCAGACAGCCACAGATTTTTTTTTCTTTTTAAAAAGAACATTTTGTGTGTGTGTGCGCGCGTGTCAAGTGTCCCTGTATCGATGAAACATCACTACTCCATCTGTGTTGTGATACTGTGCTGTATTGATTTTTCCCCCCCCTTACGGCAGGTGAAAGAAAGCATTCTAACACTGATATCTTTAGTTTGTATGCACTTACACTTCAATCATTATGCAGGTCAAAGCTGATCTGCTGTCCTCGCTGCTCGTTTTCTGTGTTTATGTTTTGTTTTAAACTGAGCTCAGCTTAAGCTGGTTCACATGTCTGTGCTCCCTCTCTCCCTTTCTGCAGGTGACATGATGATGGTGCTCATCTACATCTCCAGCTGTATACGTGATGGAGGCTGAGGATTGAGTGGATGATCAGGCTGCTGACGTGTGTTTCATTGGTGTAGTTTTCACAGCATCAGGTCCTATTTGTGTTTGACTCTGAAAACCATCAAACTTCACAATCACATGGGTTTTTTTTGTTTTGTTTTTTTGCTGCAGGAGCTTCACTCTGAATCCTGACCTCCTCCTTCTGCTTCAGTGGTTTCTGACTTCATAATTTGGTCACCATGGCAACCATAGAGATGATTGAGGTCCCTGACTTTCTGAGGTCAGTCGTCACTGTTAATGTTTATATTTTGTTAGATTTGTTAGATTGTTAAAAGTTAGCAGGCTGTTACATTTGGTATCGTGTTTTGGTGTTTGTCCTCTAATATATCAGGTGGATGAAACCAATTGAAGAACTTTCCCCTCTTTAATAGAAAAGTTGGTCCAGCCCAAACAGCTGTTAAATCACAGTAACATTGATCAATATTTAGAGACAGATGAGTTATTTGTGCAGCACTTTTGCTGTAGATGAACTCAGTGTGCTGTGTATTCACTCTGTCCCAATTAAATTTTGATTAATAAACGTTGAGTAAATGCAGGAAAAAATACAATATGAATCTTAATCTTCACTGTTGTACATAAATCAGTCAGCTCCATATTAGTATTGAAGTGTGGAATGAAATAGGCTGGTTACGTTAAATCATCCCAGGATGTGGGTTAAACGAGTCTCTCCTCTTGGA